>NC_068943.1:58146483-58847733 GCF_026419915.1 Harpia harpyja
GACTGTAAAACACATTGAGTTCTTCCAAAGGGAGACTTTAGAGAAGTGCAAAGTAATATAAATTAATCACTCCATTACATAGACTGGCTCATTCCAGAGGAGGGTCTCAGCCATGTGGTCGTGACAACAGTGTATAAATAAGGATAATAGCCCATTATGACTTGGGCTTATACATCAGTCACCATTAGGCTGAGAATGGACACCGCAGCATGGACTGGGACTCGCTGATAATGCTTTTTTTAGTAGCTTTTACCTTTCTCTTTGAAGCTCGCCCCTGCCCCAACTGAAACTTTCAGCCCAAATGTTTGTGAAATCAAGAACACATGAGAAAAATCGAGAATACACCAGCAAAATAATTTTGGGATTTCGAGGCTGGGCTGTAAGTTCCCGTGATTGAAACTGGTTTTGCACCACTGCCTTTCTCGTTGGTCAATAGTTTCTAGTGCCAAAACCATAGTCCGGCTAGTGACCGATTCGAGTCATGGTCGCATGACTGATTTAAAATAAAAGAGGATTCAGGTGCCCTAATGCTGCACCACTTTAAGGGCAAAAGACCTTCTACAAGGGATGTTTTATCTTATCCCATGGCATTTGAAATACATTTCCTGACTTTTGTTTTGGTTCTGAAGCTTGTTGAGTACTTTGTACAAGCCGGGGAGGGGGGGACGGGGGGGGGGGGGGGGGGAGGAGAAAAAGAAGCAAAGGGAGAAGGAAAGGAAGCAACAAAAATGTTTGTGTATTTAAACGATCCCAGAAGCACCAACTGCCTCCCACGACCATTACCAGATGCTTCATCCACCTGGGGGATGTGCTGGGCTGAAAAGCACAAGCCCCAGCAGGTACCAGCGCAACAGCCCCATCAAAGGGAGGACCACATTTGATGAGGCCTCTGAAGCAGTTATTGACTTGTGTCACGGTGAACATCAAGCCTTAATAAACAAAAAAGCTACAGACAAAATTATTTGGTTAATGGCTAAATTGGAGAGTCAATATAAATAACATTACATATGCTTATTACTGCAATCCAACAACAGCTGGGCTTTGAGTCAAGTTAACACTAATACGCAGTGGGGGAAACCATTGCTTTCTGCTTATATTAAAGAATAAAATGGAATTTTTTGAGCACCAAGCATGTGAAAAGGGAAAAAAAGAGGTCCTGGCCAAGGAACGAAAGGCTTGACCGTAAGTACATAAATAAAAGAAATCACTTTCTATTACAGGCGATAAAAATTGTACTCAGCATCTTTTGATATATATCTTCTCAAAAGTTTTGTGAGCACAGCCCTCTTGTGGGCTCATTTGTGTTTCCGTAACAACTGCAGACAGGGAACGGCTAATTCCTTTACCTGTTGGATGAACCTCCATTCCTCCAGGCTACAAGAGAATTGGCTGCAGGTATAATCATTCATCCCCTCGCCCTAGAGGAACTGAGCTGCTGCCAGCAATTTGTCAACATAATCTGGGCTTATTGTTTTCCTTCTGAAGTTTTATCTTATTTTCTTTTCCTAAATTAAATACTTATTCATTAGGAAAAAAAGTAATGCATTATGTTTGAAATGTTCTTCAGATTTTTCTTAACTCCTCCCTTTTAAAAACCTTCCCCCAATCCTCTCAAGGGTAGCAACCCACCATGTTAGGAAATACTTGTGCTCACTACAGGTAAGAACTCGAAGCGGAAAGGGGGCTGCTTCATAAAGCCATCGCATCCATCTCCTACAAACTTAACCCACCTATTTAGCAAGGATTTACTTTTTGCATAGTTTATCCTTCTGGTTGTTGGCTATACTGATGTAGCCAACCCCACTTGGGCAAAACATTCAATACAGCTGCTCAATACCTCAAGTGTATAATCCATAGTACCCATGCTGAAGCTAGAGCTACATGATAGACAGACCTGGTCTTTGCAATCCACAAACCCTATCCCAATTCACTTCCAGAGGGTGTGGCTAGTAATAATCCTCAGGTAGCCTGTTACCCATCCAGCATAAAAGAAAGTTTTTAAATTCTCTCTTAATTGGGAAAAAAACCTTGACAAATACAAACTGGTAAGCAGGACTAAAAATATACTTTGATAATATTAAAAATATAATGCCATGTATTTCCTAGATTCCACATACATATATTGTTTATGCAATCTCTGTCAAGCATGGACTTTCAGGGACCACGAAATCCACGGTCACGACCACCTTGATTTTTTGAGAGGACCCACTCACGGCTTTGCCATCTGAACATCTCCTTGTGGGGCTAACTGAGGCTGTCAGCCAGCAATCCCACCTCGCAGCCTGCCAAAGCCAAGCGGGGACATCATGCGCAATACAACCAAAACCAAGGGGGTCAGAATAAATGATAAGTGCAGGAACCTCAAAACGCTGCGAAATAGATGCTTTTTAGTGCCAATAATTCTTCCGTAATCTGCTTTGTGCAACTTTGATTCAGAGACGAATTATTTTTAATAGAACAACAAAGGCACAAACATCAGGTTTGGATGGAAAAGAGGTGCTCCAGGTCTACAGAAATAAGATCGTTGAAATGACTGACAGGTGATAACTCCGCCTGCAACTAAGCAGCACAGCAAGGGCGACTATTGCACAGATGGAAACCTTTGCAGCGTTAGAGGCAGCAGGGCCCATTGAACTAAAAAGCAGAAGAAATTCTGCATGGAAGTCTTGGCTCTGACCTGGATTCCCTTCCTAGCCCCAGAAAAGTCATAAGCTTTCTATCTTTAGTTTCCCCTTATTTCAAATGAGGGTAAGATTTTTCTCTGACTCTTTGCAGCCGCATAGGCAAAATAAGATGTAAGCTGTCTTTATGCATGCAACATAGGACGGTTTCTGAGACAGCTAAAAGGAAATGAGAGCAGGTATCAATGTAAATACCATAGAGGATGGGAAACTGGAAATAAACAGGACTTTTGCCACTGATTTTCGCAAGGCCAGGATTTCACCTGAAGGGACCAGAGGCACAAATAACATTACACGGTGCAAAGATCATCAAACAAACATCCACCAAACAACACCAGCTCTCTCCATTAGCCCTGCTATCGCGATTCATTGCTGAACCCACCCAGGTTCAGAGAAGGAGCTAACACCTTCGTGCAGCATGACACCAGCTGTGTAACCCACGTAGGTATCTCTAACACAGCAGAGCTTTCTGATCCCCTCCATACCCTCAGAGCACAGAGGAGAAGAGTGTATGGCAGGGAGAGGAGAGGAAAGAGCCTGAGAGTTCTGAACAGACAGAATGGAAAAGAAAACACTAGTGCAAAAGGACAGGGTGATAGTGCTTTCCTAAGGAAAAAGAATAATTAGAAGCAGCAAGCATAAACCACAAAAAATAAAGGAAAATGAAACGGAGATCATCAGACTGGGTGGGACACAAAGACAAAAGGAAGGGGAAAAAACACAGCTCTTCTCTTCCAGGAGGCACCAACGCCCCGTCAGTTCTGCAGGGGCAAGACTTTCGAAAAGACACTTGTGTGTGTTGCGTGTTCACAGCTATGCAGAGACACCCCCCCCCCAGCCTGGGCTGCGTTCTGTCAGAAGCACAGACCCACCACCTTCTGCACGTGCCAAAATCAAATCTGCTGCGCTTCGGGAACCATCTCCTAAGTCCCTCTGTGGGGAACAGCGTGGGCAGCTGGACTTTCTCTCTGAGAGAGGACTCTGGAGCCACCCAAAACCACCTCTGGCAATAACAAAAGCAAACTTCTTTTGGGCAGTTAGACCTCAGGTTTTGATTCTTGCATTGGCAGTTGCCACATGTGGTAGCCGTGATGGACATCCATGAAGCCTGAGCAGCAGCGGTCTCAATCACAGTGTGCCTTACATTTGATTGACCTTACTCCACTCCTCATTTTTTTATCTCAGCTCAACAGTAAACACTGCCTGCGCAGCCAGGTTAACTGAGCCAGCTGAATGGTGATGCAGGGTTTTTGTCTCCCACACAACAAACATCGACTAGTACTTTCTATTTAGAGCAACCCCGCATTGTAAACCTGTCTCCTCCCTTTGATAAGAGCCGTATCGCTAGATAGCATTAATCCCCGTCCCTTTCTCAACACAAGGAAACAAGCTTCGCCGTAAAATCGCTGCTCCATGTAGATTTTTTTTAAGTCTAATATCATGCAGAAACATGCACAAAGTCAGCCCCAAACGACACCACTACCTCCTGAAGGCTGGTGTGCAAGGCCCTGAGGTGTGTTAGTCCTCCTTGGCTCCTACTGAATTTAATAGGACTGGAGTATTTTCCACATCTTTCTAGACCAGGAAAAAGGCCTTCAGAGACAAATAAGAGTTTCCTGTTCAATAATTAATGTAATGATTCCTCCGAAGGTGTAAACAGGAAAAATGCCTTGCCACTTAGCCAGAAAATGAGCGTCTGCTGTCCCTTCTTTTTATTGCGTTTACGTGTTAGAAGTCATTTAGAAGGGGATCTGCCAGATGCCCAGGTCCGACTGAGACGGTGCAGGCTGTCAGATGGCTGGCTGAGGTCCCGAACCTGACCTGCCCAGGCAGATCTGGGGAGAGAGGGAGCCCTCAACCTCTCCCACCTCTCTCCCTTCTCCCCTACCAGGGGCCCAGCAGGCAGCCTTGGCGGGAGTCGGCGTTTCGGACAGATCTGCACTTCACCCTGAACATCTGCGCTCAGGCAAACAGCGAGGGTTTACTTACAGCAAAAACCACATCTCTAAGCATTCCCCTTACAGATTTTTGGAGGTGGTATCATTTGGGAAGACAAAATTAACCTGTCAGGACACCCGCTGCCAATTCTTTTATGTGCACGCAAATGCGGGCTCCGTCTTCCAGCATCCCATCGGCCCACCTGGGGCTTCTTGGGGAGGGAAGGCACAAGCACAGCCCTCACTCTGCAACAGCCATACTTCATTTCAGCTCCATCGCAAGCAAAAACGCCGAGCGTATGTCACAACTATCAAATGGTCTTTTTAGCTAACTGACAACAGACGCCATTTGGAGTCAGCATATTTTGATTACAGCGCATTGTTAGCAGGATTCAAGAGCCCGCTCGCCTCACAGTGTTGTTCAACACCAAAATTAAATTGCGGTATAATTAGCTTCGCTCCAGCTACACCTTTCCATCTGAATGGATGCGATACCTGCAAAGGCTGTGCTGGGTATAAAATGTGTTCTTGATTATAAAACATTTGCTTAATCTCGAGGGCGCCGCCTTGTTTTTAAGGCTCTCTGCAAGTCACGCACTCTGGTACGTGCTGCCCGTTATCTCCAGAAGGCTTAAAACTGGAATCCCCATGATTCACATTTTCCAACGCTCATGGCCAAACCCTTCCGCAGATCAGCTCCTCCACTTTCTGCCATTTCACAACAAGCCGAATTTGCAGCGAGGCAGAAGTGGCCAAGCAGCCTGGCTCTGCGAGCCACACGCCAGTGAGCCGGCAGCCACAAAACACGCCGAGCCCAGGCTGCGGGAGCCGGAGGACGGCAAGCTCCAGGGGTGGTTCACCAGGCTGAGGTGGCCGTGGCTCCCTGACACCTCCACCCACTCATTGAGGGATGGCTTGGAAGCACAGCTGGCTGCCAGAGTCACCCGAAAAAGTTGGGCTGAGAGGTCTGTGTGGCCTTGCTGTGCCTCCCAGGGAGGTTTTGGAGTACCCCAGTGGGGCTCGTAGCAGCACAGGGCTCACGGCATGGCCCCACGTGGACCCCTGCCTCAGGACAGGCAGGCCTCAGGATGGGCAGACCATCCACCACGCTGCAAATGCTTCCAGTCAGCCCCACAGCTCTGCTCCTCCTGCAGAAGTTACTGGCGACACTGCTACTTACTCTATTCAGCATTTAAGTTTATCCCCTCCCTCCTTTAAATACATTTTAGAAGTGGTAATTATGCAGAAGATAGCGGAAGGGGCCAAAACCAAAGCACAAAGCCACCAAAAGCAACTTCCACTGTCAGCCTTCTGATTCAGCGTAGTGCTTCCCTGTGACACCAAACAGAAATGTTTTGCTTGCTTTATGCTATTTTCTTTAAACAATCCACAGAGTGAAATAATTACTTTAACATATCACTTCTCATTCTTACATATTTCCTATACCTCGCCATCACTATAGGACATATAAATTAAGGTATCAACCCTACCTCCTGATAAGGGAGAAGGAGAAGCAGAAAATTTCAGCTCACGAGCAACTAATCGTCTCATTCCAAAACCTCAGTGACAGACCTGGGAAGAGCATCCGCATCACCCCTTCTGCCGCGTGCCATCAGCAGGGCGGCGTTCCCCACCACTGCCCCTCCAGCATCACTGTATCAGTTCTCACTCGAAGGATCTCTCAAGCACTTGTTACTGCAGACCAAACCCTGGCTTAACACACACACGTGTATTTAAGAACAAAATTAATCCTCCCTGCACATACTAATCATGTGCATACCCTCGCTCTGGCTTTAAGGAAGAATAGTAATAAAAAAGAGATCCCTCACAGCGGTTATACAAATGTAGCAAGATGCATTCGTACATACCATACTTTTTCTACAAAGCCATGCCACAAAGCACTGCCACGGGCCTCACGGACATGGGAAAAGCACAACGACGCTCCCCTAGTAGGTGGAAGCCACGCTAGTAAAACTGGTTTGCGCAACAGGGAGGAGGGCCAGGAGCCTCCTGGGGTAACATAGCTGCAAAATCTGCCGGGCAGAGAGGGGCAAAGGAGAAAATGGCTCGAGCACAGCAGCTGCGCTGCCTCCGGTGTGCGTGGGCAGTGTGCTCTGGGCATCCCTTCCCGAGCATTTGTGCAAACACTGGGCACCTCTTCCTGAGCATCCCTGCTAATGGCGGGCAGCACCGGGAAGCTGCCTGCCACCAATTCGCCTGTGTGCTTGAAAGGCTTGTCTCCCCGCCACCATCACCCTCCCACCGCAGTGATGCCCAGCGGCGTCACTCAGCCGCAGAGCCCCTGTTTGTGTCAAGCGCTGCCCAAAATGCCTGCGTGAACATGAGCGAAGGAGAGTGCCAAGCTGTGACTTCAAACAACTTCACAGTGACATGGCTGCAGCCATCACCGAAACACGGCCGCAACCGGGATGCAGCAGAGCTACTCCCCCGTAACACTGCGCAACAGTACGCAAGAGAAATTTATAAATTACAAGCCACAGGGACACTGCCCTCATCAAAGAATCTGGCCAACTCTACCTACGCAAGGTACCTCCATGGCGCAGAGGCGAGTGCAGGAGCTTGGGGGCCAAGGCCATCGTGGCACGGCGCATCCCTGTGCCTGCACCCCAAGGCGCAGAGGGGTCCTCTGCACTGGCTCAAGCCTAAAACCAAAGTGCCATCTACTGAGTCTACAGCATTTGTGGTCTCCCAGGAGGGTTTCTGGCAAGGGGCTGGCCACGGTTAATACTTAGTTCACCAGATTAAGCCAAGTCTCGGCAAGCAGTCACCATGCACGCGAAAGCACGCACCTCAGGTTGCTGCTGAGCATCAACAAGCAGGTGATATCCCACCTGAGACCAGGGACATCTCTGCACACCCCACCCCAACGCGATGGGTAGCACATGGACAGCCAAGCGAGGGGTCAAGACTTTCACGTCCACGGATAAACCACAGCTTGTGCAGACAGAGCTTGCCCTGGTTCAGTGCAGGGTAAAATGCTGATGAGACGAAACTCCTTGTGTGCCAGGCTTCAGACGTTCGTTTCTACCATTTCTATTTGCACAGACGGCCGTAGTCCTGCACCCCAGCAAACGGGACGAGTGAAGCCGCAGAGTTTTTAACCTGCTCTTCCCCTCTCCTCCTAGAGCTACGCAGCCTTAAATGGAGCTATTTAAAGCCAGCGTTAAAAACACCAGCCATGATCTGACCTTCTGGGTAACAACAAAACTGGACCAAAACCTAAAGACCAAATGAATGAAAAGAAAATTACAAGGTAAAGTTTGCCTTCCCTGAACATGTGCCAGCTGCAAGAATCTTAGATTACATCGATGCAGCTTTCCAAATTTTAAATACAATCATTTTCTGTATTAAGGGCCCAGTAACCCTAATGGAGGCATAATTAGGCATTGATGCCATGCCCATACGAGAGTAGCTTGAAAAACTTAAATAAACTGTGAATGGCAGGATTAATACCGCAGCTTTTCATTTTGTACAGCTGTTTGAATACAGTACACTGCCTGTGATGGTATCAGCTGTTGCTTTACTCTTGGTCAGTATTTCTGAAGTTAAAACAGACAGTTCTTTTAAGCAAATGAAGAATTACTCCTCTTATTGTTGGCCTGTTTATTTCAGCAAAGAGGGTTTGGATGCATATTTGCTTTACATTAAAAAAAAGAAAAAGCAAAAGCCAAACTGCAAACCAAATTAGCTGGCCAAATTCAAAGCCCAGTGATGCTAGTAAGAGAATTTTAATTTACTGCACTGGCCCTTCAGGACGGAGGAGTAAGTAATGCAGTTTTGGAGATCATCTGTCCAAGTGGGAATATCATATAGATGCCTGGAGAGTCCTTGAGAAAATAGCTCACCTCGGCCCTGATTGAAGAGGAAAGACAATACTTCGGTGAAATAGAATTCTGTATTTCTAGGAAAGGCTCCAACAGCAAATTGCTTATTAATGCAAGAAGCCTTGTAAATTTTATTCTGAATGGAAGGGGCAATGGCAAGCATGTGACACGGCGCAGCATTTGCACACACTGTTTAGCCAGTAAAAAGTAAATAAATAGGTTACTTATAAGCTCTACAAGACACCCAAAAATACCTCTAACAAAAACTCAAGCTCAGTGAACTTCAAGCAAGAATATAAAACAGCTTCCAAAACTATCTTAACATCACTTTTTTCACCAGGTAAAATAGTTCTCCTACAAGTTAATTTTCAATCTTGGTTTTATGGTTGGAAATATCAGCTTAAAAGAGTTAATCTAGATTTCCTTGCTGTCTTCAAAAACTGGCTTATCAGTGGATGTGGAAGAAACTATCTACGCAGGGAGCGCGTCAGGACAGCAAACCACTACTGCAAAATAAAATGCTCAGGTTACCGGGAGGAGGACTGATATCATGGGGAGCCTAATGCCATATCCACCTGGGAAATGTGACCCCCAAACCGCTGGCCCCCGGACGGGGTGCAGGCAGCTCTCTCTCTGCCTCACAGCCCAGCTGAGCCCTTGTCCGTGCCACCTCGGCCGAATCCACCCCCAAATCCCTGGCACCATAAAGCTTTCCATTTTTTTCCTAGGCAGCGTTAAAAACAGTATCGCTCTTGAGCTGCAGGAGCAGGAGCAAGAGGAGGGTGCGGAGCCCCGGTCGGGGCGATGACGAACGCCATCAGTTAAGTGCCGCTGTGGAGATGAATATGCCTAATGAAAAGCTTACCTAAAGCTCACGGGGAGCCAGTGCCCGGCTGGCCGAACCTCTCCAGAGCGGCGGGCACGAGGCCGCCAGGACACTCAGGAAAGATGAATTAACTAAAAGTTAATGTGGATGTTCTCATTCAAAAGAAAAGTGGCCTACTCCAAAGGGGATTAGGCTAAAGTGAACTAAGGCCACTTTACTTCTGAATGAAAGCATCCACACAATAGTGCGATGCACTTTAACTAATGCACTTTAATTTTACACCCAATCAATTTGTCTTACCTCTCCTGAGCATCCTTGTGTGGACAAACCCAGAGCTTCATCGAGTTTTGAGGCCAGGCGGGAACCATTAGATCAACCCATCTCACTCCCCGTGTGTTACGGGCCATTGCCTTTCACAGTTATCCCTTTATTGATCCCCAAAACTCATGGATGACTAACATATCACCTCCGATGGGGGGGGAAAAAACATTTCTTCAACAGGGCGCCTGGCCTGGGTTTGAAGACGCTTGCAAAACAAGAAGCCACTTGCAAAACAAGAAGCCACCATGACTTCCAGCAGCCTGTCCTGCCACCGGCAAAAGAATGGCCAAATTTGGGCTCAAATCCATTTCTTTCTGTCCTACCTTCCCCACGCCCCGCAAGTTAGCAAGGAAATGGCGGTCTCTGTATTACAACTTTTAAATTTTTTTTTTTTTTTTTTTTTAAAGTGCAAACAGGCCCTTTGATTTCAGGACAAACTCACATATTTTTTTTAAATTCACCTCGCCAACGTTTAAACTTCCAACATTTGCCCAGACGTCTACCGATGAATCTCACACCCCATTTTCCAAAATCCAATAACCCCCAGAAACCACTCACCGCCTGTGCTATCGCCTTCGTACGCACAACGACCCATGTAAGCCTGAAATCTCCGCGTCGCTCTTCACCTCTCAGATACATACATTCGAAAATAAATAAATGAAGCCGTGACGGCAACAACCAGCGAGGCAACTCAACAAGTTGAGCCTGCGGAGGCGATGGGGATCCCCCGTGCCAGCAGCTCCCTCGCTAACAGAGAGCAGACTCCCACCACTGCCGCAGAGGGGCTGAAGCTTTCCAGCCTAAATTAAAAAAGGAGTCCCGAGAACACTGGCTTGCAGGGATTCTGCTCTCACCTATGCTCCAAGGCTGGGTTACATCTCTTTTTTTCCTTTTGAAGGTAGCAAAAGCAAAAACACAACCACACCAAGCACACCAAAGAAGAGCTGAACCAACTGCCAGCAAGTTGTCTTTAAGTCATGTTACAGAGTATCAGCAGTGGGTTAGACATGGGGCCATTAATCGGGGACAGAAATGCACTCAAACAAGGCAGAACACAAAATGTGCGCACTGTTAGTTACCCTCTCCAAATATTGCTGCAACTGTGGGAAAAAAAACAAATATAAACACTAATTTCCCAATTTGCCATGCGAGTCAAAGCCTGCTCTGAGCAACTGAGCATCAGGAGAGGGAGGTAACACACTGAGGACGAGGTGACCCTGCAGCGCACCCCGGTCTCTCCTTCTCCCACACAACCCCCACCAGGAAACAATTCCAGAAACCTTCAAAAATTTTCACGACCAGAAACAACCCTCCTCTTTATTTTCTTCAATTTGTTTAGATTACACAAGATAGCTCCTAACTGCATGCTCATGTGACCAAAAAAGCCCAAACGCAGAAATGCAAAACAAAACAAAACAAAACAAAACAAAGATTCCCTAATTTAAAGAAGCTGTGCCGGATTTTCGCTGCTTTTAAAGCAGTATTTATCAGCACGACCTACGCTTACTCACTTTTGATTGAGCGTGACATAATCTGATTTTTTTAAGTGCTAACATTGCATACTCCGGGCTGCAGTAACCCTTCCGCGTGCAAAGCCCATTACCTTTATTGCTACCTGTGGACAAGCAGCCAGGGAAGACTCAAACCCTCAGCCATAAAGCTTAAACTTAAGGTAAAACTCATTTTTTTCACAATTTCCTTGCAAACCTCCAGGTTGCCCCAAAATAACAATCTGCAGTCCCTAACACAAAGACGCCGCAAGCTCCCAGTTAGGGAAACGCTTCGGGATACGCTCGCAAATGTTTAGGACAAGTTCCAGGCTTACCTGGGGTTTAAACTGAGCTCTGTCAGGTTTGATATTGAAAACAATGCAAAAAATTAGGAAATTAAACTATCCTTTGCAACAAAAGGTAACTTCAGTTTGAGAAACTTTACATGGAAATTAGGCCTGAGCACGCAACTTAAGGAAAGCAGCAAATATTATACCCAGCTATAAGGATGGATACGTTTGGGCTCTTGAATGATTTTAAAAAAAACCCAAACAACCAAACCAAACCAGCAAAGATTCTTGAATTGAAATCATAAATTAAAGAAAATATATTCAATCTCTTGTCTACTTAACAATATATTTACTTGCTTAAAGAAACGGAGAGCAAAGAAAACCTTATTTTGCTAATACAATTTCAGCCAGTGTTTCAGATGTTAACAGGTCTGGAATCTAAATTAACGTGTTGTATCTTTACATTAAATAGTCTGCCAAACTCGGGCATGAGAACAGCTCCTCAATATCCCCACAAAAAAAATTACCCCAAAACAAACAAAAAAGGAGTCACTGGCTCAAGGTGGCATAAAGTCGGAGGAAGAAAATTAAATTTGAGTCTTTTAAACGTTATTTTATTGGTCCTCCTCAGAGTCCTACTTGGCTGTAACTCTTTTACTATGCAGAAATGAATTCTACCTTGCACTCTCTGCACTGCATCTATTATTTTGATGCCTGCTCCTCCAATATGGGAGTATATATACCGAAGGCAGTAATATTCTTAGCTCCCCCCGGTTAAAACCATAGACAGTTTGAAAATACCTGTGAAGAAGTCCCCAAGTAAAATAGTATTTCTCAGTTATTTTTCTTCCCCGAGATATTATTTTTGTATTGGCTGCAAGGTAGAGCTAATGTATTTGAAGTATTTGGGAAAGTTAGTCTAGTCATAAGTGGTCAATGCCCTAAACAGCCCACGCACCTTCAGATATGCTATATATTGCGTTGCAGTTTATGATTCATTCTTTGTAAAGAATACATTTTAAGTAATTTTTCCGTTTTTAAAAAAGCTGTCTATCCGCATTTTGTTTAGAGAAACTCCGCAACTGCGCGCATTAAAAAGAATCTATTGCAACATAAATAGAAGTGTTGCTTTATTATATACATATATATATATGATATACTATCACCCAAGAAGGGCCATCTAAAACGCCACAGTTGCAAACATTTAAGACTGTAACAAAAATGACTGAGGCTCTAGTATCAGTTTACTATCCTTCAACAATTTCCCTGACAGTGGAGTCAAATAATGTTGAATTATGGACCTTCTTACAGGAAGTCTTATTTCATGTTCATTTTTTGATCATTTCCCTCCTAGTCCCTATAGAAATTTGGCTCTTTGCCGATTTGCCTTTAAAAGTTTCTGTGCATGTAATTGGCTTGTGCATTATTAAATTGTAATTTTTGTCAAGTAATACTACTGTGGATTTGCTCCAACAAGTTTATTTTCCATAAGAAAATACTGTTTTGTCCCTATAAAATCTATCTTATGCTGCTAATGTACTTTATTTGGGTGCGGTGACTACTTTATACCGTGTTTTCCTCAAAGGGCTTTCTAACAGCTTTCCGTAGATGTGCTCTTGCAGGGGAATTTTACAGTTCGGACAAGAGCACCTGGGTGCCAAGGTGATGCGGCTTCAAGAAAACAGCCCCACGGTAATAGTTTAGGACTACCTAAGAAAGTGAATTTCTGCTCTGTGACTACAGAGAGTCTTTGGGCTTTTTTTTTAGTCGGAGGGAGTTTTCCCAGCCGCATCACGCAACAGCTGTGTTTTAAATCTTTCTGGGCTCCGACAAACATTTGAAAATTTAAACATGCAAATGTTTGAAAAGCTAATGATTAGAAAAGGTTTATTTTGAAACTTTGAGCATGGGCGCAATCCTCCAGCTAGGCTTTTTAAAGTCCCAGGGCCTGGTTGATCTCGAGTTCAATTATCCCCAGCAAAAACCCCAAACTCCTGCTTTGTACTTCTGGAGCCGTAGCGGTAAACAACAACTCTGCAGGTCCCACCCTGGCAGGCAGTGGGGTCGCGCCCGTGGGAGAAGGATGCTATTTTAGTGACCTATTGCCACTGAGCTAGTTAAATCACTGAACAATGGTTAGTGTTATGGGGCTTTACTTTGCAAAATCTAGCATTAGCGTCATTGCTTTCCATTAACCGGGGGACTTAAAGGCACTGGCATTGAGGGGCCTATAAGGAAAGAATAAATAAGGGGAAACCAATAAATTAAAAAAAAGAAAAACCAACCCTGTTAACTGTAACCTTTACTACCACAATATAAGAAAATGTAATTAAATCCATAATAAAAGCTTTTACATACTTACTCTTTTACTACTCTCAGAAGCGCAGCCGTGGGCAGGCTGAGGGACAGCCCGCCCGGCCCCGCACCCGGCAGCCAGCCCCTCGCTCCCGCCGCCCGGCCCTGCGCGCCCGCGCTTCCATAAACCCGCGTGGCCATAAACGCGCACCGCGGAGGGACATCCTAATTAGCCGCCCCAGCGACAAGCACTCAACACCTTATTATTTAACCATTAGGGCCCTGATACTGCCGGCCTCGCCGGGGCCGGACTTGGCAACGGAGTTTACCGGGGGCGCGGGCGGCCGCGCATCCCCCGGTAAAACACCCCCCACCCAACCCCACCCCGCGCAACTTCCGCGGCCCCCCTTGCGCCGCCCGGCCTCCGCGGGTTTTATCCGCCGCCTCGTCGGCCGGGGGGGGGGAAGAGGGGCGTAAAAGCGCATTTTTGCCCCTTTTCCCTTCGACGGCGAAAGCCAAGCCCCGCTGCCCGCGCAGCTCCGCGGCTGCCGACGGGTAGCGGCGGCGGGGCTGCGCTCCCCCCTGCCCGGCGAGGAGCCGGGGCACCCCGGGGAGGCCGCCGGGCCCCGCGGCTGGCGCAGCGCCCGCGCAAGCCGGAGAGGCCGGGGCTGAGCCCCACGGCGGTGCGCGGCCGGCCCCGCGTAGCGGGAGAGGGGCCAGCGCCGGGCGCGCAGTGTCCGCGCTCCTGGCGAAAAAGGGCGGGGGGGGGGGAGAGGAGGACACGACCCCCTCCCCCTGACAACCCCAAAACTATAGCTTCATTTCTTTAGCTTTCACTTTAATAAAATAATGATTCGTTGGGAAAATGGGGTATAAATCTTCATTTTGGAGGCAATTAAAGTGTTGATTTCATTCGTGCCCCTGAGCGATTCTTGTAATTTGCTCAAATAGCTTTATGTACCCAGCACTCCAGAGCTTTTAGAAACCCATTTTCTAGTTAGACTTGTTGGATTACAATTTTTATTCAACAGCAGCGAGCCGAGCTTCCCTCAGCTGGACCCTCGCTGTAGGGCTCCCCTCGCTTTAAGGCGTTGCGCGGGGCCGCCGGCCCCCCGGAGCATCTTCCCCGGCCCCGGCCCGCCGGGCACCTCCCTGCCGCGCCGCCCTCCGCCCGCCCCGCGAAGCTTTTCTCCTTCGCAGCAAAACTGGGGGCGGGGGGGGGACGGGACGGGACGGGACGGGACGAGACGACGACCACAACCCCCGCATACGTGCACATAAACCCCTTTTAAAAAGTTCATGCCTTCCTTCAAGCCTGCCTCCCCCTGTCACGGCACTACCAGCAGCCCGATAGCCTTTGGCAGATGGGAGAAAATATTTAAGATACTGCCCACGCTGCAATGCAACACACCTTTATGTCGGTAATCTATAAAATAACTCCTGGCTGACAGTGCTGGTGATAATGGCAAAGCGGCTGAGGAAACTCCTGTCTGCTTGACTGCGCCTTGCTTGAACAAAAGGAAACCTCCAGAGTCGGGAGCTGATTACTCCTAAGACTGTATTTACAAAGCTGATCGCAAAGAAGAAATAACTTGGGGTTTTTAGTCGGGGAATTTTTGTGTGTGCGTGTGTGTGTCCGGGGTCCCCTCTCTCGCAGCCAAAGCGCTGCTACCCCTCAGTTGAGAGAAAGCAAACCGACCAGGAAAACCCCACAATTCTACCCAACTCGGGGGAAAAAGCCAAATCTCAACCACTTCCATCATCTAGGAGCTTAATTTAGCTCTGGGCACCTCCTGACTTAGCCCCAAACGCTCCCATTACAAGGCAAGAATCCCAGCCTAAGCCCAGTGGACAGACACAGAAGAAGGGGAGGGCAGAGGGGAAAGCCAGCTTTCCCAAGTCATCCCTATTTCCCACATCGGCTACGGCCGGCATTAAAGGTTTGAACCATCCCAGACAAAAACTGGACACCGTCAAAGCCACGCGAGGCTTTGCTGGCTTGGTTTTGGGGTTTGCATATTTTTATTTTTTAAAGAGAGGGGTTGAAAACATGAAAGATCAAGGAAAATAATTTAAAACCTGGGTCCCGTTTTATTTTCTCTGGGTTTTTTTCCTTCCATTAAGTAAAATAAAATGGGCGCGTTTGCAGCAGGCAGGCGTGCACAAAGCAATGTTCACTGAAGTCTAAAAGCGTTCGGCCAAGGAAAACTGACAAGACGGACTAATGAACCGTAGAGACGGGAAGAAAATAGCCAGTATTTGCTAGATTTCAAACCCTCTCTGTCTTCCCCGGACCACCTATCTCGGATTTTATTATTATTTTGGTAAATGGCTCCAGCCCTCCCTTTCCTAAGCCACCAAGAAGCCAGCGACTCAGGAATACCACTTCTATTATTGTAAAGGGTAAATAAAATAAAGACAAAAATTAAAAGCGACAAGAAACAGGTCGAGTTTGCAGGCGATGCTTTTACAAGCTCATCTCGCCAGGTCGAATCCGGGAGCAAGCCTTAATGAAGCAATAATAGCCACATTATTCAAAAATTTTCATTTCGATGGAAATTTATCTAAAAGGGACTTAATCATATGCAAATAATAAAAGGAGGCGTAGTGACCCAGCAAGCGATCTGCATACAAATTTCAGCGTGTGCGGCGTTGGCGAGATCATACCTGATCTGTTAGATTTGCTGATCTTGTTATGTCTTCACTGTCCGATTTTGATCCGCCCTCTCTATCGTCTATGACCAAATCGATAGGCATTTTTCCTTTCAAACAGCTAATATACCGGTGGCAGAAATTGTCACATAATTCGTGTACCTACATTATGACAGAGGTTAAAAAAAAAAAAAAAGAAAAAAAAGAGGAAAAAGAAAAAAGGGGGGGGGGGGAGAAAATATAATCAGGAATACGTAAGTAAAATTGACAAGTGCAACCAGTCTCCCCCCTTCACCCCTGTGACATCAAAAGTCCTAAATAGGGGAAACACACTGCAATTATCCCCCCGAGACCTCTAGACGCATCCAGAATTAGGAATAACTTTCTTTTCTCGCAAAATAGAGATATCCCAGAAAATTGACAGTGACAAGATGATTCACAGGCTACAACATATTCAACACCCGTGTTAAATTCATCTGCTCCCGGAGCTGTGGCCATTAGAGAGGTGACCTGCATGGGTGACATTTAAGGTAAACTATTTAATTTCATCCAGTTATTTCATCATAAACCCTTTCCGAAGGGGTATGAGGACAGAAAAAGGGATTTAAAAAAAAATAAAAATCCCAGTGCACTGGGCTGAAATACATTACAGGCATCCGTGCCCTGAAATCCCCAGTCACTCTGATAGACTCGTACCTGAGCCGCCTCTATTAATGGGCAGATTTTAACACATTTTGGGTAGAGTGAGAACAACCTGCCAGTTATGGTTAGATAAAGTGGCTGAGGCTCCGGAGAAACTTTTCAACTATTTAAAAACCTCTCAAAATGTTTATTTTTAGGAGAAAGGGAATTCTCTTCTAGGCCAGCTATCAATGACACGTAAAAAATCCTCAGGAAACCAGAGCGCACTTCCAATTTAATGTGAGCTCGGATGACACCGCCTTCTTAGAAATTAGCATTCTCCCTCCTAAGATTTCTAAAATAGCCAGCAAAAACCCCTGCATTTAGGCTGCAATCTCTTTCTTCTGCTCAGAGGTGTACAATATTCCCAGGAACAAGAGACGGACACAACTATCAACTCTGCTTTGTCTCTGCAAAATGTTACAGGACAATCCGTGCCCTGAGCCTGACCTGCAGATGGCTCTTAAAAAAAAAAAAAAAAAAAAAATTCCCCATTCTAATGAACTGCAACCAAAGTCTCTTCCCCAGCATCACCAAGAAAAAATAATTTTTTTTTTTTTTTTTAAATCACAATTTCAGGGGCTTGGCTAAACCAACCATTTCAAGTCTCATCTGCAGCACCACAGAACTGCAACTATTTATACAAAGCCAGCAAAGTATTACAACGAACACAAGGCCTGGGCGTTTGAGAGCCCGGTTTTAGAGGCTGAAATTGTAATTAAACTGCGAAGAGAAATGGACGCCAAGATTGGTCTTGACACTAATTACCAGAAAGAAAGACATTTATGCAAATTTACCAGAAGCCTGAACTTCAGCAGTACTGACACGGAGGAGGAAGAAAGAGAGAGAGAGAGAGAGAGAGACAAAAATTACCTTCTCTAATTCCAACAGATGAAACCTTAATACTTGTATGGCTTGAATCATCTGCAAAGATACAAACAATACGAGTATTTATCTCCTTCCTGGATTTGGGGATATTTCCCACAGCCGCCCCTGCTGCACTTTGTAGCTTGACTTTTCTCTAGTAGTAAATAAAAAGTTGTTTTGATTTATGGCAATAACACTAAAACTTAATAGCGGTGGCTTTGTGCACTGTTTAACGAGAAGCGATCTAGAGTTAACCAAAAAAAAAAAAATCCCTATTGCAACGAAGCAACTAAATTATACGGATCATAAACATTTCTTTAAAAAAACCCAACCCTCTAAACACCATCGCTGGCTCCTCACTTTGCAAAAGCGGGAGCAAGACTCCTACAGCAGAGGCAAAATATTTGTTTATCCTTAAGGAAAAAAAAAAAAAGAAAGAGAGAAAAGACCTCATTTTCAGTGAGTTAGCGAACGGTGCATCTCCAGCCACAGCAATCCTCTACGTTTCCCATCCAGCTGCTTAAAAGGTGCATGGAGGGGCTGGCTACAGCGTGGATAAATCCACACTCCTCTTGGGCAGGCGAGCTCGCCATCAAGCCCGCAAGCTCCCGTTTGGATGGGGCTTTCTTTATGTATATCCTTATGGGATTTTTTACTTCCATGCAATTACCGCACCATATTTACTTGTAATTATAAAAATCATCATATAATAATAATTTTTTTAAAAAAATCTACGTGAGAAATTCTCAATTTGGCACCACCAAACCACCTCGCTAGAAGACACAGAAGTTAAAAGAAAAAAAAAATAAATGGGAAGGGAAGGGAGGGTGGCGGGGTGGGGGTGGGGAGAGGAAGAAGTGTTGTTAACTCTTACCAAGTTATCCAGTTCAGGATTAGAGGAAAAGAGGGGTTTCTCTGCTCGGATCTAAATATAAGAAAGGGGAGGAAAGGGGGGGGGAAATAATAAAAAAGATTTGAAATATGGAAGCAGAAAAAGCAGACGTTATTATTTTTTGCTTCATTACACTGTCGGGTCCATTATGTAACCTTTCGTGCAAAGCCCTGACTGCTGGATTTAGTACATCAGCCAAACACTCGAACAAGTGAATCAAATACACCGAAAAATACCTACGGAGCTTCCCCGGCAGAGCCCCGGCCCGGCTCCTGGGAGCCGCGCAGCGAAACTCCCGGCTGGGCACAGACCGCTCCGATTAATTCATTTCTTTAGGGGGGTGGCAACTGCCGAGATTTCCCGATTTTTAAAATTTTGTTGTTGTTTTTGTTTTGGTTTTTTTTTGCCTCTTGCAGTAAGAGAGGGGGGAGGGGGAAACGCGCATCTTTATCTCAACAGAGACTTGTTTTTCTCGTTACGATTTTTTTTTTCCCTCTTTTTTTTTCTTTTACTGTTTCAACCCGGTTTTGCTGACCTGTTTGGCGAACACTGCTATGTCTTCATTGAAAGACTCAGAGGAGCAAACATCGCCTCCCGCTACCCCGGGCTCCCTGGGTGTGCATGTAGCTAATTCACATTTCTCAAAAATCAGTGCTAAAAGAGGGAACAGGGGGTGTCTGAAAGAAAATACAATAGTCACACACACAGAGGGGGGGAAAAAAAAATATCACAACGAAACCAAAAAAAACCCCGAACACAACAACAGTTAGCCCCGCAGCAGCGTGCGTGGGGAGGCGGGCACCCACCGAGGGGGGCTCCGGCACCCCCCGCCGCCTCCCGCAGCGCCCCGGCCCCGGCCCCTTCCCGCAGCCGGCCGGCCGGCAGCCCTGCATCTCCCCGGCCTTTCGGCGTTATCTGGCCACAGATATTGTTAATACAACCTTAGGACAAGCTAAGAATAAAACCCAAGCCGGTTCCAGCAGCCATTTTGAATTAACTTTCCTTGGCTTTAGGAAAAAGAAAAATACTACTAATAAATTAAAATCTCTGGACCTACACCTCTGCCTTTCATGCTTTTAATTCCCGTTCTCTGCTGGAGGACTTGTTGGGAGCAAAGGGAAAAAAAACCCCAAAACAAACCACCCAGAAAAGAAGAAACAACCCCCCTCCAAACTCAAAATTAAAAAAGAAAAAGCCCCTAAACCCACCCACCCCCCAATAGCCAGCACCAAACCAGCCGACCCACCGGCAGGCGCTGGCCAGCTGGGCTGCCTGTCCCCTGCCTGCTGCCTGCCACCCCGGCCTGGCCCTCTGCCCCCCAGCCCCGACCCGCGGGGGGAACCAGGTGCTTTTGGGCTCTCCCAGCTTTAAAAGCCTCCCCGGGAGAAAGGCTGCGTGTGCGTCTGGCTCCCTCGGCCGTTTAATAATTTAAATAAATAAATAAGCGTGGGCACACACACACGTATATATGTATATTTATAACACGGAGTTCATTTTTTTTCCCAGGGCTTCGTACTTTTTTTTTTTTTTTGGGTACCTTACACCGCGGAGTTTTAACCAACCCTACAGATTTCTGACAAACCGATACAGAAACCGAACGACGTGATTTTTTTTTTCTTTTAATCCCCCTTTTCCTCACTGTTTGGAGAGCGATTTTAAAAGGCTCTTAAACTTCCCTTCAAACTCAAGACGGGCAGATTCATTTTAAAAGCATCTGCCGCCCAGCGTAACCCATCAGCTCCCTTCGCAACGGCCTAGAAGCTGCTTTGCCAGTTGCCGCATTGAGAAGCATTCAATGCTGTCGGATAAAACGTTTAAAAAAATTAAAATTTACAAAAAGAAAAAAAAAAAGGAACAGAGTGGGGAGAAGCAGCTCTTGAGTTTTCCCCTCCGTAGTGCAAGGAGAGACGAACAAGGCGGAAAGTTGGGCGAAGTGCTCCAAACTCTCCCTGCTCCCAAACTCCGTGCAGAGATTTACCACCCGGCACAGGTTGTGCCCTGGGAATATTATTTTCCTCCTCTTCCTCTTCCTCCTCCTCCTCCTCCTCCCCGCGGTGCTGCCTGCCGCCCCTCCAGCAAGCTCCGGCTCCTATTTTTCCGGAGCCCCCGCGGCTCCCTGTGGCTGGGGGGTCCCCAGCCCTCTCTCCCCCCTTTTAAAAAATAATAATAATAATAAAAAATGAAGAACACGGCCCCTTTTCCGCGCGGCGCTCCCCATCCCATCCCATCCCATCCCACCCTTCCCCATCCCCATCCCGCGCAGGGGCAGCGCGGCCCGCACCCCCCGTCCCCGCTCCATCCCGCGCAGGTTGTGCGGGCGCGGAGCCTTACGCGGCACCTACCCGTAGATGGCATCTTTATCTCTCTTGAGGGCGTCGTTGACGGAGGCGCCCATAGCGGGGGGCATGGCGTTGGCGTGGGCGGCGTGCGGGTACTGGTGCGAGTGGAGCGGCGGCCCGTGGTTGAGGTGGTGGACGGGCTGCATGGGGCGGGCGCCGTGGGGGTCCCCGTACATGGTGGTGGGGATGCCCACCCCCTCCATGCCGCCGTAGTGGGGCAGCTCGTCGTACTGCGGGGCAGAGAGAGCAGAGAGGCGTCAGGGGGGGGCGCGCCGGGAGGTGGGGGGGGGGGGTCTGAGGGGTTGGGGGGGGGGGAAGCGCCCCGGTAGCAGCCCCGCTCTCGTGTTCCCCGTCCGTCCACCCCCTCCGCGGGGAGAAGCCGCTTTCGGTCCCCCCCTCCGCCCCGGGGTGCGCCCGGGCTCCGCGTCGCCGGTTCTCCCCTCCGTGCAGCCGCCGGAGCCGGGGAGGGAAACGCCGGCCCGGGCCGGGGAGCAGCAGGGCAAGGCTGGGCTGGGCTGGGCTGGGCTGGGCTGAGCTGGGCTGCTCCGGCCCGGCGGCCCGCACGACCCGAAATCCTCCGAGTCTGGGGCGGAGGAGAAATAATAATAACGACAATTAAAAAGAAAAAAAGAAGAAGAAAAAACAAATCCCCATCCCCAAACCTGCCAAACCCCCCGTGTGAGTGGAAGCGGTTCACGAAGCCCAAGTCTCCCTCCGCTAAACTTTTCCCGCTGATAAGAAGTCAGGTACCCAACCCAGCGAGGATGCAAAAAGTTCAGCAGCGGAAAAAAAAAAAAAAAAAAAAAAAAGAGCGATTTTGGGGGTTTCCAGCAGTTCCACGCGAACGCACTTTTAAAGCCGAAAGGCTGGAAACGTTTGCCCGGGCTCTCGGGATTTTGGGAATGCCTTTTTTTTTTTTTTTTTAAGGGTTTTCTTTGTTAAAGATTAAGGAGCGAAAGCTAACGCGGTTCCCAGGCAGCGGGGGAAACGGCCACTTTTCATCTATTAAAAGCGAAGGTGTGAATAAACACTTTTAAAGATCCCTGACACTTGCTTGGACCGAAAGAGTAAAAGGCAAGTTGTCAGCAGAGGAACTTTCTTTCCCCAACAGCACTCGGAGGGGCGGCAGGCAAATTAAGCAAGAAAACTTCTTTCCAGGGCTTTTCCCCTTCCCCAAATCCCTGCTCACCCGACTCCGGCTGATTTTTTTTTTTTTCCCACCCCCACAAAACTTCAATTTAGGAGGTAGCTGGGAGAAAAAAAAAGGAGATTGCATCCAAAATAGAAACAATACACATAGCAGTGCATGCTGCTAACCTCTAATTCCAATTAAAGTGACTTTCTTTTTTAAAAGAGCTTTTTTTTTTTTTTGGCCCATTGCACTGCACCTTTTGTGACGGAATATAAAAAAAAGGGGGGGGGGGAGAAGGAAGAAAAAAAAAGAAAAAATAAAGTTGTGCTTACTCCCAGCCAGAAGTTATCTTCCGAAAGTGAAGCGGTATATCATCGCTAACACAGCAAAATGCTCAGACATGCACACATTCAAATATTTCAAGCACTGGTGACTTTAAAAAAGACATCGGTAGGACTAGAGCTACAAAACCAACAAATACAGAGGCTCGGACATATTCACTTACATGCCTGCATGTCATTAATGTATAGAAAGCTTGCCTTTTCCCTGAGAGATACGGGATGGGGAGTAAAAGAATCAAGAAATATCAATATATACAGGTTTTAAGCCTACAAGTACAACTGATAAATCCTCCCGCTCCAGGATACTGCTTTGTGCCCCTGCTCCAAAGAGGAGGGGGGGGGGGGGGGAACCAAAAACTTTTTTCGCTGTGTCTCTGTCAGCCACGTTTCAATATTATTTCACATTTGAAATCCATTTTTTTTTTTAATACGTACCCTTTGCGCCATCGGCCTGCTTGCTCCCTTCCTACTTCAACTTCTAATATATCCTCTTTAAGGCCAGTGTGAAAAGAAAGAAACGCGAAGTTCCCCCCCCCTCACCCCCCCAAAAAATGCAAAAATCCCTTAGCGTCGCCAGCAATGAAAGCAATCGAGTAAAATCTTCGGCTTGCTGGATCTCAGCGAAGCGATACGGTAACTCAGCATTAAAAAAGGAGAAAAAAAAAATTAGAAGAAAAAAAAATCAACTCTCCCTCCTTCCTTCCTTCTTTTTTCTTTCTTTCTTTCCTCTCTCCCTGTCTCTCTCTCTGTCTCTCTCTCTCTTACTCTCCCCCTCTCGTTTCCAAGACAGCAGCGGGGCGAAAGCAAATATCCTTTCCCCAAATCAGGGTTGTTGTTTTTTTTTTTTTTTAAAGTGCCCCTCAAACCCAACTACCAAGTCTCATGGCTTTTTGCCACTCCGGCTGTCAATCACAGGCGAGGTTGTCAAGGTGGTGAATGACTGATGATGATCCGCTGCGTGTGCTCCCACCGCGCAGGACACCTCAAATGTTAATTTTCGAGCGCGCTCACCCAAAAAAAAAAAAAAAAAAAAAAGAAAAATTTAGAAAAAAAAAATTAAAAATCGAGGGAGGAGGAGAAGGAGGAAGAGGAGGGGGAAAAATTAAAAATTAAAAAGGCTCGCTAACGCGCCGGCTCTCCTTTTATTATGGTTATTATGATGATGATGATGATGATGGGGGGTTTTTTTTCGCTCCTCCTTGGATCGCTCCTAATTCCTCGCCGGCGCCGGCTCGCTCTGCCCCTGCGCGGCCGCTGGGCGAGGCTGGCGGAGGCGGAGGCGGGCCGGGCGCGGGCGCGGGTGCCGGGCGGAGCGCTGCGCCGTGCGGGGCGGGCGCGGGGAGGAAGGGCAGCGGGGAAGGGGGGGGGGGGGGGGGAGGCGCGGCGCTGCCGCCGCGGGCCGCGCGCTGCCGGGCGTCCGCCGCCGCCGCCGCCGCCGCACCGCCGCGGCGAGCGCAGCGCAGCGCCGGGCTGGAGCAGACTGCGGGAACCCGGAAGTAGTGGTGGCCATAACAGGTCGCGTCTTACACAATGCGCTGGGCGGCAGCAACTCCGCCACCGGCGCAGGGGGGCGCGCCGCCCGCCCCGCGCCCGCGCAGCGCCGCGCCCGCGCCCCCGCCCCGCGCGGGGGGGGGGGCGTGCGTGTGTGCGTGCGGGTGTGTGTGTTGGATACACCGCCCCCTCCCGGCTCTGCCCTCCGCCCCCCCCCAACCGGTGTGTCTACCCCCCCCCCACACGGACGGGTGTGGGGGCGCTCCCGTCCCCTTTGTCTGGCGGCGCCGCCGCCCCGCTCCGCGCCCGCTCCGCGCCGCCGCCCGCCCCTCGCTCCCCCGCCTGCCCTCCCCCTCCCCTTCCTTCCCCTCCGCCCCCCCACCCCCCCGCGGCGGCTCCCCCCGCGGCCGCCGGCCGAGTGAGCTCACCCGGCCCCCGGCCGCCGCCGCCGCGACGCCGCCGACCAATCAGCGCCGCGCCGCCCCGCGCCGCGCCCCCATTGGTCCGGGCGGGAAGCGGAGCTCGGACCGGCGCGCCGCGGGGGGGGGGAGGCGGAGGGGGGGGGGGAAGCGCGCCGGAGCGCCCCGCGGGCAGCGGGTCCACTGCCCGCGGGGCGCTCCGGCGCGCTTCCCCCCCCCCCTCCACGCGCTAGGCTCCGCGGCCGCGCTGCCTTGCGCCGGGAGCGCGCCCCCCCCGCCTTTCCCTGGCGCTGCCGGTGGCCCCCCCTGTCCGCGTAGCCGGGGGTCCGCTGCCGTCCAAAAGCACAGCCATCCTTTCCCGCGGACCCCCGCGCCGGTTTGGGAACGGAGAGCTCGTCGTGTCCCTTCTTCCCCCGTACCTGACCGGGTGCCGGCGGGGAGAGGTGCCCCGGACCCATCGCATCTCCTGCCCGGAGAGGCGGGGAAGAGGGAGAACCCCCGCCGCCCGGTAGCCCGGTGCAGCGGTCCCCGAGTGAGGCGGCGGGGGGGGGGGGTAGGAAATAGCGGGGGGTTACTCCGGTACAAACCCCCGAGGCAGGGGCGAAGCTGCTCCGCTACCGGGGCACCGGGGGTGACAGGCAGCGGCGGGCAGCTGCTCGGCCCCCGCCGCCACGTCTCAAACTTCAGGGAAACCCGTTTCGATCCCCCCCCCCCCCGCCCCCTTTCCCGCTAGGACCGGCCTTTTATCCCGGCGAGGGAAATAAAGACCTCTCAGGTAAGAGCCATTTTAATACGCTAACTCCCACCCACCCCCGCGTCCGTGGTGGGAGCCGACCCACGGGCGTGGGGGTTGATCTCTCTATTTCTTGACGCGGGGAACGGCGCTCGGTAACGATTCCCCATCTCGCAGGTCCCTTCCAGGGGGAGGCTGCAGCTTAACTCCCAGAGCTGCAGTCTCCTCCGCTCCCCAGCCCTTTTCCCCCCTCCCCCCCCCAAAACATTAAGAAAAAAAAACCAACCCCAAACCCTAAAAAAACCCCAAACCCTTCTAAGCGTCTCCGCCAGGCCTTTATAAGATTAATTCAGCGCAACCCAGCCTAAAACACTTTTACAGTGTAATTACAGTCGTACAAATTGTTTGCCCAAACCTCATTCTGGATAAGGATTTTACAATTAGCAAACAGTTATTACTCTTAGGGCTTGCTGCGAGAAATTGCGCTGCGCGCCTCTCCGCTTGCAATATACCGGTCATAAAAAAAAAAAAAAAAAAAGCAAGCAAGCTTAATCCGGGCAGCAATTAATCATCTATTAAAAGGGAAAAAGTAAACGGACAGTTCCGCGCTATCTCGGCAAACTCCTCCCGAGGCTGACGGGCTGCGCGACGGCAGCGGCCTGCGCAGCATCTCGCCCCGCTGCCTTTTTGGGTAAGGCGGCTCTTTTTTTTTTTTTCTTTGCCAAAACTTGCTGTTTTGCAGGGATCTACTGACACTTGCCCATCGCACGGTGGAAAGAGCGAGAGGGGAAACAAAAAAAAAAAAGAGGGATGGGGGGGAGGGATAAAAAGCGATACAGCGAGGGGGTTCGGTGGGTGCCCGGGCCGGGCAGCGGCCTCGCTGCGGAGCGCGGTGCGCTGCGCGCTGCTGCGCGGCCCCGGCGGCCCCCTAGTCGTCGTCGTCGTCGTCGTCGTCGTCGTCGTCGTCGTCGTCCCCCCGGCTTAAGCCGGGCCTTTCGCGGAGGGGTCCGCCGAGCTGGGGCAAAAAAAGGCGTCTGGGGAGCAAGGGAGCCTCTTCCTCGAGGTGGAATCTGGGTCCATTTGCTTATCGGATAATAAATGAGGCTTTTAATCAGGCTGAATTTCCCAGTTTGAGGAAAGAATTAGTCATACCTAGGAACAATCCAATGTTTTCTAGCTGGCTTCCCTGCCGCCTTCCTAGCAGGGATTGGGGGGGGGGGGGGAATTAGCATCCAAGTGTGCTCTTTCACCATTAATATTGAAATTTGAAAACTGAAATAGGAACAAGCAGAAGAGACAAACAAACAAGAAACCGCAGAAGAAAGCGTTTGAAAGGCAGCCGAGAGATAATCCAGGAATGCCTCAGATAAGGGGGGGGGGGGGGCGATACGTGCGGAGATACCCGAAAAGTCAGAGCCTGATGAAACGGTTGAAAGAGAGATGGGAAAAAAACCAAACCAAACCAAAAACCTGTTTAAAGACCTATTAAAGGGCAGACCCAAGGCGGGGGGAAAAGCGATAATAAAAGGAGGTTAGCGGCAAGGGATTTAAGGGAGCCGATGAAGCGCAGCGCCTGGACTTTCGGGGTTTGTTTACCAGCTCCCGATTCAGAAAACAAAGAGCGGCTGGTCCGGCCGGGGAGTCAGCCCGGGGTCAGCTTGTGCTATCCAGCACTTCCAGGCAAAACAGCCCGGGCCCTGGATGCCGTCGGCAGCCCGGGGCGGGCGATGCCGGACCGGCGCCCCGGCCCGCGGAGCGGCCCGCGGTGCGGGGGGGGGGGGGGGGGGGGGGAAGAGGGGGGGGGCTGCCTGCTCTCCCCCCCCCCTCCGACGTTTACAGAAGTTATGGGGGCCTTTTATTAATTAAATGGAGGGCTTCATAAAATATTCCCAATAAAATTTACGGTTGTCTTAAAACTTTCTAAACACCGCTATAAATTTTTTTAATAAAATTAACTGGGAAATGAGTTACTGGCCGGGATTTTTGTCACTTCAACTGCTCCGGCAGCGGTGCCGGCGGAGTGAGGGAAGGCACACGCACACAAAAGGAGCCTTTCAGGAACAAAAGTTGCGGCGGCTGCCAGGTTTACCCCGCGGTGGCACCTCGGGGTAGCCCGGGCGAGGCAGAGCAGAGCAGAGCCGAGCCGAGCCCCTGCCCGACGGCCCCTCCCTATTGCACGCTACAATTAGACAATTTCAGCCTAAAATCCCCAGAATAACCCCAGAGCCCGGCAGCACGATAGTGTTGGGGTTGGACGGGTTTGGGGGTTCGGGGTTTTTTTTTTGCTCACATGATCCAGGCGCCACAAGTTCAGTCATATTAATTTGGAAGCGCTGCTCCGCTCCCGTGTTTGCAGCGATACCTGCGATACCCAGCTGCCCGCCGCATTTCTTTACTCCCTGCCTATGCCAAGCCCTGTCCCTTTGCTATTGATATTACTATACTTCTCGTTGAATGAAATAATAATAAGAATAACAAAATTGCTGGGTAAAACTCTGGCTGCTTAATTAAAGAAAAAAAAAAAAAGCTGCTCGACTGTTCTGCATCTGAAGGATTGAGCTGTTGTGCCGTCTACTGGGCGACGGGGAAACTACAGCCTTCAAACTTTCTGCGGGAGAAAAGTACAGTTTTCGGCAATTTGAAGGGGCCGGAGGCGCCGAATTTCTCGGTAGAAGAAACAGAAAAGCGACCCCGGACAGAAAAGCCGTAGACGCAATTATTATTTCCTTCGGCTACACCTATATAATTGTATAAAAACTCCACTTTTAAGTGCTCGGGATTTTATTGATTGCAGAGCGCGAAGCAACCAGCTGCATTAAGCGGGGATATGGTAAAGATGGTTTGAGTTTACCCGTGGGAGGCGGTTGGACATTAGCTAAATATGTAGGAGAGAGAAAAAAAGAATAAAGAAGGGGTAAATATTTGCGAATGGTTTAAAAAGTTCTCCTCGGCCACCAGCCGGCTGCAGTCCGTGGGGGCTGAGGGAGCGCTCCCAGCCCGGGCAGCTCCCACCCCCGAGGATGCTCTCGGAGGGGAGCAAAGGCAATCGGTTCGATGCCTCGACAGCAGCCACGCTTTGGTGGGGCGGCAGGAGGGGGGGGTTGCGCCAGCACAGCGTTAGTCTCGGCGGAGACGAAGCACGCACGTTGCCGTTTTAAGTTCCCGAGCCTTTGCCCGTGCCCGAGCCGCGGATGCTCCACAGGCACATGCAGCCAAGCTGGGTAATTCCCCTCTCCCTGCCCACTTGGCTCTCCGCTCCGTGGTAACTGGGATGCTCTCCTCAAAAAACCCAATCTTCAAGAAGAGATGCAAGAAAATAAAATTTTTTTTGTTTGGTTGGTTTTGTTTAACCCTCCCCACCTTTAAAAGAAAAAAACACCATCCTTGACTTTTGCGAGGCGAGAGGCGCAGAGGGGCTGTGAAATGCAAAGCCTTTGTCGTATTTACAGAGAGTGTCAGCAGCCGACTGTACGTGTAGATAAAAATCTAGCAGTCTACGTGAGCTCAAAGGAGTTTTTTAAAGCAAAAATCTCTAAGCGCCTATTCTCAATCCACACATATGCACGCACGTAGCCTAAAAAGCCGGAGACACCCACGTAGCTGAACAATAGGGGTTTAAAAAATATGTTAAATGAAGGTATAAGCAAACCCTTCTGCCACTTGCAGCAGACCAGCTCCGACAGCTCTCTGCCTTCAGAGCCACTTGCCAGAGTTCAACAGAGGGTGACATTAGCCTAAAATATTCGATACCTTTTTTTCCGGGAGGCTTTCCCCACTTCTGCTGGGCTAAGTTCAGCTCCGAGTTCGTCTCTGCGGGTAAAATTGCTGCCTTTGAAGGAAAACAACCACCTGCCTGATTTTTTTATCAACAAGGGGTTACGGATACTTTCCTTAGAGTACATAAAGCAGAATTTAAATTATCCCGCGCCCCTGGTATAAAAAGTTGAACGCCCCTCTTGTAAAAAGTTGAACGAAGTATCTTACCCTTTAAAATGAGTCTGAAGCTACTTGCGACATAGTACGAGAAGCAAATTAGCGAGTAACAAAATAAAAGCCCAATTTCAAGCCACAGGGAATTGAATATTGGTATCTGACAGTACCTCAGCTCAACTAGAGCAAAGCGGAGTTTTGTCAGGGCTTTTCCATTTGATGTTCTCCTCCAAACTAATTTTCAATATTGCTCCATTCCTATTACCTAACCCCGTATTCAGCTTGGCTAATGAGCCCATTACAGAACTATTTCGGCTTGCCTCTGATGCCGATTGCAGAGGATAGGCACTAATTGGAGCGGGGATCTGGGGTTGTTAAGCACGGTGGGATGGGAGGAAACCTGGGGGCTCTCTGAAGGCTCGGCTTGCCGTTCAAGCCGCGGAGATGGGTTTCTGCGAACGATATCGTCTAGGTAAATTTGGGCAATAAATCATCCACGCTTTATAAATAAAAAAAAAAAAAAAAAAGGAAAAGAAGGAGCAAAGCTCTGTGCCCGCCGGCGCAGGTCGGGCAGGGGCTGGGGGCGGCCCCGGGGAGGGCGGGCGGCGGCGGGCGCTCCCGGGACCCGCAGCCCCGCCGGGGCCGCCCGCGCCCAGCCCAGTCCGGCCCCGCCAGATCTCCCCGGCGCCGGGCACCGGGCACCGGCACCGACCTGTGCCTGGGCGTGCAAGGGGCCGGGGAGGCAGGGGAGGGTGTCAGGGTCCCCGCAAGCCCCCGCTCCAAGAGCTACCAGCTGCCCGCAGCTCCCCCTGGGACAGCACAGTCCGCCGCTATCTGCATCTGTGGGTGCATTATCATAGACTTTTGCATAATTGCATATTGACTTTACTAAATGGTTCTGCAGAGCTATTTAAACATCTCTCTCTTCCACCCGCAAACAATTCTCCCGGCAAGAAAAACAACCAAAAAGGGGGGGTGGGGCTGCAAAAGATCTTCAAGTTGCTCTTGCTCCTTCGTTCTGAAGCATTTATTAGGGCACAAGTGGCTCATCTCTAAGCGGTTTGGATCCGACTTGGTGCGTGTGAGTGCAGGCAAGCCGAGGGGATCTGCAGTAGCGAGCGCGTGTGACAGCCGGGATGGGTGGCTGTCATTCACTTCGGGGTCTTATAGGCGAGTACGTGGACGTACACGTCTCTCTATTTCTGAGCTCCCTTGGATAAATTTTGGCCAGCTACGATGGCTGTGAGAAAAGTGTACGTGGGTACGTGTTGTGTGTGCACACAAAGGACTGCTCTAAGGACAGCTTAGGAAAAAACCTTCCTTCTTAACCATTTTTAAAACCTCCCTCAGAGGAGAGGCACTCAAAAGCCGGCATCCCCCTTTCCCTACGCCTCCCCAGTCAGAGCAGTGCCACGCAAGCCACATCAGCCCCAAACCACAGAGCCGGGCTTTGCCTCCAAAGACAGGAGTGCTCATCCTCTGCCTGTGCTGGCCCCCCCCACTTTGCCATCCCCTCTCCATCCTTCCCACTTGCAGGTTGGAGCAGAAGCAGCTGCCCTCACCCTTGAGCCTTGCAGGGGAAGGCGGCCTCCTCCTGCACCAAGGCCGGCTCCCCAAGGCAGCAGCTGTGAGAAGCAGGCAGGGAGGGAAAAAAAAGCAAAGGAGAGAAGGAGGGGGTCGGGGAGGGAGGCGGTGAAAGCTACACTTTCCTCCGAGCAAAGCAAGCATCCCCTCGGAGGGGCCCCAGCCCCAGGAGCTACCTCCCGAGCCCTGGGCCTCCCACATGGCAGCAGCAGCATCGCCTCCTCCGCAGCCTTGCAGCCACGGTGGGGGCAGCCCCGCATTGTGGCTCAGCCCCCGGCCGCTCCATGCCGGCCTCGGGGGTCTGCGGTGAGGGGCCAGCGAGACACACGGGGACTGAGCCAGGCCCACACGCTGGTTTCAGATGGGAAACTCCAACTGCCCAGGGATTCGGAGCATCCTGCACGATGATGAGACACTGACGATCATTTTTTGCGGCTTAAAGGGTTCATGGAAAGATCTGCAGGGATCTGCAGTTGTCAAAGGGAAACCTCAGTCTGAAGAACCCACCAAGATGCATCAAGAGAGCGTCTTCTTCCAGCTTACCCCACCAAGCACCTTTTTTACCTCGAGGATGTTAGCTTTGCTTGAGAAGCTGTAATTGCACTTTAAAGAAAATGCTCTCCTGCTCTTATCCTCAACTTAGTTGTGGGAACAAGGCAAGGAATCAGATAGGCACCCAAACTCTGGAAAGGGAGTATTTTTTACATGGAACCAGAGCAACACCTCATAGAGCAATCAGCTCAGCTCTCCTCAGCTGCAACATTATTTCCTTGCATTTAGCAGACTTCAGATCAATCAAATACTCTATTTTAGCTAAGAGGGGCTCTCAGCATGCTTTGAGGAGGACTAGCCTACCGTTCAACCTTTCAGTTCGAATTTCCAAAGACATTTTGCTGCTTCTCTCAACAGTGCAGTGACCACAGTCCACACAAAATTTGGCACCTAATTCCTGCCAGGGATATAAACCATCTTCAGCAAACATGGGCAGTAAGCCATACTTCAGGCGTTCCCTACTGGCCCATGTCTCATTGAAAGTCACCGGGATTAAGCGCCTAAGTCACCTTTTGAAAAGGGCTGTACCCTTCTGAAAGTAGATACATATTGTAGCGCATGTAGACGCGACTGAAGTAGCTTTGAACCTCTCTGTTCTGGAGCCAAAAGCATGTCAGCGGGCTCTACTCACCCAGGCAGTGCCCAGGGGATTTTGGGGACACTGAATTCTTTGCCTCACCCCTCTTCTTCCCTCAAAACAGCAGTTTCAAGCCTCTCTGGATGCAAACAGGAGCAGAATGGAGTCAAGTTCTCCAAGACACATTTACCCCCCATCAGATAACGGTGAACTGTAGAGATGCACTAGCTTGCCTATCACTTCGGTCCCCCTCTCCATTTCTATCATCCCTTTTAATCTGATCTTTCTTGAGGGCACCCCCTGAAACGGGACCGCTCACCCAAACGGTGTGTGACGACTTGTGGCATTGGGCGTGCCACTGTAGCAGCCGAACATCTTATGAGCATGTGCGCGAGATGGGAAATCCTCATTCCATGGCCAGAGCACTTGAAGCACAGAAGGTTTTCAAGGGACTCGACCAAGAAACTACCTGGTGGCACAAGGAACAGAGGCGAGATACTTTGCCTCTCAGGCCTCCACTTGAAGACAAGCTGTTCCCACCCCTCTCTTCATTAACTCATAAATAACAACTCTGGACCTTGCCCAGATCTCCCCCCCCCCGCCCGAATATCTTGCTTTAAATTATTTTTCCCATATCATCCTAGATCATATTTCTTCTTTTATGTTTCCAAGTTGAAGTTTATTATAGTTTATTATAGTCGTCTGCATTGCTGATCATTTGTAACCCTTTCTGTTATTTTCCTGTCCTTGCTACTACTTGAAATGCTTCTTACTTCAGTCCTCCTTTCAAATTTTATTACTGTACTGCTCACCCCATTTTTCCACCAAGCCCATTCTGCCTCGCTTTTATTCTCATAAAACTTGAGGCCGCTGCTGCTCCTTCTCCTTTGCTGTACAGCACCACCAGATAAATTTTTTTCCAGCCTTTTCCATATACACTACGCCTCTGTTGATGAAGAGACCCTCAGTGGGTTTCACCAGTGCCAGCCATATTGTCCTTGCCATTAGTGTTACATTTCTAGTTATTCTTGCTTCTTCCCAAAGCCTTTGAAGTCATGTAGAGACAATTTGATTCGTTAGTACACTCAGTCTTGCAGTAACTCTAGCTTCTGCTGTAGTTTCTGTATTAGAAGCACATGTTGGGTCTATAAGTTAGGGGAAAGCTCCACCATCTGACTTCCCTACACAGTTCAAATTCTGCTTTAAAAATCTTTGCGTGGCAGAACTTGAGTGGCTGGTGGCTTTCTGCCCCGGGTTTCGATACCTGGGAATGCCACCTCCCCCCCCGCCACTGGGATGACAAACTCTTGTGAGCAATATGCTTTCTCTTTCTGTGTGTCTCTGGACTGGAAGGTTTTATGACAGTTGCATGTGTTTGCAGTTCTCTTCATGATTTTCCAGAAGAGCTGCGGTTATCCCAAATATTTCCTTACTGAGATGTCACTTAGCTTCATGTAGGCTGAGATCCATCAGCAGCACTCTTCACTAGACGTCCTTACGCCACCTTCATTGGCCTTGTTGGGTCAGGAGGCAGATAACTGCCTCATTTCTTATTCTGGCCATTGGGATGTTGGGCCAGGCTCCTGCATGAGGGACCACCTGAAAGGATCTCTTGCCTTCTTGACTCAGGTGGCTTCTCCCAAGGCCATTCTCAAAAAACCCTGGTGTGCGCATCAAAGTTAGAAAATGTGGCTTGACACGCATTCCTTGCTTAGTCTTCCTGTGCTGTCCTGCTGCTCTGCTTTGTCTCCACAGAGTGCGGCTCCTGGGTCTTCACCTCCTTTGATTGCTTCTTCACTGCCCGGTGGGTTTGTGTGTTCCTCCAAACACACGATGAGACCACCACAGACAGCCACTAACTCTCAGAGGAACTCTACCTCATAAGTATATTAAAAAACATAGTGTTTTGAGTAAGAGACCTCCTAAGAAAATTCTACTGCAGCACCACCTGTTGCTCTGGGTGTGTAGTTTATTCCATTCCCTCTTTCCACCTTCCAGTGCTTTTTCTAAAGCTCTTCTTACCTGCCTGTCTCTTAATATAGATTTTGTTTCGGAAGCCAAGCCTGCCTGCCTCATGTTTTCCTTTGGATCTGTTCCCTGCTCCTAGCCAAGGTTGCCTATGGATCCTGCTTTGAAGTTCTTCTGCGACACATTGGCTGCACTCGGTGACTCTTCCCTCGGCTGACGTCACCTTGGGGGTCCCTCTCCAGCAGGCTGAGAGTCACATCGCCTCCACTTGCTTTGATCAAAATGAAATCCATTTACAAGTGCCTGACGAGCCGGCACAAACAGACCCACAGGTTTCTAGCCAAAACTAGCCGACGTAAAAATATCCCAGCTTTAACTTCGGTTGAGTCCTTAAACTAGCTAAGACAAGGCAAAGCTCAGAAGAAAAAACATTTCATTTCAATTTACAAGCAGTTTCTGTTTGTTTAGCTCAAATGAATCCCTCATCATCAATTAAGCAAAATCAATGTAAGATCGGTTTAAACCACAGTAAGTATCCATACAGGGTTTTACCTCTGTATTTTAAAAAGTTAATTTAAAATTACAATTCAAATCACTTTCCTGCTTGGAAAAGACCCATTTCTAGAGACCAGCTGGGCCCTGACTATGAATGGTGTTCAGCTCCAGCAGGTCTGGGTGAAGACGGTAGAAACAGTTGGATCTCAGTGATGCTGGAAATCAGACTCAATCCCAGCACCTATGGTGATTCAGCCTGCACGTCCTTCAAACCTCGATAAAACCTGGCTTTCAATTGCTGTTCCAAAGAGCTAAAGCAGGTGGTCTCTGTGTTAGAAAAGTTCATTTTTCTTTCTGATTATATTGTGAGGTTCTGCTTGTGTTTGCTAAATTGTTTTCCTGAACTCAATAAGCACAGCAATCATCTAGGAGTAAAAATGAAGGGTTTCAGGTCAAAAGATTACCACCCACTTTACTAAGTTTTCCCCTTTCAAGTATTTGTAACTATTGAAGGAAGGAAGGAAGGAAGGAAGGAAGGAAGGAAGGAAGGAAGGAAGAGGGCATTTGCAGCCAGGCAACTTTGTATAATCCATCTTTTCTTTAAAACTTCAAGCCCTACCACAATGACGACAGGTCCAACCTCGGACAAGTTGCAGAAAACACAGTTTGAAATAAAATATGTTTGAAGCATTAGGGAAGTACCTTCTCTATGTGCTCAGTTGTCTGCTTCCCACTCATTTCCCAAATAGCTTGCTCCGGTGTCCTGAACCCATGCATATGCCAGATGCGTCCCAGCACACACCTTCCTCTTGACACGAAGCCACCCATTGCCCCACTGGCTTCTCACCCGCAGGAGGGAGATAGCTTGAACTTGTTTCAATATTTTCTTCTTTTGATTGTTTTTCTTCTTTGCTGTTGAGCCAGTAATTCAGTTTTGCTGCCACAAACGGTTAACCCCATAATGGGAAGTTATGAAACACTCCCTGAAGGCATTTTGTTGTATTGCCACAGCCTCTGGATTTGATGCCCAGTTTTTTTCCCCCTCCTAAGACTCACAGAAATGACTGGTTATCAAATACCCTCTGGGATTACTGGCAGAACTGTTACCTTGCTGAAAAGAGGGTGCAGGCTTTCATGGTGGGAAGAAAGGTCTGGAATAGAGAGAATTTGAGCTCAGGCACCACGAGGCATCAGATAACCAACCTGGTCCCTTCACTTTCGCACCCAGTGAGATCTTATTTCCAGGCTCGTTTTATGTCAGCACGGGGACACAAAGGCAGAATTTACATCTGCCAGTGTGCATTAACTCCTGTCCTGACCAGTACTAATTACCGCTAATTATGTGGGACAGTGTTAATTCTTTTAGCAGCGTTACCGCTGGCCTTACACTTCTGAAAGTGCCTTTGGGTGAGGTAGTTTACTTTGAAAAGATATTTATGTGGGGAATAAATATAGAGTAGCTAATACACTGTAAATTTACACCACCAGATAGCGGGTCTCTAAAACACGGGGGTCTCTGGGCACGAAGACAGACAAACCCTTGAGTAAGAACTACTCAATAGAAAGGGTTGCAGGATCACCCTGTGTGATCTTGGGAAAGTAATTTTGATCTGGCATTTCTTCTCTGTAAAATTGGAAAAATAATATGTCCCTAACCCTCTCAGGGGTATAATATTTATTTTCTCTGCCTTGCCAATCATTCTCTTCGCTTTTAAAAAATATTCTCCAAACCCTAATTGTTTTTATGTGTTTGCAGTATAAGACATAAAAGACATAAACCCATCATATTTTTCTATACTGTATTTTCCCCATTGTGTTGTACTGTTACCATGAGCACTTTGCTGTGCAGAGGCTTGGCTATTTGCTGAGAGGATGAATTAAGACGTCTAAAGTGCTTCAGCATCTTGGCTGAGTGGCACCACAGAGCTGGAAGGTATCATTAGGCCAAATGGCTCTTTTCTGCAGGAGTGAGAAGCCCATATTTTTCAGTGGATTAAGGAAAACTGGTTCATGTTCTTCTGTGCCCCCATCCTGCAAATATAGGGCAGGAGGCCATGGCTTTGAATCACTGAATTCCCTTCACTCCCTTTGGTCTGAGCGTTTCTCTCCTGACTTGGATGTCAGGGTCCAGCCTGGGAAGTCAGGACATGTCAGATGACCCCCATCCATGCTGGCATCAGCATCTCTGCAGTTCAGCTTGGTATTTCTTCTTCCAGAGTCTGCACAGTCATCGTTAGGGCTCAGCAACATGGTCCTGGATGGTTTCGTTGACATTGCCGTCTCTTTCAGCAAGAATGCTGTAAGTTGGGAGGCTTTGCTGTTAGACCCACTAATATCTGGTCCCTTTGGCCCCTGGCAAGGGGCTGGTGCCCACCTGTCTGTCAGATCCATGGAGAAGGGCTAAAAACATATAGCAGAGGATCTGGCTCTTTCACCGTTAAATGGTTAAGTGGATCCACAAGGATTCCCAGCTCTCGGAAGTTTTTCTTAGTGGCAGGTCATGGTGTACCAGTGTCAGGGGTGTGCTAGTGCTGACAGACGAATGATGTTTTGAAATCTGCCGGTGAAAAGCTGACTTGGTACCCTGCCAGGCTGCACGAGCTGCCGCTCCTCGGCGTAACCAATGTATGCACCAAGCCAGGCTGTCTCTGCCTCCAAGGTTTTCCCATCTTTGGATGGGATCTTTGCCCACGAGTCCCTCCTTCAGTCTCACCAGCAGTCAGTGATGCTTTGTCTGCTTCTCCCATCAGTGGCATTTCGTTGCTGCTGGCTCTTCCCCAGTTACTGAGCGGGTGGTCCAGGTAGACACGGCAGCGCAGGGCTGAGAGCCTGCTCCTGCAGCGTTGGTGCACTGGTGATCTCTGGGGCTTCTGAAGACGCCCCAGAGATGATCTCTGGGTCCACAGTTCCTAAAGACATCCCAAAGAGATGCTTCCCCCCTTCCCCTCCAGAAGTAGTAGGTTGGGACACCCTGTCCCTGGCATCACTCACCACACTGGAAACACTTATTCCAGCCTTTCCTGCTGCTCTTGCAGCAATGCCCATGTCAGGCTCAGGGGTCTCCAACCTCATGCAGGCTGCCTTCTTCCCTGGGCTCCTTTCTCCAGGGCTTGTGTACTATATTTGAGTTTGTTTTCATCCTTTCCCTGACTATTCGGCTCTTTGGAAGCATTTTTCTCAGCGTTTCTCTCAACAATATGTCCAGTAAACTGGAATCAGATGTACCACGAATGGTTTTTTAAGTAATCTTTTTTATCTGCAGATGGATGCCAAGGTTCTCGACTCTGCATAAAGCAATTATCCATCTGCTTTTTGGTTTTTAGGTGAAAGAACAGGAGTCTTGTTTGTCCAAATACAGCAGTACACAAGCATGCCTCAGTGCTTTCAGTGTCCTGGACATTTGGCTGTCTCCTCTGCTGCCCTCCCCTCCCACTTTTACAAATAAGAGGCAACATTTGGCCTTTGCATTCAAATTGAACTTACTTTTGCACTCACTTCTCTCTCAGTTCCTAAAATTTTAGGCTTAATTAAAAAAAAAAAGGGGGGGGAGGAAGGCTGCATTTTCAGCAAGTTATTTCCCTTTTCCACTTTTCCCTACCTGCCTGTGACACTTTCTTGTAGCAGCTCCCTGCAAACCAGCACCTTCAAAGGCTCAGGCGAGGGGAACAGGATGGCTTATTCTCTTGCTTCCCCCAGTTTTAACTCACTTATAATTGTACCAACTTCAGCAGAGCTGCTCTGATTTATGGGGCTGTAAGCAGTGGGACCGCTGTCTGTCCTTTCCTACTCCCTGCCGGAGAGCTGGGGAGAGACAATCAGCTTCCGAGAGGCTTGTTGGTTCGTGTTCATTAACAGCAGCTGTCAGACAGCTCTTGCTGAAGTTCCACATCCTTTCAAAACCATCACGGCTTTCTACTTCACATAGAAATATGCAGCAGTTTCGTTTGTATAAAACCTGCATGAATAAAAATTTAATCTAAGGCTAGCACTGCTCTAACAGCAATAATTTCTCTTAAAGGCTGAATACAAAGAATACTAAATACTGTCTATAAATAAGACTGTATTTAATAGAGAAGTGATTTAATAAGCTTACTGGTAAAATCTTCCCTGCCACTTTCAACCCCCAATATAGGTCTTTTTTCCTGAGTAAAACTGGCTTGCTGTGAGGAGAACTCAGGCCCCAGTAAACTGTGATTTTTTACGGTGAAGTCATTCAACTCAAGCTTTCCTGTCCAAAAGGAAGAGGAAAAATATCCACTTAAAGGAAATATTAGTTAATCAGAGGACATCCCTTTCATAATAGAAGCTACTAGGGGATTTAAAAGCACATTTTAATTATAATAGTTCCCTAATTATCTGCCTAACATCTCATTTTTCTGTCTAATCCCACTTTTAATTATATAGTACCTTTTTTTGCCCATCACGCAACTGAAGTACTCTATTTTACTGAAAATAAATCCTTTTAACTGGCGATGCCAGAGAAGAAATATTGTCACTGCCCCCTGGAACGTGCGCGCTGCCTGGTAGGGAAATGCCTTGCCAGTCATTTTGGATAAAAAGCCTGGATGTGCCCTTTAGAAACAGTTTCATTTAAAGCCTTGCAGGTTTTCTTAAGCGAGAGAAAATGCTCTAAACCACACGGCTCTCTGCAAACGTGCCCAGCTGCAAAAGTCTTCCAGTATTTAGCTTTGTTTTTCAAACACTTGCAGCTCGGTCCCCCCTTCTGCCAGTGTTCGATGGGATCCCCGCCACCGGCTGATGGTGGAATAGGATTTGGCCTTTGAACCAAGCCAGCATGCAATTTGCAGAACGGAAGCAATATTTGAGCTATGTTATCTATAAGCATCTGGTCATCAAGATCTTGCTTAGCGATTTGCGAGCCAAGAGGAAACCCTATGGAGGGGGGAGAGGAAATCCCACACGCGGGGTTCCCATTTCCAGCCCCGCCACGGGTTTCCTGCCCTATCCTCGAGCAAATCCCAGCTCTCTCCTTCCCAAGAATAAAAAAAAGAATTACCCTTCAGGGATGTTGTCAGGCTTAATGGATGTTTATAAATCGCTCGAACAAAAGGTGCTATGTCAGTGAAAAGTACTCTTCCTGATGATTATTCAAATGCTCATTAAAATGCATTTTGCTCCATCCTTTCCCTTGGCTTGTGTGGGAGGCAATTGAAAGATTTAGTCTTTGTGGGAAAGCGGGAGAGCGGGAGCGCTTTCCTTTGGGTGTGGGAGCGGCAAGTTTAGAGAGTTAAGCACCTTTGGCACACAGGTAGGGTTTCATCCAAGGCCTTTCAGCTCCCAGCCAGCCTGCAAGCTCTGACAGACCTGGGGCTGGCGGGTTCCCTCCAGGAAGACAAGCCAGGGATTAATGGTACCAACCCCTGCTCAAATTTGCATGTATCATTTCCTTAGCTTTGCTCCTGATGGAATTAGGGATCATCCTTTAGTGAAAATTATTCTTAATGTGTATTTAAGCATTAAAAATGAATATGCGTGTGTGATAAAACTTAGGGAATAATTTATAAACAGCTAACGTAACGTGAGATATGGAGTACTCGGCTGCCCTGCAAACCTGCGCAAATGTCTGTATAACTCTAGGATGCTTCTTCCTTCATGGATGTTTCATTATGTCTCACTGACCCCTTCATGGCAGCTTGGTCTGCCAGGGTCTGCTGGCATTTCCACATATTAAAAGCTGAAGAAGATATGATATATCTTCATACTTTTCACTGCATTGGACAGCAGCTTGGCACCAGAGCTGGCAGTCTAGATGCAACATTTTTCACCCTCCGCAGCAACCTAAAGCTGCATGTACGACTGCCTACCCTCAAACAGCATCCACAATGAACAATAACAATTTTTTTTCCACCAGCTTCCGAATCAGCAGCATTAGCTGTGGATATGAAAAATATGGATTTCCTGGTGAGGAGTTTCCATCCAAAATGCAAAGAATTTTATGCTTTTCAGGCAAAAAGCTGCTGCAAGTAATAATTAATAACATTTCTAATTAAAGTGGGAGACACTTCTGCAGGGCACAATGACTGCTCCCAAATACAGTCCTCTCTGCTCACCCTTGCAGTTGCGTAATGCATTGGTAGTGACCCCTCCACTACCATTTTGACTTCTACCTTTTTCCTCCCCTGGGGGATACTTTTCCTGTCTTGTCCTTCCTTTATACCAGGCAAATCCTCACTGCCACTCCAGACAGCTGCTGGGATGAACTCCTCTAGTGTATTACACAACCACGGGGACTGGCAATTCTCACATCTCCTTTGCAAAGGCTGAACTGACTGTTCAAAGTGTGAACCAGGGGTGAGTCAGGCTCCGTGAATTTCTCTCCTCCATGCAAGCCCAGTCTGATCCTGACCATACCCCAACCTTTGCCCTATACTCATCGGCAGGTAAGAACCAGGCCTTGTATCACCTTGTGCTCAACGCTCAGCCAACAAACTGCCAGGTTTCATCTTTCTCTACTTTTTTTTTTTTGACTTTTGCAGCTGATGCCTTTTTCCTTCTGGTACCTCTGTGCCTTCCTCATGTTGCATGTTCATGTGTTGTCTGATACATGTTCCTGCAGGTCTTGAGGTGGCCTACAGTGCCTGCCCCTCTCTCATCCAGGACTTGGATGTGACGCACACCAAGGAGCTGGAAGAAAGGGCAGCACTGTGTCCGTCAGAGCCTTCCTGCCCTCCTCTTCTTCCTCCCAACTTGTCTTCATCCACTGACCACTGTGGCGTGCACCGACTCTACCTTCTCCCAGCATGTGGAAAGGGGTGCTTTCACTCAAGTATTACCTGGCCCATTCTTCTTTAATAAATGGGTTGTTTAGTTTCATTTTTCATCACTTAATGTCTTAGCTAATTCAAATTGCCTCTGCTGGGTATACCAGCAGTGAGACTGGCTGCTCTTTTAACAGATTTAGTTGATTTAGTCAATTATACTGGCAGGCAAACTTCCTCACCATGCTAAACTATCCTGTGCAGAGGGCTGATGCTCCACGAGGCTCCTTAGCCCCACGACAGGGGCACCATGACCTGATGGGGCCAGTGGACTGCCAATAACAGTGTATGGGGACAAATCCAGTCCCCCAAGCATCCCCAGGCTATGCAGCCCTATGTCCGTAACCATGGACAGACTGAGTTTGCTTAGGAAAGGCCTAAAGCCCCTGCATCCCCTACCAAATCTGCGCCCGGTGTGACGCTCCAGCTAAATCTTGCACGTGCCAATGCACACATCCTTCCCTGTCAAGTAATTAAAATGCAGTGGGCAAATGATGGAGGAGCAGGAAGGTGGGGATACTTAGCACTTCGAGCAGGGGACAGGAATTTGTCTTGCCAGCCCCTTCACCGATGCGCAGTAGAAACATGATGGTCACTTAAAGCAAAACTTCCCTATAGATTCTCAGCACTGGCCTAAATTTCAACTTAGGTGCTTGACTTGGCATGCAACATTTTGCTAACCCAGCTGTGCTTTACATCCCATATCCAAGGCCTGAAAACCTGGTCCTCAGCTGTTTGCATGCCTCACCTCACCCCTCTGCAAGAAGGAGCTGTAAGACCCCATGCCTTGTCCACCACCCTCTCCGACCCTCAAGTCCGACAACTTTAAGTGAAAGATGCCATCTTTGCACAAAAAACTGTTAATAAAATTAGTCCAGTCAGTACACAAAATGAAGGGTGATTTCAACTTTGGAAGGATGCAGGCGTGTAGATGATATTACGGATAACTAAGCAAGAGAAACAATAGCTCTTCTTCCTAATGCTACCTTGCTATGGCCCGTAAGGATATGGTAAGGACTGATGCAGGCTCATCTGCTGCTTAATGCACTAGAAATCAGCCCCCATGTAACACTTATCTTTGTGTAGAAACCTCTGTCCTACCAATGTTGAGACCCAATAGCATGGCCCCACAGCTGCCACTTGTCTGGAGCAAGGCTTGGATCATGCTCTTCACAGATCACAAACTGAGCCTTAGCCAAACTGTAGATGCAAGAGCCTTACATGGACCAGTAGCTTCTGCTTAAAGCTCGAAAATACACACGGGCTCTGCTGGGATGCGGTGGGGACACAGAGGCAGGTATGGCAGACCCCGCAGCAGTAGATGCTACAAAATCAGCAAGGGCATGGGCTGAAAGTGCAAACCACTGTTTGTTTTGGGGTTTTTTTTTAATGCTGAAACTGCCCCCTTAACCCCCACAGCTTTCATCCCAAAACAACAGTGGAGGAGGGACCCACTGGTCCTGCTCAAGGACTCCTTCTTTCAGCCTGCATCCTCTTGACCCTTCTCTGCCAAGTCTCTCGAGGCAGTTTGAGGTCATTTCCCCATCTGAAAAATTACTGTTAGAGACCAACCCCTCAATTTGTTCCAGGACTTGAGGAGTGAGATGGATTTCTTCCTTGCCAAAAAGATATTCAAGCAGAAACTCTCTTGGCAGAAATGTATGGGTTTACTGGCCCTATCTCTGCATTTGGATACATTCTGTTACACAGAATGATGCAATCCTTGTCTGTCTCAACAGAAGCACGTATTAAGATATTCCTTGTTTTTTCTGATGGTCAGACATGCTTTTCTCAAACATTGCAACTTACTCTACATGTTTGTTGTTATTACTACTTACATTCTCTCAGAAAAAAACCCAAAGAATCTATTAATAAGGAGAAATAAATACCATTATTTCTGTTTGTTAACAAATAAATATCATTAATTCCCTCTTATTATCAGTCCTACTAGTTTTCCAGCTTGGAAGCTGCTGAAGTCCACTTTCTTGCAGAAATCACAGTGAGATATTCCTTCAACAAATCCCCAAACTAATAATTTTGAGAATCATCTGGAAGTTTCACAGCAAAAGCTAGACTCAGCCATATTCATTTTTCCACTACAATCAAAAGTTTGCCAAATGCCTTGAGAACTCACATCGAACCTGATGGCTGTTGGTCACTGCAGCTTTTGGAGCAACTGCTTTCCCTACAAAGTCTCAAGTTTGGACCCAGGCATTTTGTACATGGATTGAACTTACGGATGGCTTGGTTGCCTGGGGGCAGGGCATAACGCTTCTACACACAGTCATTTCTGCTTTGCTGAATTATTTGGAAGCTATGCTTCACATAAACAGGTGCTTTTGCAAATACCCGAAAGTTGGTAGCACTTTCAAGATGGTCTCCAAAACTAATTGCACAGTAGAAGGCAATAATCTGATCCTCAAAATGCTTCATGTTTTGCAGAAAACACTTGTCTTGACCCCTGCTCTGTAGAAATCACTAGTCATATTTGTCGTAGGCATCCTCAGATCTCATGACAAACTCCTGTTGCTTTTACAGAGTGCAGGATCAGGCCTTCCGTCTCTGGATGGACAAACTTTGCACCCAGGAGCAGGTGCAATACCATTTTCCACCACCCCAGAAATTCTCCTCACTTTGCTAAAATGGACGTTGTTTCTTAAAACCAAATGAAACTAGCCCTTCTCTGAAGACTGAATTTCAAAGGGGACTTCCACACTGAAAACATACTCGACAAAAAAACCTGTCCCTCATCGCCTAGTGTGGGAGGAAGGTGACGGACACACAGACAGACAGGATTTCCTTGATGATCTTTTTCCAAGGGTGGGAGCACCAGGAGACGCTCTAGAGGCAGCTCTCCAAAGCCCAACCTCCCCAATGAATATTTTTCACCAAAAAAACCCCAAACCAACCAACCCTCCCAGCAAAAAACCTTACAAGTTTCAGATGTTGCTGTAAAGGGGTACCCGTAAAAATGTTTTTGAATAAGTCACAGCTAAGCCATTAATCATTGCTATTAATAATTAATTTGTCCTTCTGCAGCCCTTTTCACCCAAGGATATATCAAAGAACTTCCCAAACGTTAGCAAAACATCACCATGTCTCTCCTACCGTAGGTAACTGGCAGGGTTGGAGCCATTTGAGAGATCTGGAACTTGGCACCAGGGATAAGGCAGCAACTTGCCGGAGATATTAAACTGTGCAATCAGTGCCAGGAGCAGGAGCCAAACAAAGCCTGCACTGGAATCAATTTTCAGGCTTTTTTGGGATGGTTCTGTTTCACTTATTTTTTAAAATAAATATGTATTTGAGGAGCTGCGCTCATTATGGTGGTTTACTTACAGGAGGCAAAGCTCTGTCCATGGGTAATTATATGTGGGTCTCCCGTAGGAGTCTCTGCTATGTGGCAGACTTCACCCATGGAGCGTTAAAATACAAACACTGGAACAAGGTCTTTCTCTGCAATCCTGTTTATTTTTTGAGAAATGCTCCTGATTGAGATGGAAAATGCTCTTCCATCACCCCAAAGGCAAAGAGTCCCTTCTTTTTCACACTGGCCCCTATTACAGATGCCCCCAATAATTCAGCTAACACACCTATTTTTCATAATACATCCAGCTGCCTTACAAAAAGCCAATGAATTATTCTTGGGTTTAGTGCAACCACTGAAAATATTTCAAAGTGAAAGGGAATTGACCCAACCTACTGTGCACATTATTTATTCAGAGGTAGTACAAAAACGAGTCCCTGATGTTACTAAAACAAATCCTAATAAGTACAGAGAGCATCAATTACAGGCTTCCCTTTATAGTCCTATATATCTCTTTCCCTTTCTAGAGATAGTATCACATGCAAGGGGGCACTGTGTTGGCTTTCAAATCTATTGAGCTTTCATAATTATAACCTCCATTTTAACCTCTTTTATAGGACATACTATACCGTTTCACGTTATGTTCCTTGAATCCCAACCAACCCTATGAGAAAGTGTCTTTAAAGCTCACTTCTTATAAGACATGCATAAAATGGGAAATACTAAGCATTCATAACCTCGTGCATACATTATATCAGGGTGCTGAGCGCAAGGAAGAGCGAAACAAAATATATCTTGTGAACCTCACTTGGACTCTCGCTTTAAGCTCTGTAAATATTCAGCATGCACATATCCTGATATAATGAAACCAGGGAAATATTAATTGCAGGGGAATAGCTGGATTTTTTTTTTTTTGTTCCAGTCTGGGTGGAATGTCCTATTTAATCAAAAAGCTTGGAATGATTCCTAATCTATCATAAAATTTTTTAAGGACATGATTAATTCCATTGTTTAAATTCTGTTTTATTGCCATAAGAAACTCTCATAAATGATCCCACACCTTTCTCTGTGATCATTTCCTTCTAAAGTAATATACTAATTAATTTCAATTAAATATATGTAAAAGAAGATATATTTTGAAAAATGCTTCTCCCTTGCCATTTGTTAATATATTGAAAAAGTGTAAACCTTGGAACATTTAGCATAGAAAATATTCATTTTTGGTAATTTCTCAAGGGGGCAATTTATTAAATGAAAGGCTTTTAACATTAGCTAAAAGCAGCCCTGTAAATCATGGGTGTCATCAAACTGCTTCATCACTTCATTAATTTAAAAGATTATTATATGCGTAACTGACATAATTTTGAACAATGTTACATGGTTAATTTATTAATGTAGAAAAGCAGAAATGACATGCTGAATTGATTTATTGTTATAATTGTATAATTTTAGGACTTTTCTCTGTGACTTTCACCAACAGAGCAAATGATTCAGGGTGAAATTGTGCCATCGATTTTTCTTTTTTTTTTTTTTTTTTAAGGCAGGACTACTCACTGATGTCTGCAAGGACTTAAGAAGACATGGTCCAGCGTGGCCTCCTCTGTGTTTCAGAAGGAGCTGTCAAAAGACCGCCTTTACAACCCATAGTCACCTTGTGGTTTTATTAATTTTAAAGCACTTTTTTCCCCTTTCAGAAGTCAAAAAGATTCAAAAGTTACTGTAGTTATGTTAAAAACCTGATTCTGAGTAAGCATACTTCAATGTGCATATACCCTAAGGTCTTCACGTGCACAGAAAGAGGATTTTGGGTGGTGGAGCTTGCCCAGCTCCAACGAAGAACGCAGAGCCTCCCGCAGACCAGCCCACAGTATTTTCGGTCATAATTACATTAGCGAGCAGTTAGTGCTGGCTTCGTGCCTGAGCTGAAAATACAATGCAGCATCATTTCTTTTCTAGGCACTGCGTGGAAAGCACTGTTCAACTTGTCTTCAATAATAGAATACCATGTTTGGGATTTATTTTTAGATTGAAATGATGCGTGACTCTGAAACCCTGCAAAGCTGGTGGAACATTCCTTGTGTCAGCCCAAAGGCGTGTGTGTGAGGGGAGGCAGACCCCACTAAAACAACCTTGCCTCAAAAACCTGTGAGGGAATAAGGTTAAATCAGGACTTAACTAAACAGGGCCCCAGTTCAGCAAAACACTCGGGAACACGCTCGCCTGCTGGGATGTGCTAACGTGCTTCCCTTTAGCAGAGCCTAAAAGAGCCCAGCAATCCTCCCCGGCATCCTGGAGCTCTGCATCCTACTCCTGCAGCCTGGCTTTTTCAAGCAGAATTGTCACCAAAACAGCTGAATTTTTTGTCCCCGTTTTGGCTGAATTTCCCAGCCCTGGACTCATGCTGCATTGCTACAGTCGTGCTTGGAATGGGGTTGTGTGGATGCACGGGTGATTGCACAACGCTCTTACAGCATGTTTATACCATACGAAGAAAGAAATGCTTTCAACAACACGGCTGGCTGGCTGGCTGTCCTAAGAAATGATCTTGGTGGTCTTGCAGTGCTAACTGAAGCTCTGGGTTCCAGAAACACCTTGTTTTCTAATGCGAGCCTTGATACAGGAAAGCTTTTAAAGGATGACTACAGGTACGTCCTATTTGGAGCAGCATTTATGTTGCATAGGGAGCCACTGGCAGGTACAAAAACCATGGCCAGAGTCAGGTAGAGTAAATCCAGCCTGAGCCATTGACGATGCCCTGGTTGGACTTCCAGTGCCCACTCTCACAGGACACAGGTCCCTGTGGGTCCAGTGCTATATAACCACTAGCATGGTATGGATGTCCCTAAAACCTTGAGTCACCTCCAGCCTCGCTTAATGCTAAGCAGCCAAACCAAGCTTTATGGTTTTGATTACAACCTGAGACGATGAGGACTGGAATGGATATGCTAACAGCACAGCCTAAAGCCCAGGAGCCAAATTTGTTTTGTTAAAACCCAGCTTGTCAGGCACATTGACTTTGCTGTACCTGTAAGTGCTTGAACTGCTGTCACCGGTGCCAGGCCAGGGGCATGGGCCTGGGAGTGGGGAAGCGTGGGCTGAGCAATGCTCATGCGAGGTGTGAAAGCCTGGGCATGTCCCCAAACTCCTCTTTTTTGTACATTTTGTTTATGTAGAGCTATCTTTAGATGATCAGACACACGGGTCTGGCCTCTAGAAGGGCCATCTGAGATGCCAATAAAAAGGATACCAAAAATCAAAGAATTTCACAGTGGGTAAAATTTAAAATGCAAATTAAAAACTAGACTATTTCAGAGCAGTGGTTAAGGATCCTGCATCATCAAATGGTGTCACAAGAGCATTCTGGGCAATTACTGACAATTTTTAAGAAAGTATTTTTCTTTGCCTGTAATCTTACATAATGCCTTTCATATGTAATACCTTGAGCATATGCAGTATGCAAAACACTCTACCAACTGTATGCAGACAGAAATCATTTCACCATTAAAAGCAGCCATGGCCAGGGTGCAGAATGGTGACCAGATGGTCTGAGCACAGCACACGCTGCAAGACTAAAGAGCAGGGAAAAATTTTAGCCGAGACTGCTGGGGCAGACCCAGGCTCTTATGAAAAGCACCATGTGGTTTTTAATGTGCACAGAGTGAAGACAGGACCCCTGATTTTAAGATACTACCCCCCAAGATGTAAATTATCCAGAAAGGCATCCTTCATGCCATGAAGTTTCAGCCCATCACTCACGTATATTATTTCAATGCTCACAAGTTAGATAGCGCGTATTATAAATCTCCAATTATCCCTGGCATGTGCACAGTTGACTTTTATTTTTGATGATAATTTTTTTTTTTCTTCTAAGGGTGTCACTAAGGACATGGGGAAACAATTTAGGAGATTAAAAAAAAAAGAGGAAAGATTCGAGCCAAATGCTTTCTTACAGGAAACATTTATTTGCACTCAAGTGTCTCATCTAACAAAGTTCGACCATATTTTCCCACAACAGACAGGAACTTGTCTGCGTTAGCATTTTAAGAAACGAATCCTGAAGACCAGCAAGTGTCAATATGCTGTCACAAGCGGGATTGATGGCTCTTAACAGAGCTCTTCTCACATGAGTGCAAATGACTGTCTTTTAGTTCATCACAGGCATTTTGGTCAACACAAACTTTTTGTATTTTCACACAGCCTTTAAAATTCTCATGAAAGCAAAACAGAGGGGCTGATCCTGTCCTATTGCAATCAATGGTAAAACTTCTCTTTGCCTGATTGAAAGCAAAATGAGAACCCAAGCGTGACCAAATGGAATATTATAATCTTCTGCAACCTGATCTCACAGATCACGTCATGAATATAGGCCTTAAAAGGTGAAAGAGAGAGAATTTATAGAGAATAACTTGTTTTAAAAACAAAACCCACATTCTACGTGATCTGGAGTGGATATATCCTGGGCAAAAAGAGCTGGTTTTGATCTGACTTTTGTTTTATATTTAGTGCTGCAAACATCTGCTAGCCTTATTACAAATTGCACTTTGGTAGTCATAATTAGTAACCACATGACGCTGTTCTACATGTGACATTCACAAAATCAGAAAAATATGGGACAGTGGAAGTACTCTATTAATGCAATTTCTGGATGTTATATACAACCACTGTGGGAGTCTCTTAGCTTACCCCTCTTCTCCTGATGCAGAGGGATCGCTTTTTTTTTTTTTTTTTTAAGAAAGCCACAGTTACCAGAGGACTTGGTTTGGACTTAGTCACTGATGTCACAACTAACACTACCATCTGCTTCCCTGCTTTCCTTCATAGCAAGGCATCCATATCCTTTCCTCTTCCTGTTCATGCCTTGCTTTCTCATCCTACTTTCCTCCTTTCTCTTCCCTTCTGCTCCACTCTTTCTCCCTTAGCCCAATTTGAATTTTTTTCTCCCATTATCATCTTGCCTCTTCCACCTTCTCACGACCACTTTATTTTTCCTGAGTCAAAAAGAGTGAAAATCTACCAGAAACAAGCCAAGCAGGTGGGCTGCTTAGACTGACCTTACAAAGATGACATCTCTGGCTGGAGAAATCAAGTCTCTGAATTTCAAAATTTGCAGGGCAGGAGATAATTTGGGGGAAGTATTCCTGTATGACCCTCTTGCTCTTACACTCTTTCAAGATGCTATGGGTCCCCATAGCAGATGAGACACTGGGTTAGATCTTTAGTTTTGAACCAGTATGGCTTTTCTTATGTTCTTTTTTGAACCTAGGAACCAGATATCAGCCTCTCTATAGTGTGAAAGCTCTCCGTAGTTAACCATATGAAATTGAGATGAGTGTTGTCCCTGAGGAGTCATCCACACCATCTGTTGGAGACAGGATTATGTTTCCTTAGACCCAACCTTTACAGATGTGTCTCCTGCAGCGGTGATTCCACATAGTTACTGAATAGTCTGCTCCAGCGCTTAACTGGTTTTGGTACGAGGAAGTTGTCTAATATCTCATCTAAATCTCCTTTACTGCATATTAAGCTGATTATTTCTATTCCTTCCCTTAACAGACATGGATTAAAATTTCATTGCCCTCTACTTTCTACTAACCTTGCAGCACTCTCTTGCTAGCTTAAAAGAATCGCAGTCTATCAACTCTTCCGGTCATTTCATCCCAATATTATAGAAAACTTAAATCCTCTTCTCTCCAGAGCAAGCCATGCTCTTTCTGCCTCTGCAAAAGGCAACAGGGCAGGCTGTGAATTGTCTGAGAGAAAATGGCAGAGTCCATAAAGGAGGCAAGGCTCCCAAAGAAGATTTATGGCTGAGGCACTCAAGAGCTGTGTTGTATGAGTGTTTCTCTTGGAAAGCCCCGCTTGCGTGGGTGCAGCCAGCCCTTGCCCCTGCCCTGCTGGCAGCAGAGCTGTGGTATCGCTGCTGCTTCTCCATGGGGGGGGTGGTGGTATATATATGGGTAATTAGCATTTTTCAAGATTGGTGCTGGAGGCTGCTAGAGGGAGAAGGGAAAACAAACATAAAATAAAATCCAGGCAAGAGGTTAGTATTTCCATCATCAAAGCTGACATACTGCACTGCGAGTCCTTTGAGCAGGAAAAACTTGATGTGCAAACTCCGTTAAAAGAGAAATTTTTCTATGAGCCTTTCTCGTAGGATAATTTTAGACTTCAGCACTTCTTTTCACGGGGACAATTTTAAATCTGGAATCATTCACAGACATCCAAGGCCACTCGGTCATGGAATATGACTTCTTCTGAAATGGAGGCCAATGAATTTCACCTACATATCTCTATAAACATTTTTGCAGGGAGAAGTTTGTTCATAAGTGGGAGTTTTTACAGGGGAAACTATATGCTTGGGAAGACAGGCAGGATTTCCACGAGGAAACCCAACCCCTTGAACTGCTGGGCTCTGAAACCAATAGAAGAGTGCTCAGAAAAACTGTGTGTCCTTCCCTCCCCACCTCACTTGTACCATCCTCCTGGACAAAGCCACCAGTCCTCACTTCTCCAAGCTAGACCTGGGCAGATCCCTCTGGGACCTTCCAACAATCAGAAACTCCTCAGACCTAGCACCTAGTGTTGCTGGATGGACACTGGAGCATATCTTCTGGTTTTGGTTGGAGGCTGGAAGGATTTTGCTACAGAGGAAAGATGGCAAGAATGGAAGGGGATGAAGGCTGTGGAAAAGCTGACACATTCCTGTGATAAATTTATTAAGGATCTCTACTTCCCCCCCTCTCCTGAACAAGCACTAACAAAAGCTTGGTTTTGTTTCCCATGAAATTCACACCAAAATGTTTACTCTGTGAAAAGACAGATTGAGAGAAGGAAACAGGAGACCCTGAATGTATTTTGAGTGCTCCAGCATACTTGGCTTTGAATAGTTTTCTCTTTTCTTTACAATAAAACTACCTTTCTCATGGCCTTTCTGTTCAGCCTCCCAAGCAAACATCCTAGGGATGCCCACAGCTCTAGTGCTGCTGCTTAGGAAGGAGACATGGATTGAAGAGGTGGTTTTCTTTTATTAAATCCCTTTTCTGAGGGCATTTCTTTTCCAGGACTCCCAAGGCTTTGGAAGTGTGAGCGAGGCAGGGGATGGTGCCATCAGAGAGGCAAGGTATCAAAGCATAAGCACATGAATGATGGAAAGCTGCATATCCTTCCCATGCAGTTCTGTACCTTCCCACTTCTCTCCACAGTTTCCCTGTTTCTCATGAGAAGTCTCTCCCAGCCCTCCTCCTTCACCACTCTGTTCCCCATCTCCCCTTCCCTCTCCACACTCAACTCTACCACTCATCTGAAGCTCTCTTTGGAGACCATCAGTTTTCTGGCTCCTTCATGAGATACTTTGATTTTGACCATTGATAGCACTGCCTTGGAAGCTAAAGGGGAGCTGGTGGGGGGAGTGGGAAAGAGGGGCTGATCTACATAGCTTTGCAGTCCATCCAGAGGGTACCAGGTTGGTTCCTGCTGTGACAAGTTGACATTATCATGCAAACTCATCACTGAAATCTTTCACTGAAGATCACTACTTAGTATCAAAGTGAAAAGTATCAAAGAAACTTATTGGCTAAAGCAACACACCCAAGTATGTTCATGCCTGAAAAGTGATGCTTCTGGAGAGAGAAATAAATGTTCAAGTATAATCACAGTTCACGCATGTATTGATGAAAAAGAAGATATCACAGAACTCAAAACAAATCAGCAGAACAATAAAACCAACAATAAAACCCAGCAAAAACCTTAATTCTGGCCCCCCCCCCCCCCCCCCCAAGGTTAACAAAACCTCTTCAAATCAAGAGAGACCGCACCGGCAGCCAACTGTGGGAGGCTTTACATTGATGTTTTATTTCTTTGAAAAGGCTTTAAATGCTTTTCTCATGTTTTTACAAAAGCTTTTACATTTTCCAGGGGTTCTCTTTCTGTCTGAATGCCACCACTAGCAAAGGAAAGGAAATTCTTCATGTCCTTTTGTTGAAGCTACAGCAAGGGCTTCATGAGAAAATTCCGCATGCATGGAGCCCCGCATGGGCTCCTATAGACAGCAGGGAGGGCAAATCAACCCCAGCCAAGGAAATAAACAGATGTTTCATTAATGGCTGCATCAACAAATCAATATTAATCAATAATGAGATCTGTTCGTTACCCCCCAGAGCTGATTGCCTGACTGCGTTTTCCAAGGCTCTGTTGGGCTGAAATCCAAGGGCATTCTGCCATTCATGCAAATGGGCATGAAAGTTTGTCCCAAAATGGCAGCCATGCAAGCCAAGCGTGTTCTCTACCAGCCTATGCTGAGGACTAGCATCCAGCCTTGACCTAGACATCTGTAACTAGTTAAAGACCTGTTTATTACCCTTAGCATTATACCTGGTTCAGAGAAAGCTATGTCACCGTTAACCAGTAGTCCTTGTTTTGATGTCAGTCCCCAACATGCTTTTTTAACAATTATCAAATCATTATGGGCCATGCCCTGCAGAACACATTCCCCAGAAGTCGCGTGAACCCATCCGACACTCCTCTTACATCTGATCTGCAGTTGGTGAAAGCAGAGAGAGAAGACGAGTGGAAAAAAAGTCAGTAGTTGAGAAATGGAAAGGAAGGGAAGGATTAAATGAAAAGCTCTGCCAGGATGTAGCCATGGGGAGCTAATTCACCATGGGCAGATCAACTTGAGGGAGGACTGAGTTTAAAGGGTCGGAGTCTAGCAGACAGCTGGTACTCAGCTGGTGATGCTGCTGGTATGTGCTGCTCCAGCGTAGCCTATAAACGACACCAGGATACGTTCTGGATATTTTTTTTCTTTTCTTTTTTTTTTTTTTTAAAGTGACTTGTACAGGAAATTTTTCTTCATCACATGTAAAAGCTGTTCCAATTCCCTGAAGTAAGAGACTTGGCAAGTCAATTACAAGGAAAGTAGAAGTGCTGAAGCATATGAACAAATTTTAACAACATGCAAGCATAACTTTTATTGCCAACAGTAGATGCACATTGGAATTTGAGGGGGGGAAGAAACCCTGATGAAGTGGCAAAATGCAGTTGTTTTTCTTTATCTACAGAGAACGCTGCGGTTTCATTTGCAGATGAATCACTTTGTTGTGATTTATTCAGTTTGTAAATGGATCTGATTTATTTTCCCAGGGGATTTTAGAGATTTTTTTAGTAAAGCAAGTTATCGAGCCGGCTTACAATGAGAGGCAACATAATTGCACCAGAATGTTTGAAGAAGATCAAGTTAGGATGTCACCTGCCAGAACATTCTGGCAACAAAACAGAAGGCAGTCCAAGAATATAAGAACGTAAACAAAAAAGCAAACAACCCCCAAACAAACTGCTATCAAAGAAAAAAAAAAAGAGAGAGAGAAAACTAGGATCTAGACAAACGAAACACAGACCCGCCAGTTGTTAAAAGAGCCTTTAAAGGAATATCCTCCTTTGGAGCACTCTGTTCCAGGGCACTATAATATCAACTTTGCCAGAGCAATTAAATTGTTTAATAATCAAACCTGGATCTCATTTATACAGCATATGAACATAGTAAAATAGAGCGTATGGAAAGTGTGCTGTACAATAAGATGTGGTTTATTTCATATCACAAGTTTGCTGGTAATTAGATAGTTCATATCACAGGAAAAAATGTTAACACCTATCAAATATAATATATACAGCCAGCAGATTTGCCAGCTTCAATAGTTTTCCTACACTTACAGTCTTTATTTTTTTTTAACTTTACGTCCCACTGAGAATGTGGAAGTTGAAGATTCAATCCAAATCTCAAGACTTAGTGGAAAGAGGCTCCAATTAACTCAGGGACTCTTGTATCTGGCTGCAGAAGAAAGCTTTCAGAAAAGATGTGGTTTTACTTAAACCTATGTACAGGATCTATCATTCTGGCAACAGTTTTAAACTAGAGGTGGGTCTGCTCCACACAGAAGCAACTTTTCTCAGGAGTTTCTACCTAAAGAGTTTTTTGCTTCCCGTCTTACACATGTAGCAAATGAACTGAATACGGATGGTTTTCAGCATCGCTGTCATAAGAAAGAATACAAAGTTTTGCCATTTATACTCTGGCTAGAAAGTACTCTCTTCAAAACATTCACCATGCCAGGTGAAACCTACACAACCAAACACAACTCTACAAATCACCTCCCGTTATCAGAAGCACTGTCGTTATGAAGAAGCTTTCATTTTCAGCGCAGAGGAATAGACCGATGCTCGACTTTCTGCCGTGGAAGAATTGATTTGGATAACGTGGCCACGTCTCTTCGCAGGATAGGACTCAAAGTTTATTTTAGCAGCAAGTGGAACACCTCCCACTTAGAAAGTTAGCATTCCTGCAGCAAGTTAGAAAGAGTTTACAATAGGCTTTGATGCCTTTGCTCAGCCACATTTCCTCTTCCAGGATTTGTTGGGAAGAGGGGGAGGGAGAAAAAGGAATAGGTCCCAAACCCTTTACTATCTCTTCTGAGCTTGTTGTTGTCTTTTGTAAGCCACAAAGAACAGATTTTCTTTCTTAAATCCTTAGTAATTAAACAAGTACTTCACTGGCTATATTCTTCAATGGTCTTGTTTCCTAGGTTTTGCCTTTGACAGTCATATTTTGCAAAGGCTGCTAAGATGACTAGGCACCTTACCCTACTTAACACTAAACCAATTGATGCCCATGCACACTGCATGAAGGAGGAAAAGTTTCATTAATGGCACTTCATTAAAGAACTGCACTGGAAAGCCCTAAATGTGACCGAACCAACCGAAATCCGGAGCGAGCTGTCTATTAGGAAAGCAACAAAGACAGTTTCGGAAACTGAACTCTGGCTCCACTGCAGCGGATTAGGAAGAGTGATGGGATTAGTGTTTAATGACTTGGGGCAAGAGACAAAGGGAATTTCGACAAAGAGGCTTAGATATGGAAGAATTAACACTCTCTATCCCAGCCATGCCTCTGATGACTTCCAGCATTCTTTCCTGGCTCTGCTGAAGTTTGAGGAGGGGGGGAAACAAAACAAAAAAAGACTAGCGGGGCTTTAATACCTCCTTAGCCTTTTCTTATCGCAGTTCTTTCTCTTTTTAAAGAAAGAAAAGATCTTTTAATTTTTCTTAATCAATGCAGTAAGCAAAGTTGCTTAGGGCTCGTGCTTCAGCACACTGCAGATGATCGCATTCCAAGCCATGCATTCATGAGTGATACTTGCTGATGCTACAGACCTCTCTCCTTCTATATATATTTTCATACAAATATATATTTATACATATACACACATATATATTTATATATCTATTTATACAGATAAAGCACATACTTTTAAAATGACTTAACAGGGAGTGGAATTTGCTCGCAACTGCATGGACTTGAAAAATCCTCTTTGATTTCGGGTTGTCTTACATAATATGGAGCAGGGTGAAACAGGCGGGAGGAGCACATAATTCATTTGCTCATAGAGTTAATCACAGGCTTTCCCAGAGTGACACGGTTAGGGCAGAACGTGTATTAACAATCAGTAGAGCCCATGAGCCTGACTTTGCATACAGAAGGTGTAACTCCTTTGGAGTAACTCATGATTTATCTCAGCATAAGAGACAGAGAGAAGGAAGACTAAGCAGTAACTATTTAGAAAAGAAAACCTCTTGAAGCTAAAAATGATTAATTAAATAATAAAAAAGAGCCCAGGAAGGAAGCTGATCCCCCTCAACTATGATACGGAGACATTAACATATTTGAGCTCTAAGCAGCACTCCAGTCTCTGACCCTTTGGACACTAATGTCAAGGAGACACTGCTTAAATAAATATACTGCAAGCACCAAACACCTGTGAGGAATGAGCTAAGGGGACCTGTCCCGAGAAGTGCTGCGCACCTACTCTGCTTCAGGAGCCTTCACAGCCTGCTGAGCCAAGGGCAGCACCTGCACATCCCTGAATCGGGGCCTTTTATAGCTGCTGGTCTGCGTTTCACAGAGGTAGAGACACCATCCTACAACCGTGCAAATTTTTCCTGCACTGTAAACCAACTCAACATGTAGTTATTTTTTTAATTTTATTTTTTTAAACCAACCCAAAGCACTCGCAGAAAAGCTAGGTATTCATTTCACATGTTAGCCAATACGAAATGCTCCCAGAGCAGCTTTAGACTCCAAAGTATTATTTAACCAGTGTGGTTTAGTAGGACAATGGCAGCCCCCTGCCGTAATCCATTCAGGGGCAATACCATCAGTCAGTGTGAAATTAAATACATTACAGGGTAAGAGCTTAATGCGTTTTATAGGCAGTTGTTCATCCACATCAAACTTTAGCTTTTAAAATCCTAACATTTGATCCCACAACAGGAACCATGCCTTGAGAATGAGATTGGCACATTTGCACTGCCAGCAGGGCAGAAAAAGCAGAGTGCAGCCTTTAGTGGGAAATGCAATTGCATGAGAGGGAAAAATGCTCACATCAAGAGAGGTCTACAGAGGCACAATTGCTTGTAATACATAAGCAGGACTGGAAAGACGGCAAATACAAACCCAGGGTTGGCTGGCTATGGGTTATTAGAATCAGTGTTTCCTACAACAGTGCATGTGGGTTTCACTTGTATAGCTATACATACTATAACAACAATAATAATAATAGTTTTTTATTTAATTCATCCATACAAATTCTGGTTCTGCAAACTGTTATACATGCAATCCTTATGTCCCATGGAGTCTGATGGGAATTCTTGCTTGAGTAGGCAGTATTTCTGTATTGGAATCTGCACGCTCATGCCTTTACGCTAGCCAAACGCTCTTCCTTGACCCAGCTGCCAGGTCTTGCACGGGGGTTGTGCCCATCCGTGCTCTAAACCCCAAATGCTCTGGCTTCCCTTTGCCATGGAAACAGCCTGAGCTGCGACAATAGTTTGTAAAAGAGATGTATGGAAAGCACCAAGCAGAGGAGCCTGTTAAATTCTGCTCTCGGTTACACTTGCTTAATGCAGGAGTAAATTCCATTTGCTTCAGCTGGGTTACTCCGGATAGAAATAGGTGTAAGTGAGATCAGAACCGGGTCCTTAGAGAGCCCTCTGCCTTCTGTGATGCTGCTGCTTAAAATGAAGCACTGATAAGCCCCAGTGGTAAAAAAATTATTATTTAAAATATCTTCAGAGCTATCTGTTGCCCAAAATGGCTTTTAACTGTTGAAAGAACATCAAACATTTAAAAATGCATAATCTGCTCTCAGCACCAGCACACAGTGCCAGGAATATTCGTCAGCCTTATGTTTTTGGATCATATGTCACAGCGGATTATCTGACACTCCATGAACATTCACTGCTTCCTCCAGTTGCAGCTACAAAACTTGTTCTCAGGCATGTCACTGGATGCTACAAGCACCATGGAGTGGACCCTGCCTTCACAGTAAGGGTATTGTATCTCCCCAGCCTATGGGCAAAACTACGCCTTATATCCTGATAATGCCTGTCCCCTTTGAACAGAAAGAGCCAAAAGCAACTTTGATGAGTTTTTTTTAGCGATGAACATTTGGATAACTCTTTAAAATATTCCAGGGCTCCAGACGCTATTTATCCAGTGGTGTGAGTTGAGAGCTGTAAGCCCCACACCTAAAGAAAGGCTTTATTGCCTGGGGTGAGTGGGTGGGAAACTCTTTAGGCTCAAATGGGGTCAGTGAAGCTACAGGCAAGCGCTGCAGCTGACTCCGAATACAATGGGGGAAGGGCACAAAAAAAGGATGCAGGGAAATCAAAGGAAGAATTGAATTTATTTGCAGGCTTGTGTTGTTTAGCTAAATGGGGACAAGAAAGGAGAGTCCAGGATACCCCTTTGCAAAACATTTCAGCTAGCCAGAAATACTTTAATTCACAAAAAAGTCCTTTTTATTTTTACTCTCCCCTCCTGATGCCAAGATTAGTCCTTTAAAAGATACTGCTTTGGTCTCTAACTGCCTGCCTTTCAACTGTGCCTTACGTGGTTTTCTGGGACAAGGGGGAATCATGCTGAAGAGACAAGAGGAGGAAAACTTCTCTGCCACATAGCCACCTGCCTCTTGTATTACTCTTCCTCTCTTTCTGGTCCTTCACTCTGCCCACTCGTTAAGCCACCTCAGGCTCAGTCCCTTCCCCACGCTGGAGCTCTGGAGGCATGGGAAACTCATATATCCCACATACTCTTCCAGAATACACCCCACTTCTCTGATGCCCACCTGCAACCCTCTCACATGCATTGCACTCCCCGTCAATGCATTGGACAACCCAGACTCAACAGTTTTAAATCTCCTTCCTTTCTTCACATCTCTTTTCCTGCATTGGGAGATTGCAAGGTTAAGTCTGTCCCTAAATGCCACCAGTTCCCCTCACTTACATCCCCTCCCAACTGCATGTTCTCAAAGACGATGCCATGAAACACAATGGCATTGCAGCCCTTCACCCAGCAACTCATGAAAAGCTTAGAAACATGGCTGTGGACTAAGGAGAGCATGGAAAACACTACTACAAGAGAAGTGAAATCTCCTAACCCTGTGAATTGGCCACACGGCCAAGGACCACTTGCACCGCTGCCAGGAAGAGTCAAAGGAAATGGCTGCTCCTTGAATGGCTCACAGTAAAAAAAGGTCCAGTTGTTCTTTTGGGTCCTCTGCTCAACTGCAGACTAGGGTGACCCAGAGACACCATATGGGCACCCCCTATCACATGCACTCACCACAGAAGGTTTGTCTCTCCCAGCAGCTCCTGGGCAAGCCCAGCCCCAGCTGAGACATGGGTTTCACAAAAGCCTAAGAGCCAACCCCTTGGCCAACCCTACGTTACTGCACAAGAGGGAGAAAGCCACGTCCTGACCCTGTATGTCTATTTTTCAGGATGGAGGGATAAACTTTTAAATTTTCTTCCCTTAAACTACATTTTGTCAACTATCAAGGAGTCCAGTTTTGGTAGCTGGACTCCTAACAGGCTAGATCAGCACTGGCCACTGGTCATTAGCAGCACCAGAGGCTCAGAGGCACTAGTTGCAAGACTCTGGAAACGCAGCTTGTTTGCATTTTTTCAGTGAAATGTGTTAATTAAAAATAAAATTAAAAAAAAAAATCAGAAAGAACAACCAACATATTCTAAGGCAAACATTTGACTTTTTTTTCACCCCAAGAAGCAAAAAAAAAAAGCTCCCCCAAACTTATTTAATAACAGAAACTTCAAATATGGAACACATCTATTGGAAAAAAAACCTTCACCAAAAATTAATTGGCAATTTTATCTCCTGCTTGACCACACTTTTCTCTCTAATATCTGAATAGCCTGATCATGCAGCACAATTTCTAATGGAAGGGAAATCTGCAAGTGCCAGTCAGAGCCGTGTTTTTCTCAGCTGCAGGCTGAGAAAGCACCAAGGAATTCCTGGGAGGACAGAGGTGGCCTCAGGCTCTCACACCAATTTGCCTGCCTCCCACTGTCACCCCCCACCCCAAATTTCCACCCCATCTTAACCTTGCCCCCTCAGCATTTCTGGGTGGGTCCTGAAAACATACACATACTTCTTTGCCACTCCTTGTCTCAGCTGAAACCCATTCCCGTCTACCATTACCTCACCCTGATACACAGGTGCACCTCAGGGCTTTTCAGGAAAACCTATATTTCTCACAAAACAGGTGTCTGTGCATGCAGAAGGGTAAGTGGAAATGCATCATGGAGTGATCTGGGTTTTCCAGACCCAGCACCATTAGCTTACTCTCTTCATTTGTTCTCCATGTTTTTACTAGTTGATACCCTGACAGCATCTCTGCAATGAACAGAACTATTCAGAGCTCTTCAGTAACCACTTTCAAAGTCATCAGATGGCAATTCCTCTCCCAGTCCCAAGCCACTTAACCTGGTCCATGATGAAAATCAATGCCATGGCCAGGCTGTACTCCCAGACATGTAACAATGACATTGAGTTCAATTTGGCTTTCACCAGTGACCTGTGAGGCCACTCTGAAGTGGGAAGGGAGCTCAGAGACCCGTACCCTGGCTGCACTGCCCACTCCCAATGCTTTATCGCAAACCTTGAGATATTGAATATTTTCATTAAAATTTCAGGCTTGACTTCATCCCACCCCTCATCTCCAATAATTTTCAATCCCTTTTGGTTTTGGATGCAAGCCTCAAAACAAAACCCAGAGAGTCAGAAACAGGAAGGCAAAGAAAACAAACCCAACGTTTTTATCACACTGATGCTGGGAACTCTGGCTCCTGATTTTAGACCCTGACTCATAATATAGCTTACATATGCTTTACCCTGGGACTGTGTCAGCAGTGATAGGTTTCTGCCTGACTTGGTGTAGAGGAGACCAGACTCATGTTTGTTAAGTAAAGAAAATACAAAATTATTCTGGCTTTCCAGTGGTGAAACCGAGAAGGTGATGCAGCCCTGAATTAAACCTGTCAAAAATCCCCAAAGCTTGGTTAAATTTTCTCTATCACTTTCATCCTCAGACATAGAGGACAGAGGACGTGATATGACCCCATCTCTAGGTGCTTCTCCCCCCACCCCCCCAAAAGAAAAGGTGGAAAAAAATCCTTTGTGGTTTGTCCATCGACAAGAAATAATAGAAAGGTGACCTACTTTCAAGATGTTTCTGGCCAATTTTTAGTATCTTAAACCTGGATATCCCAGCTATGGGTCTCAACTATTTGCTATCATCCAGACAAAACTCAAACCTCTGAAACTTCACTTATTGCTAGATAATGCAATTTCTTCTGTTATTCACTTGTCTCTAGCCAAAGAATTACCTGATTTCACCAAACTGAAACAGAGTTCATAACCTGTCTCCATGACCATCCTGTTCAGATATTTTCTTTACATGAGACCACCTTTGGCAAATAGATAGTACAGAGGCTAGCCAACACATTAGACTGGTAAAATAAATAGCTAGATTAAAAACACCAGGGGGTTTTTGTGTCCATAAGAACCATAAAAATACAGAATTCTATAAAAAGAAAAGTTGAAATGATACAATACTGTTGACCAGCTCTCCTGCTACCCCTGCAAACACAGGAGTTTAGATGCATAAACACCTCTAGCTTTCCTGCGGTCCCCGCAGAAAGAATATTGCCTGCTGGCACAGCCAGCCAGCCCCAAGGCCAAATAGATGATGCCAAAGCCTCCCAACAAGAGTTAAGCACTGGCTGTGCCTTGTGCCGCCCCTAGGAAGCTTTGCAATATCAGAGGTTGGATTCAGCTGCATTTAAACATCTTCTCCTCCCTCCCTCCCTCCCCACTTCCCGCAGTTATTTCAGCTGACAGATACCCAAACCCCCAGCAGCCAGCCAAAATGCTAGTGCAAGCCTCTCTCTTCCCAGAAACGCTTATTTGCAGACAGCAAAGCAGCATCTTGCCTGTCACATTTGGCGATGCCTTGAGGTGCTCTCTTAAGCAAGAAGTCACCAAATACTGGTGGTCTCTTGGTTCAGGGCATAACTCTTTATTACTGTATTTGTCTTACCCCACCGTAAAATATTTGCTGGCAAGAAGAGCACCTACACTTGTGTGGAAAGCAGACTGATACACCACATGGAAGGGATTTCCCCCCCCCCCCCCCCCCCCCTTTATGAATTGCTGTCTTTGATCCATTTTTCATATGTTTCCCTGTGCAAATGCACAAAGACAAATATTCATTGTAATATTTATGAACACAGTCTGATAGTTACTATGGTTTCAAAGAAAACAGGAAAAATGGATACAAAACTGGATGCGCTTCATGTTAGGCAGCTATAGGTATGGCACATGTTATAAATTCTGTTCAAACTGACTCACTTCTTTCGATGAGGTAAGTGTTGACATTAGACAATTTGGTGGGGAGCATTTATTTCTGCATTTATTAAAACGTCAGTAACAGCAGGAGTAACACCTCCTAAAAGGCTTGCAGGTGCTTGTCTTCAAAAATCCAACATTTGAGGAGGATAAAAAGGCACAAACTACATTTAAAATGATTCACCGGTGGCTGGAAGAGAATAGATACTTTCAGGTGTTTAATTAATGCATATGATGCATAATTGACAACACTCAAATCCAGGGGACTGCCCAAACTGCTAAATTTCAGCATGTTCAAAACGCTCTGCAGAATCAAAGCGGAAAAGAAGGATTTGTGCAGATTTCGATAGGTTGCCAAAACAACACGCTTAATTTATTCAAGGGCCGCGCTTTAAACAAACCCAAATGCAGGTGAGTGCTACCTCTGAAATGTAAAGTACTCAAGTGAAAAGGAAGGAGATGAAAAAATATATTGGTAAAACGCATTTGATAAGTAAAAATAGCTCTGCAGAGGTCAGGGTGCTAAGCAGCGGAGGCAATGCCTAATGACTACAGATGAAGCATCGGCTGGTATGATAGCACAAAGATTTTTATCATTCTCTCTCTCCGAAAACCTTTCAGGAGGCTACTTGTATCCCCCTTTTTGCTCGGCTCTCCAAAGAAATTGGTAAGGCCTGAATAAGACGTCGGCTTGTTCACATCACAGGGAAATATAAACTGAGGTCAGCAAAACCACAACATCTGGAAAGTGAGAAAAGGATTTACTGTTAAGGGCTTAATGAACTCCGAAAATAAAGTTCTCAACTTTGCTAATTTGTTTGGGCTTCAAAGAGGAATAAAATGCAAAGCTGGAAGAAGGTTTTATGGCTCTCCTGAAGAAATAAGAACTACATCTGAGCTAAAATTAGCAAAGCCCAATGACAGTAGGGAGAGTGTCACTATTATTTAGCTGATGCTAGGAGAAAATGCTAAATTGTAACTGCTAGCTAGTTATGTGCAAATTATTGTGGGAAAAGAGGAATGATGGACTCTCTGGCTTTGCAGCTCAGGGACAGGCAGTGTCCCTGAGCTGATGGGGGATGGGGCCGGGTGGGGAGGTGCAGGTTCTTGCAGGTAATAAGGATCCGCCTGACACCATTCACCCAGGACCGGACAGGTCTAAGGATGCATCTGTCCCATTTTAGCTTGAATTAGGAATGTGCACGACTATAGCACTTTGGTTCAAACTGTGAGCTGTTTTTGTGGTGTGCAAAGCAAAGACCTGTTCAGATAAAATGAAAGCTGGAAGATATACATTTAATGGACACCAGGCACTCAGTCCATGGGAACCAGGTGAAAGCTAATCCAGGGGAAACCCTTCCACAGTGCATGCATAGGGAAGGTAGCAGATCCTCAGCATTGACTATTTTGCTCTACACATCCACTCCGACTTTGCTTCCCTGTGCACCAAAGTAAACCATAGCAAAGCTTAGCCATTTGGGAAGTTGACTGCATATATTTCTTAGGCTATTTCTGTGCAGCATCTCATACCTGCAGGCATCAGTTCTTTCCTTCGCTCCCCTCAAAGAACAGCATTTAGTCCCCCATTAGGCCGAGGACAAGAAGCTGGGTGAGGACACAGGTACAGATTGCTCCCAGGGCAGCTTTAGTGCAGTGATGTGTCCAACAAACGAGAAGTTAAAAATCCATTTGCGATTTTACAGCTTGCTCCCACAGGGTAGTGAGTATGTTGGTCTTGCTACTGTCAACCAGGAGAGCAAATGCTTCTCTTGCAAAGATGCCACAGACTCAATCCCAAGTCTCCTCACAATGTAAATCAGACTGAATTCCACTTAATTCAGGGAGTTTTGACTGTAAAGGGACTGGAAATGAGAGGAGCATTACATCTTCAGGATCAGGATCTAATTAGGATTGCCAGCCGCTTCCCTGCTTTCAGCAAGGGGCCATCTATTGCCTGATAATTGAAGCTGTAATAATTTCAGTGGTCCAGGCCAGGAGGTTAGTGGAAGGAGAGCACACAGAGGAGCAACTGGGTGATTTCCCCGACACAATACTTTGACAAGATTTTGGTAGCATTTATGACCCTCTTTTACCCTTAGCCATCAATACAGCTGACGTTCATTCACCACACAGAGCTGCAGGCTGCAAATTGTCTTCCTTGGCTGTAAAAAGGGGAGTTGATACATAACACAACACAGTTCTCATCCTGCTCCTACCTGTGAGGTGCTGGTCTTTCTATAAGTAGCAAGTGCCTTCAGACATGGGCTGGGTTTGCTCCAGACCAAGCTGTGGGAGCCAGGTCTAAGCAAGGAGAGAAGCAGCATCTGCTCTCCACAGAGGGATGAGCTTCAGAGGATTTTCATCAAAATCATAGTTCTGCAGACTGAAGTTAGCAACAGTGGGAGGATAACAGTGTTTGGAGCAGTTTTCTTCAGAAAACAGACAGCTTCTCCCCTGCACTACACATCTCTGCATCACTGATGTCAGATGCAGATGACTGTAGCCACCAAATGACTGCTGGCTTGGCCATTAAAGAGCTATGTATTTATATAGACACATTTTCCCCAGTGTATGTATGCACATGTGCTCAGCTTATGAAGATGCTGTGGGACAGAGAGCTCTGTTCTCCCTCTGAAAAATCACAGTGGGTATTGGCTTCATGAGACAGCACCAGAGGACACTGATTTCCCCACACCCCCAGTTTCCTTCTGTCCTTCAATTGCAACATGCTAAATGACAGCCACTTACAAAAACCCCAGCACAGCACTTTAGTCCTTTTCTACACAAGGAAAATAAACATTTCCCTGTACGTCTATTGTGTTTTGGGCTTCCTCACTGCACAGAAAATACGTAACAAAACAAATGCACTAAAAAAAAAAAAATTATATTAAAGCTGTGTGATCTTTGTGGTGCACATCAGAGGTATCAGTTTGGGGTGCAGGTGTCCACATTATCACTTTGCCACCACAGATTGCAGTAAATGTCCTTCATCTCTATGCTCCTGCCTGAGAGGTACAATCTCATCAGTACCCTTATTTTCTCTTTCCCGAATCACAAACCCAGTTACACAGCATCCTCCCTGCAAGGATCTCTAAGGACGTTACCAATATTAACAACTTAAGGCTTTGGGCACCCCCAGGCAATAGTGTTATTTCTACTTTTTCAAGGACAAAACATCTCAGTAATCTCATGTGCCCAGGACAGACACCAGAAACCTACAGAAGGGCTGAGAAAAGAACTTGAACCTCCAGGCAGCCAAATTGGTCACAGCTATCATCCCTGTACGCAGGCTGGTGCAAAACAAGGACTTCATGTCATGAGCTCAACCAGCCACCAGACAGCTGACCTGTCTGTAGGATGCTCACGTCATCAGCGGAGCCACAAAACCATTACACGTGAGCAGCCCGTTTCCGTAATTGATCACACTGAGCAATACTTTCACCTTGAAGAGAAATAAGGGGGGTGGGTTTCACTTATTTGCTTCCATAAAGCTCCCCCCATGTAAAGGACTCGGGAAAGAGCTGCTGGTAGGTGGCATGTGGGATGGGGACCGTGGGGGTGGCTGCATAGCCAGGTAAGGATGAGGCAGCCCCAACTATAACAAGAAGCATCAAAGGCAAATTTCACTCAGAGCAATCCAGGCGCTTCCTATAACACTAGGCATACAGGCAGGCCTCCTCCCTTTCTACAATTATTAATTGTAAAATAATGATTTCCCCGAGACAGAACTTTAATTCTTCAAGTTAACGGTATACTCACATCTGTTTGCAGTAAGTATTTCTAAGTGACTTTGGGGAAAAAGGAAAAAACCCACCACCCAACCTTACATGAGTTTAATACAACTATTTCCAAGCATATGCTCATAAAGTATTATTTGGGGAAGATTAATTGAAGCGCTGATGAAAATGTAGTATTTGTTTGTGATGCCAAGAAGGTTTCTCAGAGCACTAAAACTTGAAGTGATTCCCTTTTGTTCCTGCGCCGATGGGGCGTTTGGCTGAACAGGAGCAGGTTCCCCACCCTCCCCTCTCCACTTAGAAAAAATGGCAAAAATTGACCATTAGCTGGGGATTAGCTCATACATTAAACAATGTTGTAAAGTATTTTTATGGCACTACTTCTAGTGGTTTTAAAGATTATTATTCAGGACATCTAAAGCTCAGGGTAAAAGATATATATGCACGTATTTTTTTTTGAAATGGGAGCGTTATCTTTAAACACAGAAAATTACACCTGATTGCAAAAATGCAAGGCATCGATATTTACAGTGAAATTGTTCTCTGCTAAATACAAAATACCATAAGTATAATCACCTCATAATAATTACTTAATCCTTATTATTTTGCTTATAGAATATTTATTTAGGCTTGGGTTACTAAAATTTCAAATAATACAGGGCCTGCTGTCATGGCTTTTTATCCAAATGACTCGTAGTCTCTTGTAAACAGTTCTGTGATCTGATTTCCGTTGGGACAGGAGTTGTAAAAGGCCAGGGATTTGAGATGGATTTACACGTATACTGTTTCAGTTAAGTTACCAAGGTTGACTTAACAGCCCTTTTCCTCAGAGTCTTAAATACATTTGCCACCCAGCCTCTTTATACCACGTTCAAGGAAAGGGGTGATGTGATTGTAAAGGGTGCTTGAACTTCACTGGAAACTCCAATTTACATTCTTTCAACCAGCAGTGGGATTTTTTTTTTTTTTAAATGAGCTTTGTAGAGTTGCTAGAAAGCCAATTCTTGCTAATACACACATGTGTGAGACACAGGTTTCTTTGAGTTTTGAAAAGGTCATTCAGGCTTTGGAAAACAACAGAGAATAACACTTGCAACTCAATTGTATTGCAGATATTAGCCTAGCCCTCTGAAGTCCAAGTTTTGTTGTCAGGAAAAATATATCAGATTACTGACCCACAATAATAGATCTTTTTTAAAAGCAAAGCTCCTCCAGACTAAATACCAAACAAACAAACATTAACACCCTTTGATGGCTTGCTACCTTCTCGGTAAAGTTCAAATAGTTTGACTTGTGGTGATTGTGCAGAAATATACTGATAATAAAGGTAAACGAAATTCATGATTAATTCTCAGGTCTGAATGACTGGTTTGTCTTGTTCACTTGGCAAACAATTTCTTTCCTAAATATTATTGCAGCCACAGATATAATTTCTCTAACACTGCAGAAAGAGTCAGATTAAAATATGATACAGAAACAGCACTTACCTTGAGCTGATTAACATGCTTAAGCTGTTGCCGTGCCACCATGCTTAAAAGCATAAAGATACGCTTTTCTACACTAGTCTATATATATTGATGCCTCCCGTGTGCCAGGAAAACCTCTTTGATTAGTCACACTAAACCATCGCTTAAGTGGTATGAATTTCTCAGGCCTGCACTTTCCATAATCAAGTAATAAATTCTGGGACTAATCATAAGCTGTGCTGTCTCTCCTAGGTGACGTGCAAGGAGATTCATCAAGGGTTTCTTTAACCAGAGGAAAACTAAAATGCCTTAAGCAATTAAAAATGCATCCAACAAGTCAGAGAAAAATTCAATTCAGAGGTCGTAAACATAGACCGAAAGCTATACACCGATTCGTGGCGAGCACTTGACTCTGTGTTTTGGGAGGGATTTTTGTTTGAGCATGAACTTCTGCTCAAACAGTTGGATCAGCCTGTGAAAAAAAAAAAACCCATTCAGCAGGTAAAACCAAAGTGCTATTGAAATAAAGGTAATCGGGGTTTTCTTCGTCTTTCACAGATTGACAGTGACTGCCTGAGGAGGCATGTACACGGTGATCTTCTACAACCCAGAAGCTTTCCTCTACCTGTGTGCCATCTCTTGGAGCTGCAACAATCAGCTCTGAGCAAGGGGGACGTCCCAGCCAGGCTTTTGAACTTGAATGTATGAAATATATGAATATATGAAACCCTAAGACCTACAGAATACTTTTCAGCACTCCACTGCCCTAAATGACAACATTCTTTAAAACTGTGCATGAAATTTCATCTAATTCTTTTGTACTCGTGTTACCATACGCTTGGCTTAAACATTACGTTTTTAAGCCAAAATGCAAAATTAATCTATCATAATGCCCCTCCAGGTGAGATTTTTTATAGATCACTTTCTAAAACCCGTGTGTTCTATGTGCATGTGCATACCATATTCATCTTATTATTATCCAGTTGAAAAATTCCCAGTGTGTGCAACGCCTCAGATATAATAGCAGGCATGCCAACAGAATATGACACTTATGCTAATCTGCACCCTGCTGTGGAAAAACATACACAAGGATTCCATTACCACATTCATTAGGCTGCAGTGCACTTCATCTTGAATAGGGATTATGAACTATAATAGAGTGAAAACAGTTGATTGAATCCACTTAGCCAAATCTCTATGACATTAGCCAAATATTTTGGCGTGAGGAAGAGGAGGAGTTGAACTTTCTCCTGGTGGGATGTGCTGCCTTCACCCTGTCTCTCCCTGACGCTTCAGTTTGGATGGGGAGAGTTTTGAGAAAGCCAAGGTCATGATGACACTTTGTGCTGAGATGGCGTTTTAAATATTCAAAGTGCTGCCCAAGAATTAGTCAAGAGCAACATGACATAGGTGCTGTTGGGACCGATAGTGACTTTCCAGGCATGTGCACTATTTCTTGTTTTGCACAGGTTCTTCAAAGCACGTTAGCAAATTCTTCATGCACCTGTTATATGCTTTTTTGGCACTGATGGAGAAGATTTCCAAGCTGACCATAAGTGCAGCAAAACCTCCCAGTGACATTACGCTGCTTAACCAGTAATCACATTCAGATGAAAAATGATGTTGTCCAGTTCTGTGTTCAAGTTTCCCAAGTATGCTTTGAGTGTATATTCAATTTTTGGTTCTACACAATACAGTTGCTGCCTGACAGCCTGCCTTTCTTGGCAGAAAATTCAACTCCAACTATTTAAAATATTGTCAGAAATAATAAAGACCGGAATACAAGTTACCACTTAAGAAATATTTTGGAATTTAGTTGTGCCCAGAAAAAAAAAAAAAACAGAAAAGAAAAAAGAAGGAATGAAGCCTTCCCCATGTACAAGAGTCAAAAGACGATAATAAAAACCTTCTGTGCTTAGTGTTTAGTCATTTCTGGGACTCTCCTGTTTACATATGTCCTTTTAATGCAGCAACTAAACAGGAAGTTCCTGTTAGCAGCAGTGCAACATAACTGAAAGAATCGCTGAAACTCGTGATAGAAACTCTGCCACACTCTTTCAGTTAAAAAGCAAAAGAAAAGGAAAAGAATAGAAAAACATGGAAAGAGTCCTCGAGCAACCAAATATATTCAGTATGTCTAAACTTTGTTTTCCTTCCATGCATCTGACCTCCATTGCACAGTACTTACTCGGGGGCATTTGCTGAGCTCAGTTATCCCCCAAGTGGTTCCCGCTCCTGCTGCACTATCAGCTCTTTTTCCACCCAAGTTTTGGCAAAGCTGGAGGCAGCTCCAGCCAGGAAAGATGAATCCAGCAACAGCCAACACCAGCCTGGAGAGGGGACATTCCCCTGCTGCCTGCCACCCTCATGGGTCAGCAAGGATGACTCCTGAGGTCTTCCCTCCTAAAAACGCAAGGATGGGGAATTGGAGGGTGAAGAGCACTTGCAGGTGCTCCCCTCTGCACCTTCTCCTGGCTGACTATAGTGAAAAAGCCAAGGAATAATATAGATAAAATTATGAGTATAAAAACAAGAGATAGATGGAGTTGAGGGAAAGGTTGGGCAAAAGAAGGATTTGGTGGCAGAATTCATGTGAAGAGAAAGGTGACAGAGATTAGATAGGACTTGGCAGTGGGAAAGCGGGGAAGGACCAAACTGGCAGTGGTGTGGGACAAAATACTGAACTGATTTGGAGTTTGGGGAGAAAGAATGAATTTCTGAGCAAAAAGCAGCATATACAACGGCAAGACATCCAGCATCACGTTAATCAATGTGCATGGGAGATGAGGCAACTAACCATCACACAGGCATTGGGTACAGGCTGCAGGAGTTCAGAAATAAAACCATGTATCATGGGCAGGGCTTACTGCTGATGTTATTACACTTTTGTTTTTCTAAAAATCTCATGTATAGAATTTCTGAGCCTGTAGAGTTAGCAATACTGTCAGCGGAAATGGCATCAGGGTCTAGCTGGCTTCATAAATCCCGTTGGATTCTGGATTTGGCATTAACCTCTGCAGGTGAAAACTGTTTCACTGGCATTACTTACCCAATTTTCAGTCTTGCCTGAAATAAAGAATTAGGTTTCTGCATACACACAAGTACTTACATCAGGAAGATGCTGAGTGCTATCTGAAAGGGTGATTTCAGCGGAAGCTAAGGTAGGTCGGTATTATATGGTGTCAGGTGTTTTGACTATAGGCCTGGTCTTTGTGGAGAAAGTTTTATTGCTAACTTCAGAGGGAACAGCTCTGCAGCCAGTATAAAATATCCAGGAGAAGAACAAGCACTCCATAAACTCCTGAAGGAAACACAACTCCCAGGACCCGTATGAGAAAAATAGAAATTTTACTAAATATATAAACCACTTAATTTACCAGAGAGAAAGAACACACTCTGGGGATGATTTTTTTTTTTTTTTTTCCCTCTTTAGTTGAGGTCTAGCTTCTATTTTTCAACTTTGAAAGTTAAGTGGGAGCATCAAACAGGTTGAACGAGGCACTGTTTTCTTGCTACAGGAACATGGCCCTTTGCACCGAGATTGTAATACAATCCATCCTCTCTGGGACTGCAAATGCTACAGTGCAAAACTGTGTTTGAAAACCTCTTTTATCATTCATCGTCTCCAGACTGAAATCATTTTTGACAACCTCTGCAGAAAACAAGCAGCTTTCTGGCTACTGGCGAGCCGATTAAAGGGAGGAAACACATGTTCACTGTCAGACAGAGCCCCTGGAGAAAGCATTGACAACCTTTTAACCTCCTTTCCCAGTGAAAGTGCCCAAATGTTTCTCTGGAACAAAACCCCAGCATTGTTTTAAGCATCTTTTCATTTAATGCACTATATTTTTCAAGATATTTTAAGAGTCAGAGGAATTCCATTTTAACGTGGAGGTTTCACAATCAGTTCAGTTCCCATGCAAATGATCATACAAACAATTATTAAGGGGGAATATCTTTTTATGAACTAACTTTTTTCTTCTCTTTCTTTTTTTTTTTTTTTTTTTTTTACACTGTCTGACCACAGTTTAAATACCAACACACTGAAAAGTTCACTAACCTCTACAGTGATTTCTCAAAACAAGCCAAAAAGCCGCAGGAGTGAAATTTTCTGAGCAGTAGGAAGGCTGACTAGCAGACATTATTAGCACTTTGAGCATTCAAATCTGGCCATGGAAACTTTTGTGAGTTACAAGATGCTGGGGCAGGAAGCATCACACATTACTGATGTATTTGTTATCAAGGGAACTAGTTTCCACTGTATTTAATCATCAGCAATAGGGGAAAATAAATTTTCTTTTGAGAAGTAAAACAAGACCTTTTTTTAATTATTATTATTTCTTTTTTAAAAAAAAAAAAAGAAAAAAAGAATGTGCTTTCAGAGCAATTGGTCTGGCTTGCTTTGTAGTTATAAACGTCCACTCAGAGATTGTTTAACATTTAACCTTGCTATTTTTACCTTAATATCAGCAGCTGGAATAGTTCTGTCTGTTTTGATAAAAAGAGACTTTTTTCCATGTTGCATATTTGCTTTTACAGCTGAAAGGAACTGTTCCAGCTGAAGTAGGTAACTATAAAACTGCAGTGGTCTAAGCCACCTGGGAGAAGAGTAGATTATTTGATTAAATGTTCCTGTAAGTAACTGCACAAGGCACTGTCCAATAACGCACAATATTTGCTAATGAAAGATAAAAGGCCGTGAGCTCTGCAGGTACAAAGTCTCACAGGGATTTGCTATTCCTTCTCCAAAAACCTTGTTCTAGCTGTGCTTGATAGCTCTGCTACCATTTAACTTGTCTTGGTTTTCACACGGATTACAATTTGGCTAATGATAGTCGTCCTGGGGAAAAAATTTCAAAGCTGGAGCTTGGCTTCTCCAGAGCCATTCCAAAAGGACTTACTCCATTTTGGCTTTTTTATTTCGTTTTTCTTTCTCACAGATAGCCTTGCTCCAATAATGGAGTTCAAAACTCAGCCGGTGATGTTCAGATGGCAGCTTCATCCACTTTTTGGGGCACAGCAGCTGTTCATGCACTAGTCAGGTTTTTGTGTTGCTCTTCATCACACAGGCAGTGTTTTAAGTTGACTTGCTGGGACAAGCGGCACAGAAGATGTTCCTCCTGCCATTATTTCTCCTGGGTCCTGGCTGGCTGAACCTACCTTAGGCAATCAGAGGAGGAGGATGTGAACCCAGCTCCACAGCAGTTTTGCACAAGACTGGAAGTTGGTAGAGCTTGCGCTTCCAAGTTATTTAAATGCCTTTGGAAAAAGGCCACCCATGGAGGGAAGGTATGCTTCAGCCGAGCACCTTGAATCAGGCAAGCAGTCAAACAATCACTGCTTTCTTCTGACCTGCTCCTGTCCTACCCCGGCAAACATTCCTATCTAATGCATCTCCCACAGTTACAGGAAGCAATCTCATTCTTATCTTAAGTATCACAACAGCTTTAAAGGAGGAAATTTCCCTGAGAATGGAGTTATAAAAGCAAAAGAAGCAATTCCTCAACGTTTCTCCTTTCCAGGAGATGCCCGTTGCACAACTTTGACTGTCCTCCCATATCCAAGAGTTTCACAGCAGGACCTGACCATTAAAAAAGTTGCATTTTTCACCTTCTTCTCAGATTCAAAAGGGGGCCCTCCCCTCTTTTGAACTAGAGAATAAGAAAATCAGCTCCCATCCACAAACTTGTGAAATCCTTCAGAACAGAAGCCAGGAGTATTTGCAGAAGTGCCAAGAAATAACTCTGAGCAAACTCGGTCAAAAATACAACACAACAATAAATAGTAATAGCCCTTGAAATTTTTAGCTGAAGATCATGACATGCTTCCTAAATGAGGTAAATGTCGTTACGCCAATTTTATAAGTGGGAAAGCAGGGACCCGACAGCTGAATAATAGCCTGAAGACAGCCAGTTGGTGGCAGGGCTGGAAATGGATCCCAGACCCTCCTCGTCTCCATCTCATGCTCCACACCTCCCGCAACACACACTGCACGCAACAGCTCCATGCAATTTAAGTTTGGAGGAAACATGACTTTATCCAGGCTGAACTGTTTATCACAGGCTATGAAATGCCATGGATGAAGTTACCCTTCTAGTAAACTCTGCTAATGGTGTTCAGCCAAAAATCACGTGCACGGCTACAGCTAAATGCAGAAAAACAGTGTTTACCCACTGCTAATTTAGGCATAAGTAGCTGACCCTTTTCTATGTGGAAAACTCCGAGCAGGATTTATTTACCCACTGTTCAAAGCTTATTTTCTAGAAAACAGAAAAAAAAATTCTGTCTTGATTTGAAGAAGCAAAAAACTACCTCTCGTATTGGCAGTTCGTTTGAGCAGTTATTTATTCCAGGAGTGCTTACATTTCCAATTTACATGTCTTATTCCAGCTTCCTGATATTGGTTTTGTTTTGCATCATTTATTCACCAAATTAAACAATTTTTTATTGCTTGGTACTTCAGTCCCCTGAGAGCTTTAAACCAAGTCACCTCTCAATCTTCCTTTCTGCAAAGCCGAGCAGAGGAGGTTCTTCATCTCTGTCACCTTCAGAGGTTTCCTACAGCTACTTGCTGGACTCGCACCTGAACATCCTTCTCAAAAGTGGAAACTCAAACTGCATGGCCTGGTACGAGTCTCAGCAACGCGAAGTATCAGTAAATGCAACTCTTGTCTTTCACTTCCATTTGTATATCCAAGGGTGGTGGCAGTGACTGCTGCTACACCATCATGCTGAGGCTTTACTTGAACATTATAACCTCTAAATGTTTTTTGAAGTCTAAAAACTCCCCAAGGCAGCTCCATTCTTTTGGCATGAAAATACATTTGCAAACATCTTTTAATTGGTGTAGGCTAGCAAGAGACTGAGCCTACTCTAAATGATTTCTCTTCCTTGTTATTATTTACTGGTGTAAATATAGAAATAATTCATTGTTATTACCTCATCATTATTTACCAACATAAGTGTATAAATAATTCAGTGATTATTATGTATAATACCATGAATTATAGGAATAAAAAAAAAATCACAGTGGTTACCATTAAAAAGTCAGCATTAATCAACATTTACCTCAAAGTTCTGTAGGAGATAGCATAGTCTGCTCTGCCCTCAGAATAGGAAATAAGTGTGGTACGTCAGATACCACAGTATGGTAACAGTTGGCAGATGTTGCTTCCAAAATGGTAACCACTGCAACTAGAAATTTAATTGGAAAATGCATTGTATCATGTTTGTCTAGAAAAATGGAAGGCCACATTTATTTAGCACTCACCTAAACTATCAACTGCAATGTCTTCAAACAAATCTGTCCAGAGAGACTGCTCAAAACGCGACCAAATATTTCTGAAAACTTTCTGTAGAGCTGATTGAAATGCTTCTGTCAAAAACTTCTGTTTAGATGGTAAATGGCTTTTGGGGAGGGAAGAGACCAACTTTTTTTGGGGGGGGGGGTAGACTTTTTATTAAATCCTTCTAGTTTCAAAGGGAGAGCTATAAAAAAAAAAAAGCCAGGAAGAAGGCCTGTTTATCTTTACATTAATTTTCTAAAGATTAATCACTTTGCAAATAGTTGTCATGTGTCGTCCCAAAGCATTTAGGCTGCTATTTTATTACTATGACTCTCAAACAGCAAAGGTAAAACATTCCATTTCTTCCCTGTCCAGTATTCGACTAAGCTCGCTTATCTTGTGTGAGAGATCAAGGCACTGTCCCACATGGCTGCTTTAAATTCAAGTCTAGCACCTTGGTCATGGGAGGGGACACCAAACATCAGTGACTAATTCTTCTCTTTTCACCCCTATGTCTAGATTTTAAAAGAAGCATTTCCACCAGTTGTTATGGTCAGACCACTTTGTCCCTCCTGAAGTCATTGTGGAGCATCTTCCAAACTCCAACTATGTTAGAGGTAACTTGTATTTGACATAGATTCTGGTCACTCCTGACAAAACTGTATGACTCTAAGTCCATCACTATGGATCTTATTGCTACCATACCAGAAACTCAGGCTTACATACACACACACATATATATAAGCTCTTTACACAACACTTGGGCAGGAGAAAGACAAAATATCCAAATGTCACAGAGACACTGATAGTTATTGGATGACCAACACACTCTCAATCTTTTTCTCCTTCCAAGCCATATTTTGATTCAAAAGTCAAACTCTGTCAACAGGAAAAATCACTTTCCAAATTAATAGGTCGTATCTGGCATATATGAAGTCAGACAACTACAAGTTATGGTTCCCTGAATATTGCAAGGTTCACCAAATCCCTCTAAATCATTTGCCTGTGACTTATAGTAAGCACAGTGAAAGAAAAGCTTAAATCTGCAGTACAAGATGACTTTGATTAAAAAAGGAAAAGTTGTTAAAATTTTCAGCAGCAAATTAGCTAGGCATGTTCAAACTGTAGATTTAAGCTCCTGTTAAGGGCGGAGGGGAGGAAGAAAAAAATAAAAGAAATCAGCATCCACCATTTCTTACTGGAAAAAAACCAAACCCCCCGATCAGATGCTGTCAATTGATAAAGGAGATGTTTCCACCAAGAGTGAAGACAATTAGTAAATTAAGAAACAATTGAAAAAAGTGGTTTCACAAGATGTAGAAACGCCTAAGACTTTTTTCTACCAAGTTCCAGTATAAGAAGAAAAACTACGGGAAAACCCCCTTCCATTAAACTAATGGAATATTCTATTCTCCCGACACAAAAGAGGCAATATCCCTCTGCTCAACTATTCCTCTCCAACAGTTCGTCCCTGCTTTTCTCACCACAGAGTATATGCATACCAACTTCCTTACAACTCTCGAAGTTGACATGAAATGATTCTTGCTATGACAGACTTTCCATGGTCTGTGGGGACCAAGACCCAGAGAGACAGGGTGATGAACAACTCTTCCACTTCATGAAGGCTTCCTAAATTGACAAGAGATTACAAAACCTTTCATCAATATTCCATACACGTCCAGCCAAATGACATTTTTTCCTCTGAAACTAAAAGTGCTGCAGCAAAAACCATTCAGTGCTTTTGTCACTTGAAAATTTCTGTATGGTCATGCAATGGATATTGAAAACAATAATCTCACTTTCTTTGATGCACTTCTTCAGAGAAGATGCAACAGTTCCACATGGCACACCATTATTTATTAGATGCATCAACTCTGTTGCCATTGGCAAATCTGACACTCACAGCTATTTAGAGAGACAGCTTTCAGGTATAAACAGCACAGCTCGAGGCAGGAATGACCTAGCATATTCAGGGCTTGATTCAAAACACAAGCAGTTGCATTTATTTAACTGGGTTGGGATCAAGCCCTTTGAAAATGGCACATGTGTACGTGTGTTTGTATATATTTCATGCAATGTAATTCTCATGTTCATTTTTTGAAGTGCTAAACCCAAAGTCAGGAAAGACATCCTGCTGAGATGGACACTTAAGAAGTTTCATGGTCTTCACAGAGATATCAAGCCACCTTGCAATTTTTCTTGGCATATAAATGAATACAAGGGAGTTGTCCAATACCTAAAAATGCAAACTTAATTACTTTGGGATTGTTTCTCATAGCCTATACATACAGCCTACTTGTTCCTCCCTGACTTAAAACTTGCAGAACAAGATACAGTGTGGATTATTCTACAGGCTCTTACTGAGCCTTGATACAAGCCACTTCTTCCACACCCCTGTAAAACATGTATTTTAAAATATAAAGTTTCATAGAAATATGCATCCTAAAAGAAACCGAACACTGATTGAAGTTTGTCTGATGAAACTGGCTATCAAAAGTCTCAATAGCATTAACAATAGCTAGTATTTCTTCTACTGTATTTCAGCTTGATTGTTACCGACCTATTTAGGAAAACAAGGAGGAAACAAGAAAATTAAGCAAGAGCCATCTTAAAGCTCAGAGAAACCTTTTAGTGGCTTGGAAAAACTTCAGTTAACGCCTGTATTTACACAGATCCACACTTCCTGGCTTTCACTATCTTCTCTCACTTGGGCACCCATACAGCATGTACCCCAATGGTGTCTACTTCACAAGCAAGTGAGGTTTTGGGCTCTGCTCCCCAGTCTACTGGGTGCAGGAAGCACCAAAACCCACATGGGAAAGCCTGTCCCTGAGATTTCCAGGCTCGTGCTGCAGGCACTAGAAATTCAGAGTTGGGAGAAGCCCCAGAAATTAAACTACCAAATTTTTTGAGGTTCACCTCTCTGTAAAAAAAAAAGACCAAACCCAACATGCAACTTTGTCATCTAGCCTAAGAGTACATTCTTCCAAGTCTTGCCTCAAATTCAATAGGTGCAGTAACTCATGGGTCATTAAAATGGAAAGGCTCCCTTTTGGCTTCAAGGGCAACTGGATCTGATCATACATGCTGCTGCACCTCAACACAATGGGATGAGTGAAACATGGACTGTCAGATGCAGGTCTAAATTCACACGAGCCTTACCTGAAACACAGTGCTTTATGTGTTAATAACGTATTTGTTATAGCTATCCTGTGGAATGCTTAATTAAAGTGATATTTTGTTTCAGTTGAATAATCTCCGACTGTTTTATTGTCATTTGACATTAAATTGCAATTTGCCGTGCCACATACATTTCTGCACACGTTGTCAATACGATCATAAAGGCAATGTTATTGACCAAGAACATAATACTGAGTGCCTTGAGAAAACACTCAGATTTTTAAAGTTCTACTTTCTCTTTTTTTTTTTTGTTAAACCTCAATTGCTTTGGTTTCTTTAAAGCTCTTTGCTGTCCAATAACTCCAAGTGCTAACAGAATTTAATATTCAGTTGTCACGCACGTCTCAGCTCTCACCACAGCTCTTTGTGAACTGTGTTCAAACTCAGGTCAACTTTTCCCTTGCATATATATGGGGGGGGGGGTGTGTATATATATATAAATCTCTGTCTCACGGCTCAGGTCACCACGTGCACACAGGACATCAGAGGCAGCGCTCTCCGTACCTTCTCTGCTTCTTCTGCAAGAGCCAGCAGGGGGAGAGCCTGGGACGGGGGCACCCACCAGCTTCGGCCCCCCGCTCTCCTCTCAGATCTCACGTATTGAATTTAGGCTCCCTCCTTCAGGCTACATGAATCATTTCTACCATGAACTTGTGACCCTGGCTCTGCAACGCGGTGCTCTACCAGGACCATACGGCAGATAATGTGCAGCTACTTTGGTCTGTACGAGACCTGACATTCGAAAAGCTGCACTGAATTAATGCACGACAGTGCATATTGCAGTGGAGTTCAACACGCACTGGGAATAAAACGCTTGGGTAGTATTTCCTAAATTCGGAGGAAAAAGCTAAATCCCTGCCCTCTCCTATTTCACTCTGATTGAAGAGGTAAATAAAATAAAATAGGCTTACATGAAAACGTTGTCTGTATTAGTGCCATGTTATTTCTGCTTTACCAGCAAGCTGAAAAAAGTTGTTGCATATTTTCTTTGTATTTCCTGCCTTGGTCTTGGATATCTGGAATTGAGCTGGTGTGTTTTCTTTAACAAGAGTTTCAGAGTACTACGTTCAGTTTAGGTTAAGTTCAATTTCAGCTATATTTTTCCAAGTTTACCAACCTTAAATACAATATTGCATAAGAAGAGTTCCTGTTACAGGCTGAAAAAAATCTTACCAATTTGGAGTTAGTGGGCTACTGTTGGCCAATCGCAAACCCGACCGTGATGGCAAATACGAACATCTCAGTGACATACAGGAAAACATAAGCAGCGTCACGGTCTGATCTATCAGTTACAGTAAGGTCATTATTAGTTACTCTTTTAATGGCTCATTTGATTAAATGCCGAGCTATTGTCTTACAATTATATGTGTCAAGTGGAATAAATACTAAAGTTCAATTGGGGATGTATCTTGTACTGCAATGGGTTTAATAAAGTTGCTGCATTGCCACAAGTGACTAATAATGAATATAGTTGTGGGTTTTGTTTTTTTTTTTTTTTTACAATGGCAAAACAAGTATTTTCATAGAAGTGGCTGGCATGTGTAATTTGATGAGCTCACTTAAATAGTTCGACTCTGGATCAAAAAAGCAAATTATACTCACTTGAATAGTTCAACTGCGGATCAAAAAAGTAAATTATATAAGTGGATACTGCAAGGCAGAAACATGTGGACACAGCTGTAGTGTCATGTGTCACAGCTTCGCTCCGTGCCAGCTGGCATCGGCACAAAGGCAGGCCAAGCCAAACAATTCCTGTTATTCATAACAGCAAATGTGCATTCAAAACACACAGTGCAGGCTTTATAAAATAACTTGGTATTCAAATGGATCCACACTGTGGAACTGTTTTTTAATCACACATCGCTGTGCGCCAGGCCGATATGCCAAATTGTTCTAGTGGTCCAGAAGTTCTTGTCTTTACCCAAAGCAGTGTAAATGCAGGTCTTGGCCTGCATATCTATGGGCTATTTGTGCTCGGGTTTCGCAGCATTCCTTGTGCACTCGGTAAATAGATGCGCACCCTCAGCGCATTAAATATTCAGTCTTTCAATTAACAAGGGTGCACAACATGCACATTTACACCTATATTATAATCAGAACTTCCCTAGCATAGAAAATCACGTCATTAAGAAGTCTAGTTAGTGAAAAAGCAAGCAGTTAGGATAGTTTCACAGACAAACTCCTTCTAGACTGCATTTATATTTAGAACTTAAATATGAAATGCCAGAGGTATTCACTGTACTCCTCTATAAGAGGACCTCTTCCAAGTATGCAAATAGGCTCAGCATATCTAACCTCAATGGGGACTTCATGAAATATGCCCCTACTGATGGAGAAGGAAAAAAAAAAAAAAAAAAAAAGGAAGGGGGAGTTCAGTTCAGCTCTTTTCATTGCTATTGAGACAACTCTTACTTGAAAAATCTCCCCTGCCTTCCCTAGCTACCACCCTCTTTCTCCTTCCCAGCAATCCAAATCAATATTTCATTATTGCTGGATCCAGCCTTACTTCAGCATATCTGAAGTTTCATCATACAAAGTGAACGAATGCTGACCACAAAAGGTTGTGGCTAAAGTCATGCAAAAATGGGAATTTTTAATAATATAAAGCCCAGCTCCTCACAAGGTGTATGTCAACATCGCCATTCTGAAGTCCCTGGCAACCTGCTAACATACACCAGGTAAAAATCTGGTAAGAATCTGAGAGTTTAAATATAGTCAAACTTAAAATAATATTGTGTCCCTTCCAAATTTCCCCTCCTTTAAGACAAAAAAAAAAAAAAAAAAAAAAAAAAAAAAAAAAAAAAAAAGACCCCGACCCCACATTCTCCTGCAGGGCAGGCCCCTCAGTTTCTTCTAGGAGAGTCATCAAATGCTTCATCTCAGCAGTGCCAGAAGAGAGCGGGTGGGGGCCGGGAGCAAGCATTTCCCTCGGAGGAAGCCAGGGAAGCTGCATTCCAAGGAAAGGGAATATTCAGATCCCTGACCACAATGCTACACAGTCTTCTGCTGATTACAGCTTACTGCTGGCTGCAGGAGCTTTGTGTGTGTGCTCAAGGCCATGTCTCCAAGTCTGATTAGTTTAGCTAGAAAAGGAATAATGAGCTTTCTCAGTAAACAAAACAGATGTAAAAGGCTCAGCAGTAACACCCACTTTTTTTGTCTTCTCCACCCTTTAGCTCCTTGTCATAGATAATCGGGCGCAGCTTCTGCCGGGCTCAGTTGACCTTCATCCAGGGAGGTCTACAGGACTACTCCACTCTCCACCTTCCCAAGGATCTGGCCCCTTGGCTTTTTCAAAACCAGGCTTTTATTCACACCAAGAGCGAGACACCTCTTTTCCTAGGAAACATAAATAAAAGGCTGCATACAGAGGCAATGGGGAGGGATGACATAGCTTCTATTACCTTGTTTACAGAAGCCACTCTTTAATGTCTGGTGCCTAAGATTTGCCAAGTAGCATTCCAGTTTTTCCCCTTTGGAAACAGACACGACTGAAATTACACTAATGCATTTTTTTCTGCGCATCTTTTATAGCCTGTGTTCTTGAAAAGTAGCCTTTTTCCCATCTTCAGAGTGTAATTGGTATACAGGTTAATAGATACCAGACATCTCCTATCAGGCAACATGGTTTAAATAGGCACATCATTAACATGGATTACTTAGGCCATGTCTCCTATTGAATTAGTGGTCTGCAGACCAGCTCCATGGAAGGGTTTGGGGGCCTGTATGCCGGGTATTGAAGCATCTAAACTTTGGCCCCAACCTCAAAAGAAAGTGTGAAACACCTTGGAAAAAAATCCCAGCTCTTAGGCTTTAACTGACATTAAAAGCAAAGCTCCTGCAGACATCCAGAGGACTATTCCACCCCAAACTGTAACAACAACAGGGTGAACTCAAGCGGGAGGTTTTAAAAGGACTTTGGGACTTAGTTGAACCCTTTTCCAGCCAATACTGCTGCCAGCTTTCTTACCATTGACTTCAGCAAGAGGCAAGAGAGGTAAGCATCCACCCCTTTGGAAACTCTATTCCCCTTTTGAGTATGCAAATCTTTTACAGGGTGCTTTGAAAAATAGATTTGAAATGTCTAGTGAAAGATTAGACCAGACAGACAGACCGGGTACGTCTACCAGATGTCTGCAGATGGTCCTGAAGCCTTTAGCAGTGAGCAGCACAAGTCCGTATGGTTGCACAGGGAAAGCTGGATGACCAGTTCTCCTTTTTGCAGTAGGAGAGAAAGGACACAGTACCAGCAAGGAGAGGTGGTCAGTGTAAAAACAAAACATTCCTCCCTTTTCTAATGGTAATGACTTTAGATATTAATAAAACAGGGAGGGGTATTCATCTGTTGTTTTCTTTAAATATAGGTTTTTTGCATAACATCGCTCTTAAATTTGCATTACACTCAATAATAAAAATTGAGTTCCATGTAAACCAACAGATGTTTTAGCAACAAGGGTTTGGGGTTTTTTTCAGTCCACGTACAATTGCTCACAGATGTTACCTGCCATATCCGAAGGATTCTGTTGGACTTGCCGTTTTGTACGTAAAGCTAGTGATGAGCAAGTTAAAAAGCAGAATACAAAGCAGGGAACACGTAGCTGCTATCAGCTGATCTGTCAGAGCCACAAAAGCTGGGACGATCGTCCCATGTAAGGAAACCAGAAGTAGACATTTCAAGCATATTACTGCACATCAAGCCCTGGCTGAAACTCCTGCTGAGCCTGTTTATGACAGCATAATCCTCTCCAAAAACGGCTAATGTAAAATGCTATTTTTTTATTTGGCCATGATGTGGTTATCTGATAGCAAAATTAGATTGACTGCACTGATAGCAATACCTACTTAACGGGGGGGGGGGCACATAAAAAAAAGGCAATAAAATCTTGAAAATGCCCTGCGATTCCTTTTTTCTCCATATTCAACTGTAATAGCTTTACTGAGCTGTGAAAAAAACATCTCTGGAATAAAGACATATTGTTACAGCCTCTGAACTGGCAAACAAATGCTTATACAGTGTGCTTAACGTGACGTAAAGTGTTGGCAGGGCTGAAGCCACAATCCTGAGCTGGATCCGTGCTGTTACAAGGCTTGCTCAGCATCACAGCCTATGGACTAGGCTGCACCAAGCACCAGCCTACTGTCCTGCCACAGTCACCAAAACCCTCTATGGATATATCTCATCACAGGGTGTGTATAACACTGGGAAAGGAGAGATAAGAGCAGAAGCAGCTTTGATTCCTTCCCTCCACTGTTAAACAAGAAAGGCACACCAGGTACATTTCCCCTGCACCACTGCATACGTGAACAAAACGACGACTTGAGTGGAGGTTCCTGGTCTCTTCTGGGAGAGTGTAGATTTAAACTCAGATCAGCACCAGTCATGACATCAGCTTTGTGCCTCCTCTAAGAAGAGAAGGTACTTTATTTCTAATTTAAAAAAAAAAAAAATTCTGAAGTTTTCTGATTATTTCTGGCTCTTTATATTCTGATTGTATTAATAATAGTCTATTCTTAAAACACCCCTGGATAAAACAGGCTCAGCATCAAGGGTCTGAGTTACACAGGTAAGGCAAAACAGGAACCAAGGGCGGTATATTTTGTTGGCCTCAAGTGGATGCAGAGATACACACTGCTTGAATTTGGCTGACCTCATGTCCCAAAGGATGCTGAATGCAGTTTGGATTTAGACCCTGTAGCCCTACATATTTGGGGGCTAAGCTAGGAAGGCCTTAAGGAAGTAATTTGTTTTTAGTTGCATAATATTCTAGAGGCTTTTGAAACATCTTGGGTTTTTTGGATTGGTTTCAGTGGAAATGGTGTGCAGCTACCACAGAGCATTTCTGAGCAACACAGTAGATGTGGCAGGTGCAGGGACCCAGCTGTGGTGACCACAAAAGAGGGCAATACAATCAAAGTACCTACTAGCTACATTTAGTCATTTATTTCCTTCAGTTTGGGAGCATTCACCCTGCAGATTACTTGCCTGGCTTTGAAGAAGCCAGCCTGGGGCTGTAGCCATCAGGAATAGCGGCAGGAGTGATGGAGGAGGACAGGAACTTCAGCAGTTCCCTCACTGTAGGTGCTCCCCTACCACGCAGCTCAATAGCTCCAGCTAACTTGTGCCTTACTGACTCATATGCCCCATCCCTTCCTGCAACATCATCTCTCTATCTCCCATAACCCCAGAGGAAGAGTCTAAAGAACATCACCAAAATGTGAAAAAATCCTCAATTAGTACAATTAACTTCATGCTTGCAGCCACAGTCTTGATATATTGAACCCTTTCTCCTGTTAGTCTTACCAGTTTTGATTGAAAACTAGAGGTGGTCTACAAGTCTGTACTTGCATAGAGCTTCAGATCACACAAATTTGTCTATAGTTGTATTGTATTACTGCTTAGCAGACAAGATAAATCTAGTCTATATCCCTATAAAGCTATCTCTTGTTGCAGTTTGTTCTGTTTTCCTTAGTTGCAAAATATTCCCTCTCCTGCTCAGAATTCTTCTAGGAGGAGGCTGAGCTTTTTCTCATAACTCAAAAATGTGTTTTAATAAGACTAAAAAAAATTGGCCAGCATTTTCTGCAGCAGCTAATGATTTAGGGCTTCAAAGACTACGTATGTGTTGATTTTAGAGGACTGATGCCCTCACATTTTAGCAAAAATTTCACCTGAAGCCAAGTACCTAAAATCATTAACCAACATTCAGCAGTGAGAACAGGATTTTGTTTTGCAAAGACAGACTCATAAAAGCACTTAATCACATTGAGATTGAGGTGGAAGAGACATCCATGAGAACCTCTCAGTAAGTAATTGAAAGATTTCTGCACATTCAGTTTGGAACCAGGATAACAAAATCTCTCGGAAAGCCTCGTTGCCAGGTCTGATATGAATCCAACCCAACAGCTCCTACTTGTACAGACATTACAGAGTGCCTGTATGTTATTTGGGTTTGCTCGCAGCCTACTGAAGGGGTGCCAGATGGGCATCCCATCCTGCGTGCTCCTTCCCCGGGAGTAACTCAAGGTCTGACAGCCAGTGAGGTCACCCCCAGTCTCGCCAAAGCCTGTATGCCATTACAATGAAGTAATAATGTATTTATAACACACCTAACCACTGATGGCTTCTATTCCTGTTGGGGCTTCCCCCCCCCCGCATCTGCACAGATGTTTTTTGAGAACTGGTCTCCAGAAAGAGCCTTGCAGAAAACAAGCTATGTCTGTTGATTCTGGCTGGCTTTTATAACGATAGTTGTTAGCACGCAGGATTTATGTTTCAAATATCATTTTAATTTCTCGGGCTGCATTTTTAACCACAAAATGTTAATTCAATGGTGTACTATAAATGTTGCAGCTCCTTTATAAAAATGTAGGACAAGCTGTTTCTAAGGAAATATTCTGAGAGTCTGATTCATAGAAATACTACTCACATACATTTTCCATGGAATTTGCTCTGAAATACGTGTGGAATACATTCTACAATAAATTATGTACTTTTGTGATTCATTAAATCATCTCCCTGCTCACAAGTAGCAAGCTCTTCATTATACACAAAAAAGTGCAATCAGCCCAAACCAGTGACATTCTCTTTCTTATCTTATTTGGTGGATGCTCTCATTTCTACTCCTCAGAAAAAAAAAAAAAAAAAAAAGAAAAAAAAAGAAAAAAGTCTATAAAAGCATTTAGGGAAAGTGCATAAGTTAAGCTGGCATCCAGCTTTAATTTACACGAAGGCAAATTAAGGATATCTACACACGTAATTACTTCCGTGTTCAATTGAAGGAGTTAGAGCTTGGAATGACTCTCATAAAAATCACAGTGATTATTAGGAATGGATGACTACTGAAAAAGACATTTCTAGGAATATTCACTCTCATGTTATTTTTCTTTTTATCACTTTGTCCCAGCAACACCAACACTCCTTTTGTGCTTCCTACCAGTGCACATTTACCTGTGATGTGGTTTCACTGACATGCATCTTCATGAAAAGAGAGTTCTAAGGTGTCACCTGTGATATTATTCATGTGCTATTTCAGCTCGCACGTGTTCACATTAGAAGCAGTTACCTGACAGCCAATTAAGGAGCAGGAAAAAAAAAAAAAAATTGTGTGGCTTATTTGTCTGATGACATTTAAACAACTTTAGCCAACTAGCTCGGCCAGCAAAAACCCACATACCAGCCTGCTTGCAATCACTTCAATGGGATAAACGATCCCCTTTGCCCTTACTAGGATTACAGATATGTTGAAAACAGGTATTTCTGCACTCATACAGACTTCAACTTTCACCTGTCCTGCACCACTTTCCCATTAAAACAATTTCTCTTGAGTGCCAGTACCACCAAAGCTTAGTTTAACCAATTTTTTCTCTTGCTGGAAGTAACACCTTTCAAATATCCCTCGTCTGCCTTTCTACACCCTGCTGCCATTCGTCTCCATGAATGTCAAAGGCAGCAGCCCTACAGCGGCTTGCAAATAGGCAGGCACCTGGTAGTGCTGCCTGTGAGCACTGGCCTGGGGGACCTCAGGATTCAGCTCTCAGACTCTACCGTGTGTTTTGTGCACAGTCTGCAGTTGTAAAACAAAAGGGAAAAAGGGAGGAGCAGACAGCGTGGCTTCTATTTTGAAGGCATGACCCAGACTGGAAGTACCCTACAATCACACACTTTGTACTGAGAGCCAAGATGCATTCTCTCTGCACAAAGGAAAATAAGAAATATAATTTCACTATTCTTTTTAAATGTCATGTCCCAGCATATCAGACTCATTTCATCTTCAGATCATCCCACCATGCTCCATTAGCTACCAGAAGATGCGAGCCAGTGTTACCACCACAACAAACTCCCAGTACAACCATATAATTTCAATTCTTCACACATTTTCTTCCCGTGCACACAATGCCTTTGGTAGCTCAGTAAAAGTCTCCTCTCTCCAGTCCACTGCCACGGGCTACCAGGCTGAAACAAAGCTCAGTTTCAAAGCTGAAGCATAATGACAAAGAGGGAGAAAAAGCATAAAAGAAATAATCGGCAATAGCTGTGCCTGTGTCTCCAGAGGTTCTCCTGGCTGAGGACTCGACCCAGGGTGGGCCATCAGCTCTGCTGCCCGCCTTTCCTGTCCTTCTGGGATGCGCGGTATTGAAATGCCACCTCTTGAAGAGCTGCATGGTGAAGCAGGGCAGGCTGCCAGCCCAAAAAATGTCAACATGTGAAAACCTCAAGGCCCCTGCAGCGGAGTTTTCTTTTGTCCCGTTTTCTAATTTTTTTTCCCCGCCTCTGCTAATACAGGTTGGGAAACAGGCTGGCTGAATGGAAGATATTCGGGACAGGAATCATCTTTTGTTGTTGTTTCAGACTGTACCTGGTGCATTGGGGTCATGATGCCCAAGGTACAAGCCTCTGTGGCAAAATAAACAGGAGTCATAAAAATAGCAAGGAGCACAAACGACAAGATTTCTGACAGAGGAAGAAGGAAGGAGCTAGCAGTATCCCTGCCAAATAATCTGTATCAGGCAAAAAAGAAGCAGGTAGCTAGTTCCCTGGATCGGATGGAGAAATAATGGCTGGATGAAGAAGTGGTTAGAAGTCAGATTGTAAAAGTACCTGTAAAGAGCTCTCTAACAGAAAGAAAAGTGCAGAAGGAGAAAGAGGGCAGCAAGAGGAAGAGAGGAGGACCATTTTTCCCCTCCAGAGAGAATTTCAATCCAAGTGACATTTCAGCCAGTTCCCCTTTCCCTGGTGAATCTGGGCCTGACTTTTCACTCTCTGCACCTTTGCAATCATACAAAGCCAAGTCAGAGAGAAATAAAAACACTCTCAAATTTGGCAGCTTTTTACACTTCTGTGGTTAACGCAAAATAGAGTTGCAAAGTTGGCCAATTTTTTTTTCTCTTTTGAGAAAAAAACACATATCTTATCAGTGTAACCATCTGTTGTGTATCTCACTTGGAAAAAAAATGATGGCTACTGAGGAATGTCTCTACTCTGAAATAACACTTAAATGGGGAAAAACGGTCTCAAAGAACATCAGGTTGAAGACAAGAGGGTGCCACCAGTGTGGCAGAGATGCCTGTAGGATTTCTCCACTTGTGCCACCATCCTGTCCCAAGACACTATTCTGGGAGGTCAGACCTCGAAGAGCATCACCACCAGCCGATCGTAAGTGCTATTAGCCTCTAAACAGGTTTCAAGACATGAAGGCACACACTGTGCCCTGCTAGGGTGGCTTAGGGTGTTGTTTGGTTTGGGGTTTGTTTTTCCCCCCAGCTCTCTTCTCATTGATTAGGCAGGTATTGATACTGCTTGTTGGCTACATGTTGACCTGTTTGGACAAAGTCCGAGACATGCTCCAGACATTTATAGTGCTCTTACGTCTGATGCTAATCAGTAGCCCTGGGCAGTCATAGCAATGGGGCAATGACTGTGTGGGCATCCCAAAGGAGCTGCTTTCACTGTCCTAAAACTGCCCCTCTAATTTAGGTTGACCAAACTTAGAAAGAAAGCAGGTTCTTGACATTTGTGTAGTGCCTATTGACACTGTGCAGGGTCTGTGTGAGAAGGCATAGCTTCCTACCCCCTCAGGACCATGGCACCTGTTAAACAGAGCTTGTATTTTAAACAGTGAAAGAGTAGGATAACCTCCTTTTTAAAAGCACCTGAAAATATTTTGGGCCATGAACCTTCATTTCTGTATTCATCTTGCAGCAGTGGGTCCAAACAAGGCCACCCTCCCTCTCTTTTTTATGTCTCTATCCACCCATCATTTTATCCCTCTCAGAATTCTGAACAATAAATTATATAACTGAAATGCAACAAAGCTAAAACTTTCTTTTACAATGCTAAATTGAACAGACTGGTTGGAGTTTTTACATTTCCTGAGTACTTACAAGCACCTGCAGAGGAGCATAAGGACTGGCAGAACATGGAACACGCTATCCTGAAGTAAATACATCACAATAAAACATATTTTCATATTGCAGCTTTCAAAAGCAATATCAAAGTGCTTTACAAGAAGTAAGTAGAAGTTTAAGGGCAAAGAAGGTTTGAAGGCAAAGTTTTAAGTGAATGAGAGGCTCAACAGTATACTCCTGAAAAATGAAAATTTGAGGGGGGGGGGGGGGAAGGGAAAAAATTATCTATCAACCTTACCTAGATTTAAGTGTTTATTTCCTGCAAAACCAAACCAAACACACACAAATTTATTTAGCTTGAAAATGAAATGTTCCATTACACCTGAAACAAAACATTTTGTTAGAGACACTTGTAAGAAAAAGCAAATGACCTAGAGGGTTGGAATTTTCACACCACTGCTGCTCTTTTATTCTGTAGTTCAATGAGTAGATTGATGATGCTTAACCTTTCTGTGATCCAAGGTCCAAGTAACCTTTCATATAAAACCAAGTAAAAGTAAAGACAAATTTTCTCACCCTCATTTTTTTTTTTTTCCATTTGCTATTTCTTTGCAGAATTGGATGTGCACAAATGCACATGCATGGCTTTAAAAAATATACTTACAACAGTTTCATGAAGCATAGCAGGTTTCCTATGGTCTCCAAACCCACAGTTGAAGAGCACTGGTTTGAAGAGCTCACTGAGTCTCAGAGACCTTCCTTGCCTACCTCCTGCAAGACACGTATAAACAGCAGCACAGAGCATTCACATACAGCTGGAGAGGTTTGGGGGGGGGGTTGGTGGTTTTTTTGGTTTTTTTTTTTGTTTTGGTTTTTTTTTTTTTTTTTTTTTTTAAGAGGGACATCTCAACAGAAGGGATCAATGTTGGCTTCTCTCTCAAAACAAAACAGCCTGGGGATTTAAGCCACTCACCCAGGACCAAACCACACATTCACACCATGCTATAACTCTGCTAGAGCAGGATTTTGATCCCAATGTTTCCCACATCCTTGCAAAAATATCTTAATCCACCAAGCTTTAGGCAGGGTAGCCATAAATTTCTTTTGCTGGGGTTGTCCCTTTGTCACCTATAATTAAGCATTCATGAAGAAAGGAAGAGACATGTTTATGGGTGAGGTCATTCATGTGCATTTGGTTCCCTTCAACAAGTCTGAGGCAAGTGCTGTAAGCAGCAGCCAACCCTTCCTTTTCTGGCAATTTTAGGAAAAATATCTAGCCCCATTTTTGTTTGTTTCCCAGCCAATTTGGAATGAAATTTGTAAGTATTTTCAGAGCAACAGAAATGTCACTAATTAGCCTTCAATGTTTAAAAGCAATTCAGTTAAGTCTGGTCATACAGAGAAATTCCACTGGACCACTAGGACAAGCAAGCAACTCAAGACATTCTTACTGGCCCAGGCCAAACTGAAGGAGTTCTAAGGAGGAAAAAAAAATAATAATAATAAAAAAAAAACAGTGGAAGCAGTAAGTTTTGGGTGAATATGATTAGAGAGGCAAGAAGATGAAGTGGAGAGCTCTGCAACAAGCTGGCTTGAATTGGATGGAGAAGCCAGGGAGAGCAGGGCAAGAAGCTGCATGGGGCCATTGCAAGGCCAGTGAACCTGCAGCAAAACCAAACTCTGAACATCAGAGTAACTGATGGACCTGTTAGTGTTTCCAAACAGGCTGCCCTTGGTATAATGCAGAAAAGCAGGAACAAAACTGAAATTTTTCTCCTGTTAGGTACCTTGCTCCATAAAGTGGCAAAAGCTCCCAAATGTTTATGGGAAGGGGTAAGACTTCCCCAAGACCCAAGCTAGGAGATGTGGCAGGGGCCAGCCATGGGAGCAGTTGCACTATCTCTGAAGATGGTACACTTAATGAGCCCCCTCTGAGACCCACAGAGAACTCCTTGAGCTCTCCCCAAGTAATGCATCTTCATGACACCCTTTGGCTATAAGCCATGATTGAAGTTTCTGTGATGACAGGAGAAGCCAGGGACCCATAGCGTTTGGGGGGACGGGGCCACAGCCCCATCAGCTCTGCCATTAATCCATCCCTGGGCAGAAGTGACAGGGGCTGAGTGCAACATAAAAATTCCATTTGCTGGATGTACCGGTAAGTGTACTTCATCGTGTCCACGGGACGCTTAGGCAGAGATGCTTTTTCCTCTCCTGATGAAAGGTTCTGCCTAAAGTCTGGAAATTCCTTTAAAAACACACAGACAAAATATCCATGGGAAGGCTGCGATAGGTGGCAGACTAAGGTTTAGGCAAGCTGACCGATGAAACAGCAAGTACAGAGCAATACTGCAGCCTATAAAGGGCCAGAGGTCTTTTCTATGGGCACAAACTTCAGAAAACCTACAAGTCAACTAAAAAAGATTGAAATTGTGTTTCAAAAAAATACAGATGAGAAAGACACAGATTCCTCTGCCTTGTGACAGCAAGCATGAGTCAGGAACGTTCAAGGCACTTGGATTCTTAGCTGACAGATAACCTCATGAAAGCAGTCAAATGACAGATTACCACAAAACACCAACGCATTCTGAAACCTATTGCTACTCAAAAAAATTTAAAAAAAGAAGGAAAATTGTAGTGCCTACAAAGAAAAAGGAAAGGAAACAGCTATTCTGCAAGATGTAACGAGAAATCATTTTGGCTTCACCAAGCGTTTAAGTCTCCTAACACAAACAGGGAATTGAGTAGTTTTGTGCTGATCTTGTGGATGTACGATATGTCCAACATCCCTGGAAGGAGAATTTTCTCGTGTGATGTTGAGCTGGGCTTTGGCGAACATGAATTTAGTGGGAAAAGGATGTCGTACTGTCAAAGGATTTCACAGTCTAGACCTTACTGGGTAATTAACCGAGCAGCTCAGTTTCATATGCTTTCACTTGAATATTACCTTCCCAACTCTGTAATTCTTCCTTGCTTTAGCTGATTTTTCTTTTCCCCCTCGGTACTGAAGACTCAAGAGCAACCAAATAAATGTAGAAGAGTAAAAAGGTGCTTTCCACTGGATCGCTACATCAAGATTGCATATCATCCCTTGTGTTAACTAGAGGGGGAAAGATTGTGCATGATAATAAGTGAATATTAGTTTCTTGTGCAACACCAAACACTGCATCATTATAAGACCAAAATGCAAACAAGAGAGGATCCTCCAGGTTGTATAGTTCTACTGCTCCTTTTCTAAGTTTACAGTTAATAGCCATCATTGCAAAAATCACCATGCTTTACTTCATAAAGTTCTTCAGCAAAACCACAGATTGTACATACTATGAATTGTATAGAACTAAATTTTAAGTATTTGGCTTAATTAATTTATGCAGCTGCCCCGATGCATATACATGCAAGCAGTTGAGACATACAATGAGCCTAACAGTGACACAAAATATCCTCACAATCAGGACAGCAGCTTTTAAATAAACCCAAAACATTAAAAAAAGTCTGCTCTTATCAGAAAACAATTGCCCTCTTTAAAGAAACAGTCATGAAAGAGAAAAACGTAGCGATAAAGAATCTAGAGTGAATATCTTTTCAAAGTTGTTGCCAAAGAACGAATCCCATTATTATTGGTTTCTGGATATCTTTGCCTGCTGCTATCTGTGCTGTGCCAGCAACTTGCAGTGAAAATGCAGAAGAGTTGCAACATTTTGACCTGAGGACCACCTTGGCTTGGTTCAGAGGACTATTGCTGTACTGAGGCAGGCAGCATATCATTGTACATGCACAGCTCAGGTGTGACAATAATCTAGTGTGATAGCTTGTAATGATCCACATCCGCTGCGTGTTCAAATTAAAAGGCAACTAATTTGCACGTATCTAATTTCTTGAGTCTGAAAACTCAAAGAGCAGGAGGCAGCGTATCAGAACTGATGAAATCAAAGAACATTTTTTTTTTTTTAAGCCATGTCACACAATGCCATTTTAATAATTCAGAAAAAAGTTCATCAAACTTTTCTTTATTCTTGCTTGTTGGTTTGCTTTGTGATTCTTGTAAAGGGCTTTGAATAAGCATGGAAGATGGCTGCTACTGTGGTATTTCTTTGTCAAGCTCATAAATAATAAAATCTCACCAAATGCACTTTATTTTTTTTTTTTTTTTTAAATCCAACCTGGTTTCCAGGTCTGGAAGGACACCCTGGGTACTGACTCAGACTGGGGGAAAGCTCCTGAACCAGACCACACACTATTTCTGCAGTCTAAATAAATAAGTACTGTGGATACAGGAGGTGCCACACTGCATAAGAATAGAGCTGGGTGACAGTAGCTACACAAGGCACTGAGAGATGTCAGACATATTTGACTTCTTTGGACTAATCCAAAGCCCACTGACAAACTACAGACATTAGTTAGTGGGGGTGAAATCAGGTAAAGCTATGCTTATCTCTGCCTCATGTCATGCTTCTCAAAAAGAGAACCTGGTCTGAATCCCACAGAGATATTCCTCACTACTGGCTAGTCTGCAATGGATTGTAGATTTGAATGCCGCCTTGAACCATAGCAGATGCCTAGACATGGCTCCTTTCTCATCATATATAGAAAATCATCATTATGTTACTTCTAACAGACATTCACGGAAAGCACAACATACCAGAGCTAGGGAACTGTAGAGGTCTGCTTGCAGATATTACTAAGATTCCCTAATTTCCACAGGATATTTTTTCATGACAGCATACACTTCATTAATCTATCCGGAATTAGATATAGTACTTATCACATCAGTAATAACATCAGCAATAACCTATAAAGTGAATTTGCAGCACATTATTGCAGAGGACTGACTACAATAGTAAACATTTAAGTGCTGATTCTTCACCTGGAAGAAATCTGCAGGGTTTCCTGAAGCTGTACCAACTTCCTAGCATGGGATCAGGCCCCTAGGTTTCAAAGCAAGAATTTTTTGAAGACTAATATTAAACTAGAAAAATATTATCTGAAAAAAATTATAGCCTTTACGTTAGTATTTAGAGTTTACCTTTATTGCATAGAGTTCCCTATCAGTATTTTTGAGCCTAAAGCAACTCAACAGTATTTAAACATGCTATGCTACTGGCCTTATTTGGGCTGAAAGATAATACAACCTGTAGTTCAATACTTGCTGAATGTATTTTCTATGTCTATAGGTTTTGCTTAACTACCATTACTTCTATCTCAAGTAGTCATAAGTAACATTTATTAATTAATGGGATATTTGCTGGAGTTCGTTTCCTTTCTTCTTTTCTTTTACTGAAAAAAAGACACAGGGGGACAAGCAGAGAAGAGCTGAAGACATGCGTATTCCATTTGAAATCCATGATTAAAAAGCTTAAAAATTCAAATCAACGTAAAAAACTGTTTTATTTTAATACTGTGGAAGGTTTCAGTGAACTCCATTATTTTCACTCACTATTTGCTTGAATAATTTAGGCAAGAAAGCTAAATTATACATAAAGTGTACAGTTAGAAGAAAAAGTTCATGCACAGCCTCGGGCTATAGCCATCCCCTAATGATGTCTGTAGTCAGTGGAAAAGAACTCGTTAGACTGAGAGTAATTTCTCCGGGTTTAAATTTTTTTCTTAAAGCAATAATGTTCTTATAAAAATCTGACAAATAATACACTAACACAAAAGCCACAAAAGAAAGGCCATTCCTAAAACCACAGCCTTATAACTTTTCATTTCATTTCACTGGAAATCTGGCTTTTCACATACTATATATTCTTGTTGGCTGTCTTCAGTGATCTGATTAAATGGAGGAAATGCACATCTTGATACCATCCAGCTCCTACCTTGTTTAATCAGAGACCTAAAGTTTGCAGCTATACAGCACTCTGAGTGAAACCGAAATCTGCTGTGAAAGAAGGTTACTTTTACACTCAGTACACAGTCATTTTTGCTAATAGTTGCAACATGCTCTGTTACTGTATTTAAGGAGCAATTCGTACCATTAAACATTTACGGCCTGATTCGCTAAACTTTTACACGCCCTTTAAACTTGACTAGAGAAAATGTGCATGCCAAAATGGACCAGTTTACCAATACTCAATAAATTGCTTCCTCTCTGATCTCACATCTTTTCTCCCCATACCTCAAGATCAGATGCTGCAGATAGTGGAGCTCCTGACAGCAGCGGACTCGGTTTGAGCTATGCCATGTGCAAGGAGTAAGAACAAGAAGTCATTGTATGGAAATTAGCTAATATTAAGTTTGTTCATCAGACTTATCTTTTGATCAAACTAGCTCAACTAGATCAGAGAAAGAGACAAAGAATTTTATTCAAATTACTCCTTAGAATCCTTTGCATAAAATGAATAACTTTCTATAATATTAATGGTTTTACATCACCTTATACTTGTATTATTCTGTCACATTAGTTTAACATTACTACCATGTACAGTGGTTTAGCATTAATGTGATCAGAAGAGAAATTATACGTGCACTTTCATATTGTTATATTGAAATCAAGGTCTTCTATGACACTAATATGAAGCAAACCTCAATAAAATATAGACTTCCTAATATAAAGACATTTTTATATCATGTTGGAGCAAGAACACGTATTATTTCTTCTCAAAATCACTTGCAGCACAGCACCCGAGCAAGGTGGGGCGGAATGGTGCTGTGTCAACCCCAGGTAGAAATCAATGCAGCCCTTCACTGCCCATGAAGGGATGCTGCTCCGCAGGAGACCCACGCTGCCTTCCAGGCTCTGCGGGTTACGCGTGCTCCCCAAAACCCATGCTTAACCGAGCAGAGTGGTGAAGCCCAGTTCCTTTGAGGCAGATGAATTACTGCTTCCCAAATTTCAGCAGTAGCGTGGGCCACTGAATAGTCACCGAGCTTCCATGGTGCTCTAGAAATCCTCTTCCAACTGATAGCGGGCGTGGACCAGGAGTGGAAGGTCCTCTATGACCTGCCTCTCTCCTCTACGGCATATGGTACAGCCCAGAAGCAGCAAGCTTTGGAGTAACATGGGAGGGAAGGGCTTTTTGTCCTCTTGGGACAGCTCCTCCCAGCAGGTTCAGGGCAGAAAAGCCAGGGCACTCAGACTACAAGAATAAAGTGGCAGAACCAACACACTTCCCTCCCCTTCTGCTTTACGCACTATAGGAAGCATAGCTGGAGGACAAGGACACACACATGGCTTCAGGAAAGATCAGAGTACAAAATATTTGGCTAATGGGTGGGTGGAAAACAGGAACTAGTGCTTGCAGACATAGCTGAGACAGAGTCCGAAAGAACCCAGGCTTTGTAGCCAGCTCCAATATGACCCTGACCTCTCCTGCACCCAGTAACAGCTAGATGCAATAGAGAGCAGTGCCCAGCAATTCCCCATTTGAGTTAAGTTCTTTGGGATGTCTCCAAAACCAGTAGAAAACTTCACTGCTCGAAACAATCCTCTTATTTTATTTATCTTTCTGGAGGATGAGGGTATTACAGATGAATACACTATAGAGCAGATGAGTTAATGAAAAACAAAACAAGAAAAGCAGAACAGATGACTTCCAAGTCCCAACCATTTCCCTTCAACCAAGCATAGAGGGATGTCCTTGCTAGCTCTGCCCCTGGCCCATGCAACAGCAAAGAGCTCTCTCCAAAGACACACTGCCAAAGAATCATGTAACTCCATGCTACAAAAACAGATAACACGCACTGAAAGCACCCAGTGACTCAGGCAGAGAGTGCCTCTAACAAAGTGCCTCTGCGTGAGGACAGTCAGCGCTGGATCTCCAGACTCACCATTTAGCATACTAACAACCTCCTCCTTCCCAGGAACTGCTGTATTAGGTAGGTGTTGACTTCAACTTCACCATGTAGCTGAGACAAGCATCAGTTATCCCTCCTTCAACCTTAATCCCATAATGCTACCCTATAACCAAGATCTTATTGCTATACTTTTTCTTCTTTGGTAAAATAGAAAAGAAACCCTCATTACGGTTATTGCTATATGTATTTCCTCTATTTGCTGTGTTTCATCATATCTTAAAAACACCACCACCACTTTTGTGCAGTGTCCCTGGCAGGAATCCTTGCAGAACTAAAAGCAATGGAACTAGAATCTCCCAGTCTTAAGTGAGAGAATGGTTCGAAAAGTGGAAGCCAGCAACTGACACGTAATGTCTCTACCGAAAGCAATAGAAAAACCACACTCACAGAATTTTAAAAAATTGCTTTACTTTTAAATGATAGCAGCCCCCTCCTCCCAAAGTCCAGTTAATCCATGTCAAACTGGTTCACCATTGCCATTAAAAAAGTCCCTCTGCTCACCCTCAAAGGCGCAGTCATCGGCTCCACATACTAATGGCTTTCCGCCCTCGCATCGCATTCCCTTCTGAGAGTTTTCCTCCTGGCTCTTTGCCATGCCGTCATCATCAAGAGATCCCAGCAGAGCAATGCTGCTCAGGAGCTCTGAGCTTTGCACATATTTCAGTCACTGAAGCTTTCCAGGCAATGGCAGGGTAGGGAAGCATTTCTTTTTTTAAGCACAAGGCCACATTTATAGTTGCTGGTTTGTTCACTGACATAACCACTGAGAATCCCACAGACCATCTCAGCTTGCAGCAGGAGACGTGCTTGGCCATAGGAGGTCACCCTAGCTGGGGCAGGTTAAGCGCACACCGAGGTGAAAGGCAACCATCATAGTATACTTCAACAGCCTCAGGCCCACTCCTGTAGTCCTCTTTGTGCCTATAGCTGAAACAGCTTCTCTCTTTGGGCTGATTTGATGCTCTGCTTTTGCCTGTATATGCCTCTTTCTCTCAAGTGATTTCAGGTCAAGCTTTCCATCGGCACTTGAGCAGGATTGCCACAATGCCTAACTACATCTCTGGTCATGCAGCGACACCGCTGCTGCCCACTGAGCAGCAAGGGATGTAACACAGGGTCTTCACTGCCCAATCCCACCTGCCACATCAGAACAGATCATAGCAAGGCAAAAAGAGCTACAAGGAGGAATCCCACTTTAGACCCACCTAAGCATGCAGATATAGAGACCGATCAGACTCAATTCCCTAACCATGCCTATCATGATCATTTGCTGTCATCCAGGAAAGCTCCCATTCCTTTTCCTCCTAACTGTCCCCAGAGTAAAACACTTCATCCAGAAGCACAAGCACTTGCTCATCAAGCTGGATTTTTCTCTAACACCAGAATTTGTACAAAGTAAAATACACCGACTTAAGAAAAACAGTAAAGTTGAGCTGTACAATGATGGTGACAAGAGAACAGCCTTAACCAGAAGGCTTCAAAGTTTCCCAAAAATATCATCTCAGGATCCCAAGTATTTACTAAACACCCAATAGCAGTGCTGCCCAGTACAAGGTGTTTGTGGACAACAGCTCATTGCAAGTGCTTTGCTAGACCTAAAGGCAACACTCCAGCAACCAAACAGCTAGATGTTGATCAAATTGGGCAGTTCAAAATGTCAGCCATTGAAAGCTGGAAGATGCTTCTGACATATGTGGAAATATTTCTGCATTCACCTAGCAGTGTTGCAGCTTCTTCTGCCCTCACCTGTGCCCAGCACTGCAGAAAACAGATTTTGCAAGTGTGATGTGCTCAACACCTTCGTCTAGGTAGGACGAGCAGGGGAATGGACAGAGGCTTTGACATTCCAGCTGTGAAGCTACAGGGGACACATGCCACATCAAAACACTGCAGACTATTGCCTCCGCTCTCTCTGCTGAGACTGTGGTTGTACAATGAGCCAGGATTGACTGACCACAGTTTGTCAGGGCTAAATCTAAAATTAGCCTTAAGGTAGATTCCCCCCGCCACCCCTCCTGGAAACAGTGTTTATTCCAAGTAGCACTTTGAGTACAAGCATGGGAAGGGAATTTTATTCAAAATGAAATGTGAATTTATTATATTTTTAAACTGCCAAGGTTCCATTTTGGTATGTAAAACTGTAACCAGATTTTCTGAGTGATAGGAACTCTTGCTGCTGAGGACGCTTTGGAAATCTGACTGCTGCCATTCAAGAGCCTTTACAATCTTCTCCCCAATTATGGCTGCTGAACATTGGAAACAAAAAGTCTGAAATTTTTAAAAACGTGCTCTTAATTATATAAGTCTTTAGATTGCTCTTCTCTGTTATAAAATCAACAGCTCATCTTGAAAAGAGAAAAAAAAATTGTACTCATCTTTATTTAGACACTGACGCAAATGAGAGGCAAACTGCTAAGCGCATTAAGGCTGGGCCTCAGTAAGCAAGCACCAGACCACAAAGCCATTGATTATGCAGCCATGAGGGACCAACATGCTCAGCTGGCGCAGGCCACAGTGCTTTGAGAGTTGGTTCCTGGGAAAGATCTCTCCAAAAAACGTGACATCTCCTTTTGAACATTTTTCACAATGAAGAGCGTGTTGCCTTTCCCTCTTAGCCCTTGGGAAGTTCATGATCTTCATCCTGCCATGTTTTGAGTCTGAACTGATCTAGCTCCACCACACATGGGCTGGGCATGAGGGGGACAAAGCTGCCCTGCAGTAGGGCTGGAGGACAGGCTGGGAAGTCTCTCAAAACAACTTCTGGGGACTGCACTAGGACCTGGCAGATTTCACATGACCCTTGTGTTCCCCACACATGTTGTCCCAGAAGGTGATCAAATCTCTCATGACCTTCAAGCTAACCAGACTGGGTTTCCTAAGCTGTTCATAGTAAATCAGATTTTCCAGTCCTTTAGTCATTCATGTGGGTTCTCTGCTGCTCGCTCCTCTATGCTCGAGGCCCATACAGCAGAACTGTTGAAATCCTGACAGTTGCTCATCCCAAGTCAAGGAGCTTCAGCATTTACTTGCTTACTCAGACACTATTTTCATCAGCCTTTATGACTTTTGGACCCTTGCACACCAAAGCCTCCCCACTTAGGACACAAGTAGATCCGTTCAGCAATCAGCATAGGAAAAGATCTGCAAGGCTGATAGCCTTACGTACAGGTATCAAACTTTATCATGGAGGTTTTTACTCAGGACTATGTTTCTCAGTAAAGTCTTCACAGTGACGTTGCACAGCACTACTTGTTATAGGGATGGGAAGTGTCCATGGTCCAGCAAACCACAGACTGAAATGCAGGAGGCAGCTGATGCTGCAGGATCAACACCATATGCAACCTTACAGGTCCTGTAATACTGCAAGCAACAACCTCAAAATCTCAACCTCTCACTTAAAATTAATTTCGCTTTCCTTTTTTTTTAAAATTCCAATTATTCCTGCAGGAAGGCTGCTCCAGTCTCACCCTTCAGATGGTTAGGCACCTTTTTCTCATCTCCAGCTTAAATATATTCACAGCCTACGTACAGCCATTTGTTCTCATTTATAGCCATTTGTCCCTGTTCTGATGCAGTGTCACAGGGTAGCATTTGCCTGCCACAAAGGATGTCAAGGACATTGGGATTCTGGCCATTGACTCCCAAGGCTCTGGAATAGGTCACTGCAGTAGGGGTAGGAGGGGCGAGAGAAGGGATAATCTTCATCTAGAATAGGGAAATATGAGAATAATCATATTCAAGAAGCTACTTTAGTCTGATTTGTTTATACATTATCCAAGCATTTTATTTTATTATGCATTTTAATAATGCAAGGGCTTAAAAGCTGGAAATGAGCATATTCCATGAGCTCAATATATTTCAGTTTGTACATCATCAATTGTTTTTCCTTGTGATTATGCAGTTTTACTTTATCATCCCTTTGATAACAATTTCTGCATAAAATCTGACTTTATATTTCATTTTTCCCGTCTGTTATCTTAGCAAAATAGATCCAAAACACCCTTTGTACTGCTGTACTAATATAACAGATCAGTAGAAGCTGTGGCATAAGAAATCAAAACCATAATAATGTCTTTGGGTTTTGCATTTTAAATACTGCATTCATTGTTGCACTGAGGTTTGAGATCCCTTTTCAGACATTACTGAGATTACCTTTGGTAATGCCTATTTCATTGTACTTTGATATAAAATAATGTATGTCATAAATCATCTAAGTGACTGTCATTAGAGTGAAAAGCACCTACTTATATGTAACAATTTGCTTTTCTAATTTGAAGAGGATTGAGGTATTTTAATTATATAAGGTCTAAAGCCCTTGTGGATGAAATTACAATTCAATGTAAAATCACTTTCTGCACAGAGCTGTAAGTTAGGAAATGATAACAGCTATACTCATCAATTTGTACTTTTTGCTGGACTAAATACAGGAACAAATGGAAACATTTTTAATGGGCAAAGTTCCATAATTTCAGTAACCAAAACCCTGAGAAAACTCTTCTTGTTTTTAACTTTAAAAAAAAAATCTTTTAACATAGTAGACAAAAATTACCTTTATAGATTATAAGCAGAAATTCTTTCAATGTAAAGAAATGCTGAAATTTTGAGTTGCAGGAACTTCACAGAAACCCAGCAGGATTGGACAGAGCGCGCTATTTAAAATTATTGTTGTGCTTCACATTTTCAAGATTGCTTCCATTTGGAAGTGAAATGGGGGTTTGGAGCCTTTTCTGTGCAGAACAATTTAAAATTATTGGAGCACTTCACTTTGAAGGTGATCAGGGCTCTGAACGTGTACATTGTAGAGAGATTTAAAATTATGAGAGCTCTTCAAATTGTTTAAAACATTGATTTTTTTATAAAATTGATTTTTCAATGTTTTATTTCTTCAGTGGCTGGGTAATTACAGTAGACCAGAAGCTGAGGTGCTTCTGTCTGAAACCAGGACTAGCTTTCAGCCTCTCTTCCTTCTCATTCTCTCTCTTCTCTCCCCCTCCCTTCTCTCTTCATAAGTTTTCTAGTTTCCCTCGCTGCTGGGACAGACACATCAGGCTTTGTTCTTGCTCATAAATCTCCCTCTGACCAAGGAACCAGGAAGTTATTAGGGGTGAGGAGAAGGTCAGGTTGAAAATTCAGTTTGATCAGACCTGTTCTCAAAAATAGCACTATACCCACCTCAGAAAGTAATACCAAACACAACTGGGATCGGTCTTCCAATCAGTGTTTCATCCAGAAGCACCCTCTGATACATCTCACAATGGAGGTTACAGGGACTCCGAGGGATTAAGGAGTAACCATTAGTTGGGATTTAGTTACATGCACTTACAGACACACACGCACGGCTTTCCCCCAAATCCCTTCTTCTCTTGCTAAACATGAACAACAATACAGAAAACCCCACCAATTCATTAAGCAGATTTAGATGTGCAGTATCTAAGAGAGAAACATAGTTTTCCCCCAAAGATTTGGGCTCAGTCGGACACAGGGAAGATGAATACAACATTTGAATTCTCTCTCATATTTATGGATTGAGTTGTTTTTTTATTTGTTCTTTTTTAAACTAGAAATACAAGCACTAAGCCTCCAGACTAAAGAGGGCTTCTAATATAGACTATATTTGAGATGCCATGGATGTGTTGGGGGAGAACAGGCTTATAGCAACTATATCTTAGCTTGTGTAAAGCAGCAAAGCTCAGTGGGAACCAGTGGAACTAGGAACCAGGTTTCACTCTGCTAAAGATTCCTCTATACAGATCAGTTTAAGTCAAAGTATGACTGTTTGACTGGCAATAATGAGTAATCACTCACACAAGTAATCCTAAGGAATCTATATAACTTAAAAGTCTGCAATTTGCCTTAGTGCTATCATTCTCGGGAAAAAAAACCCCACTTCACTGATCCTCCAGAAAGTACACCAGTGCATCTCAACAGAGAAGGGAGGAAGCATTAATTTAAAGGAATAATAACTAACTTTTAGAGAACAATTTCATGGATATACTTTTATCTAAATACACACACACACACGCACATATATAATAAGCCAATTGGTAATTTCTCCTAGTCCAGAAGATAGTCCATTTCCCTGTTTTTAAAATAAAACTGTTTTGCCAAGGTTTGAAGTAGAGCTTTATGTATTTTGTAAAAGGCCATATCAAAGTAAAATGAACATATTACTGAATTTTTGTCAGCTTGAAATAACACCTGCCACACACAAGGTCTTTAGCCTTTCATGCACATCATAACTTCAGTCTAAATTTAAAGGAACAGGGAAAGCAATAGAGCAAAGCTACCCAGATGTTGTACGGTCTGTGCAATTGTAAATTTAAAAGTACCAGCTTTCCATCCAGATTTTAATGCACCAGAAACAATATGAAAATTCCAAGCCACACCAGATTATTGAAATGTCTGGCCATTTTGAAATGAATTTTGGAACAGATGTACAGAGGTAGGCAATAAAGCTGTGATAATAAGGAACATTTCTACATCATCTCACAAAACTACTAATCTATAATGAGGACCAAAACTATTCATGAGAGAGGGTGGTTTTCATTAATTTTTTTTTTCAGCTCCAGTTCGAGTATTCCAGTTCCTTTACTTGGTTGTTAGATTTTGTTATTGTTGTAAAGCATTTGGTAGCTATCTGCCATTATCACTTCTAACCCACAACACAGGCAAGTGACTAAGTAACTTCATTTCTTCTTCTTTATTGAAGGCAAACAGCACAGAAGGAGAGCAGCTTAACTCATTTATTGTGCTTTATCTTATTACAATTAACTTAAAAATCTGTGCTTTTTGACAGTGGTTACTGACTTCAGACATCTCCTTTGGGGTACTCAAATTCTGACACCACAAGAGGCTCTGATTTTAAGACAATGCAGAACATCTGCACCACAGAACAAATGACCAGCAAGTCAAAGCTGGGTACCCCGAAACCTAAAACCCTCAAACCCCAGCTGTTCTGAAATTTTTGCTGTTAACACAGAATAACAACCCAAAAGAAAGAAATTATTATACTCTTGGGTGGATAAGATGGCCTCTAGACATCAGGCAGACAAAGTAGAGTAAATCTTTCATTAGACCAAGCAGAAAAGATGGATAGAGCAGGCAAGCTTTAAGCTCCCAACTGCTTCCACAGGTCAGCTGAAAGCAAAGGTGATGCCTTCTTTTAAGCTTTCAGGTGGCCTGCAGGAGGACTTATGTGCCTGAAAGCTTGTCTAATGCTACTAATAGATAGCCAACTAAATTACTTTGTCTACTAAAAGATATCATCACTTCCAACAAAACTCGTCATGCTGACATAAAGCAGATTAGTCAGGCAAGTTGTGTGCTGTGCCAGATTAAGCTGCATACCAATAGCCTGAGTTTACACATATTACTCACTACATTTTTCAGCCTATCTGTTCAGTTCATCCTGTTCTGAAAAAAGCACAGACACACATTAATCTGGGTCACTTTTAATTTCAATGTTGCTAGATTTAAGCCATGGGTTTTTTCATCAGGGACATGAAATTTTGGTCTGGATCTGAACATCCCCAAGCTGTGCAGAGCCATCTCACTTTTCCATGGCACAAAGAAAGAGCAAAAGACTGAGGAAGGAGGGAAGAACATCTAGTTCCAATGAAAGAGCAATGATATCTTTGTTTAGGCGAGTTACCCCCTGGAGTCTGGCCAGCTCCCTGAAGCATTAACCTGAATGCAGGTGACTGACAGCATGGGCCTGACAGTCAAAAGATACTCAGCTTTTAAATCTCTGCCAAAAACCGGCAGTCACACAGCCAGAGAGCAACTATTGGGCTGCTTCGGGGAAAGCCACTGACTTCTGAATCGCTATTTCCCATTCTTCTTCCCTTTTCCTTTGAAGTTTCCTATCCAAAAACCTGCTTAACACTTATGAAACAGGACAGGAACACAATGAAAAATAATTTTGCTTTGGTATGCACCTGCTCATTCACTCCAACCCCACCCAACAACTGCAGAGTTTTAGCTGTTTTTTGGTTTTGTTTTTGCTTCAGGTATACGTACAACACTCCCTGTGCCTTGTGCAGGTCACCGGAGGATGAGAGAATGTCACAGAACGAGTTTGCCATTTTCTTAACCTGAAGAAAGTCCTTACTTAGCACACTCTTTCACACCCATGTATGTCTCTGAGATAGCACATATTTCTCCTTGAACACGTTTGTACAGTTGAAAGTATGGGAGGAAGGGGGAAAAAAAATTGCTCAGCAGAAATTTTCATCTGACCTGTGCAGTTTAATGGGCTGGATGAAGCAAGAGTGGGAAAAAGAGGGGAGCAGCAAAGAGGAGGTGTCCAAGAATGTCAGAAGCGGTGCCAATATCACAGCCCCATTGGCTGCAGCTCCAGCTTCCCACGATGGCACTTCTCTAACAGCACAGCTGGCCTCCACGCCTCAAGCCAAGGATCCTGAGTGATAACCGCAGCAGTAGTCACACCAAGTGCTGTGGCGACAAGTGTGAGATATATCACAAAGGTGCAGGAAGGCAGCAATGTGGCACTTCTTGACGTGACACCTAATGGGTCAGCCTGATGCAAGACTGCTCCACATCCATTTGGCCACATGTCCCTACCTTCGGTGTGAAATCATCATTTTCTAGTTAGTCACAGTAGTGTTCCAGCTCCCTGTTCTAGTAGGGCGAAGAAAGGTTTAATTTAATAGCAAAATAGTTAAAGGTCTAAGTGCTATGATTACATATAAGACAACGACTTGGAAAGTTAACAGCAGCCTTGTAATTAGGGATCTGAGTGAGACATCACGAAGCTCAGGCTTGAATCCATATTCTGCCACAGTTGTTCTGTATTATTTTTGGACAGTTTTTTAGCTCTGTATGATTCAGTTCCCCATCTGTAAAATAAATTCTTCTTTCCTTTCTTCACATCTTGAATTACATGCATTTGCTGTACTGAAATCCATGGAGCCCAGATCTCATCCAGGACTTTGAAGAATTGTATAAAAGAAATCACTACGATTACTTAGACACGCAGAGGCACGTGCATGCAAAATGAGCCATTCAAATGGCTGCTCCAAAGTCACTCACTGCTTCCAAAATGCAGAAGAATGCTCTCCTCTTCCTAAAGCTGTCCCAAGCAGTAGACTGCTTGTCCACACTTTAGACATAAAAGCCAAGACAACACTTGAGTACGTAAAGAAAACAGAGTATTTCCAAGGATGGTGAAAGTTTGGGCGATTTACAAGTTTTTAGATGTTTTAATGTGTTAAACTAAGTAATATAAATTAGTATTTACCTTACAACAATTGTGAACTGTCCCCCAGCTTTCTCTGTCAAAACACTACGCTGCATTTCCTGGGTATGTCCTGATGGAGCGGATTCTAACTTTAGCTGTGCCTCATGTCAGAGGCGAAAAAGCTAATTGTGGGGTCCTCCATGCCACCTGCCTATCCTACACAGTGTTTTAGTTTTATGTAGAGGTAACAGCTGTAGAAGGGAAGTGATAAGAGAACAAGAGGGTCTGATATAATGCTCTAGATGTGTTTAATACAGCAAAAATATATGTTCTTAAATTGTCATATAATTTTATTTAATAAATCAGAAAAATGAAAGATTACTGCAGACACCACACAAACGTTGACCCCTCAAACTCATGGAGCATCAGCCAGAATACATAGTCCGTAGCACACATTCACATCTCCAACTTCTTGACTCAAAACAATTTTGTCTAAGGCTTGGAGAATGCCTAAACCGTGCAGCACAAGGAGCTCTCATTTGTGAATAGGGATAGATTATTTGTCAATCCATCACACGGAATCAGAACACTTTGCTCAACAAATATCAAAACAAAGCTTTTTGACTGAAACAGTTTACCAAATTCAACATAAATTTGACAGGAAAAAATATCACCAAGTTCTAGTCTGAGATCCTCTTTGGAACTTAATAATATGATTGGGAACAAAGCTGCATAGAAAACAGTGCTGCATTTGGAAAGCAGGTATCCATGTGTACACACCTGAGCTGCTCTCAGAGTGTCCTGATCCTTACCTATCTACTCAGAGAGTCTAGAAATAATAAAACTAAAGTAATTACCTGCAAAGATTAGAACAGTGGTATAAATACCTAATTGGGTAACTGCTGCCTCTGGATATTATTCTGAGCACTGTACTGATTGCTCCCAAATCACAAGACCAAAGACGACCTCAAGAGGTTCTCTAATGCACCCTTCCCCAGTCATCCTGCAAGACAGGGGCGACTATATTAATTTCATTGCTGATAAATGTTTTTCTAACCTGTTCCTACTGACCACCAACAACAGAAACTTCATGGCTTCACCAGGCAACCTACTCTAGTCCATTGCCATCATTATTTCTGGAGAAGTTTTCCTAGCATCTAATCTGGAACTCTCCTGCTGTCATTTTGGCCCCAAAACAAACTTGTAATTAATTACAAACAGGTAATTAATTTTTTTATTTTTTAAAGTACTGAAAAATATCTAACTGAGATAGTGTCTCTTAGAAGACAAGAGAACTTTAGCTTTTCCAATTCTTCCTCATAAGCCATCTTTCCCAGACTTTTGATTATTCTCAGTGTTATCCTCTGGACTCCTTCCAACTGACCCACATTCTTTGAAGAATAGTAGCAAACCTAGCTGAGACCTTATCAGTGCTAAGTAGTACATATGGCATCTTGAGAGGTAGATGCTTAATAAGTTCCTAGTACAAGGACTGCCTTTCTTTGCAATACCATGAGTTTTGGTTGTTGTGGTTTTGTTTTGTTTTTTTTAAATTTGCATTCAGCTTTTGATCTGGCTATAATTTACCAAAACTTTTCTAAAGTGTTATCACCTGCTCAGTAGTTACGCATCCCACACTCATGCAGTTGATTACTTCTGAGGTTAGTCCCCAGCTGAATTGTATTCCCTTTTTTTGGGGGGTGGGGAGCAGTTCCTCAATCTGTATATGCCTTTCTGAATTCCTAATCCTGTCCTCCAGTATATTTGCAGGCCCTTATAGCTTCATGTTGACTGCAAATTTAATAAGCATACTCTCTATTGCACTGTGCAAGTCATTAATGAGAACATTGAACAGAGCTGGAAGCAGGACAGATAGCTGTGGAATATTACACATCACATTCTTCCAATTGGATAGGGGAATGCTGATAACGATACTCTGGATACAATTAAATAACTAGTTTTGCACTCAGAGGAGTCTCATCTGGTTTAATCTCTTTTCCTTTCTCCATTAAAGTACGTGCATTCCATCTACCCTTTCCCAGTCCATTCTCAGTGGATTCTCAAAAAAAAAAACAAAACCCAAAACAAAAAAAACAAACCACCCCCCAAAAAAACAGCTAGTGGTTCAGGAATGGCTTCAAAAGCTACAATTCATCAGACCCTACACAAGCAGGGAGCATCCATTCTGTCTAGGTACTTCTTCCTCTCCTGCTCTAGGCTAAGATCTAACATCTTCACTGATGCTATATCCAATTTATTAATTAAAGTCTTTTGACTTTGCATGTGAATTTTCAAACATGTCAGAGAATTTAGCTGTGCATCCACCACTTAAGCCTGGCAATTTAAAAAGAAACTTGAGACCTTACCTATACCTCACGGCTTGGCTTGAAATTAGAGCCCCAATTGCTCAAGCAAAAGGTCAGATGTACCTGAAATACAAGTCCTGGCTCTGGTAATGAATTTGGAAGTTAACTGCACAGACTGAATGGGTGGCAAGTCTAGATTAGATAATACTCAAAAGTTCTTTGTTCCCCATCCTGATACCTAGACTCAAAAGATGGGATGCTACAGAAGTACTGTTCCACATGTAGTGTCCTCCCAGAATTCAACAGCATTAGTCACCACGAGAGCCAAGCACTTCTGTCTCTCTGGGGACAGCCAAGGAAAGTAATCCAAATTAATTTTAAAGCAGGATTAGTTAAGTCAGCTAATTAGCTAATTATATCTCAGCAAGAAAACACTTACTGAGACCTAGGGTGGACTAAATCCATTTTCAAAGCCAAGCCAACTTCAGGCAGCTTTCATTCTGCACAAGGGTGTCTACACAGCTCATACACTGTGAATTCACACCTAATTCAAATGAACTTCCTGAGTGTCCCTTTGGGGGAAACTAACACAGAAAGGAGCGAGCATCATGGGTTTTTTTTAAAAAAAAAAAACCCACCACTTTTTATAAATGAATAGCTCGATGATTCAGACTTGGACCAAAATCTATTTCCTATGTGTTACTTAATCAGACAGTTTCATTTGAGCAAGTGAGGAGCCAAAAATAGAGCTGTGTAAAAGTGTTCTGAGCAGCACACAGAATGGAGCTCCATCCCCTGTTCCCAGGCTGCCCTGGCGTCTCATGGCTTAGGATGGCTGGGGAGTAGCTGATGAGGTCTACAAGGTTTCAGGGCAGCGCAGCGCTAGTAGAAAACCCTGCCTAAAATATGGTTTTGTATTGAAATCAGGTGTCAAAAAATGAGAGAAAGAAAGAAAACAAACTAGTTTCATGGCATTTTCACAGCAGAGCAGAGGGAGAGTGGTTGGCTTTGAATACGTTTGCTGTGAGAAATGCAAAGGACAATTAGTTTCTGATTCTTCCCCACCCCCTGAAGTGTTTTGTGTAACTGATGAAACAGTGCTTTCTACTGACCTTTTGGAAGTAGTTAAGAGGAAGATATTTTTGAACCTATACCTAAAACCAGATTCAATAAAAACAGGCAAAGATGGGACAGCCTTACCCACCAAGCTAGACAGCTAGCTCTCATGCAACCAAAAAAGGAATTTTTGATGTTTTTATGGCCTTCAGTGCAATGCAAAAGCTTGTACCAAATTCTCTGGCATCTAGTTGCATGTCAAGGAAAGGATCATTTACAAGTGACACTGGAAAACTGCCATTTTATATAGGACACAATAGAAAGTAGAAAGTCTGCATTTTCCTACACATCTTGCACACCATTTTCTCGGACAAAACCCAGTTTTATAGGAGAGGACTTAGGCAACCTCTGAGCAGAACCAGAAAACTTCCTGTCAATCTTTCTGGATGACCACAGATCCTAGCATCTTCCATGGGCAGAATAAGACCAACCTCATGGCAGAAGTTTTCCTATTAGCCTGGTAGTGTGGCCTGGCTTCACGGCACAAAATACACAGTTTTTCCCAGAATTAGCCTGCCTTGCCACAGCATGACTCACTCTTAGGGGAGGCAATGAAATGCTGTGCTCTGGAGAAACTGTAAAGGCTTCACATCCCTTTGATGCTCCTCCACCTCCACAAGGACTTTAGCCCTGATGCAGGATGGTCCAAGGCTCATTGACAGACTCCTTCAGCACCTCCTCAATCTTACACTGCTGAACCAGATCAACACTTGGTCTGGCTAGGTCTCTACTCAGTGAATTTCAAGAGGAGCAGACAGCACTGGAAAGATTTAACACCTTCCTTGTTTTAACACGGTGTGACTTCAAGCACATTTGAAGGAGCCCCAAGTCAGCCAGAACTGAACCTGCTCCTTAAACAGCCACTAAGACATCGGCAACTCCAAAGGCACTCATTAGCTCTATCACTAAATGCTATCGGAATAGAAACTGGAGTAATTGACTTTTAAAAATAGCTAAAAGCCAGCGAGACAAGCAAAGAATAAAGAAGGGCTTTGTAAACTAATCATCCCATCCTAACAGACCAGGTCCTTTCCTGCAAGGCTGCTCTCAACCATCCTTCATTAGGTCCCTGAGCTGCAGCAAACTGTGGGGCATCAGGAGGAGTCTACTTTTCTGTAAGCCCCAAGGCCAGCCTGCACTCACACTGCTGAATTCCTGCTCTCTGAACCTCACATCCTTTCCTCTGCCCACAGTGAGGATTGCTCCGGGAAGTCCCCTCGAATAAACACATTCAGTGCTCCCTGAGAACAATTGATATTCCTCTCCAGCAAAACCGTTCCACCTGACCCAGGAAGGAAAGCAAACAGCTTTGCTCTCCACTGTGCCCACCCAGCCCACTCAACAGTAGACATCAGTGTACAGTAAGAGCATAAAGAGGGGCTGTCACAAAGCAACTTCAGCCTCGCTGTGTTCCTGCTTGACGAATAGACCCAGAAGTCACCTCCTGACCTTGCAGAGATTGAAGTCCATCTAACAATATTACCAGTCAAATGAAAAACATTTTGCAAGGTCCTGAGTACCTCTATTGCTCACAGACCTTACTAGAATTTGAGGATGTGCAGACAATTTCTGGCCTTTTGCAGAATCAACTACTGCTTGAACCTAAATTAAAAGAGCATCCCAACCAAATACCAGGTCAGAAAGCTGCTGAGTGGACAGGCTACTGGCAAAGCAGATTTTGAAAAAGCCTTTTCAGCATCTTGAAATGCCTGAACCTTTAGAATGGGGAATTTGGGGATCCGATTTCATTTTTCTGTATTAGCCCCCAAAGTGAAAATGATCTGTCAAGCACACAAAATATCATTTCTTATTTCTGCAATTCCTTAAATGAATGCACATGTCTTTTGTAGAGTTATTTTTCCCAGGCATTTAGAAATACTCCTTTTTCTCTTCTTGGGAAGACAGCAGAGCAAAACGGGAAGTGGTACACATGTATACAAGGAGATGGTTATGGAGCTGATGGAAATATTGGCTCTTTACTCCATCATCTGGGTATTTACCTTTTGATCAAACTACTGAGACATTGGTAATTGCATCTTTATGACAAGGACGCATTTCTGCTGTAGCATTTGTGTAGCAGCGAGGAGTGATTATCTTGTGACACAGTTCTATTACACAGTCCTCCCACTGAATCGGTTTTCTTAGTGTTACTAAAGCACTTGAATGGTTTTGCTTTCTCATGTCTCAGTACAGCAGAACAACCGTGTGAACAACTTGAGAACAGAGTGCGCTATTTATCTAAATGAGTCCTCTGGTGCCTTCTTGCACCTAGGCTATATTATTTCATTTAGTTTGATTCATAAAAATACAAATAAGTGAGAATTTATTCCTTTGCCAACAATTAAATGAGCTAGTTACAAATAAAACATGCCTTCATTTGAGAGACCCTTTCATACATAAACTCCTTAGAAGTGAATGTATTTGCAGAGCTCACGGGCAAATTCCTGCCCTTTCCATTGAGGAGTCTCCCCAAACCCGTCACCTTGGCAATCACAGGCAAAATGATAAGGCACAGACGCAGGTGAGGTGCTTGCTTTACCTGAGGGTAAATCCCAAACCACTCTCTAAGTGAAGCTGAAGGAACGACATGGCTGTGCTTTCCTGGGATATGAGACCTCTCCCACAGAGGTGACTGCACAATCCCCACCTGCTACAGCGAACGGCTCAGCATCGAGCCCTTGGTGACGTGTATCACACAAGCAGCAAGTTATCGTGTTCACTATCAGCTTCAACGGCCAGTCTGACTAAAGTCTGACATTGCCATTATCTAATTTGAGGTGTTAGAGACAGAAATGACAAGAGCAAGTCCCAAAAGAAACACTTCCAGAAGGTCAGCCGGTCAGAAACCAGGGAGAAGCCACCTGAAACAACAATGGCTCGGTGCTCAGCTGGGGACCCACCAACCCAAACAGCAGGCTCATCCCCACAGTAAAGCAGACCACCACAGTCCTTGTCATCGCCACAATCCTGAGCTGATCTGAGAGCTCTTTTGACATGGATATTTATGTCACTGAGCACTATCAGGCGTGGAGCCCTCAGTGCTGGCGAAGTGATGAAATTCAGCAGCTCACAGAGGAATGCTGCGGTGCTGAAGTTCACATTGAGCAGCATCGCACCATTCCTGCCTTAGCTCTCCTCCAGCACACCAATGATGCTGCCTGACTTTCATCCGGGCCTTCACGTTTTTGATCAGAGGGAAATCCTACATATGGCACAAAACAACGTGGTGGCAATAACTGTGCACACAGCCACTCACACATGCACTGAAACTTGCAGGAGAAACCTCTAGCCAGGTTTCAATAATAGATGTAAGGTTCTGCCTCTGATTAAGGCATGGGAAGGTGCTTTATTCATCAGTGACACTGATTGCCATTAAAAGCATTAGAGACTTTTGCCAGCTGTCACCACTGCCTTTTGAGTGTTAAACATAGGTAAAAGCTCTAGTTCTGGAAATAAATGCATCTGCTTGGTGCACTTCAGATCACTGATATGGGCTTCAGTTCCCTCTCATCCTAACTCTGTTCTCCTCCCAGCCCTTGCAGGCAGTAGCCTCTGTGAATGTCTTGGGACAAAGTTGGTAGCTCTGAAGTTTCTAACACATTCCCAGGAGAAACAGGAGAGTCCCAAATTCCTTTTACAGCATAAGCCCACTCATTTCACAAACTGAAGGAAAAAAAAACCCCACAAAACAAAACCACAACAGGAAAAGTTTCACCAAATCTGAAACCTGCTCATTGGTGTGAGCCTAGACATATAGTTTTGCCATCCATCCAGCTCACCAGATACAACGTGAAACAACAAGGCATCTGAATGTGGCAAAACCCAGCTGAAGATAGAAAAGGCTAACGGAGGAATCAGTGATTCCACAGAGCCGACACAGGCACAGCCTCCCACCACTATCTGAATGTGTCTAGAGCGCCTGCGGTTATTCTGTCCTCAACAATGTTCATTTATCCAGGACTAAATATGAGATTTCTAGGCTGGATTTGTGAATTCCTGCAGAGGCTTTGATTTAGTTCCTGACATGCTGCAGGGAGGCATAACCAGAGTCAAGACTTACATGCCATGCTCACTTAATCTCCTCTGTAAAATGCTACAAAAAGGAGATCCCCTTAAAAAAAAAAATTACGCGCAAAGGGGGAAAAGCAACAGCAAACTCATCTTTTCACATGTGTGGGAGACTTGTCTGTGTAAGAGGTAGGGCTGGTGGAAGACAGTTTCTGCCATGCAGCTAATTACCTTGGGTCCTCTTATCAAACAAATGGACTGGGATGATATGCCAATAACAGGAGGAAGGATCTAATTGAGGGATACCAGGGGGTAACACAGACGATCTTGTTAAACTAAATTTGTTAATCTAGTGTATATGAGAAAAGGGCAAATGGGAGGGAGAATTCCTCCTTGTTAAACATTTACCAAATGTTGGGTTATTTGAGCCCTGGGGAGAAGTAAATGTATTCACTACTTAAAGGCTGGAGCATTTGGTCTTCTCAGTTGGAATTTATCCCCGATTTGAAAGGAACATTTTTTCCCACTTGGAAAGGTTAGCAGCCTTTGTCTGTGCGAGTGATTTAATATAATGGACCATGATTATTGTTGGATTATTATAATGGCACATTGGCACAGTTATAGTTAAAGTTTTGGCAGAGTTTGTCTCATAAACTGCTATTTTACAACTCGGCTGTAAAAGTTTACTTCGGTCTGAAACTTGAGATACAAGATCTCAGTCCAGGAGGAGTCTTTTTTTTACTTTTTTAAGCCAAATTAAAAGAAAAAAAAGGCTTAGAAATTCTCCTGGCTAATGTTTAAGTTATGCAAGTATTAAATACAAATTGAAATCTACTGGCTGAAGACACTTGACAGCATTTGCTTGCTCCTGAATGCCTTTGAGTTAAATCAAAATATTTTCAACCCCTTTTATATAGAAACATGGCTTTCCCACTTTCAGTATTTTGAAGAAAAACGTGGAATAGTAAAACAGCTGGGGTATTAAACAGAAAAATGAAGAGAGAGTGTGCCACAAGCACTTTCTTCAACAGGATTACTACCATATATTTGTTATTAAGAATGCAACTGATTTTTTATTTTGCATATGTAAATACGCAATCATTTGTTTTAAAATCAATGTTTGCAAAGGTTTTTTGCAAGGTACTAGCATATTGAGGAAAAATTCATCTTGTTTTAAAAGCCCCTCTGGCCATTGCAGAGTAAGACTATAGGATGAATGAAGTCCAACATGTTATCATCTGGACAAAGCCACTGAGCTTTCTCCAAATTTCTTGATTCTTAAAGGCACAGTAGCCAAATGACCACATCAGTTCTCACTTCTGCTCCCCCAAAGAACTCTAGAGGAACTCAAATACCAGACTATGAAAATACCACTTACTGGTACTGTAAGGCTACCATTTATATCCAGCTGGTGCCAAAGACATTGCAGATAGCAGATATACCATCAATCCTAGAAAAAAGGTTTGCAGGAAATATAGGGCAGTAAGTAATTTTTGGACTAAAGCTGTAGAAACCATAACAAAGAATAGAATTATTCAAGATAAGGCTAAACATGATAAGCTGGGGAAGAGCCTTCGTAACTTTCATAGAAGAAAGTCATGCCTCGCAATTCTGTTAGAGCCCTCCAAAGGAGCCAGTCAGTGTGGATAAAAGTGATACAAGAAATGTAGCGTACTTGGATCTTCTAGAAGCTCTCAAAGTCCTTTTACAGAAATGCAATAAGAGGTTTTAATAACTGCATAAAAGAGTAGAAACAAAACAGTAACAAGTGGTCATTTCTCACAGTGGAAGGAACATTTCAGAAGAAATCTCCAGTAGTTATTCCTGTTTAATATATTCATTAATGGCCTAGGAAAGGGGGTAAATAGCTTCACTACTTCAGTAGTTTTATATCAGCAGCCAAACTAAAGGTAACCATGAAGAGCTGCAAAAGGACTCTCTGCACTCAGTGATAAAATGACAAATGAAATTCCGTGTCAATAAACACAAAGTAATGCACTTGGGAAAAATAAAGCCTATCCTTGTGTATTTATGGCTCCAGTATGGCTCTTAACTGTAACTATGCAGGAAAGAGGTCTGTGTGTCTAAATAGCCAGGCCATGGAAAGAAGAGCTCAGAGGAGGTTAAAAGGGAAAACAAGGATTAGGCATTTTTAGGAAAGGAATGGGGACCAAAAGGAAAACCTGATCATTACCTAAACCTGCAGCCTGCTGCTTAGAGTAAGACATAGTTCTGCTCACTCATCTCAAAAAAGTATATACAAGAACATGAAGACATCTAAGGAGGATACATGGAATGGCTTTCAAGATGAGCCTATATAGGTAAGGATCCTTCAGCTTGGGGTAGAGATAATCAAGGGGACATTATCAGCAGAGGTCTGCAAAACCATAAACAGCATAGAGAAAGGATGTAAAGAAAATTATTCATCACCACTTATCGTATAAGAGTTAGGGGATATTAAAAACAAGGAGGAAGCCCCTGTGCCACCCTTTGTAATTAAGCAGCAGAGTGCAGTATCCCAGGAGCCAAAAGCACAAACCATTTCTAAGAGAGATGAGGAAGTTCACAAGGGAAAGTTTACGGGCAGGACAGATCTTCTCCCGCTTCACCTCTGCCTCCCAACAATGCCAAAGGGCGTCTGGCTAATCCACTCCCTCCCTCCTCCTGTCCACCGCTTGCTCTCTGCCTTGCTTTCTTACCCAGAGCAGATACAATCCTGCCTTCTTACAGGTATCCTCACCTGCATCATTTCTCCTGTCAGCACCCTTTACTCACCAGCACATCTAACCCTATTTGGGGAAGTACCCCTTTTGAAGATATATTTACTAAAATACTTTCCTAGAATATCCTAGGGATTTGGGGACGTGAAGAAGGACCAAAGACACCTCTGATACAAGCCCTGGCCAGTTCCAGGTGCCTTTAGCCTGCAAACTTATGGCCTGAAGCAATGCCACTGGAAAACGTTACTGTTCTGGCATGAATACAAATTTCCAAACTCATAACATGTAAGCTGTTTCTACCCAATATTTTGAGGTTAATCTCCCAGTTTTCTTTAAAGCCACTCTTTCAGTATTGAGACATTTATATGGCAGGGGTTTGATGCAAACAGCTCTGGCTCAGGACAACCAGAATCAGGAATCTTTGGGAGCTTTCGGGGAGCTGTGGGATTACTTCCCCTCCTACTGTACGGCAGGTCTTGGAAAATGCTGGCTGCTCACTGGTGAAGACTTACCCATCCAGGTTTGTGGATGGCAAACAAAACATTTTCCCTAAAAAATTTCTTTATGGAGAAGTTTTAGCATCTGATCCCTGTGGTTTGCGCTCTTATTGCACAGAAGAGTACTTGAAGTTATCTTTGCCCTGCTTAATCCCCCTCTATTCTGCGCTAAACTTCATAAATGCATGCATAAGAGGAGCAGTAAACAGCAACAGACTGTTGTACTATTTCAAGCATGGCTACCGGTGCATCCCGCATACTCCACAAAGTGATGACCAACCTTCATCCTGACCCAGCCTGTTTGAATGTGGCCCCTCTACACACACACACTGGGACTAGTCTAAGAGTACTGAAGGTCAAGACAAACTCAAAATTAAAGCTAATCTTCTATCTGCTTAATGACAGTTAACATTTTTCACAGGGTAAAAAGCATTAAAGGCAGCCTATAGCTTCTAATATTGAGTCAAATTAATTTTTTACTTTTTAATCCCACTTGTAGCACAGTTTGCAACATTCCAAGTCATATTTACCTTTTGTGTATTAAAATACGATGCCATTCTATAAATAGCTACAGGTTTCTTGGCAATGTTGGTGTGATGGCGGATTAATTAAACTGGAAAGCAGAGAGCGTGAGGACTAGATTTATATAATGAAAACAATATATCTGCTAACACCGGAGAAGTGCTGACACTGTAATAATGCTGATATTAATATTTGGTACAGAACATCTTAGAGCACATTAGTAAGATGGTTAAATCTGGTGGACTGAGAAATGATCAGAACACAGAAGAAAATAAAACTGTTACTTTATTATTACTACTATGAGTCTCACTCCTGTTCAGATTCACTGGTATCTTATATTTTAATACCCAGTGCCTGCAAAGAGCAGTCCACTGACCTTCCATGTGAGCTCCACAGCAGTTGTGAGAATATTTGGATGTTTGCTGGATTGTGTCCCTAGACAACATCACACCAATTTGGAGTCAAATGTAGACTAGAGAAATCAATGAGAAAAAAAAAATAAAACCCTATCCCCTCTTTCAGTATACCGGCTAACTAATACAGCTGACTTGTTACATGGTTTTATGTTAACATAGCCCTATTGACTTAAAAAACAACTCCATTACAGTGTGGGGAACAAACATCCAAGCACCACATCAAAACAACCAGTTTGACCTTATGGACATTTTCCAGGATTTCACAGAAAGTCGCAAGTAGAAAATTATCTTTGAAGTTTATACAAAAACAGGGAAAAAGCAGAAAATACACAAAGCAGCTAATAAAAAAAAAAATCCCCCATAAATACAAGGTGCCCCATGGCATTTAAATATTCAAGAATATTAAAACTCATTCAAACTTTACTATACTTAGAAAATGAGAGGCACCTACTAATTTCCACTTGATGCATTCTGCATTCCAACTTCCACCTTGTCCCAGGGCATTGCACGTGATGGAAACAAATCGTCAAACTAAGTTATTTATTAAAATTGTAGAGTAAAGAGTCAGAGTAAAGATATATACGCATGTCGGTGGTCCAAATAAATTAGGGTCATTTTCATCAGCAGATGATGACAATTTTTACATTTATTATAATATTTTCCATATAACTATTCTGTCTGGTGACATTTTTTCACATATATTAAATATATGTGACAGTATATAATGTATAGCTAGATATTTGACCATTGCTAAATGCTGCATAGTTTGAATACATTTACAGACTGTCAAATATTTTAGACTTTCAAGTGATGCATTTTAAAACACAGTAAAATGAAGATAATTTACAGAGGAAGAGAAAGATTCTGCTCTTGGCTACTAATAAGTAACCTCAGCCTCCTGACAGGTGTGAGTACCAGACCACATCTTTATTACCTTTAAAGGCATGAGCCATGTTAGGAAATAACAGAGGTGGGAAGATGCTTATAGGACCAGGCTATCTGTATAAATCAGGACAGAGCTATTGATAAAGTTATACTAATTCTCACCAGCTGAGAACCTGGCCAAATACCTTAAATCCTGGTTCCTGTAGATTACACCCTGACATGGGAAGAGGAACATGATCAAAGGCAGTGATATTTGAATTTTTAGGGCAACCTTCATTCTGGCACTTGGCATTTTTATTTAACTGAACACATTTAACTTGGAATTAGCACAGATAAAGTTTATAGTGAGAGAATAACAGAAGGTAGACCCTGTCCAGCTTCACCTACTTCAACCCAATGCTTTTCTCTATTCTCCTCCCCAGCTAGCCCTTACCCCTTCAAACCAGCGTCCCTTAATTCACAACCCTGCCCCTCCAGGCTCCAGCCTCATCTCCTGACCTCATTGCCTTACTCCCCATCTTTCTGGCCAGAGACCAGTGCCCTGGCCCCTTGCCATGTTGTCCTGCGGGCTCATTGTCTCTCCGCTCCTTCTCTCCCACCTTCCCGGTCCTTCACGTTTCCAACCAAACCCCAGGCTTCTGGTCTCACATTGCTGCCCTGCCATTTTTCTCATCTACATCCAAATCAGATCGCCCTCGAGACTGCTTAGGAAAAAATAAACTAACACAGAGGTGTAGGCTTCCTAGCACAAATGCTCGCCATCCTCTAAAAGCTCTGAAGAAATGGGCAGTGCATGGAAAGCACATCTTCACCTTCCACCCTGCAGCGCTCCTGCTCTGGAGCCAAGGCAGACTCGGAGAGGCTCTGTGGCTCTTTGGGCAGAGTCTTATGCATTGCTAAAATCCAACTCCTTGCTGCTGAATATGCATGAACTAAGTTTGTTAAAAGCCTGACAGCTTTGCCAAATTTGGGTGGATTTTGACAGAAACTGCAAAAGGCATATCCTTGAAACAAAAGCCAGTTCTTTGCCAGCTTTCATGCCTCTGCTCCAAAGCATGGGCGTGCCGTGCAGTTTTAAAGAAAAGATCACCAGAACTGGTTTTTTGCCTTTATTTTTTTTCTACTATTGCAAAACACTGTTGTTCCAGTCTCCCCCCTGCTCTTCTCCACCCCTCCAGCCCTATTTTTTGTGATTGCTTCAGCTGAAATTTTGCAGTCTAGAGTAGGTACCTGGAGTGGAAAGCACATCACCGAAGTGATTAAACTTTGCAAAGATACATGCACCTGAAAACAGGATCTCCTAAAGGTCCCTTGATTGTGCAGTGCTGTTCCAGTCCCAGTTTCTCAAAGCTTAGACCATACAGCATACTCCATCTTTTCTCACAGCTAGATCCACACCCCACTGCAAGGTCACTTCCAGCAACCTCGGGATGGAGCACTTTGGGGGAGGTGCAGATTTCTGCTGATGTGGCAAGGTGCTTGGCTTTTTGTGGGGAAAAAAGGACTTTAATTAAAAATCAGTTCCAGGAAAAAGGATGAACCGAAATATGAAACCAGTGCATCTAATATTTGTTAATGGCTTGTTTTAAAAATTTGTAAGGTACTTTAAGTCCAGGATAGGTTCCAGACACACTGAATAAATATAAATAAATACAGTATTCCTCCCCTGCCCCGAATGGGATATAAGCAATGACCAACAAGCTGCCTACAGAGCCCAAGGAAGGAAACAGATGTAGAAACTTTTATAGGCAATTCCTCGGATTCACTAGAAACACTGGTTAAGTGTTAAAAAAGAAAGAGCCAAACACAAACAGTCATTTATGCATGTCTAAAATGTCTGTTCCGAGCCAAGAGCCAAGCCAGCCTCCAAGCTACTGGAGATATCATCCTGGTCCTCACCTTCTCCAGGGGAACACTGGCCAGGAAGCACCTGTCCAAGGGCTGTGCTGCATCCCAAAAGGCAGCACAGCACACCACAGTCTGCACTTCTCATCTATTTATTATAAGCATTGGAAGCTCCAGCTTCTGTCAGTTGTAGCCACTAGTGGATTTGACAAGATTTTGTTCTTCCGCTTCTTACAGCTGACAGGGAAGCCAGGAGCTGACAAGTCACAGCCACCGTTTCCTTTCCCCTTCCTCCATGCATTGCAAGGCACAGTATGCAGTAGACAATCATGAAAATCCAACTGGCTCTCATTTGCACTGCTAAACGTACCCAGAGATCTAAGAAACCCCCCAGTTTGGCTTTCTACTGCTGAACTGAGACTTCAAACTATTCCAGGTGGTCAACGCTTCTCCTCAGCCAATGCCATGACATGCTACGCAGTTCAGGAATAAAGAAACTCAGTTCAGATGATGGAAAACTATGCAAATGGTTCCCTTTATGGTATATTGCAGAAAGTTCTGCATACAGATATCATATATGGCCAGGTTGGAAGCTTTATGGCCATTAATGACTAACGGGAGGACAACACACACAAGAGACATGAAGTTCACCAAAACACGTGGCTCCAGTTTTAGAGGTTCTGGGCTCTACTCCAAGTTCCCTAGTAAGTGCCTACCCCCACTGGTCTCAAACAAAACACTCATGTTCCTAAAAAGCCAGAGGAACACTCTGGTCCCCAGCCTCTGTACCAAGACAGGGGCTGGTTTAGATGAGACTCAAGGGGCGCTGGGATACACGTCTGTTCCAACATCCCACCAAAATCCTTCCCTGGAGAGTTAAAGCAGTCTCAGGCCAGAACTTCCCTGCCACTTATTTCCTTCTGTCAAAGTCCTTGCAGGGTATACACATTAATTAAATTCCTTCTCTTGTGAAATGGTTTAGGTTAGGACACCTAAAATCAAGGCTTTTACTACAGGCTCAGCCCTGCCAGATGTTAAACACCTCTTCCTTGCTTGATGACTGCCAACCGATAGCCCCAAAAGCCAAAATTCCTTACGGCAAGATGAAAATCAACAGGAAGCCCAGATTCACCATCCCTATTTCATTTACAAACCCTTACAGGTCAGTCTAGTTTCACTTGCAGAAAAACTGTATCAAAGCAGTGTTTCCCATCAATAGGACACAACCCTGTTATTCAAGAATCAATAGATCAGCATCCCTTTCTTTTTAGGATACTGACTCAGTGTTAATGAACGAAAGGCTTTCTTTAAGTTCGTCGGCTTGAATTCCTCTGCTGACAAACATATGCACCCCCCCCCTTCCCCCTCCTCTGCCCGCCTTACTAGTAAGAGGAATGGTAATTATTTCCCCAGAGAACAATAATTTTGCAATAAATTTCAGAAGCAGCATGATTTAACAAATTAAGCCGAGAGCCAAGGATACTAAATGCAGTTAACTTCTTTGAAGTTAGTGGTATCAAAAATTATTTCCAATATCCCTTTAAACACTTCCACTTTGAAAGGATGAACGCAGAGTTCTTGACAAAACTCCTGGCTTGTGTTTTGAAAGGAACAAGAATCTAAAACTGACTACAGAGAAACACCTTTCCAACTGGTAAATCACACGTGCCTTTCTCTTCCTGGCACTTTTTAGAATTTTCTACAGTTATTAATTGATAGGACTATAATAGAAACAATATCAATAGCAGTATCCCATTCAAAGCAGCAGCATTTTTGCTTTCATTATTCAGACTTTGGATTTTTTTCCCCCCACATATTAAATGACATTTTTCACATCTCCCTATTACTTGGCACTGTGAGGCTCTTGTTATTTTATAATGACCTTACAAAAGACAACAAACTGCTGAAAAATGGCTAAAAGTACAGTTTTCCTTAGGAAAACAACAGCGGCATCCTGCCAACCTACAGCCTGGACATTACAACTGTTAAAGGATTTCTGTGTAACTGCAAGCTTCTGCTCAAATATTATTATTTTTTCTATGACATAGGGAGGAACATATTAAACTCCTAAAAAGATCCTTCCCTCCATAAATTGCTCCTTCTCCCTTTGCTATGATAAATGCCATCTCAGAGATGATGATGCACATAAACTTTGAGGATTTATAGCACATTTCCAACACTAATATTAAACATATCCTTTAAACTTTTTTTTTTGAAAGTTTTTGATTTTTTTACCCCCTTCAGAATCATTTAATAGCTGTTAAGTCACCTTCAAAGAATTTGCAAATCCTTTGAAGTACAGTACAAAAAATAGACTTCAACATCTTCCCAACAGTTGCAGGTAATGCATAATAATTTTTGAAAGCACACAGAGAAATAGCTGTCTAACACCAAGTTACCACCTCCTACCCGGAAAATGTACACTTGCCGAAGTCAATTTTACAAACATGCTTTTGTTAAGCTTCCTTATGCTACAGTGGCATTAGGTATGAATGACAAGTATTTGTTGTTGTTGTTTTTCTTCTTTTTGGATAACTTACATATGTTTCATTTTTATAGAGGAGATTCTTCTACAATTCCTTTGCAGCAGACCTCTGGTTTGCAACATCTTGCTTTCCCTCCATGAAGACAATGGATATCTTCACTGCCTAGTTTCTTTCTTACAGATCTGATTTGGTGGAGCTGTTGAATATGAAGGCTTCCACCTACCTGTCTTAGATTTTTCCATTTTGTGTCAATGTGGCCATAGATCGTCAATAATAAGCCTTTAGGAACAAAGCATTCCTGAGCAGAGTATATCACTCCCTTTTAGTTAATTACTAAAAATCTCTAAAAACATCTCTTAAAAGATTTCAAATTTTAACTCTCTCCAAACTCCCTTAACATGCACGTGGCAGAGTGATACTATTGCCCAACCACCTGAAAACAAAGACTTCTAGCCTATGAAAAAATAATTATCTGTCCTTTAAAAGTTCAGAGTGCAGAAGTTTTGCACAATTAAAACATTTTCTGAATCTTGCTAGTGGCCCAAAGGTTAAATACTTTTCTTTGCTAGTACAGACCACATAATTGAGAGGAAGCAAGTGAGTTTATTCTTTGAAAGGCCATGAAAATAAACCCAGAAGTTTATTTGTGCTTGCAAATCCTTTCAGGTCTAAAGAACCAGCAAGATAATAAATTGTTTTTGCTGAAAACAGGAAGTTTGGCAGAGATGCAAAAGGACAGCTAAATTTTGGCTAGACAACCCAAAACACTGTGTTCTACTTTGAAAGTATTTCCAACAACAAAAAAAAAGAATGAAGTGCCTTGAATCCATAGAAAGCTAAAGGAACAGCAAAGGCATCTGGCAGCGGTAATTTGTTGCCAAACTTGCGGTTGTGTTGTGCTGGCTTAGAGGCTGGTTTGCCAGTTTGCAGTAACTTGCATCAAGCGCAGCTGAAACCCACATTTATAAAGCCTCAAATGCTGTCAAAGCTACAAAACTCTCAAGGAGTCTTTTCTTTCTTCTTTTCATCTGACCAAGACCAAAGGAATAAATAAGTAAGCATCATTCATAATGTTCTGTTGTATGAAGGGAGACAATAACATTTAGAGTCTCACGACTAAGTCCCTACCAGGTTTGACAGGGTGAAGGCCAAACTATGCCCACGTAGTACCTGATGGGGCAATGCAACACCCCTGGCTCGTGCCATCTCCTTGCCACTCCTCAACATCAGGCCACTAGCAGGACTTTCTGGCAGAAGAAGACATTATTCAGCATGCGATGCAACTTGAATGCAACAGCTTATAGGACATCTGTGTGAAATCATGTTTCTTTAAAAAGAACGTATGCTCACAATACATCCGTCCTGGACACCACTGGAAACTAAGACACACACCAGCCTTTCAGAGGGATTTCAAATGGGTTACAGGACGTGACCACCTGCTATAGCCTGGGAGTGAAGCCAGTGATTAGGTTTAGGGTAGGCTCCAGCACTGTCCTCTTTTTGTTGTTATAGTGGCACTTTCTGGCACAGTTCTGGCCTGGGTGCATTAGCTCCCTCCTTACCAACGGCCAAGCAAGGTTCAGGGATTGCCACAGGCCAGGGATCGCTCCTAGGAAGCTGTTCAAGCATTGCTGACTTCTTTTAGGAATGAAAGTTTTTAGACCACACGAATACAAGCTGTACCATGACATTTGCCCAAAGGAATAGGGAACAAATCCCTAACCACTAACACAAATCTAGCAAATGACGCAAAGGATCCCCTCCGGTACTATACTCATACGAATGCAGTTTTTAAGTAAGGAAACATTAAGTACACGAACTTTGTTTTTGGGGCTAGAACAGGCCATGCTTAATCTGAGAGCTTCCCCTCCCAAAATGTGGTGGGGTTTGGTCTTTTTCCCCTTCTTTTTTTCCCCCCCTCTTTTTTTTCTTTTTTTCTCTCCTCCCTCCCCACTTATATTTATTATGAAAATGCAGATCTTCAAAACATTTATCACAAAGGACCACTGGATCCTTTGGGCCAACCAAAACATAAATATTATCAACACCATAAATATTGTCTTCTGAAACATGCAACTCTGAAATCCAATGATCATAGACTGATCTTTTTTATAAGATCCATTACTATTGTTTGCAGAGTCTTAACACCCAACTTTACCAACAGAGATGATTTATGACTATATCTGTTTCTTTTAATTCTGAAACAAGGCCTCGTCAGAAAGTCCTAAAATAGAGTGTGCGTGAAAGCGAGCTCAAATCTTTTTCTCATTTCACTTCCTTACTACAATTACTTGCTGAATTTAACTGCAGGACCACTCATTTACACCTGCAGGAGCACAGGCAAGACAAAGGAAACACACTGGTATACTATGAAGATGTAACATGCAGAAAGCTGGAATGCAAAGGTCTTGAGACATTTTAATGATTAGCAAGGATACCAATAAGGAGAAGGGGAAAAAAAACCCAACCTACCTTTGTTTTACAGTGTTCACCCTAGGACACTTAAATATCAAGCTTTTAGAAGGACTTCAGTCAGAACCCTGATATTCTCAGTCCCTCTGAAAACCTAGACCAGGTAATTTCATATTTAGCACAACACCACCTGCACCTTACATAGCACTTTCCATCTGTCGAAACTAAAACACTTCACAAAGGAGGCAAAATATTATCATTCATTCCTTGTTTAGAAACCGGGAAATTCAAGTATGGAGAAATGATATCACTTACCCAAGACCATTCAGCTGAAGCAGTAGCAGAGCCAGGAAAAGAAGCCAGAGTCCCCCTGCAGATCTCCAATATAAGCCTTTAACACCCTGCGCTGCACCTTGAACTTCAGTAAAGCAAGTAATATTATGCTTGCCTCTCTCACAGATCTGGGCTGAACTTTAGTTATAATCTGGAAGCACTTCAAAAGCTGTGGATTAAAAAGCACTGTATAAATGCAAAGCATGATTATTATTCAACAGATATTGGAAAAATTACTGCAGTATGTATTTGTTTTTCTGTATTTGTGGGATTTATGTTGTTTCAACACTTGAACAGCTTTTGATAATGACACCATCTGTTAATTCTCACCCCTCACTAAATTAGAACAAGTGGTGGAATTGTTAAACTGCAGTTTTACAGATCCCAGCTTAGCAAACAAATCCGAACCCAGGGTCAGTAAGAAGCATTACCAGCAATGGGAGACAGCAACCGTTCAGGCACAATTTACAGCCCAAACAGAAGAAAAATGATAGGACTATCAGGAACAGCACAACTCTCAGCAAACCCTCCGTAATAGTTCTTTGATAGGTTGTGCTCCCTTTCCTCACCCTACCAGGTGAACATCATTAACTCAGAGGCTGCTCAGATTGGTGGGGCAGGAGTGGGTGGGGTATTTCAGTTCTGATTTGTGATATTTGCCAGGTGGTATGGACATCTGGGTACAAGTTAAAGGCTCTTGAACTGCAGCAAGCTTCAGGTGGGCAGAGCTTTTAGTGGGTCTGCCTGGAGCAACTGCCCCCCACCCCACCCCGAGCCTTGTTAAATTAACATTGCTAGATTAGATTTCAAGTTGATGTAAATTACTATAATTTCATATGCAGAACACAAGCATTACCTGCAAAAATACCAACTGTGGAGCAGGAGGAGGACCACAGGCAAGTATTAGTAATAAATTTTAAAGTAAAATAAAAGTTTATAATCAACCTGTTAGTGTCTGTGTCCCTGCCCTCTACCCCCCACCCCATTTTCCTTAAATATTGATATTCTTCTCTCTCTGCCCTAAGAGGTGCTCTTCCTCTGTCTTTGTACAGGTTTTATGAGAATTTATTTAATATACTTGTACCTGCAAAAGGGTCAGATTATGTCACATGCAGATTACACAGTGAAAATACACAGCTCCTGGTCTCTAGACTACTCTTTGCATACACTGTTAAACACCCCTTAGTTTTTCTACAAACCTTTTAATCCTCTCTTTCTGAATTTGTCTCAATAATTTCAATCCTTCTCAGATAGTGAACCAAATCCCAAACAGCTGAAATCTTCTATTTCACAAAGACTTTGTATTAAAAGGATGGACTTTTACTACAAACACAAGCTATGATACCTACATCACTACACAAGGCAACAGGGAGTTTGCTCATGTTATTTAGGAATGTTCAGGATGCATCTATGAAAACCTCAGCCCTCCATATTCCTGATTATGCAGGAGTCAGGCACAATACTGCAGTTACACTTGTCTAGCAATACCCTTGGTGGACCTCATCACATTAAGCTTGTTTGGTATTCACCATCACTGTAATACCTAATCACCTCATGCACCCAGGAATGAAATAGGTTTCCCACCTGCTATTAGCACAATTTTCCACTGCCTTTAGTGGGGTTCTAAGAAGGTTCATGTAAAGCAGGGAATTAGGTTCCTCTTCCCTTTACAGACAGGTACCTGAAGATATGTTCATGGCACAGTGGCATGATATAATGCTCTGAAACCCCTACATTTAGTAACTGAAAAAGCATAGTCATCTTAGCACAATGCTTTGCCTGATCAAACATATCAAGCATTTCAGGTTATATTTACCCCAAGGATATCATGTACTGAGGCACAGAGAGAATATGCCTGTCCTAAAGTTGCACAAAACATCAGTAGCAAGCTTAGGCAGAAGTCAAGATTCTCCAAACTCTACTTCTACGTCTCAGCTAGAAGGAAACCCAGCGTGAGCTCTCCTCTCCATCTCCAGACTGGACTACAATAGTGAGAATGAGCTTCACAAACAAAATCTACCCTCTTAACTGGTTGTACTGGATGTCATCACGGTGGACCACAGCCATTTTCCATGGACTCGTGTTTGAGAGGAGACATAGAACTGGCAGAGTCTAGACAACAGGCTGCTGTATATGGCACCTGGAGTTACCCAGAAAGAATTAGTTGTGATGTAAGAACAAGGGAGTGACTTTCTCCACTGCTGAAATGCTGTTTCCTCATTAACCAGCAGTTCCAGTCCAGAGACTGCACTGGAAAATGAACCTTCTGGTAGCCCCAGGAAAGGCAGGTAAAGAACTTCAACCCAAAAAGGTGCATGTGTGCTGCTGTGATGGGGTGAGAAAGGGGTCCAACATGCAAAATCTGCTGGACAAAAACTCCCAGTCCTTGCTCCTCAGTCCCATTGACTGTGACTATTTGAAGCACATTATGGGCAGCCCACAGTGCACCCCAAGTGACCTAAATTCACTTGTTGCTGTTATTAAGGGGCAATTATTCCTAAAAAGGAAGAAGAACGAGATATTTACTGGGCATTATAGGCACATGGTTGACATCACTAGGAACCAATCAGGACCCCTGAATTCAGGCCAGCTTTCTAAAGCCCTTTATGTCATTGTTTTACAAAAGGTATTTGATACCATTGCTGCCTCCTCAGATGTGATCTCATTCTTGACCCCGAGTGGCACTTTTAGGAATAGCTCCCTCAGGTTTACTTTTATCGGATCATAAAGTACATCATATTCCCTTGCCTAGGAGATATGCTAAAACTTGTATCATTTGTAACTGGAAATCCTATAAAGCTGCCTGACATTTTTTGTCCATGAAAAATTGAAGTCAAAGCTGGAATGGATGAGAAAGAAGCCTCCAAGATTAAAAAAGTGTGTGTTTGGTGGAGGAAACTATAATCTGGAGCACTTTTCCCTAAATACAGTGAGGGCTAAATTTTTGGGGGTAATAACAGCAGGGCTGTATCCCTTCTTGGAGTAATAAACACATGGTCCCTGACTGACTTGCTTCACTAATGTTACAAATATATGTTATATGCTATATTAAATATGTTCAGTTTTTCCCAGCTCTGCCCTAGGTGAACTCATTTTAAAAATATTGCTGTTAAACTGTTAAAAAAAAAAAAAGGAAGTATTTTAAAATGCAGGTAAAGTGAGATTATCATACAAGTGCATGGAAAATACCCCTCACCACCCTTCAAAACAAGTAAAACTTCCAAATATAGGCACTTTAACACCCAGTGTAAAGATGTCAAAGTAGGACTATGCTAATTGTAACACTGCCATTTTCTACAGAGAAACCAGGGGGGTGCACACACGCCAGCATCACTCCTTGCAGCATCCTAGGGGGACTCTTGGAGTTATCCTTTATTTTGCAGATCTGCAAACTAAGTATGAGGAGTTATATGACTTGCCCAAGGTCTCCAAGCAAGCCTGCTGCATAGTCAAATTTTCACGGTCAACGATAAGTACCACGCTAGCAAGCAGCATGAATCTAAACAAGCAGGCAGGTTGGAGGATGTCAAAAAAAGGGGCCAGGAAGACTTGAGTCACAGCTGGCATGGGTCAGCATGTAAGTTGAGGGGGCAGAGAAAAAGCTGAAGCTAAATATACTCCAACTCCTTGTAGAGTCTGTGCTGGCAGTAGGCCAGACTGCAGCAGTAATGGCTGGGGTAGGTTTAAAGTGCTCTCCCCTGCCAGCTAGTCAGCCCTGCCTTAAATTAACCCAGCTGACTTTAGACTGAAACAGATGATGGGTCCTCATAAACTCAATTACACCAGTTCAGCCATGAGCAGGGAAGGCTTTAGATGAAGTGTGGTGCTTTACAAATATCTTCAACCTCCACTGTCTTCCCTGCAGTGACTGTTGACAGTGACCTAAATTCTTAAATCCATCTGAAAGACAAAGCTTCTGGTTAACCTAAGCAACATCACTTTCAGGGGCCTTTGCCTAAGATTGCTGTATAGATGATGAAAGGAGGCTTTCTGAGACCATTTCTCCACTGGATGTCAACATGTAGCAATGAATTCACTCAAGATGTTCCTGTGGATCTCTTTCCTGTTAGGGTCATCCATTTCTCTGGGCTCCTTTTATTACAGTCTCTGATCTTTCCAACTGCAAGAAACCACAATACTGCTTTCCTGGAGACTTAAGTACTGATATAAAATCATGCTCATATACACTGTTAACAATTCCACTACAATCCAACCATTTAGTATTAAATTAGTTTAGATAAAATAAAACCCCTGGGTCTGTAGAAGTATGTGTATGTGCACAGATATAAATAAAGTTCAACTGCTAAATTTACATGCTGAGCCTACATTTTCTGTAATAAAATATTTAAGTGGTTTCAACTCCACAGTGAGATTTTAAAAAAAGTCTAACATAGAAAAAGACATCGGCACAGGACAGTATTGACTGGACACAATCAATCGCCTGGACGAGTACCAAGATAAGTGTCTTCATTGTGAACTGGCAAGGGCCAATACAGATTTTCCCAGAGAGAAATAACCTCAATAATACCACCTCATGCAACTGTAAACTAAGACCAAGCTTTCATTCTAAGCTGCATTTCTAATGCCTAGCATTTAAATATCAGAAAATTCTGATAAAGAATTGCCCGAGGCTGAGCCAAAGCAGAGTAAAATGCAGGGCTGTAGTCTCCCACCGTAACACGGCTGAAGCTGGTGGAGGCTTCAGAGAGCAGTTAATTAGTTCTGTGGAAACTAATAAGAGCTAGATACTCTGACTGTCTTTCCACCTCATTTTTTTCTATGCTTCTTCAGAAATTAGGCTTTCCTGAAAAGTCACCTTTGAGGCTGGTCTGTCATAGCCGGGGCAGGACTGGTGGCAGGACTCGCTTGAGCTGAGTCCTGGTAGTTCAAGTAGAAGCTCTCCCACTTGTCATCACAGAATATATGACCTTATTACTCCTCCCTCGGTTCTGGCACTGATTGTTAACGCTGTTTGCAGCCAGTGAAGTTTCCTCAGTGCTCTCTGCTGCCGTCTCTCCCAGCTCCTTCTGCTTTTGTTTTCCAATTGCAGCAAAAAATATGTGAATCCCATTTTCTGCCAACACCGAGATGAACAAACTCCAGAAAACAGCATGAAAGATAGCAAAGCTGGACGATTTGTGTTAGGGTTATACTTCTAGCTAAGGATTCATCGAAAGTTGCAGGAATTTATCTGTATATCCATGAGACAACGCCACTCGCTACTGTAGGATCTGGACAAATTAGCTAACAAACTATGGCCCTCAACAGCTCAGATTTATCTCAGATTTTACTGGTGGGGAGAACAAAGAGTGAGAGCAGCCACAGGACGAGCCCATAATCATGAAGAAAGTCAGCAGTAGACCTCGATCTGCTGGCTCTCTGCCCTGGACGTTTAGCTTTCCACAAGCTTCCTGTTAGCAAGGGGTATTGCGGTGAGCTGGAGAACCAGGCCGTTTTGGTCAAAGTAGCCCTTTTTCCACTGGCAGTGAGAAGGTCGCCAGGCAGGACTGGAGAGATAGCAGGGCTGCAGCAGCCTCCTCTCTGGCTTGGAGCAGTCCCTCTGTCAGAGCGTGAGCTCCCCTTGCTCTCACACAGCCCTATCCAAAAGGCATTGTCTGGAAGCAATTAGAGGTTGGTTTTTTTTTTTTCCTTCCATCGTTGCCTGACAACTTCAGCAGACGCACATGTAGTCATCCCCCTCTGCTTCTAAAGAACTTTGCTTACTGTTAACTATTTAAATGTTGAAAGTATTAAAGCTAATTGAACTCACTGCTCAGAGAACAAAGTCTGAGGTCAACTGTCATATACGCTAACACTGTTTGGGTAAAAGGACTTTGGGGTAGTTTAGAAATCTTTAGAAAAGCGCTCATGCCTGTCCACGTACTTGTCAGTCCTACTTGTCATTACTAATGTTTTTTTTTAGGTTGGACAAACAGATGGAGCTGCTTTGAGGAACTCCTCAAGGAATGGCTGGATGAACTAAGTCTGGAGTTAGTGCTGAAAGTGGTGACACGAGACGCTACTCAGCTGGCCAAATTTTAAGCACCTTGCTTCAGGTGCTTAACCCGGGACAGTCTTTATGGTCCAGGGAGGGGTAAGGGGGAAAAGAGATGAGGGTGGAGGGGGAGAGCAAAAAAAGATAGCCTCTTTCATCGAGCAATTCAGATTAATATTTAAATGCTATAATTGCCTTCCACAGGGACTGACTGTCTACTTGTCAACTTTATGGGAAACCTAGAGAAATTATCCTCTAAATGTAGACATTGCAAATATCCTCTCAGTGTCACACTGAGAAAGAGTCTCAGATGGTAAATGAGAAAAGCTCTTTCGACTTCAAAGGTGTTATTATTTACTTACATCCTCCTGAGGATTCAAGCCCAGTATTTTTAAAATGCTAATGCTCCTTGGCCTGCAGGTGAACAAATTTATTCTGATTGCCATACTTTTTCTCTGGGAGAAAAAAGAAAAAGAAGCAGTTGTTGGTGGCTGTTAATGGTGCAGCAGCAGCAGAGGACTTGTCCCTAAAGTGATCCTTGGCTGCTGTAAATCCAGAGCATGTGACACCATGTCAGGACCAGACCTGTAGTGCAAAGATGTTCACAATGCTGTGACAGCATCTCCTACATGGACAAACAGAATATCTTCCATAGCACTGAACTGCTGATTTTGGGGGTACAAGGTCTTTTGTTGCTACATAGAAAAAGCAACCTGTTAGAAATAAATGGCAGGTACTGTTGATTTTATAGAAGGGTGAGTTGTCTTTAAGGTGTGCTGAGGAATGTGAGCATCCCATACATCCAGACACTCTTTGCAGTCAAAGACTCAAAAGAAGAAAAAGAGGAAAGAGATCACGGCAGGGAAGGCTCATTCTTTCTCATCTGCCAGGTCTAAGACCAGTAGATAGGCACTTCTGTTTTGTAGGAAAAATAAGTCTGCTGGAAGCATGATTCTGGAAGGTTACAAGGACACGCTGCTGTTGGAGAGGTTATCATGGGACCAGAGGCAGCCAAGCTCTAAAGAAGACTGCAGTTATGATATGTCCAAGCTGTCTTGTCGTTAGTCATCTAGCCAGCCTTCTGGGAGATGACAGGAAACCTCCAGATGGCAAAGTCCATGTCCTAGACACACTCACATCCTTTCACATCTGTGACTATGGCCTTGCACAGGCTTTGCAAAGAACAATATTTGAGCTTCCACCACGCTTTGAGCTACAGGCAAGAGGCTTAGATCCCCAGCAGCACAGGGAACGGTCATGACTTGGTCTTACTTACTGGGTCATCAGCCAAACTTTGTAATCTGTATGAAACAATGAATTACTATCAAAGGGATATGAACAGTCCAAAGCAGCTGCAGGGCTCTTCTGGGGGAAAGCGAGGGTCTTGCATTTGTCCTCCACTTATATCAAAATGGGAATAACCTGATGACCTAAGAAGCAGAGTCATTTTTAATACCTGCTCCTTTCTCCCAGTACCTGGAGGGGTAGTGTCCTGCATGCCTCGACTCACTGGTTATCATTATTATGTCATCCAGATCAATCATTTCAAGCTTATTGGGTTGTAAATGCAGCTTTGATCATTCGTTACACTTTGTTAGGATTTATCAGAGCCAGGACTCTGTTAATCTGAAACAGCAGCACTCAAAAGGCAAGGAAATCTGGGCTCCAAGAGCACTTACTGCAAGTTGGAGGGGTGGTGTTTGGCGTTGTTTGTTTTCTAAATTATTCACTTCTAAAAATTTCCAAAGTGCTGTAGGATACAGCTCTGAAAGGTAAGAGGAAATTTTCACTCTCTCAAGACAGGCACTGCAAGAGTGAAACACAAAGCTCCTGCAGGTTGCTGGAAGCCCATCGCTGCTCCAGCAGATCGGAAACAGGCACAGGAGAGGGAGTCCTCCACTGGCAAAACCTCTTTTATGTCCAAGTATGTGTAAGGCTCCTGGGGCTGATCCACAGCGTACTGAAGTCATTGAAACCAATAGGCCTAACTCATAAAGTGCTCTGGAGCAGGTCTTTCGCTGGTTTTAACTCCTTGTATACACTGGCTGCAGCTTATATGGCATTTAGGACAAAGCAAAAGCATCACTTTTTAATTCCAAGCCCAGGAGCCAAAAGAAGGACTGCACTCCAAATGCTCTCCTTAGCGACGACAAGCAAAAATTCTTTAGCACCATCTAGCTAACATCGAAGGTAACCCACATTGACACTTCTTCCTACAAATCTGCTCTGCCACCGACACTCCCTGGCTTGAGCATGCAGACTTCAAAAGCTGAAGAGATAGGTACTGCATGCTGATGAGGAGAAGGAGAGGACGGGTTTAGCGAAGCACCCAAGAGAGGAGCGTGCATTTCACATAGAGCCAGATGGAGCACCAATTATTAGCCGTGGGAAGTACAAGTGCAAATTTCATAAAACAATTTACACAGTACCTTGTTCAACAACCTGAGAAAACACAACAGCAGGACATAGGAAGGGACAAGAATACCTTTTTTGCTGAAATGTCAGAGAGAAGATGGAAGAGAAAAATGCTGTGGAAGCAAAACTTAATGCAGGAAGATTTGGTAAAGCTGAATAAAGGGCTACAAAGTTAATGGGAGGCACCTAGAAAAACTTTGACAGAATAGTCAGAGGCAGTCACTCAGAATCCTTCACAAGTTCATGCACTATCTGCTGAAATGTTCCTGTAGAAAAAAAAAAATACAATAGGGTGAACAGTTCAAAACAGTCCAGTATTTTGCAATGAAAAAGCTGGATTTTTCCTTTTTGAAATCAATTTCTTTCTTAAGATTTTATAGTGTTGTATTATTATATAAAATGTAAAAACAATACCCCAGAAAACCGAGTTAGCAATCTACGTTGAAATTTTTCTAAAAGGAACATTTCGGAGTCCCCTTTATAAACCCATTTGCTGGAAAAATTTGAGACTGATGGATAACGCATTTCAGAATGAAACCAAATATTAAAAACTCAAGAAAAGGATTTTTCCCCCTAAAAGTTTCATGAAAGATTTTCAAAACTTCTTTTTTTTCCTTAAAGTTCTGATAAGAAATCAGTTAAGCTGATATTGGAACTGCCTGCAGGATAAGGCACAAGACTCTAAAGAACTATTTGACATGCAAACCTCCCTTTTCTAAAGAATTACTAGTAAAGTATGAATTTACCTAAATTATCATGTAGGACTGAATCATTGTCAACAAAGAGTACATCTTCATCTTTCATGGCTTTGTCAAGAAAAAATAATTAAAATATACAAGAACAGGAAGCATTTTGTTTTAGCACTGGCCCAATTATCTGTTTACATTTGGGCCTTCAGAAAAATCCAACTGAGTTTTATTTTCACAACCAACTAAAACAATATTGTAAATTTTGATCTCCATCTTTTGACCTAGGTTATTTAAAAACACTTACTAGGCATTCTTAAGCCTCCCCCCACAATGTATTTGTCTTTTTTTGTTCGATTTTTTAAGAAATGACCCAAAACAATCACATACCATGTTTCCACAAGTAAGGACCGTGGGCAAATTGATGCATTTTTATTTAAGCACTTGTACCCTGATTTTTAGACTAGAAAGACCAAATTTCAAGCCCTAGGCTAACTTGTGGGCCAATGTTAAAAGCAGGTTGTGTGTACAGCCTTTCGCACGTGCCTGTGCTCCAAACTAGGAGGTAGAAAAAGGCAGCGATATGTCTGGGCTTGGTGGCCATATGAAAGCTGTGCATCCCCCAACGAGAGTGGGCTGATAGCGGCTCCTTGGTCTAGCTAAAATAGAGATCATCCTATAAAGGCTGGCTATACAGACCATACTCTGCAGAAAGGAGGCTCAAAGAAGGTCCACATTTTGAGGATGCGGCTTGGGTGGGGACAGGAAGAGGAGAAGGGCTGCATAGGAGCACAACCCCTTCCACAGCAATACAGCAAACCTCTGCCAAGCCAGGTTATGCTCAGCATCACACCATGTAACAGAGTCAAAAACTAGAGGAAAAGGAAATTGCACTGAATCTGACAAAATCAATACCTACAGAACACTGTGGTGGAGATGCTGAGCTGTGCGGTGCCAAAGAAATGGGAGCCAACACTCCTGTCGGACCTCCTGGCTACCCAGCACATGGCCACTACCTGCTGCACTGCCCTCCGGCTAGTATGGCAATGCTCTCACGGCTTTGGAAATGGCATATTTTTGGTCGGATTTCTTTACTTAAGGAGAGAATTGAGGGATGATTCTTTGTTTGCTTTCCTTTTTTACTTGCCTGTTTGGGGTACTTCGTTCATTTATAATTTGGCTTGTACAAAATACTCTGTCAAAATGCACGCGATGGAATTGCCCCTAAGAGTCTGAGCATACGCTATTCCCACACCCTCTCACACCCTGTAATAAGCTTTTTATTCTACTATAATTAACACTCAGGAATCAGTCCCTGTTTCCTTAAAATCACAAACAGCCCTATACTTAGTATTTTGCTGCTGCTTTTGCTTTACCCGCTAATAATCCTTTCCCCTCCCTGAATTGCTTTCATATACTTGCTGTCTTTCCAGCCACTACCTGCTGAATTTGGACTTCCTGATTTCTTAATTAAGTTATTTTTACCTAAATACTGTGTATTTCATACCGAAAGAGTCTATGCCCGTGAAATCAAGGCATACTTTCTCCAAACCAGACACATATTTGGGGGAGATGGACTGCTGGGGTAAATACAGACCTTCAGTCATATTCACGACATGTTTACTGAATGTATGATCCTCTTATTAAATACTTCCAAATTTCAGAGTAACATTTTGACACACAATGCCAGCATATACAGTTTTATTCCTGTAGAGGACTGGTGATTTCCAGTGGTCCCAAGTAAGCAAGGCACTTGTATCTCCACTTACAGAACTCTTATAGGCAATTAGAAGTCTCAACTACATTGAAAAACTAATGAAAGTAAGCTAGAATTGGGATTTTAAACCTAAGCACATAGACCATTTACAATATTTTATGGTCTTTATCTTCAAATAAAGGTTGCACATAGGACACCTCAGCCTAAATTTCCATCAACTTAACCCCATCTGAAAAAAAGGAGTTGTTCAACAGCAGAGGTTTAGGAGAACCCACTATTAGTATTTTGAAAGAATAAGAAATGTAGGATTCACACAGGAATAGGATCCAAACCCCTCCACAGCCGGTGGCCTTCCCATTTAATATGACAGGCATTAGATCAGGCTGATTATATCGACTGATGGGGGGGACAAAACCCAACTATTTTGGCTTCATAAAAGCGAATGTCTTTTTATCTGAATAATTATTATTATCGTTAAAACAAAATGTATATTTTCTCAGCTTTTTATTTACAGTATAAAGTGCTTTCCACAGTAAATCAACAAATATGAGTATTCATGTCACCAAGTGCTGATGATTAAAAATAATTACTTTAATGGTAGCTGGCCTGGTGCCAAACATGATTAGCTTTCGCATTTCAAGCATGATAGTAGATAATTTACATCTCCTTTCACACCAATACCAAACTACTCCTAATGGATTCTATTTTAATTTTTATGTATTAATAGAAATTTAGTGTCCAATTCACTATATTATAGCCACCATTTGCTTTCAAAACCAAAGAAATGTTTCAAAAAAGGGCAGAAAGTATCCAAATCACAGGATCCACAGCCAATAAACCCAGCTTTCCTGAAGACAGCGTCCTTGCCTGTGCCCTTAGAGCTGTCAGAAGCGAGTGAGAAGAAAACTTTCTCAAACAGCCCAGAAAATCCTGTTAAGGAGGAAAAACTCACAGAGGTACCCAAGGCTTCTCTGCCAGGACACATGCAGGTTGAAGCCCCTCTTTCCTGAAGTGCAAGGCAAACCTCCCACCCGTTCCAGGGGACAGGATTTTATTTCAGGGATAGTGAAGGAAATTGGACATTTGCCTTTTAAAAACATCACAAGCTATTCAAGGACCTGGTGGGTAAAAACAGGAAAAATATTTACATTCTTTTAAAGTAGTTTTAAAACTACTTGTTGCCTTTTACCTACCCATTAGGTCTGAGTACAGAGCCCTGAGCTCATCCAGCAGGGATAAACACTGATTTACACATACAGGATCACACTTGCCCACCTCAGTTCAGTCTCAGGGTGTCAAAAGCATCAGAACGCTCTTTGTGGGAGGAAAAGGAAGAGCAAATGAATTCCCCTCCACCTGGTTTGGAAGGTTCTGCCCATAGGAAATATGGAAATTCAAAATAGAGCAAGAAGACACAGTTAGTGGGTTCATGGGCAAGTAGGAAGGTCAGAAGTACAACCTTGGCTTTTAAATAGGTGCATGGATACAGGCAGGACCACTGCTTCTTAGCTGGAAAGGAGCATACAGGAACACTGAGGCAAAAAATACCAGGGACACTAATGCAGGGAAGGACTCGCTAGGCATGAAGCAAGAATGAAAAGTAAGATAACACCTTCCAGCCAGCAGGCTGGAAGAAGAAAAGGGAGGTTGAAGCTCCCACAAGAGCAAACCTTGGTGATTTGGTTTCCCCTTCAGCTCCAGATCTCCATCCCCAACAGGTCCACCAAGGCTCCAAGCTGTGCCTGACTGCCGTCAGGACCAGGACCCTGGTCTGAAAGGTTTAACTGCTTTTGGTGGCTACAGGAAGCTGGAACCTGTGTTTTCAAAGAACAAATTTGGGAACAGTATCCAAAAAAAGCATAACTAAAAAGAAGCAAAAGAAGCATCCTCCCTCCCAAGCCTAACTGACATTCCTCAGTGCTATGGGAGATAATTTCTGCTGCCTATGATGACCTAAGACTGCTTCAGGGCTGCAATAATGAAGCCAACACAAGTGAATGAGTTTCACAGGACCTGTAAAAATCCGTTTTCTTTTGCTGGTCACTGATTAAAAGAAAATATATTTGTCAAGTTTAAGTCTTCACCTTTCAGCCTACTGCTGATGTAGAACATAAATACTTCTTGTGAAACCCTTCCAATTTACATTTCAATGGACCACAACCCTCATCTATACTGACATTAAAACTTCCAGCACTAGCAGCCTCAGAAGTACAGAGCAAATGAACGTGGCGCTGGCTTCCCCATGCTGCCTCCCAGGCTTCATTCTTGACCTTCTATAGGCTCCTATAGGGGCTGACAGGAAACCAGACTTTCACATCATGTCGATGCTTGGCTTGCACGGAGAGTCTCAACCACAGCAGCAATTAATGCTGCTTGTGATGCTGGTTTTTAATGGGTGGACAGCTGGTGCAGTTTTTCTACAAAGGTCACTCTCATCACTTTCCAGAGACTGTAAAGCAAATATTTGGAGGCAGGAAGGTGGGGGGAAGAGCAGACAAAACTAGTGGGCTCTACCAGTTGGAGCAAGTTTGGAATTGCTTACTTAGAGATAAAATTCAGTATCACAACAGGAAATCCCAAGGCCCGGCCCTGTCCCCTAGACTAATTGCTGTTGGTCTGGCAGTACACCCCTGTCGCTGAGCCATCCCTTCTCGCTAGAAAGAGCTCCTAAAAGCCCCCCCACCTCCTTTCACTTTGGCAGAAATCCGAGCGTATCCTCTGCACTCTGATTTAAAGTAAACCGCCATGTCATCGCCCTAGCACAAAAACACACAAATACCCTCCCACCTTCGTAAAGAAGCAAAACATTAAGCTTTATGGGTACAACAACTAATATAAAAAAAGCCCGACTATTTAATGCAATGTTGTGGTTGAGAATTTAACCACACAAAAGGCAGAAAATTCAAACGTACAATTCCCACAGAAACCATAACTTGGCCATGTTTCACATACACACGTCAAGGCAGAAACTTTAACAGCGCATTCCCCCATCTGAATTATTGCATTTGCAGAAGAGGTACAGCTCTCCTCCCTTCACTTTTTTTGCCTCATTTTTTTCTCATACATGAATCCCCCATGGCAATATTTATGAAAAATTAGAGGAGGGGATGCCAGGGGGAAGGGAGAGAGGAGGACGGCTTCACACACACACACGTTGGAGATGGTTCAAAAGCAGAGCTTAGCCTCCAAATTGCTTCCAACTTCAGCTGTTTTGTGTCCAGGCCCCAAGGTCCAAGTCCTTCCCTGGGGAAAACACTGAAGTCTGCATCATAGCTTAGCCTGACCACACAGCACCTAGCCCCAGACAGACTCTCCCAAAACCTAATCCTGGAGGGTACGGCCCAAGGGACAACCCACCAAGTCTCAGCTCCTTCCTTGTTCCTTCAGCATGGATTTGAATTTTGCCAAAGGTCTACCCAAGTCTACTTGGGCTGTGTGCCTGTTTCGTGAATCAGTGCTACACAAGGAAATGAGGTGGTTTGCAGCCTGTTTAATTCACCCCTTAGTGTGAACAAACCGCTACTCTTTACAGGCCAGGCTGAGTGAGGTCAGCCTTTGTACCAATCTGGAGTGAGGACATAAGTCATGCATCTGGATCTACAGTAGGTTACCTTCACCCCTCCACCACTACAAACGAAACAAGGCCAATACTGCAGAAAGTCACCAAGTCTAAGTTTCTCTAGTCAGCTTTTAGAGCAGTAACTGGTGGTGCTGTATATGCAGGCAGCTACACCTTCCTTCACCCACCAACCTTGCTGCTTAATCCCTTCCTACCTGCTCTAGGGAAGGAGGTACACCAAGCAATAAGCTTCTTTCTTCCTGAATTTCCAGCCACAAGGTTGGAGTCAACTTCGCTTGAGTGTCTTTATTTATACAAGCAAATGGGCATTTATACCTGGAGGGAAGCAATAGATCCAGCCACTGATCTCAGCTGCATGCTCGCTTGGCCTTGGGCAGTCACAGAGGCCAGTATGGAATTCGTTATAGTTAATGTGCTGCACTGCGTCTGTGCCGGCTCCGAGCAGCCTGTCCTGAGTCGCCTGAGCAGTCAGAAATCTGAATTTCTTGGCACTAGTGAATTTCAGCTTGCAGAGGGGAGAAAAGCAACGTAACTTCTCCATTCATTGTACAAAAATTAAGAACACAAAAATAGATGAGCCATTCTGAGTCACCGATGGCCCATCCAACCCAGTATCTCATCTCCCCCAGTGGTCAGCGGTGGGTGCTTCAGAAGCAAATATAAGCAGCATGGCAATTACAGTGACCCCTCCTCTGGTATAACCTCTCAGATTCCAGCAATCAGCAGTTTTAGGCCTTCCTGAGCCAGAGGTTGCATCTGGACCATCATGTTTAATAGCTCCCAGTAGACTTCTCCTCCATGAATTTGTCTAATCCCTTCTTGAACCCATTTATACTGTTGGCTTCTACAACATCCTGTGACAAGGAGTTTCACACTACAATCGTGCACTGTGGGTGTTGGGGAAGCAGAGGGGGAGGAAAACTTTCTTTTTGCTGATTTAAACTTGCTGCCTAATCATTTCAGGGAGCGCCCTCCAGTTCTAGTGGTATGAACAGCAGTAAAAAGTCATTCCCTGGGAACTTGCTCCCCACCGTTCAGACCATTATCACGTTCATCCAAACTTCACTTCTACAGGCTAATCAGTATCTCACACAGTCTGTTTACTATCTCTCAAAATGAAGTCATTCCATATATTCACTACCTTTCTTTATGCTCTTCTGTTTTCACTGTAACCCTTCCAATACAGGCAATTTTTCTTTGGCAATGGATGGTTCTGATAAATACCCAGAGTATATTTATGGGAAAAATTTTGAAACCAAATTATTTACCCTGAAAATTCAGACATAGTTAGAGAAAAAAGAAAAAAGAAAGTTCATTTTGCACTTTGATGGCTTCATTGACTTCAACTGAGCAATTGAGCTTCAATCAGATTTATACCTGATCCTCACTCAGCCATCCAAGCTATCTCCTGAGCTCCTACATATACATATATATAATACAATGATATTATAGTATAATGTTATATTATTATTTTTTCAATAATTACTGTAATTGAGTTATGCAATAATTTATAATTATATACTAAAATACTGTGATGATATAACACACACATATATATACATATAACATTGTTATACATATACATACATGCATGTTATACATAACACATAAACAACACAAGTTATAACTATATATAACTTCCTTTGACTAATTATCCCATTTCACCCCAAACAGTGATCACTTGCTCACTAGAAAAACTGAGGGCAGACAGCACATTGCACAGTAAGGTGAATTTGAGATACTGGTTTTTGGAGACAGCAAATAAAAGACCTGTAGTTTCAGATCAGCATGGGTGCAGAGAACAAGCCCAGAAAGACTTAGCAGAGTGTGGAAGATGTGTCAAACATAAATTCAGTCAAATTCAGGCACAGCAAAGCATGCAGGAATATGTATACTGGGATGATGAAGCTCTTAGTGCATGCATATTTTTAAGATCTGCAAAAGCACTATTAAGCTTTCCCCTGAGGTCATCAGTCAGAGTTTCGTTCTTCATCCCATCTCCTCTGCAGTCAGTTTAGGAGGGTCCAAGCCCTCGTTTCCCATAGGATGCAGCAGGAGTGACAGTGGTCCTGTTCAATGCTAGCTGATGTGAGAGCCCCCTGCAATTCCACAATGCCTGTTCCTGTGCAGGGTGTCACTGGGCAGAGGTCCAGATGCTCTGAGGGAACCAAAGCCTAACTCAGCCAGTTACATCTCAATTTAGTCATAACACCCAGAAAAAGTTTTATGGGAATATGTCCCAGTTAGATGAGGTTTACTGATATATGTCCCTTCCAGGGACAGTGTGGAGGTTAGAGGGCAAGGGGGCAATCCATTGGAAGAGGGAAGGAAGACCAGAAATTAGGAGTAAGGCTTTAATAAAAGAGTGAGTTGACATGCCGCCTTCTTGTTTACCACAGTTACTACCTCCTCTTGCCCAGCACCACCATCTTCACTGGCCTGACAGTGATCATTTGGATCCTGACCCAAGCGAACAAGACAGCAGGACCCTGGCAATGGTCCCCTCTTCACCAGCTTTACTGAAATCCTGCGACACTGGCAACACTGGCCTTACATTGCTGCTTCTCATGTCACTCCCTCTTGCCTCTTGCCTCCTCACCCTATTTCTGCTCTTCTTCGACCTCACTTCTGCTGTCTTTTTGACAAAGAAAGATTTCACCACACCTGGCAAGACTCCATCTTTTGTAAGGCCTCTGTGACCACAAACAAAACACAGAGTAAGAAACAACATCTTAAACTATCCAGCAGAGCTGAGTTTGTTGGGTCTCAGGGCTGCTGGCAGGACTGTAGCAGCCAGTGAGCAAAAGAAAATAGCTTCTGTCTCTGGTGCTGACTATACCCTGGTCTTTTCCTTCTCCTTCCCTGTGCATTTGCTTTGTCATCAAAGAAAAAGGCTTGAACTTTAGCTGCAAGAACAGAAATAGCAACTCCAGCCTATCTCAACTAACTGTGTTTCTTTTCTCCCCCAAAGAACATTCATCCTATTTATTTAAAGTAATTTTAAAAGACTTTCAAGCTAAAAGGGAGTTTATAAAAATTCCTTGCAGTGAAAGAAAATCATATTAAAGTGAAAGCAGTACTTTATATTTACCACGTCTAGTGCTTTAACTAATTTTCCTTCTTTCCCCTATCCATATTTTTAACAGAAGTTTAACAAAAACAGGTTGTAGCAATGGCTGCTACCATGGGACAAGCCAGGCTGAAACCTGCATTCAGCCCCCTGAAATGTTTTAACTGTTCATTACAAATATTCTGACAGGGCCAAGTTAACTCCTTTGATTCGGGGTCCATGTTTTCTATCAGAATGATGACAAAAGACAAGCATGGGGGTTTCTGGCAGAGGCTGCCGGCAAGTTGTGTGTGCTGGACCCTGTTCTCCTGCATGCTCCTGGCAGCGCTGTGGGGTTTGCTGGAGGAAGGAGTTGATGTTAAATGTAAAAACGTGCAGTGCTCTGGACCCAGCTTTTACAAAAGGAGATAAACGAAAGGATGCCATGAAGCCAAAATCATATGCCTCTTCATTTGGTAAAGAAGACAAAGAGTAATAGTTCAATATTGGCCAACAGAAGTTTTGAGAACCAGTTGCTACCTGCCAGCAATTAAAAAGTTTGAAGATAATAAGATATACTTAACCAAATACCACATCAAATGACAACACCATACACCCATATTACCATGGATGTACCTACGTGCAAGTGTGGAAATAAATATTTAAGAGCAATTAAATCTTAGTCAGATGCCTAGAAATAATGAAATGTGATTTGCTTTGTTGTTCTCACGGACAGCATCTGACCAAAAGTTATGGAGCCTGATGCCAAGCTTCTGGGTTTCTCTTTAATCTTTCATTGCCTTGGTTTGCTCCTTCTTTCTCCAGGACAGATACGTGCACATGGACCTCTCCAAATATATTTATGTGTGTGTGTGTGTATTAAATACAAACATCCATTCTCCCTGAAAGGATTTTATGAGGGCTAATGAATGTCTGCAAATCATAAAGAAGTCTGAAAGGCACTCTGTATATGCACGGTATCACTCTTATTGCACCTAACAGTCACATACGTGGTATCAAGCAAGAGAGATGCAAAAATCGGAAAACTCTCCACTCAGTGTAAAATAAGGCACCGAGGTACAATCTGGGCCAGGCAGCTAAGGACCTCTTTGCCAGCACCTGGCCCCTTGCTTGCCCACAGCTTGCATTTGGACCCAAGCAAGTGAAGCAAAGCAGTGATAAGCACACCAACCAGCTCACAGCTCAACTATTAATACAAAGTCAACTTGTGCTCCCGCATAAGGCTGCAAGATCTGGTGGTCCATGAGCAGAAATGCTGCCCACTTGGCTATGGGAGTGATAACACCCGGCAGAAGGTGAGTTGGGCAACAGAGCAGTGCAACCTCGTCAGATGTTTTTTTAAAAGGATTGCAGGAAAAACCTCAACACCTCTGTGGAGAGTTTTCCAGCTGGGCCAGAAACATCTGCACATTTTGTGCTGTCCTGCGTTGCGTATTTGGCTTATGGGCATTTTGACTTGTGTGGACCCAGGAAAGCAACAAACTGACAGACCGTAAAAGACAGCCACCATATCCTGTGCCTGGGCGGGACTTGCAGAAACCACCCCGCACATCCTGGTCCTTTGAGGCAGGACTAGCCACACTTAGATCCTCCTTGACACATGTTTGTCTACCCTGTTCTTAAGAATGTCCAGTGACAGACACTTACCGGGCTTCCCAGGCAATCTGGTCCACGGTTTCACCAACCTGCATCATTAAGGAATTCCTTCCTACTGCCTAACACCATCTTTTTTTCTCAGGGGTGGGGGGAAAGAAGAGCAAACAGTCTACTCCGCCTTCATTAGCAGATACATTCTTCAGTGTCTTCTTGGTTGACCTTGTCTACTAAGGCATACTGAGAGCTAATAATAATAATAATAATTAGCACTTATATAGCACTTAATCCTCAAAGCACTTTACAAACGTTAGCTAATTAACTAAAAGGCAGGTTATATATGTGTCTGTACATATAAATAAAAAAATAGAAAAGATCTGGGAAGTCTGCCACATTTATTCTTGCAGAAGTAAGGTCTTGCAAACTGTTTGCACTACACAAATCTTACTGTTTTCAGTAACATGTCACGCCAGCTTGGTTCAAAGCCCGCAGTTTAGCTTATGAGTGTGTACTCTGCCATCCATGTAGACCTGCAGAGTAGGGAAATTTCTTTAGGACAGCCCTGAGATGGTATTAATTAAGCAGTCTGACAATTTAATATTCAATAGGCTTATTTTCAACATGAGGAGTTGCTAATCACTGTAAATACTTGCATTGTTGTTGCTAGCCACTTTAAGTAATTGCTAGATACCAATTAAACTAGCAGAAAAAGAAACAAGGTCAGGGAAACGGCAGCATTTTCAGTCTCCCACCATCTTACACAAACCCCATGTATTTTGTTTTCTTTTCCTTTCAATCCAAATCCCACACAATCTTATGGACGAGCTCATTTTGGGAATGGTTCCTCCTTAAACTGAGCTACCTCACACGACAAGCTAGGGGCTACTTTTGTCACATCCTTGAAAACCAGGACACTGTGGCACTGGGGCCAGAGGTTGTGGCAAAGGAGAGGTCAAGCCCTGCACAAAGATCCTGAGTTGTGTGGGCTGACATGGAGACAGGGAGGCTGCAATCAGCCTGAAGGGCATAGTGTATGAAACACCATGTTCAGTATCTCCTCATGTTATTATCTAGTTATCCGTGTCCCTACACTTTGACACAGTTATGGGCTGTCCCAGAGACATGAAGCCCAGTGGCAGCGGGCAATGCTCTCCTTGCCAGCAGGTTTGGCTGCTCTCATCCATCTCATGGATGGCCTGAGCAGCTAGATGGAATTGGCAACAGCCTTTTGTACTTGCCCCCACCTTTCCCTTCACCTGCCGCTCTTTTGTATCTTCTAACGTTATGACTGAGCTGGAGATTCAGATCCATTCCAGACTAGTAGCTTGTGGCAGTGGGCTCAGGTGGTGAGACTCCACCAAGATAAAAAAACTTTAGCAAAATAAAGAATGAAAATGTATGAAATGTAAATGAAAGGCCACCTTGCTGACTTGTGGGAAAGGTGGTTGTGGTACAGTGAGATAAAATTCATGCTTCACATGCCTGCCTTAGGGAAAAAAAAAAGGAAAAACCCTCTGTAAAAATGCTGTTCTCCTTGTACTTTGTGTATGTGAAATGTGATTGGCTGCAAATGTTGGCTGTGAAATCCCTCCCTGGTCTCAGCTTTTCCCTTCCACTGGCATATGTACACACATGTACACACAGCAGACACAAGGTGCCACACATACCAACATCCATGTCAAAGCCAGAAGATTTAAGCCTCTGTGAGAGCAAAAGCAAAGACCTCTACCTCTTCTGATGGCCTCTCCAGATCCTCTTGTGGACTAATACAGGTCAGGTCCAGTTTTCCTACAGAACGACCTTAGAGTCAGTGCAATGTTTGTTTCAACAGTCTGGATCCCTTCTTCAGACAGATCTCTGCCTTACATACCAGTTCCTACTGTGAATTCTCTTTAAAGCTGTAAAAAAAAAAAAAAGGCAAGTAAAAAAAGTGACGGGCAAAAGCTGAACACGTACCTATTTTCAAGTGAACTACAGCTCCTCCTGCAACAGGGTAAGTATTATACATGATTACACCACTACAAATCCATACTGTCACCCCCGGATTCATATCATGACATCTGGCAGCAGTAATAGGACTTGTAAAATTGCAAGGGGGAACAAGAACCTGCTTCCAATTGCACAGGTATAATACCTACAGAAGGCAATGGGAATTGTACCAGGCAGCTGAGGAGAGAATTTAAAGCTTTATATTTTAATTTATTCTCTTTTAAGAAAGGAATCAGACTCGAATATGAGCCTGAGATGTGCTTGCTGAACACCTTAAATATTCCTACCACCAAAACAAAAGCAGCACTTGTGTAATTTTTTATTTTATTGTATTTATTTTTCCTAGTTGCAGGGGAGTCCCTCCCTCTCTCGATACAGCTGGACCATCTCTGCCAGAGGACATCCCTGGGGCTCAGAAAAACACTTCTAAAGAGCTTTTTTTTTTTTTTTTTTGCATTTGGAACGCAGTAGATTATATCAAGTGTCAGATATTTTCAAAACATTTCCCAAGGGACAGTACTCCTATAAATTCTTCACACATACACTACTTCACTTTCCATATGCCAAGTGCTGTGCTGTCCACAGACCCGCTGGTGTTATCGCAGGAATCAGTATAAAGATTTGCACATAAGTGCACTTGCTGCAAATTGGACCAGTGGCTCCCAGTGCCTTCCACGGCTATGCACAAGAGAAAGTAAGCTGTATTTAAATATATGAATCGACAGGACACCAACTCTTTCGTTTCTGTGAATGCATAAGTTAAAGGACTTTTATAGTTGTTGAAATTATGAATTTAAAGGCTGACAGATCTTTCCAAAAACAACAAGAAAAACTATTACTTTCCTTTTGGCTCTGTGTTCACATAATATAATTTGGTATCTGCACATTTCCTCAGAATTAACACACTCAACAGATGCTCAGACTGAAAAATTTTGTTCACAAATAAGCACACTTTACAAATGGCGCACCAACATTAGAAAACTAAATCCACCTACATGTACTCAAACTTATTATGGTGTATGCACATATTTGAAAACATCTGTGTATAAGTTTAAGTGTATTACACAAAACCCTGGAGAAGTCGTCTGGTATGTCCCCAAGGTCTTCAGATGCATTGTTTGCTATCCAGAGAGCCCATGAAATGAAACTTGCAGATCCACAGGCCTCGCTAAGCAGCATTTCCTACCTCTGAAGTGCCTCTGTGAAGCTAAGGCAGACGTGGGACTCCAGCAGGCTGAGCAGAGCTGGAAATGGAAGTGCTCAGAGCACACCTTTAAAGTTTTATCTTATTTTCCCTTCAACGGGAGAGTGTGCTCTCATTTTGTGGGGTGCTCAGAGTCACCACAGTCTCCATTAATCTGGAATGAGGTGAAGAGATAGCTGATAAACAAGAAGAAGAGAGTAAAGGAGAAGCCACTGTATTTGAAGAGACTCCACTGATATGCCAACAGTGTATTTCTTACTTCTATCACTTGCCTTGTTGGACGGGTGGCTCAGCCCTTGCAGGGAGCAGGGAGGAGCCCTCCCTCGCCTTGGGGCAGTGCATGAACAGGAACGGGTGCAGACGTGGTCCCCATGCGTTCAAACCCAGGGGAGAGCACACAATAGAGGGAGTCACTTCCGCAGCCATGCGAGGCCTTAGCCTCAGTAGGAAGAGGACTCAACGTCATGTTAAACTCCTGCTTTGCGTGTTCCCACAAGCCAGAGAAACACCCCACCTGTCCCTGGCAGGGAGATGATGTGTTCGGAGATAAATACTCACCCTGCCCACAGGCCTTCAAACACCCACAGGCTCCTGGGCTCTGCCCACACCTAATCCTCCCTTTCTGTAATTCCCTTGAAATCAGGCATTAACTAACTTTCTTTCCACCTGTCACAATCCCCGAGAAATCCCAGGCTGAATTCACCCCACCCAGCCAGCCCTTGCGTGAAAATGTTGTGAGTATATGGCAGCCTCATCAGAAGCAACCTTCGTAAAAGCCTTGAAAACAGAATTTAGCAACGCATACACAGAAGAGCTTCTCCCAAAAGATACAAGTCCTCTTTTTACCATGTGAACTATTCTATGAAACCAATGTGCTATTTATGTATAAAAATGAAAGGCAATAAAAAAAAAAAGCTGTTTTATGTTGCTTGGCAAGCAATAGCACGCCTACATAACCCAACTCTTTGGAGTAAGGGTCTTTGCACACCAGTCTAACATTCCTTTGACTCCGACAAAGTGGAATAAAATCTATTTCAAATATATTATTTGATGAAAGCAGATGTCAGCAGATACTGCCTATGTAATTGATATTTGATTTATTCAAGATTTATGCATGCTGTGCCTTAGATTTATTAATGATAATCCCCTGCTCTTGTGTTTAATATAGTGGAACCAAAACATAATTTGCTGGGATCAGTCAGAAATGCATCAAAGTGATTAACTCTACATGCAAACCATTATCCAGTGACATCCCTACTGTGCATAGTGCAAAAGGAGGCAATAATACAGTAATTGGCTTCACTTAAGCAAGTCAGATATCTGCTGTGATTGCTGGTAAAATTTGGTCCCTTTAATCTCAGTGGCACTACTTCCTCGCATCCTTCATCTTCCCTTGATGCATTCCTGTTCTCAAAAGAGTCAGAAACTTAAAAATAATTAAAAAAAAAATTAAAAATCAGCACAACCAAAACCCCTCCAACAACCTGGCAATTTAACATGAGGAACTCATCAGAACCAGTCAGCAAAGCAATGAAATACAGCTCTGCTCCAGAAAGCAGCTAAGAGGGTCTCTCCCCCCGCTCCCATGAACATAGCATTTGCAGGTTGTTCATGGCATCCATCTCATTGCAGTGATGTGATGAGGCAGAGTGACTCTACAGCCAGCAGGATGCACTTCGTGTGCCCAAGGAGTCAGGAGGAGATTTAAGTCTTCCTTGTGGCCCCCAGCACCCCGTATCAGGAGGGGAAGCACACACGGAGGAAGGGCTGGTAGGTAGCTGTGTAGAGAGCAGCACAGCAAGAACAGCTTGAAAAGAGTTCAAAAGAGGGATTAAGTTCAATGGGGAGGAGAGACTGTCACTCTACGAGTAGTCACTGAGGTTGGAGAGGCATCTCCTCCTCTTTGGCTCCTCCTCACCGCTGGGTGCTAGTCCTTTATCCAGGGAAGGAGCAAGAGTCCCTTAGTTCTTGGGGCTGGGGACAGAGACTCGAATGAAGAGGCAGAGAGCAAAAAAGGCATGAAAAGCCCCAGTCCACGTGGGCAGGAAGAGGAAAGCTGTTAGAAAAAGGCAGCCTGTCTCCTGTGAATTTTCTCACTGGAGTCATGACAGCCAAAGACTCCATTTAGTCTAATTAATTTGTTCCACTCTTGAACAATACAATTTCGGTTAACACGTCTTACGAGTTGTTACATTTCTGGGCAATTCATTGCCACTGCAAGAGCAGCCATGTGTTTCTGTGTTGCGGAACTAAATTTTTTAGCTCCTGGACCAGCACAGTGATGCTGCTCCCAATGACTTGCTGATCTACAGGGCAGGCTAGATTCCCTCCCACAAAACCCAGAAACCACCTTTCCCCCCAAGTCACTTAGGCACTGTAGCAACAAACGCTACCTGAGAGCAGCTCACAGAAGTTAAATCTTATTATTTCAAGTGCTAATCCCAGGAGCAGGTCAAATAAACAGGTATTGAGTGAAGTTCAAATTTTTATGCATGCTTTTCCACCCTTACCATCACAAAGTAACTCCACAAGAGTCCAGCCAGTTTACAGCTTGCAGCTTTTCCTCATCCAAGCACAGATTTGCAATGGTTGCAGCATTCTTCAGAGGCTGTGCTCAAATTAAAGCTTGGGCTCAATAGCATGGCCAGAGCCAGAAATGCAGCCCTCTAGATTCAGGGGGATTCAGTTTTTGCGAAAGAGCTCTGACATGATAAAACCCAACCAAACAGAAACTCCCTTCTTATCTCTGTAACCACTGCTCCTGAAGCTGTCCGGGCGGCAGTGCTGCCCTAACAAACAGTAAATAGGATACTCTGGTATTCAGTCTAATCAGAAAGTAGTTGTCTCAAGAGAAAACCATAACCAAGGAGAAGTTTTTAAATGGGATGTTTAAATGCTCCGTCATTATCACTTATGGAAAGAACGTGTGATTAACATGATTTTCTCTTTCCTTCCACCTGAAATGGCAAAACATAGCAAAAAACAAGTCTTCCTTCATTTCTCCTAGATACAACGGTGATGTGTTGTGATACAGACTTTCCTCACTAAGAAGGGTTTTATTTGGGCCAACGTCCTGCATTGAGGGTGCTGGCTGAAGAATGCGGTGCATGCAAGCCACAACAAATTCAGCAGAAATTAAAGAGTTGCAGCAGTGAGAACCGGGCACTGGGCCTGCTTTGCCTCAAAGAAGCTTTGTGACCTGCCAGCTAGAAAAGAAGGATCCCCTGCACGGCTTGTTAGAGCACATACTGATAGGAGGGACATTGAGAGCTGTGCAAGAATGAGGAAACGCTCTTCGCTTATTCTCTCATCTCCTTGCCTTCCAAGAAGAGGACAGAGCCAGGAGGCACCAAAATCAAGCAAGTCCCAGCCAGAAGAAAAAAAAAAGAAGAGATGGGCTACTTTATTCACAAAGAAAATAAATTCTAGATTTAGAATAATTACTCTTGTTCTTTTTTCCTCCCCTCCTACTGAAACAAGCCAGCCTCCTTCCCATAGCTTCCTCTCCCTTGATACCAGGTTAGAGGAGAGTCTCTGCTCATCCACCATATGCCCCAATGCACCAGTATTCATGGTTTTCCCTTTGTTGCAACTATTTCTATACAGTACAAGAGTCCTCTTCTCATGGGCTGTATAACTCTCCCAGTATAGAGTTTATGCTCTAACCAACTTCAGCAAGTCTTTTTCTTATCTACCTGGTTATTTAAAGAAAAAAGTTACCCTGCATTTCAAAGTGATGCAGCTGACAAGTTGAGAAGATGACATCAATCCTGTCTGGTAGGAAGGGTCTACAATTCCCTAGTGAATTTATCTTTGAACAAATTGAAGAAAAATTGATAGCTTCAATTACGAAGGGAATTCATATCGCATGCAATTTAAAAAAAATTCTTCATTAATATACTTTTTCCAGATTGAGAATAATCACAGCCATCTGGAGATCAAATTACAAAATGGAGACTTGTGCAGTAAAAAGGAATCTTGTCACTCAAACCTTGTACAACTTCGTCCTTTAAAAAGATTGCTAACATTGATTTTATAATGCTCTGTTTCATCCTTCTTCTGGAGCGCTTTATCCTTAATTAAACTTCTTCCAGAACACTCCTGGTGTGCCCGTGGCACAACCAAGACAGCAGTAGCTCCTGATCACGTCACTTCAGCCCCGTCACACATTGCCAAGATACTAACAGAAGCAAGTGAGAGAATTACCAGGAGAGGCACAAGATACAATAAGGAAACGAGTGCATTGGGAGGAAAGGAAATACCAAGACCCAGACAAGCTGTTGGCCTACTCTTCCCCATGGATTTGGAAAAGTGCCACAGACAGCTGCTGCCCTCCAAACCCAACAAGCTCCAGATGGGGCACCCCTCTCCCAGAAGGCTAAATCCAGAGAAGAAAACTTGCAGAGCAGCTGCAGACACTGCCAAGACAGAGGCTTCTGGACACATGGAAACATCCTCCAACTATGACTAGCTTTCCCCTCCCCAAAGCTGTTTGACTGCAGCCTCTCTTCACCTCCACTTTATGCCTTCCCTTCTTCTGCCCTCTCTTCTATTCCTTTTTCCCTTGTAGATGAACTGACCTCCTTTTCACAAAATCTAGCTCGTTCCCCCACACTGGGGAATTAAGAAAGCCTCACGCTGTTCCATGAGAGCATCTTCTACCCACCCTGACTGTGCTCCCTTTTCTGTTTCCACTGGAAGCTCTCTGAGACAAGAGCCACTTACAGCTCCATGTTCACGTAGGGACAGACGCTTATGTTGACCTCAAATGCCCTACAGTAATAAACACAATTCATGACAACTCCCACTTCCAAAGCTCAATGAAATAACCTTTTGCATTTTAATGACACTGATTAAGCACCTTTAGAACACAAAACCAGAAAACGTCAAACCATTTTGTGCTTAACCCCATCCAAAACGATCAATGCGTTAAGCTTCACTGTCCTTTGCTGGACTGCAAGGAAGTATTACTAACAAAAAGTCCTGCCATGTACTCTGTAGACACTCAAGGGCTGCCCTCACCAAAATTTTAATGAAGGGCTTTGCCCAAGGAAAGGGCTTTGCCCTGGCCTCCACAGACACCTGGTGGCAAGCAAAGTAGAGGAAGACTTATTAGGATTTGGCTGGGAGTCTCCCATACCATTAGCAGTGCTCCTCAAGGCACTCACTCACACCCTATGGCTGCAGATACAGCACACACCTTCCCATGGGAGTTGCATCCTCACCGGTGGAAACAACCATGTCTCCTGCCATTTAATGCATACCCTCAGGATCAAATACCTGGCACAGCCCCTGCCCTGCTTTAAACTCATTATTTGAGCCAGCATGAACAGGGGAGGAACATGAGGAATCATCCAGCCCAAACAGTTCCTCTCAGTCAATACTGAGGGCTTAACACTCCCCAATGGCAATCAAATTGCATTGCAGGAATGGTAATTCTGGACCACACCACTGCTCCTGTCTCCAGTAATAGCCATAAACAGAGTGGTAGACTGTAGAGGTTGGATTTTACCCTTATGTCCAGGCAATGAAATTAAAACCTCCAGGCTCTGTTCATGAAATTAAGTATGCAGGCTCTCAGAGTGGGTTGTCTTTCCCGTGATGAAAGAGAGTACTGTGAGCCAACCCCTACAAAGTGTCCTGAACTGTCAAGTAAATGAAACAAATTGAGGTTAAACTTCAGGAAAAAGAATAGCGTGCTGACTGAGTCCAAAAGAAAGTACCACATCTAAACTGAAAGATGAAAAATACCCAAGTTGCAGAAAGAACACATCCCCCAACACACACACACAAGAAACTAAGGTTGACAGTCTCTCGCATCTCAGAATCATAGGACAGTCATCCAGAAATCATGAGATAAGCTAAAAAAGAGTGATATACTAAAAATAATCTACTTTAAAACCCTTTTACATGCCTTCATGGATATGACACTCTCTAATGGCCACATTTTCGCGGTCTTTTCCACAGCCACGAGGACTAGCTCTCGAAGGGAAAACAGGATTTCCTTTGAACACATGCCTCCAGGAATTGAGAGATCAAGAGAAATACAAAAGCAAATGCAAAACATCAGATATCAGAAGATTCATGGTTAAAAAAGAAGGATGAGCTAACAATGAGGACAGAAGGTCAGCTCATTAGGGAACTTATGATATAAAACACAGGAAGTTTTTCTCAAGAACGCCAGGAAAATAACAGCTTAAATTAAATTACATATTAGTTCGGTGTTTAAAAAAAGATGCCCTTATTTAAGAAGTGCTTAAAGTATATTAATGGTTAATCATACAGGTCTCCTCACACACACAAGCAGCATTAATTCCCTACCACCACTTCTGCTCTATGACTAATATTGTTACTACTTGGGTAAAGTATCACCCTGGCAAAAACCCTTTCCTTCACTACATACCACAAGAGGCTTGGACACACCAAAGTACCTCTCATCTCTGAAGCCTAGAATGTGGACCTTTTAAAAACTCAGTGCAAACCCAAAGCAAGCAATTGGCTAGCAGAATTTGCACCCCACCAGTGAGCCAGCTTTGCGTTCATCAGCCATGTCCTTCAAGGTTTTTAGATGCGCTGACGCAGGATGCTTGGCCAGTGGGAAAGAATTAAAAGTTGATAAGCGCTAATCTGTTAAATTCGCTGCTGAGCTCATTCCTGAGTTACAATTATAACCTCTGGAAAGTTGTCCCACATTCAAAACACCAAGAGAAAATATGAAATACTGTTTTCAGCACTGTCATAATCCAGCTTTGACAACCCTCTAAATAGGGCTTGCCAGAGAAAACTATCTCTCTGGGTCCCTTTGTTCTCTCTTTGCTACTCAGCACACCTATGTCCAGCTGAGTTGTGTTTCTGTTTAAGTCATTGTACCATTCAGTTTCTTAGTGGTTTCCAAGCACGTTACCCCCTACACTACCCACCTCTCCAAATCCAACAGCAGGTGAGCACCTCTTCGCTTACAAGACACCCTACAAACACTGTACAGAAAACATTATTTCTTCCTACAAGAAGGAATGGTGGCTTTGAAACCCTCCTCACATCTTTCCCTGTGAGCGGTGTCCTAGAAAAAGGACTTCTTGGCCTGACCCTGTACCTTCTTCCATAAGCAAGCCACTAGCTAAAGGACAGGGTACAAGTCGTGAGTTACATGGGGAAGGAAAAGGGCCACATCGCACCACATGGGCTGATGCTAATGAGCAGGACTAGTCCCTGCAATAAATCCATATCTAAAGACTGCACCTCTGAATAAGAAGATTTTAGGGATAGGAGGGTGTTAACAGGATACAACGTTGATGATTTAAGACAGTAAGTGTCTCCTTTGAGCTAAGTGTCCCTACCTTGGCAAAGAGATGATGGTATGCTAGAAATATTAAACTAGTAAACTCCATGGAGATACATAGGTACAAGTAAGAACAGAATGTGAATCCCTGTCTTCAGGATAAGTTATCAAACAGATCCTCCTAAACAGCAGCCAAATATATATCCGCATCTACTGTTGTAGGTGTTAATGGAACAGCTCCCAAATATGAATGCTGAAATAACATCCTGATCTCCTGTAACCAGAGCTAAGAGGATTTGCCATTGATATACCAGCTCTGAGCTGGATTTACTTCAAAATTCTCAAAAGCCCCTGCAATGGCATAAAGCACGTTTTTGTGTCGAAGGAATCCAGATGAGCGCTCCACATGGGGCACTGGGCGATACGTAATGAATTCCACATTCTGGTTTTGCCCCCAGAGAAGGCTCCCACAGATTCCACAATGGAACAAGAGGTTTATTGAACAGGACAATGTGAGAGGAAATCTATTTTACAACTTTAAGCGAGCTTCTGTCCACAGAGGATGAGCATAATTTGTTGCTGAAAAGAAAACTAATATAAGCAAACTGGCCTAAATATAAAAGGAACAAAATTTCATCTTTTCTAGTTCATAAAAGAAACCTTGTATTTGTTGTATGTGTGCACTCATCCCTACATACACATACATGTTGCATGTACATGCAGATATTATGTATAAGCACTCTCCAAACACAAAGGAGCTAAAAACAACATAATCCTGTCTTCTGGAAGTTCTTGGTACGGAAACAGTAATTAGATCATTCTACATTTGAATGTAGTACAGTTAATCAGAGCTTTCCCAGGGGCATTTTAGAATTAGGAGGAACACTATTAAGGAATACAAATGTTTTATTTCCTAAACTGCCAATAAGAGGACACGATCAACTTAAAAAAAATGCAATGGAAATAGGTTTCTTAAAAAAAATATTCAGACCAATTCACTCCAATGTCATGAACCTAAATAGGATGTCATTGTGCCAGGGAATTAATTGGATTGTAAATAAAAGTGAAACCGATCAGTAAGTTTTTATTGCTTGTGATGAGTGAAATGCAAGGAGTGTACAAAGAGCATAAATGATGAAAGTTGAATTTGTTCTGAAAAATTCTTTCAGTTTGAATAATCTGCAGGGTATTAATGGCACTGGTAAGAATTTTTATTATAAACATATGAGGACAGTGTGAATCAGGAATAATTCTATTTAAATCAGCGGGATTGCACTAAGGGAGCATTTTTGAGGGCTGCAGAATGGAAACTAACTGAGATCTACATACCCTTTCAGTGAGAGCAGAATCAGGCCCATGGTTTTCTTCTTGTTTTTCCTCCTTGCTCTGTAGCTGCTTATGTGCTTTTATAGAAAACTCTCTTTTCTCAAGCAGCAGCCCCTCTAGATTTACATCTGGGTGCTCATGTCCGACTGTGGTGACAACATCTCTTTCAACTAAAACAAACACAGCTACCAATGAAGCCAGCAAACTTGCTGGAATGCAGGAGTCGCTGAACTGAAGAATGCCAAAGAAATGCAAAATAACGCAATCCCAAACCTTTCAAAAGAGGTGACCAGGGTGAGACAGAGGCATTCTGAGTGCTGAGGGACTGGGGGCAATGTCTCCTGAGGAAGGCACATAAAGTCAAGAATCACGAAGTAGGAGAACCAGAGTGAGAAGCTATACCCTCATTTTGTATTTTGACCAGGATCTTGTGCTTCCTTTTTCAAGGAGCAGAAAAGAGCAGATACTCAGAAGGACTCTTTGAACGGCCAGCACATTGGAGATCATACCTGATGAATGGAGCTGAAAGCCAAGGACTCACACTTTTCCTGAGCAGCCCATACTAACCATGAGAAGAAGAAAGCCCTGCCAGCTTCAGATGTTAAAGAACGGAGGGTGAAGCGCTGAGGGATTAGTCTCCTAACTCAGCCACATTAGTTAGATGATGTAAATACAGATTCTCGTCTCTTTTTGCATCTCCCCATTATCTAGAGACTTAAAAGGGCTCATGCAACCTGCATGTAGTATTATCAATACCCAAGGCAGATCAATTTAAGTTAGCTTGAGTACAGCTACAGAACAACATTGCACAATAAAAGTGTGATTGCTATCTGAAACATGCTGGGGTAAAAGACCAGGGAAAGAGAATACCTTCTCATGTTAACGGATAACAGTGGTACAAAGCTGTGATTTTATTTAGGCTTGGAACAAGCACCAAACTTGAAACTAGCAGAGCAGCTATATCTTGGGATGATCCTCTAAGAGAAGCCATGGCAGTGCCTTACTGCTGGTGCTCCTGAGAACTTCCTTGATGGGAAACAGCATTACTTGTCTCTCTCTCTTGCTGCAGACCTTGGTTTCTACATACCAGGGGACAGGTGCACGCAGTCTGTTATAAGGCCTTCCTGTGCAGCTAAAAAGGGTTTTAGGAGACGTGTAATGGTGTTTTTCTGAAACTAAAACTTAATTTGTTTATCCCACCTCTTAGAGAGTGAAATAGCTCAAGGAAAACAAAGCAGACAGAAAAAGAGCACATGCGCAAAGGAGATGGACTCCCGTAGAATAACATAGCATACTAATTCATTCTGATATTGCTATTTAGTACCTGCAAAGTCTACCATTATGCATTATTAAATTCATGTATTATTGAATCACAATCCTTGTTGCCTGGTAAGAAATGTGGATGATTTCTTAGCTTAAATTAAAGCACTGCTTCCCTTATTTGAATAAAACTGCATTACTGGCTGCCTCGCATGGTAATCAGAAAACTGCATTAGGCAAGTAGTACTGTATGAATTAAAAAATAATGAAACAAGACTTTTCAGTCAGACATTGTTCCCTTGCCTGCTTTTCATGACAGCAGATTTCCTACTTTGAGTTGATAAGACAACAGCAAATGAAGATAACAACATGAGAGCAAAATCATTCACTCTAATAGGCTCCACCTGTGCAGACTTCAGCTCATTTACATGACTGAAGAAAAATTAGAAATCATGCAGCAATTAGTCTCTTCCAGATTATGCACTGTGTCAACTGATACCACTCTGGAGAGCACTAGTGCTAAAATGGTTTCAAAAGATAAATCTACTAGCCTGTGCAAACATTTTTAATTACCTGGAAAACTAGATTGCCTGTTTAGAAATCTCTTCTGTAAACCAGGCTGCCCACACAGCACTGGAATCAAATGTCACCAGATTCAAATGTTTATATAACTGACTTTTATAGTGTTTGATGGCTTGGTGAAACAGAACCACACATCTGCTTTTGCTGCTTTGTAGTTGAAGGAACATCTCTTTAGAGGGAGGCAATGCAATTGAGGTAAAAGGAATTTTTCTTTCTGTTTTTTGTGCTAGCAAGTATCGATCCCTTCAGTCTCAGATCTCATCATCCACTCTGGTCATCCATTGTAAAATGATGATCATTCACAGCACTGAGCAAACCCACCAGCAGCTATTTACAGGATAAAAATTAAGGGCTGCATTGTGAACCCTGTACTCTCACCAGTAAGGAGTTCTTCACCTAAGAGGCCCAGTGAAGTCAATTTAACTGCTTATGAGTAGCTGTTCATCCTTGTGAGTAAGCAGTTCACAATCTGGGCTTAAATTCTTTGCCAGGGTTAGCATATGTTCTGGTGGAAAGGCAAGTCTGCACTCCCAGCTGGTGCAAATCTGCATTGTTCCCAAACTCACAGGAGTTCTGCAGATTTGCACCCAGTGGTGATCTGGACCCCTCACATTAAGCATGTGCTCGCCACACCTTTGCCATTGTTAATGAGGTTTTAAAAGCATCTATTGAAATTTGAAAATGGCGCTTCTTTGGTATATTTAAATTTCTCTCAAAGAAAAAAAGCCTTAAAGTAATTAAAGAGGAAGATAGCAATGAAAGCACAGCAGAGACTTCAAGAGCCACAGAGCTTAATTCAGAGCCAGGTCCTTTCTGTTTATTTGACTAATTCTCTCAAGAACTCCAGAGCAAGGAAATACCTAACTATGAAGCTTGCAACCTCTAGGACTGCTCTTGCGTTCATATTCTCTATATGATATTTCCACAGAGCATAAAAATACAGCTTTATAATTTGAACTGGATTAACTAATAATGGGCCACCTTAATGGCACAGTCACAGCTTTGGTTATGTAAACTGTTCCTGCAGGCTGAGTTTAGATGCAGGACCTAACCCTTGAAGGTTTTTTCTTTCCCTTCTTGAAATAGTGCATGTGTCTTTTCATGTCACACAGAATAAATTCTACAGTTTATAGAAGCGGGTTTGGTGAGGGTCACCCCCACCTTCACAAGGTATTTACACAGCTCAGTTCTGATGTGGCACCAGGTTTGCATTAGTCTTAATTCAGGACCCCTGAATTATCCCTCTTTAGTTATTCAAGACTTCTTGTTACAGCTTTGTAGTTTTGAAACTCTTAGCTGAATGTCTTCAGCATTTCCAGTTACAAATTAAAGAGCTTAATTTCTTTCTCAAAGCTTTTGAGTTGGACTGTGTCCCTTGGACACACCTGTGTAGTGTGGGTACCATGGAGTCACAGCCACAAAAGCCCCAGAGATCCTTCAGAGCTGGCAGGTGCATCTGAGAGCTGCTGTGCTGTGACAGGGCTTAGCCGAACTGTGGAACTCCTTGCCACAGGATAATTTGAATATTAAAATGTTTGTGTGGACCCAAAAAACAGGCTGGAAAGGATGCAGGGGCTGAGTACAGCCGTTCTGATATATAGCTTAAAAGATATCCCATTCTTCCCCTGATACCTGTGAGGGGGACACCACCCTCCTTACTCCTGTATTTCTGCTCCCTTCTTGCTTCAAATACTAAACTTCCTTTCTGTGCAACTTACGAACAGTTGAGGGGTGAAAGGTAGCTTTGTTTCCCCAGGGCTCGGTGTTGGGCCCTGTTCTGTTTAATATCTTTATTGATGATTTGGATGAGGGGATTGAGTGCACCCTCAGCAAGTTTGCAGACGACACCAAGTTGGGAGGCAGGGTCGATCTGCTTGAGGGTAGGGAGGCTCTACAAAGAGATCTGGACAGGCTGGATCGATGGGCTGAGGCCAATTGTATGAAGTTTAACACGGCCAAGTGCTGGGTCCTGCACTTCGGTCACGGCAACCCCATGCAGCGCTACAGGCTTGGGGAAGAGTGGCTGGAAAGCTGCCCGGCAGAGAAAGACCTGGGCGTGCTGGTTGACAGCCGGCTGAATATGAGCCAGCAGTGTGCCCAGGTGGCCAAGAAGGCCAATCGCATCCTGGCCTGTATCAGGAACAGTGTGGCCAGCAGGAACAGGGAGGTGGTTGTTCCCCTGTACTCGGCACTGGTGAGGCCGCACCTCGAGTACTGTGTTCAGTTTTGGGCCCCTCACTACAGGAAAGACATTGAGCTGCTGGAGCGTGTCCAGAGAAGGGCAACCAAGTTGGTGAGGGGCCTTGAGCACAAGTCTTATGAGGAGCGGCTGAGGGAACTGGGGTTGTTCAGTCTAGAAAAGAGGAGGCTGAGGGGAGACCTTATCGCTCTCTACAACTACCTGAAAGGGGGTTGTAGTGAGGTGGATGTTGGTCTCTTCTGTCAGGTGTCTGGAGATAGGACAAGAGGAAATGGCCTCAAGTTGAGGCAAGGGAGATTTAGGTTAGATATTAGGAAAAATTTCTTTACTGAGAGGGTTGTCAAACATTGGAATGGGCTGCCCAGGGAAGTGGTTGAGTCACCATCCCTGGAGGTATTCAAAAAGCGAGTGGATAGGGTACTCCAGGGCATGGTTTAGGGGGCATGGTTAATGGTTGGACTTGATGATCTTGAAGGTCTTTTCCAACCGAAATGATTCTATGATTCTATTTGTCTGTTTGTCCTTCTATCCAGTGCACATCTCATACAGAGAAGGACCCAACATCCAGGTAAACAGGCACGGGGGGATTCTGCTCTGTTCATCCTTTATGCAGGATTACAACCTTCACCGAGGCAATAGCCCAGATAACTCTGGCACAAACCATGTGGAAAGCATTTTCATCACTGCAGCCTTTGCCCTGGTCTCTGAACTGGACAGACTCCCACTGAGTATGGCCACTCTTATGTTCTAGTTTTGAGTGGCCACTGAGTGCCAGAACGTTGCTCATCCACGAAGAGTCATCACGCATAGCTTTGCTGCTGCTTTTTTCTTTTAATGCAAATCCAATACAGTTTAATGATTTTGAGGCTAACATATATATGCTTTGGATAGAAGTATAATCAGCCACACAGCAGCACTGCATAGGAAAGCAATGGGAGGAGAGGGCCCTCTGGATGCGCAGGGAAAGTTGGAGAGACAGAGTGCAACAGCCCTCCTTGAAATGTGGCCAGAATGCAAGAGAGGGGCTCTGGAGGTGCTGCATGGAGACGTGCATACAGGCACCTACCCTACTGTAAGCCAGTTCAACTGAGCTTTAATAGGAAGGACTGGCAAGGAGAACCTCCTAACAGCCTTAATTTATTCCTTGATGATGCCACAGTTGGTGGTACTGACTAGGATTCAAATATAAAATGGAATTTATGGAGAAATTTATAAGTTTAATGGAGAAATCTGTTAAGAGCCTTGAAAGCCCTTATATAGCTAACGAGGTGTTTTAAGTCCCCTAGCAAATTCTACACTTGCCTGATGAGGTTCAAGTTTCATAGTATAACCAGACAGCAAGGGGAAAGAATGACAGTATATGTGGCAGAGCCATAACACTGACCAAGGGCTGCTCATTTGGAAACATCTTGGAAGATACATTATGAGGCATGTTCATCTGTCGTTATTAATGACTGAAGTCAAAGGATTAACTGGGTGAGCCTGATCTAAGACTTGTGGAGCCTGATCTAAGACTTGTGGACTTGGCAACGTGCGTGGAAACTGCAATCATCAATACCTTGGATTTGCAACTAAACAGTATCTTAAAACCATCAAGGATAAAAGTGAGAGAAAGGTGGATTCACGCTTGCCTCACTTATTGGGATTGCCTTAAGGATATATGGGCAAATTGAACACTGTAGAATGCAGGAGTTGCCACAAGATGGGACATTCAGCTCACAAATATGAAAGTTGCTGGCAGAATACTGAACTTCACATCTAATGAGTAAAGCTGGCTTGATAAACAGTCACTTAAAGGAGTTAATCCTTTGCTCCCTTTGTGAATCACCTGCCAACAGGCTCCTGATAAAAACCCTCTCCTGTTCAAGCCAGAGGGAATTTTGACATTGGTGACAGAGTTACTGTTCCAATTCTAGCTTGTGTGTAACCAACTGGTGAAAACTGAGAATCAGAAACGTCATCCTGCAGAAGGTGTCCAAAATGTCTGTTGTTTGTTTTCCTTTGATTACGTTAACAGAGACATGTCTTTGGCTGTAAAGTCAACTGGCCAAGTGGTGCCTCTGTTGGGGAAACCACTGCAGCTTCCTCCTTCAAATGAATCTTCTCTTCTCCACAAATTAATATGTGTTTTCAAAAGCCGCTGCGGCTAAGCTTCCCAAGCTATGATTCAGGCCACACAGAGTGAGCAAGCAAGCAAGCAAGCAGGCAGAACAAAATGATTCCCTGCTGCAGACAGCACACATCTAGACTCAGTCTTAGGAGGACAGCAAAAGTGAGTAATTCCCTGAGTAACGAAAGCAAACTTGGTTTTAGAAGTCAACATAATAATGTTCAAATAATTGTTTCCCTCTCTGCTCTTTGGCCAGTCTTTTTAGTGGCAGTTGGAGTTCGAGTCCTAAAGGCAATGCAAACTTCTTCTGGATAAAAGGTGAGGGATGGAAATGTAGCTTCTGTGATGTGTCTTACAATGAAAGGAAGGAAATTAGTTGAATAGCTTGCCTAATGCACCATACGGAGGTAGAAGCGAGGACAGTACGGCTGCTAGAAGTTAATGTAAAAAACACTAACCACAAATCCAGCGTAGGGCCAGGCTCCAAAATGTAAGTGGAAGTGGCCTAGAAAACCCACACAAAGACAGTAATTTACAAGCAAAGGTTCTATGCTTCTGGAAAATAAGGGCAAGAATAAAAACTGCCTGTGTTAGTAATCTAGGATCTGGAGCAGAGTAACTAAATCTATTGGGCTTAGACTGCCTGAAGGCATAACATTAAACTGGGGAGAGACATTCAGTTTAATCTCCAGCATGACAGATGTCCTTAAGGGGATTCTATGTAAATATGCAGTGTATTGTTTTTGCCTTCTTAAAAAAGGAGGGGGAGTTGAACCACCTCTCTCCTATCAGATGGTATGGATATTTTGCTCTGCCTTGAAGGAGACGCAGTTAAGTTTAAGAGCCTCTTCATGATTCCAGTTCACGCCTTCCCCTGGGCCAATGTAAATCAGCTGCATTACAGGGATGTTGTAAGTAACCCTCAGCATGATGCGCTTGCTATATACTGTCTATGAGTACGTCTGCACCCTGGGAACACATGATGTGGTGTTAACAGCAGCATCTCTGACTTTTCTGCTGCATGTAGGAAAAAAAAAAATAATGGTCGGGGATGAGAGGCAAAGGGGGAGGAGAGAGAAGGCAAAACCACAGAATACAGGGGCCCATATTGCATTCCCAGCACCAGCTAATAAACTGAGTTTTGGGGGCCTGATCTGGGGAAGAAGTGTTCTCTTTTGGCAGAATTTAAACTGCAGCTTAATTCAACAACAGTATCCAAGGTCTCACAGTATTCATATTCCTGCCTGATACCGCAGGATGGGACTGAATGAGTTAAACTCAAGGATAGGTTATGGAGCCAAATGGGGCTGGTAAGAATTCTTTTTAAAACCACTGCTTTCAAAATAAATAATGCAGAAAAACACTTAGGGAGAAGTCTGAAAATATTCCAAAACAGCCACTGAAGCAGATGACCATACAAATTCACCTGAAAGACAGGAAAGAAGTTTGTGTGTGCCAGCCTGCAACTTCACAAACATGTGGTGCATGCAACCTCCAGAGTGACTGAAATGCTGAAAGCTTCTCTAATCCAAAACTAAGCTGATTTTGCACTACAACCACAATTATTTTCTTTTTAAAATCAAGCATGCCACTGCCAGATCCGTAGCAGGTGCAAATCAGCACAGGCTTCAAGGGAGCAGCCTGATCTACAGCAGCTGAGGATCTGGTGTAAAATGAGATCATCTGCTGAAAAACTAAGAGAAAGGCATTTCTATTTGTCATCTGCTATCTCTTACAATTGCTCAGTAATTTCTATCGTGCCCCTCTAGAAATCCAAGTGATTGACTTGCTTACTGCTCTGGCTGTTCCCCACCCTCAGCAAGCTCTGAGTATGAATGCCTCCTGGCCAGGGATACTCACCCACAAGACACTTATTCCCAAAGGATTTTGGCTGGCTTTTCTTCCAGATAGAAGCCATCAACCCATATCCTAGTCTCACTTACACTCAAAAACCACTGCATAGCCTGGACCACCAAATCCCAGACTGAAACCATCAAAGATACTCTCTGTTTCTCTAGCAAGGATTACATCCTAGAAAAACAGCCAGAGGAGCAGATCTAACAGAAGCCCTTTCACCGCAATGGGCTGTTTCCCACAGCAGAAACTGTATTTCAAATGTAAAACCGCCACTGTGATCTCTGCTTCTGCTATGCTGATCACCCGGTGCTGCGCTGTCTACCCACACTCTAATAAAAGCTCAGAGTTAGCACAGGGAGGAAATGGAGCACCAAGGCAACAACATCAACAACAGCGTTTAAGACACCATAGAGGTTTAAACCGCTATAACTGGGTGGGTGCCCCGTGTAAGGGAGCTTTATGGATTAGTTAACGCTGGCATCTTTCTTCTGTAGAAAGAGGACTGGCAGGAACCATCTGTGTCACGGTGTATGGAAGACTGCCATGTGACACATGGCCCAGAGGGTTTACAGAGCATCTATTCTGAGCTCCTTTGTAAACCCTAAGCGAGACGATCCCAAGAGCATAGAACAAACTAAATAGCATTAGTTTTTCCACATCTAATGCATCCAAGTGTGCCAAAGGAAGAGGGCTGAAGAGAACAAGGGAATCACCAAAACCTAGTTAGGGGAAAATGTCTAGATGGACCTTGACAGTCCCCATTCCATGGCACAAGTGGGTACGGAGAATGTAAAAACACGGTTGCCACTTTTCTTAACGCCTTAATCTTGAGCTCAGAAATAAGACATATCAACTACCATTCTCAGCTCAGTACGTGCATTACAACTACTCATTTCCACCTTTGGTGAATTTCCGCTCCTTTAGAGGAGGAGAAACCCCCCATGATTCAGATTATATTTGTAGGAGACACAAAAGAAAGTATTTCCTGGTCACTTCATTTCTGACAGTGCAAAATCCCAATCCCAGCAGCAGCGATTACTCCTTTTAATCCTCATTCATCAAAACTGCCTTTCACAACCTGCCAGTTTCAAATCCTACCTTGTTTACAAAAAGCCTGTATGACAGTCAGGAGATAATTGGTTTCCACTACCAGTAGAAAAAAATCCTTGCCAAACCATCTAAAGCCCTTCACACTCCCAGCTCCCCAGGACTCACTGGGGCTGAATTTGACCTACCACTTCTCAACAGAGACTTCAGCTGTTCACAGTTGCAAGTGGCAGCTCAGTTGCAAACTGAGGTTTGAGGCAACTCAAACCCTGATTTTGTAACCACCTTGTTAAATCTCATGCAACTACTCCAGATTCTTAAAAGCAAACGCAATGTTTGGGAAACGGGTCCAGTTGGCAAAGACGCCCTCTCTTCATTTGCATAATTATAGGCTGTGCTTTAACACTACTTATGGTTGAGGGTGCCTGACACTTTCCATTAAGAAACTCGGCTTTCATTTACTAAAGACATTGCCAAACTCTCTATGCTTGGTTTTATATTTTCCTAGCCAATGTCTGTCTGACTTGGGCTGAATTATTTGGGAAAGTTTCAGTTAAAACAGTTCGGCTGTTTCCCAGAATGAAGTGAAAGGGAAAAACAATTTGTCTGTAATGAAAAAAAAAAAGTAATAACCATTTAATGCATTTAATGGAGAAGTTCTCACAACCACATGCTCTGGAGCAGGAACTTAAAGCATTGGGGGAGGATTGCCCATATGAAGCCTGTTGCTGGCCCCCCACATACCCATTTGGCAAATTTCTGCTTTGGCCAACTTCTAACCCTGCAGAGGACTCTTACCTCAGGCACGTTCACTGGGCACTTATTAGAGCTAAGTTCTCTCAAGATAAGCCTGCTCTGAAAATGCTCCAGACTCACACAGCTCTTGCAGGCAGAGAAGAAATTTCCAGGAGCATCCCTGCCAGGCATCTGCCTATCCCAGGCACAACAGTCATTTTCGAGAAGTCCAATTTATTTGCTTTCTTCAGGTCCCCAAATTGTGCTAAAACCTAGGAGGTCGGAAGGGAGGCAAAGACATGAGGAGTCCTTCCGTTTCTTTCCACATAGCTCTTCCTCTCTTTTCCTTGCCACTTCAGAGGCAGAGTATGCCTACTGACATGCATGCTTTGTTTGGGGGTTGCAAGATGCTAACCTATTCCCATGGAAAGCAGAAACTACTCTGCTCTTCTGCATAAGGAGGCCCTAATCCAGGCTGGGCAGTTACACTCTCTGGTTCAGAAACCTCAAGGTCGTCCATTAACTCAGCATAAGAAGCCATGCTAGGGAGCTCTCTTCCAAAGGGCATTAATGAAGAAATGGATGAACTGAGAAAATAAAACACCCCTTCTCCAACAGCAATCAAAGAACCCCCAAAATAAGAACCCCAAATTCCACATATTCTGATTCATCACTAAAAATCATTTTCCCTCTGGAAGCATCATGTTTGCTCTCCATATGAATAAGCACAGTATACTGTGTACTGGGAAGAAGAAATACTGCCTAGGAGTTAAACCACAAAGTCAAGAGATCCAAATTCTATTCCTGGCAAATACCCAACACCTGCATTTGCAAACCCAACCGCCTGAAGCAAGGCACCAATGTCCATATTCAGGCACTTAAACAGGGAGCCTTGTATCCAGCAGCCTTGCAAGGCCAGTATTGGTTACCCATGCTTCAAAAATCTCTGCCTTAACTGTTTGGTGTCTTGGTGTCTCCAAGTCACCAAACTCTCGTTAATAGTGTTCAACCTGTGGAAATATTTGGGGTGGAAAAAGTTGGACAAAAACCAATGATCCTTCCTATGTCTTCTTCCTACTGGGCACAGGCTTCCTCCCACTTAACACTTGGCCATGGAAACAGCCGATTCCCTATTTAGCATCTCTGGTAGGGCAGAAACCTGGCAGTGTGCAGAACGTACCTGGGTTAAGAATCCTCTAACACATATCCACCTTCATGGTGTAGCCAGTGATGGCTGGAGGAGGATTCAGATGTTCCAGGTGTTACAACAGACTCAGGTAGTGATAGCTCCACTCAGGTGGGAAAGTGTCTCACACTGTGGGACTCCCATCAATCACAGTGGAATTACAAGCAGGAGAAATTGCTATCCACATGAGTTGGGAATCACTGGCTCGTCTCTCCTATTTAATAATTGGAATGAAATGTCTTGTAGTTCCAGATTCCCAAAAGAAACACTTAACCAAAAATAACCTGCAATTATACTCTTGTCCAAAATATTCAGAAATAATTTTTTTCTTTTCCCACAGCATTAGTGATTTTGCCTGGATTTAACAATGGATGTCAACTGTGAACCTCTGCCTTGTGAGAAAAAACAAGAAACAAAGCTCCCAGACAGAGCTTTCTCTAAGCACTACATGCACAGAACTTTTCAATAGTATCAGATTTATTTACTTCTAAAGTGCTATTCAATAAAGCCACCTTACCTGTTGGCAACAGAAGACTGAACTCTGCCCTCAAATTCCTTTGAAATAAATGGATGCTGAAGACAAACAGTGCTATGCCATGAACAACCTGACACTCATGAGGTGAAGCCTACCAGAGAATACATCACTGCAATTCTTCCAGCAGATGCTGCTTCTCAAAGAGCAACTAAACTCTTCATAGCCTGGTAAGCATAGTGAACATGGGAGGTGAGGAAGGTAGGGGTCTACTTTGTTACACAAGATTTGGAAAAGCTACTACTTACCAAAATAGGCTGTGTCCTGACACAATATATCTTCATCTTAATGCATTACTTGGCAGTCCCAACCACTCCTGGTACCAAAGGCCAAGGCTATTTCCTCATTAAAGCCATCCTATCACTCACACCACCAGGCAATGATGACTGAAGGAGTTCAGCACCTTATCGAGGGTCATTTTTTTAGGATGGCTTTCAGGCTGATGATAAAAGAGAAGCCCTGCTCCTGGTGAGTTATGCCTGTATGTAAATACAGCTTTAAATTTTGACTTCTTTTGTAAATGCTTGATCATAATTGTTAACTGGTCATTAGATGCAGCTACATTCCTTCACATCTTATTAGAAAGCACTCCTTTTTTCCTGAAGAAATAAATAAAGTGAATGCATTGTAAATGCCTAACAGATGAAGGAATAACAAGCTGTTGCAAAGCATGTAACACAGAGATATTGTTAAAACAATGTGTGTGCCTGTTAAATGCAGAAACATTTAATGTTATTATTAGGTATGCTATAAAATCCACCATAATTCATTAAATAATATTAAAGTATTTATAGATGGACCCTTCTATGCTACGTAACTGGTTACTACTGTAACAAACATGCAATGCCAAATCTATCATTTAGGCTTTTTAACTTTCCTAAAGCGTTTTTTCCCCTCCTATGAAAAAGCAGATGTTCTAAAGCAACAGCAACTGTAAACTCCCAATATATGCTCGAAGGCTGAAATCTAATATTTAAAATGAGCTGTTCTAGTACAAAATGTCTCCATGGTGACCCCTGGTAGCTGAGTGGGAACTAGACTTGGCAGCGAGTCCAAGCGGATGCAGCTCCTGTTGGTGGCATGCACTGACCAGGGATTCATTGCATCTGGATGCCAAACCAGGCCAAGGTGTCAAGTATTGCTCCACACACTCACCAAAACAAACTGAAGAGGGCTTTCAGCAAACTGCTTCCACCGAGCAAATAGCAAACATTCACAACAAACACCGGTTTGTTGTGAATTAGTAATTTATGTAATGAGGTCAGGCTTTATAACAGGGTTTAACCCTAACAGTAAATCTGATTGCGACCCGCAACCAGTAATTAACAAAAGCCAGTTTTTCTGATGAAGTACCCACAGGGTTAAGAATATGAAATTCTGCATTCCTAAGTTGCTTAAATATCCATACTCCCAAGTGCTGCTAAAATGAAATCAAAGGTTTGCTTTGTTTTTTAAATTAGGGAGTTCATATAACTTGAGCCTCAAAAAAGTATGTGACAGTTCAACAACTAAACACAGTACCAACAAATATTTAAGCATCACAGGCTATATTAAAGAATTCCTCTGCTTCGTACAAAAAACCGAAACCCTGGAGTTCCCCAAATTCCTCCTGGTTTTTAGTTTTAACAGTAGAGGGACAAAAACACTAAGAGAAAAATTCAGTTCTCTTTCTGAATCCAGAATATCTCTTCTGAAGAAAGCTGGATTTATGCCAGTGTAGTTGACAGCAGTCTTTGCCCCCTAATGGGGAACACCAGAAAATTATTGTTACTGAAAATCCAAAATACTACATAATGGGGTTAAGATTTAAGAATAAGTAATGTTTTCTCTAAGAACAGTTTTCATAATGGAGGCTTTCTCATATGCTGTATTTTTCATACAGGCAGGATTTCACGCTTATGAAAAAACATGGTCATTTGGGAGCAGTTGAGCATTGTGGTCACCAAGGGCCCAGTCTGAGTCATGCTGAGTGCCTCTTCGTGAGGAATCCTTCCTGCACTCTGTGGACTCAAGCAGAAGCTGGGGAGCCTAGCACCCTTGCTGGTCAAGATGTGCACATCTCGCAATGTAGTTTGGACAGCAACGAATTTGGCTCAAGCAGAGAAGCAGGCAGGTCCAAAACAACGCTCTGCCAACTAAAACAGACATCCCAGGCTCAAATTCCCATCCCCACCATGCACAAGTTTCTCTCCCCTAGCTCCCACCCCTATCATCACCTTAAAAAAAGATGGCTCAGAGCCACAAACTATTTCAGGACCAGGGAGTGAGCGAACGCTGGAGCTGTGACTCTTGCTTGGAAAGCCCCAAAGGACAAATGAGGCAGCATCCTTCAAAGCAAGAGGCAAGTCCCATTCCATTTATGGCTAAGATTATGTCTGGGAGAGAAAAAAAAAAAAGAATAAAATAAACTCTGCCCTGAAGCCAGAGATCAGCCAGCACAGGAGCTTTGGCTGCGAGCACTCGAGGGAGAGACCATGTCTAATAACAAGCAAGCTGCCACATTCTGGACCAGATCCAGTTCCCAAGTGGATTGTAAGACATAGCCCTGTATTTATTTTTACAAAGATCAAGTGTGTGTATATTTATATTGCTTGGTCAAAGAAAGTTGACCACAAACAAGCAAACAAAAAATGCCTTCCTATTCTCTGCCTCTGGCTCAGGTGATGCCATTCACACCACAAGCTCTCACCTGAAACTGCAGGGACACGGTGCCAGGAGTTTGTCTGATGCCCATAAAGGAGGTTGCTCAGGCTTGCCTGGGCAAAAGCCTCAGCTATCCCAGAGCTCTGCTAGGTGATCCCAGTCTGTTCTTGCCCCTTTTTGCTAGAGAACAATATCTATGACCCAATGAAGCATGTACAATGATGGAAACACTACACCTGACAGCCACAACCTCAGTGCTACAGTCTGCACAGGCCTCCCGAGGTGGGCTTTCCCCAGGCAACCCAAAATGCCCACCTGCATCCTCAGTCCATGTCAGGGAATACTGAGCCACGTGCAGAGATGGCCAGCATGGTGCTGTCTGGTATAGTTATGACACACAGAGAAGAGTGAATTACAAAAACAAAGTTCTGAGACAAAACCAATATGTTTTAATAGACCAACAAGTACACTTGGAAAACCAAAACACTGTCAGGTACATACACCCTTGTGCAGGTTACAGAAAACATCTCTGGGTGGTGGTGGTCTACAGATAAATCTGTACACCTGAAAGCTGAGAAGCTGATAAAGACATTATTGCTACCTACAAACTTTATTTTGTCATGGATGCAACAACACTTCCACGTCACTACACAGAAGAGGTCTCTGGGCAGCATTACAGTGTAAAGCTGGAGAGCTCCTTGAACTTGCTCTTTCACTCCAGCCACCTCTTGGTTGACTTTGCTCCTCTGGCTCTGCCCTCCCAACCTCTCAGTATAGAAGTCATATTGCCTTGCTGCTACGTAACTTATCCTGGCATTTATGTCACCTCTCAGCCTGGCCAGTTCAGTCTGCTGCTTCTTAGGTTTCAAACTTTGGTGATGAGCCTTCCATGATTTCAGATTCCAAAAGGTCCCCAGGCTGCCAAAGTGGCAAGTCAGGACATGGTATTTCTAGTGTAAACAAAGATGCAGATCTATATTTTTACTTTTCACAAAAAATATCCAAGATGGATTCAGTGCCAAAGAATGGATTCAAGACCACAACATACTCCCCTCCAGGCCATTCCTTCCTTCCTTTAAGCACCATAGCAATTGCTGTTGGTTAATCTCTATCATATTTGGATATGTTAAACTAGACCCTCAGTAATGAGAATGGAGAAAAACACTGAAATGGTTTAATCCAGTTCAGAAAGGGGGCAAAGCAGGTAGATGGCGAGGGCTCAGACACACAGTTCCGTTACAGCATCTGAAAAACTTAGCCAAGCTCATTCACATGCATACACAACTGCAATGAAATGCTATTTTACTCCAAACACTGGTGAAAGAGGAGGCTTCACTACCAATGTCTGCTGCAGGCAACCTGGCAGAGAAGTTGTCCAGTCACATGCATGTGATGGAGCTTGGGCTCCTCAGTTGCATTGCCATGGAAATGAGGCAAGGAGGGAACGAGCAATTAGTGCAAGTTAAAATATGACAGGTCCCTTACCAAAGCAACTGCACATGTGGGCACACTGACTTCCTCATGGACTTCGACTCCTAAGTGCCTGTCATCTCTGAAATGGAAATGTAGGCTCCCAAGTTAGCTGGAGGCTTTTGGAAACATTACCCTACCACATCACACCACCCACAAACTGAGCAGCTGAACCAGGAATTGTGTCAGACAAGGCTTGAAGAGCAAGAGTGCCAGTCTGCAAGTGACTCAAATTTGCAGACCTTGAGCATTCTAAGTGAAGTATTTAAAGACAAATAAATGAAAGCCATACGAGCAGAGGTGGCAGCAGCTGGCCTGTGCTGGATGCACTGCTGGAGAAGAAAGCAGACTTGCGTGCAGCATGCATACCACACCGCTAATGTTGCTTCAACTGCACCATCCCTGCAAGTGATGAATAGCGCTTCCAGGAATGCTAAAAATGTGCCGTTTCCTTGCCTCTCTTTGGTCTCCTTTTTTTTTTTTTTTTTAAAAGGCAAACAAATCCAGAGAAATAGGGGAAAACAAATGTATAGAGTAGTTAAGGATTATAAAAAATCAGCGCTACTCACATCTTTAAGGATGAGGTTCCTATGGTCTGCAATTACTTAACACAAAGAAAGTAATACTTGGTGTATATACAGGAAAGTGAGTAGAGTACATTCTTCACTTCTGAATAACAATATCTGGAAATAGTGACAAAGATGTGCCACACATTAATTTTTAGGGTTGGTTTGGGTTTTCTTCCCCCTGGTATGTATCAAAATAAGAGAGGAGAAAAAAAAGACGATACTGAAAAACCATCATTGGTTTTGACATTTAAACCAAAATTAAAGCTACAGTATAGAATTTAGGATATGAAAAAATAGTCTCTATTTCAGATACAAAAGAAAGTAGTGTTTCAGGAGAAAAAGCTTGAAATAAACTAACTTGCTCTTTCTGCGTATATGCTAATTATAGTGTCGTTAACACAGCATTAAGGACTAAAAATAAAGTTTGGCTTATAACAGATAGGAATTGTAATTGCCAAATGCCATAAATTTTGGCAAAGTAACTTCATTAGAAATGTATTAGTTAGCGCAGGCAGAAAGTCTGAAGTGTGGCAGTAATAATATCACCTTATATAGTATTCTAAAGTTATTTTGCTGTTCCTAGAGAACAAAACCCGTTTATGTACAAGTTTCTCTTCCATCTTTTTCCAAATTTCCTTTTTTTTTTTTTTTTTTTTTCATTTCAGGCCTCAGGAGAAAAACAATACTACAAAGTTAAAACAAGAAGAAACCAAAATAAATTTCACTGTTTCCCCACTTTGACCCATTTCTGTTGCCTGATGCAATATCAGCCTCAGTGGAGAGAAAAGTCCTTGAAATCAGCGCACCTTCTTGTGTGGAGTAAGGTAGGCATCAAGATAATCAAGGGCTCAATTTTTGGAGCTGCTATTCTGATTCAGTTAAAGTTACTGTAGCTAAATTAAAGGGCATGATTGGGAGGCATGAAAGGAGTGAGTTTTGCTGCCTTATTCACATTCAGGGAACTGCTGAGACTTTCATGTTAAACTGGATCCTCATAAGGGCAGGCTTTGGCCCAAAAATGCATTTCAAAACAATCCAAACAGATGGTAGCACTTAATATATCCATGAGAAGTGTTCTCACTACCATTCAAGCTCCCCGAGTGCTCAGCTGGGCAGAATAAGAAAAATCTCACTTTCAAGTCATGTTTGTTTTATATACGAGCAGATAAAGTTCTATAATGGGGGGAAAATTGGTGACAAACTATCCCATATCAGTCTGTAATAGGTCAAACTGAAGGGAGGAAAAGAGTCCTCGAAGACCCTGAGTGTATGTCCATGTGCAGGACTTTCCTTGAAGGTAATTTTAGCTGTGCGGTTCCTATTAAGTTAAATCCCCGTATTCTGTGCTAGCTATTTATTACACCATGAAACAAATGTGCTTTGTTCAGGGAATTTAATTCCTAATGATTAATATGAAATAGTTCTGTCAAGTGACTCTTTTCTCAGATAGCAATTTGTGACTGAATGTTAAAATCCCTGCCTAGGCCTTATTCTCACTCAGGCTACATGTACGATGAACTTCAAAGCGAGTATTACTTTAATAAACAATTCTGCGGGATGATTTTCAAAGGATTTTTGTTTGTTTGTTTCAGGTCTCCAGAGAGCTGCTGTCTTTCTTAAAGCACAAGATCCTGGATTCATGCAGATTATGAGACTAACTGCAGTTATTATTTAAACTGTAAGCCAGTTTTTGCTTGTGGTTATGAAGAAAAATAGGATCTAAAGGTAACACACAGAAACAAAAACTAGTAGTATGATTTCTAGGGCCTGACTCAAAAGTCATGGCTATCTGGAATCGTTAGCCTTTTACCTATACACTATACAAATAAGCTAATTTCTGGAACTCTGCTGAAGACTCCTTTTTTTGTGTAAAACACATTCTCAGTCTAAAAGTTCTTTCCCAAGGAAATGTTTTCCTCTGAAACAAGAGACAGCTAAGGAACCCTTCAGAGCTTTAAGGAGATCCTTGCAGTTATAAAACAACCAAAATAAAGTTTAAAGCAATCCACAAGTTAACACTTTCTTAAGTTGTACAAAGATTTTGTGTGTGTAATTTGAAGAGGAAAGTGCATTAATATACTTCACAGTTGCTATCTTTATGGGTGCTCTGCCTCCCTTTATAGCACTAAAAATCTCACACGATGCTTCGCCTAATTTCAGAAGATGGGCGGTTCATCATATTTCCGATTATTTTATCTGGATAAATAAAAGAAAGGTCACCTCCTGGTGTGACACATTTCTAGCCTCCTGCCTGTCCCATTTTTCACAGATAAAGCTTCAAAAGTTATTTTAATTATTATCTTTTTTAAACCAAAACATTGCTTCTCAGGATGAAATCTCAACTCCCTGAAGTCAATGAGTTTTATGCCTAACTCAATAGGGGCAAGATTTTAACACTGCAACTCTTTTCCAGACCTCACACAAACAGAGAAATTGGTTAGAATCTCCTCTCTAATTTTTACATCAGGAGCAGAAAATAGAATTATTTAAATTAATGCAAAGCTACTTGAATTTCTGTATTTATAATATATACAAATTATATGTAATCTTGACTGTGTACATAGCCCTTTCAGCTTTGTGTTCAACAAGATCTTCCTTTAAGTCACAAGGTTAAAAGATACCTTTCTCTGAACCAAGATTATGAGTTTTACTGTAAAAATAGGAAAGAAAAAAAACCAACAAAACCTTAAGAAGCCTCATCTGAAGTTAATCTCTTGTCCTTGAGATAGCTCCTCTCCAGCTTTTTAAAGGGGAGAGTGAACCTGAAGTCCCTCTAGTGTATAAGGATCATGCACCGTTTTCTCACTGCCCAATGGGTTTTGGTCGGCTATTTTAATGTTTCCAGTCCTTCATCTACATATGCCACTAGACATAATGCCCTGAGCAGCCTGGGAACATGGCCATTTGTTAAATCTTGCTGGCATCAGCTACAAATTGTGCCAGCTCAAGTCTTAATTTTTATTCGAGTATAACTATTAGCTCTACTGCTAATAAAAAGTCTTTAAAGAACCTCATCCTTTATTTGTATTCACTGCTGAATTGAACACCAACAGCAATGTGCACCCAACCTCACACCTCGTGGAGACAGTCAACAAACCTGACTGTTGTAACACTTCTGAGTTTGAACCATTTTTCTGCATTTTACTGTTGTAGATAAAATTTGGTATAAAAAGCAAACAAACAAAATAAGCAGCTAAACTCACCTGCCCAGATTATATGAAATTCATTAACTTCCATTGCCTCAATCAGATTTTGTATTGGATCACAGTCCAATCTGAAAAGAGTGCTTAGATCCAAAGGCCAAGGTTTAATCAGTTGCTTCATATCATCCACTCACACACTCCACTTAGGAGCAGAAAATGTCCTTTCAACTAATTGCAGTCCTGAGAAAAATTAAATAGCTATTTTCACCTGTCCCCCTAGCACCTCCTTTTGGTTCATTTGAGCCTTTGGATCTGCTTCAGTGTTTAGAGAGCCGCAATTACTAGATTATTTGGCTGATTGTGAGAGGCTGGCTCATTCTCCCCAGTAAGAACAGAGCATCGTGCCCAGGGCTCCAGGCACAGACACGGACCTACACACAGATAGATTTTCTAAACACAGAGTTAATGCAACCATGTCATCTCATAACCACTCAAGTGGCTATTTACCCTGTCAAGTGTTTCTCGCTCAGTTGCTAAGATTGAGTTCAAAGGGAGGAAAAGTCCAAACTGAATATGAAAATTTTACCTACCTATTTTGGGGCATAATCTAAACCACATTGATTCAGTGGAAAGGCTCCAGCTGGCTTTGAATCAAATCCAGTATGGAGGTCCTTAAGTGTTACTGAGTTTTTGTACCATTAACGGTGGAACAATTATTGTAATATTCATATCAGTTCCTCAAAATATGAGAGGGCCTTTTGTATTATTTATGTCTCGTGCTAGGGGTTGGTAAAGTTTATTGTAGCAAGGATATTAGTCACTGATTATAATCTTCACCATTTGCGATAATACTTAGGGTTTCTTTATGTGGGTTGAAAGAACAACGTGATGAATAAATAAAAACATAGAATAGAAGGGAGAAATGACAGAGTTCCCCTCCTTGCCCAAATATATAGGAGGCCAAATGAGCTTTCTACCCTGCCAAAACATATGTGGGAATAATAGCAAAATGTGTACATTCAGGGTAGTTATCATGTGTGTATTTTGGACAAGCTGCATTTGTTTCTTGAGTGCTCTATCAGACAACGGAGGAAACCAATGCCAACGTTGCAAAAACACACACAAAAGCCTGGGGTGAGCCAGCCCCACTGTGCACTTTTGGTGCTAAATTAGGGATAAAATGTTGGAAACCAGCCCTAACATAGCAAAAAATAAACAAACTATCCAATGATAGAGGAACTGCAAACAGCTTGGTTCAGAGATGGGGTCTCAACTTCTTCCCTGTTCAGGCCCCACAAGTTCCTCTCAATAAATAATTCTGGAAATTCTGAAAACAAGAAGAGTAAGGGTGCGAAAAGAGATTAATTTCCCTTTTCTAAGAGAGAAAATCCTCTTCAGGAACTTAGTAAAAAATATAAACACCTTCTCTAATGATTTGCTTATCAGCACTAAACGTTTTTTAAACATGGAATTAATTAGCCCATAGAAAGTACTACTAGCTAGAGATATATATATATATGAAGCCAGCGAGTATAAATAGTTTACTGTGGAATAATGACAAACATACCAAGATATGGAGAGAGAAACGTGTTGCAATGCACAAGGTCTTTTTCTTGCCAGCTGACACCTCTCTAAAATAGGAGGAAAAAACAATGAAACGAGAAAGCATCAATAGTATTGACTTGTAAGCAAAAAAAAAAAAAGTTTATAGCATTACATTCAGAAACCCTATGTAAACAGAGACGTACCATTATGCAAATACAGAAGAAACTCATTATTCTAAAGAAAACGTTTGGAAAAAATCAACCTGACATGCCTATATATTTTCAATACAGCGTAGTTAATACAGAACAACATGAGGATCGATGTGCCTTTGGCATGTGGTACACAGGAACCGTAATTGCAGAAACCTGTAAGTTTGGGAATACAACAAATTCATTTGGAATACCTATCAGCTAGAGAAAGCATTGCAAAGGACGAAGTGCAGCAGTAATGCTGTTAGTTTTAAAACCGCTCTGACAGTTATTTCATTGCTCAAAACCAAAATATTTCACACCATTTCTTTCTTTTTGCTCCCAAACTTCCCCCTCTATTGAAGGTTTCCATGGTGTTCTAGGCTCCTAATATCTTTATCCAGATCCTCACAAAGCCCTTGTTACAGGGACAAGCTAAGAGTGACCTACTACCATTCTCCAAAATGAGTATTGCATCTTTCCTTCCTTAGATTTGTCCATCAGCATTCCTCATCATCCTTACCCCCCTGAATTCCTCTTGTTCTGCATAGCTGGGTACAAGTGCTCTCAGGATCAGAGAGCATTTTGATTTGGAAAATGGGCTTGGATCTATTTTAGCATATCCTGCATGCTAATTTTGTAATTCTACACAAACTACTACAGCTAAAACTAAATAATAGATGAGAGCAGCAGGATAACATTAAGAGCCATGGGGAAAGAAGAAAATATATGATTTCAAATTAGATTTCTATTGGGAAAGGGAGTGAAGGACACAGAGAAATAAGTGAAAACTGTTTCAGATGGCAGGAATAATGGAGGAAAAGGCTTATGTGTCAAGATAGCAATTGGTGTGAGGAGATAGAGTTAAGGCCAATACTGGAAATAAGGCAGAAGCTTATCTCTGTTGCTTGGATGTAAATCTGCAGCAAATTAATAGTCTTACTCCAAATTTAAGTCTATACAGCTAAGATCAGAACATAGCCCAATATGTTTAAGATTGCAAGCAAATTTTTCCATACAGAAAATTTTCAGCCACAATAGGACATTGCTGGCTAGAACTTGGTGTCATAATCGAAAAGAAAATATTCACATGCCCATGTAAGTAGCCAAATATGTAGCCAAATAGGACAAATAAATTATGCTCTCTGGAATTTGCATCTGATACACAGAAGAAATACTGAAAATGAGAACTGCACAGAGACAAAAATCCCATCAGTGTAAATCCTGTCTCTTCATAACAAAACTACTCTTGTTTTTCCTATCATATTGAGTCAGAGACAAGCGGCAGGAAAACTAAGATCCAAACACCTTGGTCCTTATAGGCTGCCTAACATGCAGGTAAGTAAAAAGGATTACTTGAAACACCCGGTTTTGAGCAAGGAAATTAGGAATTACCTATAGCCCTAGCCAGAGGGATGTTAGCTGACATACAGACAGACAGCTCTGTATGGAACTCAGATGCTCACACTCCCTCTCCCTTCCTCTTTCCCACCCCCCTCAGACTGTCACTGGTACACATGGGCAAATATTACACTGCTGACACACTAACCTTGACAGTCGTGACACATACAAAAATGAAAAGTTACACCTTTGCTATAAAATACATTCCTGGGCTAGAAAGGACTCGCAGGCAAAAGACCAAGGGAGGGAAGGACACACACACACACACAAAGCAAAGGTGTGTCCCCAACTAGCTTGAAATGTCTGATGAGCCAATAGCTGAAGGAGGATGGAGGGGTAATCTGTTGTCCCAAAATAGAAATCTTTGCTATTGCTGTATAATCAGACTGAATCTGCTTATTTTAAACTTTACTGAGTATTAAACTTGATATGCATACTGTTCCATTTGTTTTGATCATACCCAATCTCTCTATTCATTATAAATCCTATTTTAATTCCAGCCCTAGATCTCACAGCTTTTTCCTCACATTAAAATTCAATTTAGGTTGATTGACATTTTTACGCAAATAATCCCCCAAACAACCTCTATCAGCTTTGGGATGAAACACCTTCACCTATCCCTTCATACAAAGAGGGATAGGTGAGAAATGGAGACATAGATCCATCCATCTCTGGCAGGAGGACATGCTGGGTAGCTGCAGATATGTTCTTTTATACATTCGGTATATCCCATGAATTCCTGGATCTCTTCGAAAGTCCAGACCCTAACCACTGCTTCATCTTATTCCAAAAAGACAGAGGACCACAACCACATGTGGTCTCACCGTGTACAAATCAATCGACTTCAGCTATCAGCTTTGGTCAATTCTGACCAAATGGTCTGAACTTCTACCTGAATTCCAAATAGGTACTATAGAATTCATTCAGAGTTAATTCAAGCAAGTGTGTGTTTGCTGCCCATTGCAGAGCACAGGAACCTAATTGTTTTTTATACCTTAAACAATACCCCTCCTAGGTTTCTATGAAAAATTATTCTTTCTCATTAAATAACTTGCTTAGAATGGCTACCTCATTTTATCAGTTTTGAATCCACACCTGTATAAAACAGATTGATCCCTATTAAATTCACTGGTGTTTTCAGTAAAGGGACACGAAACAATTTATTATATATATTATATATTTATTGCCTCTTCTAGTTTGTCATCTCCACACTCCATTTTGAAATAGAGCTGATGCCTTCCTGCTGTCTACCTGACCCTGCAAATATCTTCTAAATCAGTTGTCCAGCTTCAACCAGATTTGCTAGAGGCCTACAAACTTCAAAGATTAGGAAGTTCCTATAGATTTCATGAAAATCAGTTGGACTGATGAGAAAGGTCTGAACTAGCACCTGCCTCTTGACAGAAAAGCAGGCTCAGCTATTACAAATGCTGCTTGGGAACCAGCAATCAGTCACCCAACCAGCAGAATCATGCTTCCTTGCTAGTTTGCATGTACAGAGCTCCAGACAGACCACACACCCAACAGCAACCAGAGGTGAAACTGCATAGGATGGTGTCATTGCAGTGTAATGGTGTGGGAGATGCGGACAACCAGAAAATCCGGTTTCATTAGTTCTGCCACTCATGGCACAAAGCATCCTCTTGAAGGCCAAGCATAAGTCGGGCAGGTAAACCAAACTAAGAACATCGGACCAAATTTTGTGTTTGCTTTAGCAGAATTTCCTAATGAATAGATGAGAACAGAAATACAAATTCTCTTCTCCAGATAGTGACTGGACATCTCGTTTAGCAAACATGAGCCAGAGGCACCACTTCCCAGGCACTGAAGTTGAAAATCTTTGCTTCATTTAAGCCAGGGACATTGCTCCCATTGATTTCAAATGGACTAGGAATTCACTCCAAACCTTTAGAGCTATTCAGCTTCAGCTGAATATTTCCTCACAACTTGTGCTGCCAGTTCAGGAGAATTATAGCTCTACAATTCAGAATAAAAGGATGTTCGAAATGTCTTACCCTTCACTAAGAAATAACCAAGATCAGGTGGCCATGTGATTCCATTATTTATGAAATGCCTCAAAATGTCATTTGTCTTCTAATATGAGATGACAGGTTTCACATGTACAAGTTTTCTGTAAGAGTAGCACGCTTATCTTGATCCACTCAATACACACGTTGCTAATTTGAGATAAAAGATTTATCATGTAGATCCTGTAGTTAATTGGCTGCAGCAGCCCTTTTTTTTGTTTTCCTTTACTATGTAGATTTATTTGGGATTTCTTTATAGATGTGCCAATTTTCAAGACTGATATATTTGGACCAGAGGTTACTTTTGGGAAGGCTTTTATTTTCACTTTGTATATGCTCAGCACCTCACAGTATGTGTTCCTGGTACCTACTTGAGGGTCCCATGTGTTCCTGCAGGCTCACACAAATAGAATAAAAGAGCTTTTAATAAAAAATTTATTGTTCTCTTTAAGGACCAATAAGAAAATTGGCCTTTTTGGTTATCAAGCCATACTTGATATACACAAAACTGTGTTTGTGACTTGCGTGAATTATGCTCTTGTACTGAAACTAACATTTAATTGAAGTTTGAAAATAACAACACGACCTTTCCCCTCAGTGATGCTTCTGTTCTACCAACTAAAGGAAGCAGCATCCATCATTATTTGTCATTAGTGTCCAAGTATTTGACAGCAGCAGATAGTACACAAGAACTCTAACTGTGACTTGGAAAATGCCACAGAATCACAAAATGACCAAGGTTGGAAGGCATCTCTGGAGATCACCTAGTCCACTGCCCCTGCTCAAAGAAAGGCCAACTACAGCAGGTTGCCCAGGACTTTGTCCAGTTGCATTTTGAACTGAGGACAAAGACTTCACAACCTCTCTGGGCAAGCTGTTCCAGTGTTCAACCATCCCCACAGTTATTTATGGGAATCTGGGGGAATATTTCATTATTCCGTAAGACATACTGATCAACCTGGTCAAACAATCTACACTCGCAATCTAGCAGGAGTCCCTTGTAGATAGGCTCTGGGAGTGGGGAAGACACACTGACTCTAGAGGATCCAAAGCACTATGAGATAAAGGCAACTGGTGTGGTCTGGTTTGACTAAATTGGTATGAAAGTCATAGCTGAAACCCAAAGTAGCTGCTAAAAACTGCAAGCTCCATTTTCCTGTTCCTGCTGCCTCTTCTCCTGAGAGCAAAGTCCCTGCTGAGCTCCACAGGAGGTTGGTTTCTCCTCTCTCCAGCACACATGCGCATTTGGAAGTCCTCTCCCTTTGACCTGCTCTAGGAAGCAGTGTTTTTTTAGTATGACAGATTCCTCTTCTGGCCATGATTTCTAGAAGACCGGCTCCCTCCTCAGACAATCAAAATCTGTCCTGTCTGCAGAGGTGTTAGGTAGAAGGTCAAGGATATCATCTGAATGTAGCTTATAAAAAGAGAAAGAGAAGAGAAAATAAAAGTGCAACTCATGAAATGTAAGACATACGGTCAACTTAAGCTGTTACAGACCCTTTTATCAATTCCTTCACCTCAGAAGTAAAAGAAATCAAGCACAGAGGTACCACATAACTACAATGCTGAACGGTTAGAGGTGTGTAGAAAGAAATGTTGCTTAGGCACAACAACAGAAATTCTAACAACCACCAGATTTTTGCTTAACTAAAATAAATGGTTGGACCAAGAGGCCATGAAAAAGCATTACAGGTCATTGCTGACTTTACTTTCTGACCTCTGAACTCATTGTTATCCCTATCCTTTTAAAACATAACACTTTGTTTCTGTATTTATGACATAATCTTTCATCCAGTCTGTGAAGACACACGTTTTAAAATGTGCCCTGAATAAAGACACCTCCAAAGTGCCCAAATAGCAAAGGCACACTATACTCCCTTATACTGGCCACTCCCCTGACCCTGTGCAAGAGCTATGTTTTGTTTCCTGTGAGACTGTTTGCTTCCTCTCGCCTTTATCAATGTCTTTCTCCACATATTCCTTCACCTCCTGTATTTGTCCCCGCTCTCACAGATATGAAGCAGAGCCCCAAAGTCATTTCAGATGGGGAGTCCTCCCCTCTCCCCCAGACTGAGGCTCAAGGAGCATGGCTGACACTTCATCCACCAGACTCCTTTAATCACGCATGTTTTGAGGAAACTCTAGTTGGGTTCAACAAGAACGTCTCACATGAGGTTTGGGCAGCTTGATTTGGGATATTTTTGCTGAAGGTAATCTAGCACAGGTTATGCTTAATGGGACAATATTCCGATCTCAGTTACAGAATGGGTAAATCTGCTGTAGCTGTACAGAAAAGAAGAAAAATCCAACATTGACATGAACAGAATGTCAGACGCGATCCTATACAGGATCAATTTTCTAAGACCTGGCACAAGTTTTCAAAATTTGGCAACTAGAGTGAAGTGAATATGGCCTTTCCCCAGAGAGGCAGAGACAAGCAAGAAAATTGAGTCTTGGAAAAGACACAGACTCCTAACATTATGATAAATAGAAGCCACCCTTCCTGGAAAAGAAACACTAAGGGGCCTGAGGCCAGCATTTGATCTGTGCTAAGAAACATTTGGATATTTTTATGAGCAGCAAGTTCATCAAGAATCTTACTTAGAGGTTAAACCTCACAGAAAAGACAAAATAAGGTGACTAAGGAACGTTCATGTGAGCAAAGATGTACAGGAAGAGGCCTAGGCCAGTGTGTTGATCTTGCATTATGGAAATCAATTAAGCATTAATTATAAATGTTCCTGAAGGTTAAGTGAAGTGTGCCTTGCTACACAGCCAGCAGCCTGATGGACCCGTAGGGCTTCCTGACGCAAACAGCTACGGGTTCCTTGGGCAGTTGGAAATGCTGAGCTCCACTGCCTCTCTGCAGCTGGGCACCCCAAGCTGTAAGCATAGAAGGGGTGTACCATGTGCAGCAGAGGGGATCTTGAGGAATAGCTCTCTGGGACCTGCACCAAGCACTAGGGCAGCCCTGAACAGTGGGGAAACCAAGAGCAATCAACAGTCCTCCCAGGCATTGCTTGAGTCCTAAATAGCCATACTCCTAGTCTTACTAGACTAAATAAGCAAGCCCTTCCAAATTTCTCCCATCAGTGAACCTTTTGTCTTAGCAAGACCAGAGTGGTGAGATCAAGCTTTAAAACATTACCTCCCGTGGCACCATTCCCAAGAGGAAGGCTGCAAGGAAAGGCCCCAACGTAGCTTCTGTTTGCTGAGGATGTGGTACATATAATGTTGATCAAGCAGTTTCTGCCTTCACTCCCTTCCCTGTCATACAGTTTCTGTCAAAGGGCTTCTCCTGCTCTGCTACATCTGTGGACTAAGGTGATTTGCCTCCAGTACTCTGATTATGTAGAGCTTAATTATCTACTGACTAATTGCACTTGCCTTCTTGAATGTCTCCAGGTAACAGGAGTACTGCTTTCTTTTTGCTCATTGGGCCGTGAAGGCAACCAGTTTGTCTCATCCTTTCTGGTACTTCCAGACAAAGGGCCTTTCAAAAGAACAAAGATCCTGAACAGAAAAATCTAAGTAATCCCTCTTTCCACGCCCCAAATAAGACAAATATATGTGTGTGCATGTGTCCATCCTAGTGTCAGCTCTTAATGCAGTAACTTGAATGTACCACCCTGAGAGATTTACCTGTACCCAGAGGGAGGAGTGGCCTGCCCAGTTACCTTTTAAGTGATTTATTAAAAGGAATTTGCAGGAATGTGAAGTTAATCCTAACAGCGATACCTGCTAACAACTTGAAGCAGCAGCACAAATAAGGGTGTTCTCACTCACTGCACGCGAGTCAGAGTTACCACCTTTCACCCAGAAATTGCCAGCTCTCACCTGAGTTAAATGCCTGCCCTGTCACAAGCAAAGCACAGCAAAGTAGATGACACTTAAACTAGATACAGAAGCTTGTGCATGCAGTCTGATATTGCTTCTCCAAGAAGGAGCAGTAATGCAGGATAGATCAGTAACTAGCTCACTTGTATGCCTGTGTGATCAGCCCTTACGCTAGGGTCAGAAGATATCACTTGGGACATTCCCTTTTCAACACTTATCTAAAATGGGAACCAGTCAAGAAACTGAGCATTTCCAAGCAGAGGTCCCTGAGCCAACAGCAGTGCAGGTAATGCAATGCAGCAGTCTCAGCTACACATCTCGGTTTGGGAATACTTGGCATGCCAAGTGCACTTAAAACTATGTCTGGTCGCAGCAGACTGATACCTTCATAGATACACTTCTTGAGTTGACCACAGCTGGGAAGAGCTGCTGTACAACAACAGGCAGGAGAATACCTGCTCTGAGGATCCAAACGGGTTATGAACCCAACAGAGAACCAAATCTTGTTGGAAAAATTCTCAGGAAAAACAGGCTCTACGTGGAAGTGTTGGTAAGTGAACAAGCAGATTGGCACTCCTGCATATTCTCTGTAACAGATACTTAGTAAAACCTGATGCACAGGCTGTGCAACATTCAGAAGCCAAACCAACAGAAGAAAGTGGAGGCTCTGGTGGAGTATCTTCCCCTTTTTGGACTACCAGCAGATAACACCCGCCTGCGACAGGAAACATGCCTTTATGAAACCCGAGCTGACCCACGAGTTGAATGGCACAGTACAGTCCAGTCCTGAAAACAAACTTCTGCCTAGCCAAGCGGGGCATCAAACACTTATGCTTCCCCTTCCACAACTACTGCAGATAACATGAAGTTTTAAAATCAATGTAAAAGGCAGTGGTATTTGTTCATCCTCTGGCTTGGTCAGTAGATATGAAGGGTGATACAAAGTTTTTCTTTAACTGAAATGATCCCATAATCATGTTCCTAAAAGTCGAAAAATCTCCTCCAAATGAAGGATATTCCCTAACTTTCCCTGAAGAGGCTTTGCTAAAATCTCTTTGGGAAAATTGATTCTGGAAGACAAAAATTTGAGTAAATCTGTGCTAAAAAGTATCTGAGCATAGTCCAGATCTGGAGACCCTGAGATGATGATATGAGCTTGTTCATGACTAAAATGTCAACAGGGCTTCGGTTTTATGGCAGCTGTCAGCCTGATGCTCCCTCGAAATCAATATTTGCAATTTACATTTTGTATTTTGTGAGTTATCAGTTGAAGTTTAATGTCTGTTTCTCTTTCTTGTACTGTTTTTGGGGTGGATTTTCCCCCCCCAATCAGCACAGTGATTATACACGATGTCAACACCTGCTTGCAGCTGAGCCAGTGGAAGGGAGCAGATTCAAGAGCCCACGTTGTCCCACACCCTAGACAGCAATAAACTGGTATTTCCTTTTATTACACCAGTTCAGCACCACAGCATGTGTGAGATTTCCCCTTCTGGGTTTCAGGGGACCAAATCTCATTCAGGACCCATAAGAAAATAAACACATCCATGTGTGTGGGACAGCAATTAAAAAACAAGACAGCAAAGCAGAGTATCCAATCCCAGCCCTTCCTGGACTTTCTTGGGGAAGTTACTGTGCTGCAGGGTGGACACGTTTCCCATCTGCCAAATGACAACAATAATATTTCCTGTTCCCACAGTGAGGTTTGGGCAGTTAATTCATTTAATCCCCTTGATTTCTCTCTCCTGACATTCATCACCATCCTCCCTTTGCTACAAGTCAAACTCAACCCATTACTAATGAATGAAAAATACCAAGTCCTCTTTCCCCACTCTCACGATAGTATTAGCCCAAGAAGAGCATGCAAGCCTCCTTCAGACTTTGTCACCCTCCTCACCACTCTTACCTCCTTCTTTGTGGTCTCTACTCATGTTACGCTGGGGCAGGGAGCTCAATCCTGTTTAACACAAGTGAAGTCTCCTGAGCAGGACTCTGAAACAGGGCCTCTCCCTTTCTAAGGGAGGATTTCAAATCTATCACGCAAGAAGGCGGCATTACTGCCTGTCTCTGGCTCTGTTTTAGACCAAAAAGTCCACAACCGAGTTTTGTGTGGGGTCCAAACACAGTCTGTGAACATCGCCTGGAGAAGGACCCTATAAAAAGCATAAGCATGTCTTTCCTGTGTCTCGTGACACTTACAGGGGGAGCAGGGAACAAGCTGGTTGGAGTGGGGCAGTTACAGGCATAGAAAGAAACAAGTCTCCAGGTCACTGGAGTCCAGCTGAGCAGGGACTTAAGAGCCACCATTCTGCTTGGAGAAGAAAAGCCCCTCCATATGTCTTCTGCTTTCAGGGACCTAGGGAGTCCAGCACCAAAGTGGGGCACCAAATTCTTTTTTGTAAAGAGTTGACCTGTACAACAGACTCAGAAGGGGAAGGCTTACAATTAGACAGTATCTGCCAGGTAGTTTACTCCTGTGAGAGACTAAAACTAAGCTATAGCATTCCTCTGAGATTTATACTGCCAAAATAAAAAACATCTAATTGAGCAACAAAAGCCTTATTTGCTCTCATGCCTGAAGCTGACCAGAGCTACTCTCATGAAGAGCCGCTGCTGCAGAAAATAGAAATTACCGGGGAAAAAATTATGACACACATGGGAAGACAATGCCAAGTAGCTGAAACGGGTAAATAAAGTCAATTATTAAATGCAGTATGAAAAGACAAAAGCTTCCTTTTATAACTCTGCTTTTGCACTAGTCTTATCTAGACACTTCATATGTTGGCATTCAATGAAGTTAGACAATATGCTCAGCTGTTTTCAGCAACTGGGCACTGATATTTATTTCAGAAATAAAAGGGCCTTGTAATTCATTTGTAAGGCTGTATGTGGTTAATTTCTGATGCCTTGTAAATGCTAATTATGAAGGAAGATGTTAGAGGGTTCCTTAGGAAATCAATACTTTATTATACAATAATTGCATCTGCAAGTTTAATGTTCATCATAAGACTTCAAAAGAATGGAAGAGGTTGGGAGGTCAGATGATGCAATTGGTGGCTGCACGACCTGGAAAGTCATCAAGAATTTGAGGCGTAGTAAAATGCCCAGATGTCATTAAAATATTTTCAAAAATCCAACACTTATTATGGAAAGCAAACTGCTAGTACATCTGTCTAGATGACACCTTGGCCCAGTATAAAGCTAGGCACACTTATAATTGAAATGGTTGCTCCGTTATTCATTCAAATGCTTTGATTATTCCTTTGCCTGAATGATTTGTTTCTCTCTGGAACAGTATTTCAGTTCTGTCCCCCCTCATCTTCCTCTGGTTCACTCCCCAGTTGTTCCAGCTTTCAACATAGGAGTCTGCAAGGAGTTACCATTAGGGTTATAAGCCCTGGAGACAGGATATAGCTGAAAAATCATTCTTCCAAGAATTTCTGGGTCACTGTCTAATTGATACTAGCATTAGCATGCTTCATATTCATGTTCCAACTCCACAGGCAGTACTTACTCTGCACCCAGCCATGTGGGACTGCTCTAGGCAGTGAGTGGGAACCCAAAACAATGCTACTGTATCAGCCTAAGAACGCACCAGCCCCAAGAGTTTTACAATAGCAAAACAGAGAAAAAGAGTCTTTCTTCCACCATGGTCATCAGTGCAGCAGTACATTCCTCTGTTTTTTATTACAAACTTTTAAAAAGAAATATTCCATGTTACTTAGAGCTTATTAATTTGCAAAGAAACCACAAGTTATGTCCTTACATCATGATGGGTTTTTCATTTTTTTTAATTCTTACAGGCTATAAAAATCCAGGGACTTCAAAGGAAATGAGTTCAAGACTCAGTATGTTATAAAAGGAGTCTAGACTACGTTCACAAATAAGATATCTTTTGCTAAGAGCAAAGTATTTCACAGGTTGTATTGTAGCCTATACTTTGTTGAGAAAATGAATGAGAAGTGGGTAGCAATTCATAAAACAATCTGTACATTTAACACACGATAAAATAAGATAGTATTGCACAGCTTTCTTGGAGAGCCAAAAGGCGGTGCCTTGTGATCAGCAAACTAGTCAAATAAAAACACAGTAGGAGGGGGTGTAATGCTGAATTGCTGCAACCACTCCTAATGATTCATCTTTTCTCCAGCAACTCACCCAGTCAGCACATCCAAAATGAAATATGAAAATTTAATGCACGCCCCCCAAAAAGTGATGAAAAAAGGACAATAAGTGCATATGTTCATGTGTGGTGTGCATGCAGTATTCCTGTGTGAAAGGATGTTCACTTCTGTGCTCCTGTAAAACTTTGTTTGGCTGCCTACAGAGAGGTCAGAGGGAATCTGCCTCAATACATCAGCCATATGCTGACAGAGGTGGTTACAGGAATTTCATTTTTCTGGAGAAAGCTTGGTCTTTGCTGAACACAGCAAACTCCCCAACAAATCCCCCAAAGTAGGAATCCTGGCACATTAAAATATCCTCTCTTCCCCTTTTGCCGAATGATACATTTTTCTGGCGCTTGCCCACGATCAGCAAGACATAATATATATTCATTTATAAAGGAATGACACATCACTGCTTGACACCCATAAGCAAAACATGCAAAAGAAGTAACATGATGTATAGTGGAGAACTGGCGACACCAAAAAGGATTTTTTTTTCCAGCATGTCAAACATGACCTCACTTAAAACCATTAAGGGTGAAGAGCTCTACCTATATGCTCCATAAACCCTCCCCTTTGCTGTATAGCCTGCCGCTACAGAAGATGCTCCACTCAGCACTTCGTAACCTGCAGCTGCAGTCAACACAGGGAACAGAAGTGAATCCATCAACTCTATTCCCAAACTTTTCTGAGGGTATTACTGACACTCAGGACACACTTTTAAAAGACAGCTCAGCACCCAGACAGGCACCAAGCTAAGTATTCTGGCTGGCTGAGTCCTGTTGAAAACCCAGCCAGGAGTGCTCCTGTGGAGCACTTTGAAAATCTTGCTCTTGTTGTGAACCCTATTGAAAACCTAACTCTGAAAGTGAGCTTTAAAGGGACAGCTTCTCCAAATTTGAACACAAGATAAATATCACTTGAGGAGCCCAGGCAATGAAATTAGATGCTTAATTCTAAAAAAACTCCCAAACAAAAAAACCAAAACCAAATCAAACCCCACCCCACTGGCCAAAATTTGATAGTAATACACATAGGTGCTTACCCCCAAATTTTCTTTTATTCAGGGACAGCATCCACCAGTCTTACCTGGCACTTTCATGGCTGTCTGGAAGCCTGAGGACACAATCCAGGCTTGTCAATCCCTGCCACAAGCACCAACTCTCCAGCTGAAAAAGTCTGTTAGCTGAGACAACTCGAAACTTACGATTGAAAATGTGTCCTTCTGACAACGAACATTGGTATTTCAGTCAAACACTGAACACTGTGCATATACTTACTGGAGAACATGAGAACCCTGCCATTCAGTCAGTTACTGAATAGCAAGAGCTTATCTTTGAGCTAGTCCATGACATGTAACCAGCATTGCTGCCTGAAGAAAGGAAACGGCAAGGTAAACACCTCAATGTTTTTTCTATTCTTCTGCACAATGAAAAACACAAGGAGATCTTATGATCCAGACAAGGTGTGGAAAGAAATGAGATTAGCTTTATAAATACAGTGTCCACCAGGAGTAGCTAATTAGGCATATTACTTTCTGCTTAACCAAAACACTAGCCCAATTTCAGACTGTGGAACAGCTATAGGCATTTCAAGGATGTAGGCAAAATAGAACTGGCACTTAGGTGTTTGGTCTTAATAGCACCATTGAGTTAGGAAGGGGGTGGAGACAGTTGCTGCTGGAAGGGCTGCCCAAGCCCTACCAAAAATGGCCATGTCATCACAAGCTACTTGTTGAATAATGGAGGCTCTACAGATGCAGCTTAAGAAATGCAACTCAACAAACCCGGTGACCATCCTACAGATCAATTCTCACTACAGTGTTGCTTGCCAAATGGTCTTAGCAATTTCAGGATGTGGTCTCCAACTGTATTTCTTAGGTACGCACATTTTTATTTCCTCAGACACTGAAGAAGTGTCTCCAATCCCTCCCAGGCAGATGATGAAGCATCACCAGCTATAGGCATAATCTCGGGCATGCTTTGGTCCTGCCAAAGCTGCTGTGAGGACATCTCATTTAACTGCATCTACTGGACACAGCAGTTTGGCAGAGGGGGATGCTACAACCAACAGGAAAAAGGAATAGAGCTGAAGGGGGACTGGCCCCAAAGCCATTCTGACAGTATGTAGGATTTTATCCTGACATCCTCAGGCAGGGCACCTCATATCATCTCCCGAAGATAAGACAATAAGAACCCCCTGGACAGAGAACTACACTTTTCCTCGAGCTTTTATGAGGAGTATTGTCTGGGATAATAAACTCGACAGTACTGTCTCCAGTGAAGCTGACTATGTACTGCTGGCTAGCCAAAACACACTTAAAGAAGTCTAAGTATTTGGAGCAAAATTTCAGTGGGTTTTCTGTGGTTTCCCACAGCACCTGATATTGTCACACTGGAATGATCTTCCAGGAACTGACTATGCCACCTCAAGGGCTACTTTGAAGTGGAAAAGGAGCACAAGAGCAGCTCTCACTAGAGCCAGTTGCTAGTCAGCACTCATATGAATGAGTTACAATTTGCCCAGAAGAAACAGATGCTCCACATGAGACCTAATTGGAATGGAGATTAGAAGAGAGGGTTTTCTACACTGGGAATGACCAGTCCTGCTATTGACATGTGGAGACATACATCTCAGTGAGAAAATACATACCCACCATCCTTAGCAGGGTAGGATGGCTTTATCCCAAACATGGACAAAAGTTAAGAAAGAAAGTAAATAACTGCTTTTCAATAAGATGACACATACATGTACACAGACGCCCAAACAGGCTGCCCTGAGTGTTAAAAACAATCCCTTGGATTCCTTAAAAGTTCAAAGAGTACCTTACTAAACACGTCATTTAAATGAGGAACCAAAGCAATGTTTTTTTTCCTACTTTCTTGTGGTTTTTTGAGTCTTTGGGGTTCATACTTCCAAGTTCTTTCCAAAGCCTTGGGACCTCATGATTTAATGAAAGATAAGATTGTCACGCAACATCTTGGCTTCAGAAGCTTGAGTTTTAACAAAGCACAACTATTGCAAGGCTAACAATAGGATTGTAATAGTTGGCCCCACTCAAATTTGGGACAAACACCACCTGTTGAGTGATTAGAAGGTGCCTCAGACATGAATTTGGGCAGCATTCCTTTGCTATGAAGTCTCCTCAATGCCACTTTGAATAAGAAAAGACCGTCAACTTCAACTTATAATTGTCTGGTTTCTGTCTTTTTGTAGCAACTTTACTGCCGGCACTGTCATCTCAAATTTGGCTGAAATTATAGATTTTTGTCAAATAAGCTTTCCCAGCATGTTAGAAGAGCCAACACATTCCTCTTACTTTAAAACAAAAATTCCAGAGGAAGCAGTTGTTTTGGAACAAACAGAGACCTCTGCAGTGGTTTCAGCTGAAGCATTGGAGAACTCGGAGGTTGAACTGATTATAGACAAAAGCAAACCCCACTTCAACACCATGTTGAAAAGTAAACACCAGGGGGGCAGCGAGGGAAGAAAAGAGCAAAAGAAAAAGTTAACAGCATTCTAATTTTTCCCTGTTGTCTCAATTTAAAGATTTTTATAAATAACACATTTTTAAAGATTCGCTTTTCTCCACTGTTTTCTAAGTTTTAAGTCTCCAGAAAGTTTTCTGCCACACTACAGAGTTGTTCGTGCTAAAGTAGTAGTTCAACAATATCTAGCCCTGATGTAATTTTTTTTAAGTAGGCTTAGAAGTATCATTATCCTCATTCCATAGGTGAGGAAATAGCTTATGTAAATTGCTGAAGGTCACTAACCAGTCAACAGTGCAGGCTCAAGGCTCTCTCTCCCCTCCACCACACTTTACGGGAACAGGAATTAAAGAAAATTTCCAAATGAAAAATGCTATTTTTCCTTTTAAGTCCTGTCCTTAGTATCTGACCCAGAGACCACCAATTCTGTGCTCTGAAACATCTGAGAAAGGGGAGAGATATCTAAATTGAATTAGCTAGCAGGAGCTCCTATCAGTAAATGAGTGAAAGAAACCACTACAAACACACTTTCCTTCTGGAAGTACGGGTCCTGAGGCTTTACTTGTTTTTTTTTTGGCTTGATGTGGTTGGGCATGTGTCAACCCATAAACATCCAGGCAGCCCCTGTGCATCTTTGCTGAGCCCTATTTTTTAGCAGGGCTGCAAAAAAACAGAGAGAGAGAATGCTCTGCTCCCTGCCTTGACCAGAATCAAAAGGGATCTCACACCCAGGAGCTTCTCCTGCTGCAATGTGCCAATTTATCTTCAGGATTAACATAACAGGCAACATTAAGTTCATGGAGATTTGACACCACATCTACTGTGCAGACTCTTTGTCTTCCACTCTCGTCAGCTTTCCAGCTCAAACAATGAAAGACAGGAGTGAGAGGTAATAAGAAGTTTGCTGCTGCCAATGATGCTACCAGCCCCCATGTGAATAGTGTTCTCCCTACAGCTTGAGCTTCCTTGCCAGTTAGCTATCCTTCATTCTTCAAAGAAATGAGCCCTTTGCTCTTCTCTCCATAGCCTTTTGAACCAGAATGTTCCCCCACCCTTTCTAACAGCATTTGGAGGAACACAGAGTATTTATGCAGCAGAGCTCACTAGCATGAGGAGGCCGTGGCTTATATCTCTACCCAGCATATCACCCCCTCCACACAAAGCAAGCGATGGAATTCCAACAGGTTCAACTGGCTCTTAAAGACAAGTGATTTCCAGCAAAATCCCTAACCATCAAACATTTCAACCTGCCACCCAGGTCTCGTGCAGAATCTTTGCAAGTACGGTTTTACGTGTCATCAGGTGCTGACTGCTCATCTGCATAAAAAAATAAAAATCATAGCTAGCAAGAGTCAGCTTAGCATTTACAGAACACCACTGCTGGTGGCCTTACCATCACAAAAACCTTACACATTTAAGACATTCCAAAACAGAATGCTGGAAACTCAGATCAATGAATTTCACAAAGATGAGACTGACCAAATTTGGCAAAACTTTTACAGCTTTTTCTAGGCAAAAACCTCTTGCCTTCAGCAGGATATAGGGATGCTCAGAGTGTAAAATTACTCTTAAGATTTCATGCCTTTTAACTCAAGTGGATGCCCCCAAAATTTTCTAGTCTTATTCTCTACATAGAACAGGTCAGTGCTTCCTGCATTTATCTCTATCCATGCTTCAATATAGCAGGTTTTATGTCAGCAAGCTTCTTCAACTTTCATTGCATTCTGCCTAGGGTTTTTATATCTAACATACTCAGGTTACGCCCCAAAAGGTCATTCAATCTGCAGCCAACATTGCTGCACAGGGAGGAAGGGGCACTCCCGTGCTCCACTGCAGCCAGGACCCAAGTGAAGGCAATGTTCATGATCTCTTCACTGGGAATGCCCTCAGGAAAACACATGGCACCTTACTTGGAAAGAAGGGGACTGGTGGCTCATATCCAGATGTGTTTTGTAATTTATATACACTGACCTAAACATTTCAGGAAATCGATTTGGGTTCCCCAGTACAAGAAAGACATGGACGTACTGGAGGAAGTCCAGTGAAGAGCCACTAAAATGATTAAGGGACTGGAGCATCTGTCATATGGGAAAAGGCTGAGACAGCTCTGGTTGCTCAGCCTGGAGAACGCTCAGGGGGATCTCATCCATGTGTATAAACATCTGATGGGGATTGTAGGAGGTGTAAAGAAGATGGAGCTAGGCTTTTCTCTGAAGTGCCCAATGACAGGACAAGAGGCAATGGGCACAATTTGAAACACAGAAAATTCCATTTAAACATAAGAAAAACGTTACTGTGATAGTGCTTAAACAGTGAAACAGGTTTCCCAGAAATTTGTGCCATCCCCATCCTTGGAGATATGAAAAAAACCCACTGTAAATGGTCCTGAGCAACCTGCTCTAGCCAACCTTGCTTTAAGTAGGGTTGGTTGGACTAGACAATCTGCAGAGATTCCTTTCCACCTCAACCATTCTGCAACTCTGACTTTGTAACCTTTTTAAATTGAAATAAATACTTAATTATTAGCAATCCTGATTGTTAACACACACAAAGTACAAATGTTGGTTTATTTAGATCGAGAAACTCCTTCCAGCCACCTGGATAAAACCCCTCAGCTGACCTATGAAGATCTGCCCCTCATCAGCAACTAGGGATGGAGACTTACCTTACCCTCTCCTGCCCTACACGCCTTGCCTAGGACCAAAGCAAGCTGTCTACTTCCATAGGAAAGCCATAACTTAGGGTAACAGGAAGACTAGGACAGAGTGGCCTGAAATTCAGTGGCACCCTGTGCTCTGAATGCCACCTAGCCCATCCTGAAGTCTGGACTACCCACATCTCCAATGTTTTAACACCCCACCAGCTAAATTAAACACAGCTCAAGAAAACCAGTCTATTGTATTGTCATAGCGTGGGAACACCTTGAGATGAAATGCATTCTGTGAGGGGTTTTTTTTAGGGTTTCCTCCGCCCCCGCAAAATTGAACCTAAAAAAGTCTCATCTAAGAAGCAAAGCTGTGCTGTTTTCACTTCCCTCCATGCACATCCTCCCCCCCCCGCAAACATGGCTGTCTTTGAAGTGCTGGCAAAAGCAGGTTATGGTATAATCTAACAAAGCAAGTAGGAATTTAAGGTGCACAAGCCTTGCTCTGATGAAGGTAATTATTAGGTCAGCCCAAGAAAAACTGATGAACCTAACGCAACACTCCCAAACAGATCAACGGTCTTCATATAAATTTTGGTCCTGACTCCTACAAAACCATTAGCATTCCCCTAGTATTGTAATTTACAGCCTGATGATGCACTGAATCATGTTTTAATTTATCTGGAAGATATAAACAAACATTCTTGGGTGGAAATTAATACCTGATCTTTGGCTACCTCTTGTGGTATAAAATTCAAAGAGAGGAATTACATTTTATAAAACATAAAAGAAAATCATTGCCCAACTGGTGAGCTTGCCAAATACTTCTAAGGAGAAAACCAGTTCTTAGGTTTTTGTATGTAAGAAGCCTAGAAGACCTTGCTGTGAAATTGCATGCTAGGGTATAACCAGGGTGAATATTTCTCTAAGTATGTGCCATGGATGGCATCTGTTCTCAAGAATAGTTCAAAAGGAGTGCAAAGAAGTAGTGTATTTTTATGCCGGTATTCTCTCATATCTGTAGACTCTTCTGAAAGAAAACAACACAGTTACATCCCCTAGACTTTTACCAATTTTGTGTTGACCCCAAATGAAAATCTTGCTAATGCGATTGAAGAAAAACCATACATGAATTACATAAAAGTGTTCCTTCCATTTTTAAAAGACAACAGAGGGAAACGAAAGATACAAAGCTAAAGTGACCCAGGAGACTTTTTTCCCTTGTCTTTCAGGACAGTTCAAAAAGAACTAGCATCCTAAGAAATAGTCTGCCTTCATACACAAGAAAGTGGAGGACAAATAAAGAATTATAAATAAAAGCCTCACCTCTTCCATTTTCCTAATGTCCACTGTTCTGCAAAACATTTCATGCTATTGCACAATTTTATGTTTAGAGATAAATCTGTGAAGCATTGTTATTCATATAACCTAAGGAGAAAAAACCCAGGGAGTTGATATGACCTTCTGCGATGCAACAAGAGCTCTCCCACATAAAATCAGACTCGACAGCTACAAGTAACTTCAAGTATAGTAAAGGTACAAGATATACAGTTATGGAGGAGAGAATCATAAATGCAGCTGGCACGCTGAGAGAACATCTGTACACTTATTGTACCACAGTTCATCAACTGTTTATTTCAGCAAGTACCATACGCAAAGCAGAAATGGGAAGAGTGTGAACACAAACCAGAATTTGCTCAGATATAAAGAATCAGATGGTAGATCCATGGTCCAAGCTAAACAAGAAGAACAAAGAGATTCTCAAAATGAGACAGAAGGTCTATCTAGCCTCCAACTGGAGTAAATCAGTGTGGTCCCAACAAGGCTTACAGCTCTTGCTAGTTTTGATCTACACCGCATCACATTAACCAGGTGAGAAAATTACACTTCAGTTAAATAGCTTCTTTTCTGCACAACCAACTCAATACTGCGGAGAGACTTTTCTTTGCTGAGAATTTAGCATTCTTTAGCACTCATGAAAATGGTTCTACCTGTATTGCCAAAGGCACAGCTTGTAGGAACACTATCCTATCAAAACAAGAGATACCAGTAGAAGTCCAGTTTTGCCTGTAAGACTGTACCTACATTAGATGGTCTGTCAGTCCAAAATCTTCCCTTGCTGTAACCCTGAGCATCACAGACCTTTGAAAAGTGGAGTTTACCCCACGGTAAATACACGGGTGGAGAAAGAGCTGCACCACATAAATACCTATTGATACATAAGAGGAATTAAGACAGAACACAGGAAACAAGTGAAAACAAGAGGAAGTAGTTCAGATGAAAACACCAGAGAGAAAACCGAACAACATTTAGTAGCCCTCAAACTGGGGGCAGGAGAGTGCATCATAAAAGTTTACATACATACAAGTTTATGTTGTGGCCAGTGTCAATTTTTTTTCTGTAACTGAGATCGCAAGAGATTTACTTTCACCCTATGTCCTACACATTGTGCCATCAAAGTCAGTCCAAATACATAAGCATTTCTACTACACTCCTCAGCATGCTGTGCGTGGCAGGAAACAAACTCTTCAGAAAAGACTGGAACATATCCAGTTGTGTATGAGCAGAAGCAAATGACAGCGTTAACTGCACCACGCCAGAGCCCCAGAGCAGCTGTGAAAGTCACTGGCAGAACTACTGTGAAAGGAGAAAGGTAATAGGAGATAGGCAATGCAAACACTACAGTAAAGGAAATTGAATACTCTGACGGGTGATAAGGAACCGGGGGGAGATGACTCCTGGACAACCAAGAGCAGGCAGCAAAGGAGATCTCCACATGAGATTTTTCAAGAAAGTAAAGTGGAAAAGAGGGGGTTCTTGTAAGGAGGAGTAGACCAAAAGAGTCAAAAACGTAGCTATGCCTAAGTTGTCCTTTTTACACCAGCATCCTGCAGAAAAAGGCACAATCTCTCCTGTCACACTAATCTCTCAATGGCCAGCACTCACATTCATATAGGTACAGATAGAGAAATAAGATTTCATCACCAACTCAAAAAGCCATTATAAAATTTGCTGAGGAAATTGCAAACCCAAAATGGAAGCCAGCTGAGACCACAGCCTGCAGGGTCATGTATCATTAGTACCAAGTGAACCAAGTCCAAATGTCCAGCTTACTGTTCAGGAGGAAACAAAAGGACTACTATATATGTGGGCAAAGTATCATCTTTTTCTAATCAAACCTGTCTTAGGCCCAGGTTCAGAAAAGCATTCAAGCATGTGCTTAAGGCTCTCTTTACTCAGAAAACCGCTCAAAACACACATTTACCTGTAAGCGCTTGCTAACAGCCATGAATAACAGTGAAAACCATAACTAAAATCTTCTCAGAAAGGGTGTTAAAAAAACCCAAAATGTGGTAAGATGTGATTGTCCAATGCATTGCCTTATCTCTCTGCTAGGAATACTGTGGGATAAACAATGAATAATACAAGGCTGCTCCCAGAGTAAGATGGCCACAGACATTAGACACAATATCCTAGTCGCCAAAAATACATAATCAGCACACCAGCCAGTTCTTGGGTTTATTTATGGTATTGCCACAGACCCAGTAAAAAACTAATTAGAGCAGTTCCAGGTTTGAGCCCATTCTCAGCCACACAACTTTCAAAAGGGATCTTTTACAAGAGTCTGAAGTGAAAGTTATGACCCCATTTAGTGCCGTTCACTAATGGCAGTAAACATGACACAGTGTTCACACCACAGCTCAGCCCTGATGCCTGCTTGCAGTACATTAATAATCCTGTCATAGCTGTCAAGGGGACGCAACACTTGCTGTTCTGATGACGCTCTGTCCCTGTCTCCATGCAAATAATTTGTCTTTCATCACCAGCAGAATTGTTTTCCAGCATTTCTGTTTGACTCGGTGACTTTTGATCTCTGGCCTAATATTCCATTCGTCCTTATCAAAAAAACCACAAATCTGAATAATAAGCTAGAAAGTTGCTGGCTAACAAATCTAAAAGGTTGCAAAGGCAAACTGTCATTAATTTTATCGTATGATTAATACAAGTTGACTTACATCTTGAGGAAGCTACGTTACCTCCCTGGGAAATACCCTTCTGCACCAGTTATTCTTAGGTGCTATTTCTGATTAATTATGCTCTCGCTCCATTAGAAAACTGATGGCCAACTTTGCATCTGTCTCTTTGCTTTGTATCTTACAAAGACAGTGGCTATAAAAAATTCATAGGAAATGAATTAATAGATGGTCAGTGTGTCCGAGGTGGTGCGGCAGCTCAGGTTTGCTATCCTGGGAGTATATGCTATGTATAAAAATGAAGGTCACAGAAGCATCAATTGATACAGCACCTAATCCCAGGTAGAGGTGCAGCTTTTGACCCACAAAACTGCATCTGCAGTTTAACACAGTAGAATTATTAACAATTCCATGAAAAAATACCAGATGCGTCCTCAGTTTTATGAATGCAAATAGCCCTATTGGAGCCAAGGGGAATACTCACATGTGTTTAAGTTAGATACATGCATAAGCAAAGGCAGGATCAGAAACCCAGCTATAAATATTTATGTCTGCAGTACAACATGGCCTCAAAAATGCATTCACAAAACAGACTATAATGCAAGATTCTGACAATGCAGTTACTCCATAGAATTTCAATGGGAGGCTCTCCTTTCTTGGGCCTGTTTGAAAACCACAGCCTCTGTTATTTTAATAAAGCTACCACTGTCATTTCAGCAACGTTGGCCAACAGCACCCAAAAGAAGCCAAAAGAAAGAAAATATAGTAAAAAAAAAAAAAAATTGTTACTACCAATGTAAAAATCTTTTTCAGTTATGTTTTAGCTTATTTCTTCATTATTAAAAAGGGTACTAAAAGGATCTGACTTTGGAGCCCTGACATACATCTTCAACTAAGATGAGCACAAATCAGGCAAACTCCCACCTCTCTCTTCCTCAGAAATTTAAAATTAGATTTGGGTGACTAATGCAGATAAAAATATTCATTTGCTTCAGCCATGCAATCTGGTTTCCTGGCACAAACATTTGCAGAAAACAAATGTCAAAGCAAATGCCGTTATTTACTTTGGAAGAATACTTCTATACATCCAATCACAGAATAGAAACACCAGCAGGTGACTTATGCAGCCAGTCAGAAGTAATATCACTCAGATTTGAAACAGTCAATTCACAAAGGAAGAACATTTGGGAAAAATTTTATCAGATCCATTTGAACTCAGAATACATAAAATAGAAACCATAAAGTACTGAAGGAGAAGAAAAGATGGAGTTAGTCAAAACAAATACCTCACTCTGAACCTTAGCTGACAGAAGGCTTTTTCCCTTCAGTTCAAAGGATTTTGGATCAGGCCCCTCCAGCTCAGTCCAGATTTAAAGGCTCACACAAACTTGGGGACCTCATCCTGCAAGCAAATCTCAGGCACTTGGACTGTTATAGCATTGCAGGATCAAGTCCTGTAGAGCATCAAAATACAAGTTGTAATTAAAATAATTTACATGCTGCTAGCAAGTCAGCTAAAGCAAGCACATCAGGTTCCCAGCATGGATTTCAATTTGCTTCAAAATTACTCAAGGATAGGAGCTCATATTTTTCAACATCACCCTAGTTAGCCTAGGAAAAATGCAAGACCCAACTGACAGCTGTTTGATTGGAAGAAGGTGGGGGTGACTATTACTTAGTAGGTATTTATCTTTACTCACTGCCTGGATTCATCATGAAAGCAAACATCCACGCTATGCGTACACTACCAACAAATGCATAATCAGCTGCAAAAGAAACAGGCTGGGTTGCCTTTCCATGCAGAAGTATGCATGATGCTCCACAAGCAGAGCAGCTTGGTTAATTCATAGCAGGATCCAACCTAACAGGAGACAGTCCTGACACATGGATCCTGTTCTCACACCCCCTTGGCAACCCTGTCCTGGTTGGAGCTGCGTTCCGCTGGCTTCTCTTTTCACCTTGATGCTGTTTCTTCACAAGCTGCTATTGCTTAGCCAGCCTTAAAATCCAGTTAGTTGTCCTCTCCAGAACAAGCCACCTAAGTGAATCTTTTGCTTATTGAAATACTGAGATTAACTCCAGCGGATCCTGGAGCATGCACGTTCCTCTACAGGACTACCTTTATCCCCACAAGTGACAGTGGAGATGGAGGGAGTTGTGTGAAAATGAACCAGCATGTCAAAAATCCCATTTCTCCCTATATGGGTAAAGCACCTCAGAGAAAATCGGCTGATGATGAAAAAGATCCCACAGAACGCCACCAATACAACTTCAGCATTTTATAATAGCCATGCATATTACCTACAAAATTAAAACGTATTTCCTATTAGCATATCTGGTTCAAGCATTTATAATCTGTCTTTGGCCATCTCAACCAATGTATGGATTCTTGTTTTAAGGACAGATGGAGACAATTTGGTTTTCTTTTTTTTCCTTGGGAGCTGTGCATTTGCTGAAATATCTACATGAATACTTGGGGTTTTGTCCCTTGTGGAAATTGATATTTTAAGGACACAAACAATTCCACTCCAAAACTCATCCTTGCTAACATTACAGTGCAGGTGGGTGGATGTTCAGGACGACTTCTACCCACACAAGCCAACTACCTTAAGTCCCTGAAAGACAAGTGGTGGCATGTTTAACTGCAAACATTGAAGGAGTTACTCTATCCAGGAGCCCAGCCACCAGAGATAACTGTGCCTACCGCAGAGTCAACAGATTGGAGTATCTCTGCTGGTGTCTCAGACTCCAGCACAAAGCCTGGAGTCTCCTCTTACAAGGACAGTTACATTTTAGTACTAAAACCCAGCACTGACTGGCAGAGACCAAAATTCTAGCTTCCTAGATTTTTTTCTGGAGCCTCTGCTCTTGGACATTTCTAAACAGGCCATGCAAGTCTTGGTGGATCTCACAGCTCATCCACTGTGACAATTCCTTTGTTTCTCACATCTGTAACGTAAAAGTTTGTATTCGAAATTTTGCAGCAAAGTGGCTAGCATATTGAGTTTCACTTGTGCTGTATTACTTACCTTGCTGCCAAGTCATTTAATTACTGCATTTCTGAGAAGGCAAATGTTTATATGTTGTCTAGAACATAATAAGAATATTGCTTAAAAAATACTAATTCATAGGATGGCATCTGAAACAAGCAGATCAGGAGTGAAAGTTATTAGCCTAGATTCAAGGCAGACTTTAGCTGGAATAACTTGTGTTCTCGATCTCCTCGGATTGTGTAGTCAGGAGGGAGATATCTGGCTAGATGGGATTTTGCACATCTGTCAGCTACATCAGAGATCCAAATGCAAAAGCCAGCATGTAAGAACATTATGTGGATTTGTTACCCTCTCCTGAGGATTTGGGGTCCATAAACCAATGAATGGATTACGAAGAAACATAGTTATAGTATTTTCATCTGTGACACATACTGCTGCAACTCCAGAGTGGCTCACAATATTTAAAGGAAAACCGTACCCACTCTCCACACACAGGCCCTGCAAAAATGCAAAAGGCAAGCACTGCTGAAGAAATTGGAAAATGTATGTTAAAATTTGTTTAGCATCTGACTTGAAAACTCCAGATTTCTATGGTCAGAACCAGCATAGTATGGGAGTTTTTTCCTCTTTCATATTTGTTCTGTAAATGAATCCATGTAGAACAGACATTGGTTGTATACCCTGAACCACATGTTAGACACATGCAAAGAAGTTCACCAGATGGGCTAGAGTTCCTATTAACCCAGAATCAGATGACATTTAATAAGCAAACTACATGACCCAGTTCATGGACATTTCCTATCAATCCATTCCAAACTCTACTTCAAATATCTTAGCATGAGAACTGCTGAGCTTCAGACCTATTTGGATGCTTTCAGGGAAACCCAGGAAATACCAAGGGCAGATGAAATTGAACCACTAGATGTGTTACAGAGTAGCATTTCAAAATGCCCACCCCCAAATTCAGCAAATTTGCTCCTTTTACCTAGGGGAAAGCTGGGAAATTAAAATTCTAAGGGAATTTAAAATACTAAACAGCGCTCAAACCACAAGGGAACACGTGTGAAACATTCAATTTCTGGATGAAAAGAGATAACAAAAACCTAAATCTGGTACAAAGAGGTGAGTGAGATGACGGCATTCCCCAGTTCATGCAAACCTGTTCATGCTCTCACAGGCATGTGCATTGGTGGCCAGCTTTCCTCAAGAAGGCCAGTCCCAAATCTCTCCAGCACTTTGCATACCATGTCTAGCTTTCAGTACTCTGCACTTTGGAAAGTGAGCTGCTAAGCATCATGTCTTGTCTTGGTTTCTCCAATATGGTAACCGTTAATTCAGTTCTCCATAAACATACTGGAAAATCACATTCTCCCCATTGATCACCTTTCTTTTCTTTGCAAAGTCTATGCTTTTTACAGTCACAAAGGTCATATTCTGACCAAGTTGCACACTTTAGAGCACTTTCCTCAAACCAATTTTTCCTTTCAAGCTTAATGGCACACACAGGCTCCTAATGAAGTACAAGGCATACCAGACAAACAGCAGTTTGCTGGAGATGTCTGGGGGTTTTACTCACCAGAGTGTCAAACACATCGCTGTACACATATTTAACACTTGAAAAGCTAGGAAAGCAACACATGATCTTACTTATTTAGCCACACAGTGTAAAAATCTTTACTTGACCCACTGTACTATTCTGTGCATATCCTCGGTCAGAGGGCTCTTTGTTTCTGTGGTCTCAGGGGGCAGCACCATTAGAAGTCCTATTTGTTTCCTTCAGATCTTGTTTGGAAAGGCAGTCATTTTAATTTGAAGCTAGGATTGACTTTATTTGTATCATGACAAGACATTATCTGGTTTTTTTTCCTGAGTTCACCTGTTTATATTTAATAAAAATGCTCTTTTGTAACTCATGATGGGTTAGAGAATTCCCAAACCATTCAAAATACTTTAAAGTTCTTTTGGGACATAGCCAGATACTTAATATTGTATTACATTTTATAGTTGTCACTTAATCAAGCTATTTAATATTATAGTACATTTTAAAACTGTCACTTAATCACATTTTCTTGACCCTTTTATGTGAATTAAAGATCACTGTAGATAAAAAATGGCATGCTTTAGTTTAAATAGATTCAGTATGTCCAGTTTGACAGTTACTTCTGAGACATTAAAAGAATTTTCTGTGATTAATGTGACCCCCACACGTTACATAGTATAATGTTCCATTTCTTCAACCATTAGAGGAAACAGCACTAGACAGAAGGAGCCAAAACTTATCCAGCTGTATGTAAAGCTAAGAAACCTTAAAGATAATGTACAGCTATCTATGGTGTACTACGAGACTGAGTTAAACCAACTAAGTATTTTCTGTTTCCTTACAAGTCAAGTCAGAAAAAAAATGTTCAGTAATAACACAGTAAGCCTACATTCCACAACAAAAGAAAGCATCTTATTGCAGCTTGCTCAGAAAGGAATAGATGCACTTTATGCCATGACAGGTGAGCAGGACTATCTGTGCTTAGTATAAATGATTGATAGCCATGCATTCTAATTTTGGAAGAATTCTTACATATGCATTTACTCACAAGAGCAAAAAAGTACATAAGACATGTCCATCTGCAGAACCATTTATAATGGCAATCATCATCATTTTATGTGGTTGATCCAGAACTGCATCATTGAAAGATTTTATGCTTTTAAGTCATACATAGTAAATTACCTTCTCTTATAGGCATGTTTAAAACTACTGTCTTCTTCTGTAACCTTGGTCCTCAGATCCTGTTTAATTCATTGAATTGCAATTGTTCTTCCTTTGTACCTTAATCTCAAATCAGAGTACCGTGTTTGTTAACAGCTGTGACTATAAGTGCTGCCCATTCTTAGAGCATTCTGTGTGCTTTTCTTGATAGTTCAATTAGAATAAATACTCTTTTTAATCCATGAAGGAAGACGTAGTACAATAACATTGATCTTTCATTTGACAGAAAATTTGTTTGATAACAGAACATGGTTTAATGTAACCAAATCAGTAACAGGAATTCATTTGGGATAGTCAACTAAAAATAGTGTGTATACAGTACCTCTGCAAACAATGAACAGTGGACTAAAATAATCAAAACATGAAAAGAGCCTGCACAGAAATCAGAATTTTGATGGAGGAGAATAGTTCAAAATTATTTACAAGAGCTGCCAGTGAGATGCATATGGGTATAAAAGTGTCTCTCTTCAAAAATGTGGGGAAAAGAAGTCAATTAACAGGGTCGACTCAACAGAACTGCTGCCTCACTTATTTACTCCAGAAGGATATTTTGTTAACCTAAATTTTGCCTTTGCCTTCTCCTGAGAGAAGTGAACCAGCTTTTGCACTGGACCAGCAGCTTGGGAAGAAGGAACCTACCCCTTCATCCAGGAGCAGGCATCATCTCAACCAGTTCCACCTGCCCCTTCCTACCAGCCACACTGGCACTGGCACAGTATCTCATAGCAGCAGAGCCTCAACATGTTGGGCTACAGCGTACCTATGCCCTATTCCTATGATACTGAATATCGCATCTAAAAAGTAAGTTACAGTCATGAAGAGCAGCAGAAAACTAGATACACACTCTTCCCTCCACTCAAAAGAGATTATAGCCATCTAGCCCTAATTGAAGAGCTCGGTGAACACAAGCTGCAGAACCTCCAAACTAATACACCCTGTTACTGTAGCATGGATGTCACAGGTATCAACTCACCAGTGATGTACAGTGCTTGAACACAAGCACAGCAGTAAAGAGGACAGGTATTGTTACTACCAGTAGGTAAATGGATATTCTCCTTTTCCCTTCATCCATTCTTTCCCTTCCTGTTTATCATCAGCATTCTTGGATCTTTTCTTCAATTAGATTGTAAGCTTCCTGGGACATAAACCAGGTCATTATTGTGTCTTCAAAAAGGGATCATCGTAAGGGGCCAAAACTATGTCAATGTTGCTTGGAGCCTTTGGGCACAATATTACTAAATTGCCCTTCAACTGCAACCCAAAATTATAGGCATGCTGCGTGCAGTATTTTGTAAGCCATTGTTTTGCAACGTGGAAATATGCAAGTGAACATGATACTTGAACAACATAATTCATTTTCCATTCATGAGCCACAATGGGTATCTCATGGCACTGTTTGCTCTTCAGTTTCAAATGTGAACTTGCATACAAAGTCAGGCAAATGAGCTTTCCTTCACGTTGTTTTATTAAGCTCTTGGACTACACTCTAAGCCCTAGAAGAAAGAATTACAATTGCTGTTGTCTCACAAAAGCAGTGAAATTCCCAAAGAACTGAAGAACTCGGCCCTAGATTGTGTATGAAAATGGCTGTACGCTCCCTGCACAACCTCTTGCTATGTCCTCCGCTGCTTTTCTTATCACTCCTCATGCCAGCACTGCATTTGTGTTCAAAAGTGAAAATTAAGTTTTACAGCCACATCCTGTAAAAACCCTCATCTCAACTTTTGGACAATATCCTTAATGACCTTATTGGTCTGAAAAGTTTAAAGATAGCTTTGTGTTAATTTCTCTTTAGGTCTTCACTCAAATATCCCATGTATGACACTATGATAATTCTTCCACCGGCTTTATACTTGCCAACTCCTCTACTATTCTTTTGTTCTTGGGCTAATCTTTCCTTTTGTATTAATGAAGTCCTTTGAAGTATCTCTTTAAATTGTCAACTAGATTCCTTTGTGACTTTTTTTCCTCCCCTAAACCTGATAGGGTCTTTTTATCATGAAAATTATTAATACTTCCCCTGCTTCTGGCATTGTACCGTCAGCTCTAAAATGTTCTATTATTATTTCTGATCTTAAGCTGCTTTCTCCTGACCCAGGAATATTGGCAAATTACTGACCTATAGCCAAGCTTTTATAGGGAAGGTCTTGCATCAAGTGGTAGCCTTTCAAGTGCTTAACCACCTAGTAATAATCTTTATGACAAATGGCCTCCTGGTTTGCAGTTATGCCTAGCTTGCTATGCATAGTGCTATGAGAGTGTCCCTTAAAGTGGTCAATGACTTTTTATAAAACCATACCTTGCGTATCATGTCAGCTCTTACCCACCGTGCTATTAGCACAGCACTAGACACTGCAGATCACAGTAACCCTTTCTGACCATATGCCAAGTTATAAAACACAGGGTGCTTCATTCAATCTAAAGACATCAACTTGTCACTCTGCAACATCATTCATCCACATTGAGCAACATGCATCATTTTCTTGTGATCAATGCAGAGCCCTGAACTGTTCCTGAACATTACTGCAGCTAGTCATTAAGACGAATTTAATTGTTAAAGAGTACTGACACTCCTTTCACCCACTTTATGCAAAGAATTAATTCCTATACCTACAATTTGGCATTTTGCTGTGAATCAGTCTTTTTTTCCTCTTTCTGCTCCTTTATCACATCGCCCTAGGTGCAATGCAGTGGTTTAAAATTATGCTTTTAGCAATAGGAAGTGTTCGTGAGTAGCTATTTTCCAGAATTTTTTTTAGGTCACCTCCTTCAATCAAGAGCATGCCTAAAATTACTGTAAACTAGAAATCAAGACTATAAGCCATGAAGAAATGTGAAGCAAAATGTTCCTTAACAGGTTCTTTCCTGGTCACCCAGCTGAGTAGAAATTCCACAGGCAAACAACTTTTCACCTCCCAACCACAATTCATTGCTTTTAAAAATTGCCTCATCATGACCAGAGATTTTGTCATGGCTTTCATCAGAAAAACAAATCCAGAAACAAACACAGTTGACAAGGACTGTGACAGATGCCTTTGTTTGATGTAATGATCCTCCCTATGCAGATAAAGAACCACAGTCAAAAGTGGTGAGTATTTTTTGACAAATCTCATTTTGCTGAAATGGGAACATTGAGGGAGGAGGCAGCTGACGAAACTTGTTCTCTTATTTAGAAAATCTTCAGCTAGTCCACAGACAATCTCATATAGAGATCTATAGATAGATCTCTAACTATCAACAAGAATTTTTACCAAAAATATAGAACAATCAAGCTTATAAAATGACTTTTTAATGTTCAGTTATATTTATCTCCATTGAGGCTACTTGCAATATTTGCTGTGCTTAATCTAAAAGATGAGACAAACATCACACATGAATGACAAACATATGGCAAATGCCCTGTTCAAATAATCCTGTTCTCTCATATGCCCACAAGCACAAGACTCTTTGCATATCCTCAGCATTCCCTAACACAACTTAATTCAAGCCAAACAGCAAGTCTTTCTGCTCCCAAATTAACTCCTACCCTCATCTCACAAAAGAATAAATTAAAAGGCAGTCTGTAGACTTCTCCAGGCTTATGCAAAGAGACTTGGGCAGAACCGGGAGTGGAATGCAGAAATCTGCTGGCTCCAGCAAAACCAACCTGAGTCAGATGAAAGCTCCTAAGGGATGATCAAACTTCTAGGTCAGGTTGCTGGCCACTCCATTGCTTTAGTCCATGGTCACTGAGACACATTACAGGTGACAGTTTCATTTGCACACTCAACATTATTCTGAAAGTGTTCTTGTGAAGCTGGTGGGGGCTTCACAATTGAAATACATTTGAAAACATACACACATGCAATTTTGATGCTCCAAAGATGAACTTTGAACATTAAGTGCATACGCCAATGGACCCCAACCAAAACCAACATTTGCTCATGGCAAAAAGCTACTCACTGCTGAACTGGGGATTTGCCTCTAACCTTGTACACAGTCAATGCTGATGAGGGAGGGGAGCAAGCTGAATATTAAAAACTGCTGCCTCAAGAATAATATCATGTACAGATTTAATCATAATAAAAAATGATCTGCAAGTAATTGTAGTCATTACTACATCTGCTCAGAGCTGTGGGTAATCATTATGCATGAGTGAATTAAATCAAATTCAGTATCATGGGCCTGATCCTAGAATTTCTTGAGTAAACTTGCCTCATATTAATAATCTCCCTGAGTGCAGTGAGTCTTACGTGCTTCTACAGGTGTGTTTCTTATATGAGGAGTCTTTCAACCCTTCCTCACTTTACCTTTAAATGCTAATTAAAACATAACTTTAAAAAATTAAGAAGGTAGAGTGAAACACAGATTCCAAAAGGTAGGAAATTAATTTGTTTCAGGCTGCTCTTCTGTCTGTAAAGGTGCTGAAGGAGCAGAGAGAAAGATGTCTTGGTGTGGAGCTTGAGTAATGGAAAAGGTAAAGCCTTCCAGGATAAAAAGTTGCCCTCAAATTCCTTCCTTTTCTCGCTAAACCCCAGGCATTAGCGTGGTACTGGAGACACAGGTGTAATTTATAGCACAGAGTGGGAAAGTCAAACCCTAACTCATGTAGATAAGAAAAAATCTGTTCACAAAAAGCTGCTGAAGGGCAGAGCTGGAGCCAAACTCAAACTAGATCAATAGCCAGATGAATTATTAGTAAAACAAACAAATAAATAAATAAATTATTGGTGAAATTTCTTCTCTGTCATCTGTGCCAAATGCATTTTAGCATATCATCATGAAAATCTATCCAACAACCAAACAGAAAGTTTTTAGTCCAATAGTCTTGTGCTGACTTCTACGTACGTTTGAAATGAGGAGTAACAACTGAGGTCCCATATGTACCCTTTGTACAAAGGGCAAGTTTTACCATTCTTACACACAAGGGTCCAAGGAAGGCATCATGCTCTTCCAAAGATGCAGGAAAGAAATGGAAGGAGGTCTGAATTATTCCTTGCATGCCCTTGGTGAGGTCACAAGAAAATATGTTACAACCTGAGTTTAGGTGACATTTTTTCTGTCTTTTCCATGGTGGATACTCCACTGAAAAGAGTCTTGAGGGCAGCTGGAGCAAGGAGAAACCATAATAGTTTGCCTCTGTGCAGCTGGACTATCAGAGAGCAAAGATCGAGCCATGGGGACACGGGGACACACTCATGCAGTGGGAGAGCTGCCGATTCCATGCTGCTCAGGGAAAGCTCATCAGATTTACCTCCTCCTGTCTCCTTTCACAGGGAGCATACCACAACAAAGGTGGCTTGGACTTAGCTTTTATAAGGAGTTCTGTATTTTGGTCTCCTGTCCAGAGACGGCAATATCTCTGGATGGGATGTTCACGGAAGCTGCAGTGGAAACAGAAGACTTTAAAAAAAGAGGCAAAGTAGATGTGAGTGCATGCATCACACATGAAGATAATACATATATATACACACCCACACATACAAATCTCCCCATCACCCACATCCATGCACATATACTCTCACTACTGACATAGGTAATTGAGTGCAGTAACGCAAATTATAATTTTTTTTTTCTCCTGAAACAGAGATGAGCTGGCAAGCGTAATCAAAAGATGAGGATCATTTTTCCAGAGAGTGAGAGCAACAACAACAAAAAAATCCAGCAAGAATTATGACAATGTAAGAAAGCAATCACTAGAGAAATCCTGATAAATGAGGAGCTTGCATTTTTAAATACCTTAAAACCAGTAAAAATAAATCTAAATTTGAACAGAATTCAATGCACAATTGAATTAGAAGGGAAAAATTCAACCAAATTGTTAAACTTCCACTATAGAACCTGTAAGTAGTTTATCTAGATACAGCTATAAAATGAATAAAACGGCAGCAAAAAGGATTGAACTTTTGCTGTCAGTAAGAAATCCAAATCATGGATAAGAGTATTATGAATGCTGTGTAAAGAGCTCTGCAATATATCCTCCAGTGAACAGGAACTAATGACAGATGAATGTGCACATGTAATTGAACATGCAGAAAAGAAAACCAACATCCCAAGAAGGGAAACAGAAAAGCTATCAGTACTGGCTCATACGAACATCCACAAGACTGAGACGCATACAAGGAGAAAAGGCGAATTACCAAAAATGCAGCCTGCTATGTAAAATAAAATACATGTTTGGGTCTAAATGTATTCCTCATCAGATTATCAAGGGAGCATGTTTCACACACACAGTCATGAGGAATGCTGGCAGGAACACTCAACCACATAAAGTTCGCCTGGTTTGGGGTTTCATTACCAACATTGGGCCCCATGTTGTTCCCATCTTAATTGATGGCAAACTTCCCTTCGACTTCACAGTAAACAGGATCAGGCCCTTTCAATTTAGCAAAGGGTTAAAAAATAAAGTATAGCAAAACCCTTGAAGTGCACCTCAGCCCAGAGCCAAGCCACCCCAAAGAACTGATCCCTTTTGCATCCCACACCATAAGAAACAGGATTTTCCTAGCTGTGTTTTGTGTTAAGTTGTTGGGCTCAGCTAAATCAAAACTCAGGCAAAGCAAACCCACACGAACTAAAAATCAAATGAAATTTCACACTCCCCCTGAAAACTGAAGCAGCCCTACGCAAAGGTACTTTCAGCAGACGAAGCCAGTGCACCTTTTAAGAGTAAGCAGAAAGTAGACCATATTTGTAACAGATGAATTAGAAGCGCATCAAGGTACTGGATGAAAACATTTTTTGAATGTAAGCCAAGTACACAGTAGGAATAGGTTAGAAGGCTAAATCATTTCTAACCACAACTTAAAGACGACTTCATTGTAAAAATATCCTTTTTTAACTCTTCTCTTCCAAGCACACATCACAACTTTTGTTTCCATTGGTTTTAGTTCCTTTTTCAAAAGCAGCATTTGCTGTAACAGCTCATTTTTTCATGCAAAATACTGAATCTAATTGCGGAAATATGTCATTCCCTCCTCTCCGCCACATGGCATGAGTTAATGATGATGAATGAAAGTAATAAAACCCAAATCTTTTTCAAACTAAAGCTCCTGTTAAATTACTGGAAATTATATGCATGCGTCTACAATGAGGACACTGCAGAAGGTCAAAGATCTTGCTTCCTGCATTTGGCCAAACTATTCAACAGGCAGCTTGGCTGAACCTGCACAGACACGTTTTTGCTGAGGTCTGGGGGAGCCACCAAAGAAAAGCAGCTTAGTTTAAGGCTGGTGATTTCATTACAATGTTTCTCTCCTTCCCCATGGAACACTAAATATCATTCACCAGAGCCTAGGACCTGCTCCACATGTCCATGCAAGCTATTTTTGGATGTTTTGAGACCCGGGGTTGGAACAGTAATATATCATCTAATGTGATATATGTTCTTAGTGAAGGTCCCAATTTCCCTAATACAAAACTTTATTCTGTGGCATTGATATGAAGCAGAAGGAATTCAGCAAATTCAGAGCCAGACACTACATCTCTCATTCATTCTGAATCACACCTGATTTCTCCGGTTGGTGCACTGAGAAGACAGGCAAACCATTCAGAGATTAAGGTCCTACTCAATACAAACACAAGTGGCAAAATGTATTCCTTTCCTTTCTGAAAACTCTGTTTCCAATTCTGCATGCTGCAAACTGCATCAGCTTATTGCTGCTCTCCCCTTTCATTCATTTCCTCATTTTTGCTTAACTGGTCAATGATGCTGCGGCCCCTTCTTTTCCTTTGGGCATTCGGACACTATGTTCTCCCTTCTTTTCCCCCAGCTCATCCACAGCTCTCTTCAGAGTCTTTTTTTCTCCCTCCCTTTCATCATCAATTCATTGAGGTTTCATTGTTTTTGTCTTCCCACTATGCTGATCTCCCACTCCCTATGCTTCCCTCTTATGGTCCGTTTCACAGATGGACCACAGAAGACATGGAAGGAAAACATAAGGAGAGGAATTCCTAATAACTTCCCTTAATGTATTTCCTGCCTACAGATGAATCTGAATGCTTTGAATCTTGGACTGGTGTAAATCAAGGTGCTACTTTGCACAAGTCAGCATAGGTTGTTTTTGAAAGAAAGTGTTTGTAGTACCAGGCTTACCAGCAGCAAAGCAAAATTTACAATCCTTGCAAGTTTTATTTCTCTCTTTCCAGGAAAAGCAGTTTGCAGAATTGAAATGCATAGAATTAGAAACATCAGTTTTCAGAAACAAAAGACCTAAATTCTGCCACTTATGTTCACAATGAGGGATAACTTACTCTCTAAGTAGTACTCATTTCATCTTGTCGGAGCCATCAAGAAATCATGAGTAATTCAACTCTCCATTGTACTCATTGCTTCACCATACAGCGTGGACCAGAGAAGTGCAACAGAGCTCTAAGCACAAAGCAAAGCAGGAAGGTTGCCATTGCAAGAAATCAGCAAAGGGATGGCTGCAGTTAATCACTGTGAATACCCATTTAGAGCAAAAGGAAGTGAATGAAGATCCAATGAAGGAGCAGAATTGTTTTTAATCTGCATGTTGACACCACTGAGGGATAGCACAAGGGTTAAAAAAAAATAGATTAATTTTTTTACCTTTCTTTTTGCATTGCCAAAATACCTTATGCAATATCACACTGTAGAATGCACACACACACCCACTGATAAGTTTTGCTGTATAAGCAAGAACACACAGAGATGTTATTAGCAGCTAAATAACATAGGGGTACAAGTCACACATTTTCCATGGGAATCATGCAACTATGTGAGCAAGAAGTTAAAAACCTTCCATCTGTTTCAGACCTTGCCAGTTCACACTTGGCTTTCAGATACTGGCTTTGGGATGATTCTCTAGAGCTCCCATGTCACCACTACACTATTGGAAATTACTAACTAATTTCTCACTGTGAAGAAGCCGCTTAATTTTGATCCTGAGCATGCACAAAAGGAGAAGGAAATCTCACAGAGCCACTCAGGATGGTAGTTCACTGACTATTTTTGAATGCAATGGACACCCAGAAGTTTCAACAATCTCCATCATTTTTGAAAAAGAACATGTCTATGGGATAAAAGAAAAATAACTACATAACACCTCTGCAAGCGCAATCCTGACCTTAATTGTTTAAGACTAGGTTTTTTAGTTCAGCACTTTTGCATGGAGCTTACAAATATCGTACAGAATACATTGTGGTTTTCTGGCATCCTATGTCCACAGAGCCATGTGTTGGAGTGGGATTAAATATATTTGCAAGGCTGCATGTCTGTTTTAAAAGAAGCATACTCTAAGCACTAGCGCTTTGCAGGTTGAAAGAAATAGCCTCATCCCACAACCAGGGGCACCTTTTCTGAACACAGACCTTCTAGGGGACAAATGACACCAACTTAAAGGAGAAGGTTTCATAACCAAAGCTGGGCCATGTGAGCTTTAACATATTAGCTGGATATTTATAAGAACATGTCCTCATTTACTAAGCTTCTGGGAACATTTCCACAATTAAAAAACAAAACAAAACAAATTGAAAATAATTGTCAACATACTGACAACAATTGGCAGCTTTCAAAACAACTCACAATGCCATCTCCAGGCCTTCAAAATCTCCCCCACAGTGACACTCCATTACCATCCTACACAGATGTTCATGTTAACCTTTGGAGGTCCCCTCCATTCCCATGCCCCCATCTATTTACATGAAGTCCTAAGTAAGAGTCGATACACAAACCCTATGCCATGTCTAAGAGTCACACTGAGGCAGTAAAAGGAGAGTATTCCAGTTCTTCGCTAAATAACCTGCTTCAGCCACATGGCATGGGTTATTAGCATTGTCATGGCCACAGCAGATGCAACAATTCACATAAAGGTAAAACAGATTTATGGAGAAATCGTCTTTGTGGCCACTGTTGTCAAAAAGGAACTGCAGTGAAGCTGTACGTAAGCATTCCTAATGAAGTTGTTACTTACCATCAAAAAACCCACAGGACCAACTCAGAAGGGCAGCATACAACACCAAAACATTTTGCAGCTTTATCTCATTCATACAGATACTGGAGACAGCTGCTGAGAATGAGGAACCTCAAATCCTGAAATCATCTCCTCTAGGACCTCTGAAAAATGAAGACGAGAAGCTGCCACAGAACCACGATTCAGCCTTGGCAAGTTCTACAGGAGCATCTGCTGCAAACTAGGATCTTCTGACTGTACTGACTCAAATCTGCCAGCTTGCCCCTCTCTGCTTATACAAGACTGCCAGCTGCAGTCACCACATTGTCTTGATACTAGGCACAGACTAAAGAAGGTCTAGCAGGAAATGCTTCCCAGATCTGAGATCTGCTGCTCTGTGATCTTCCTGGCAGAGAAAGTAGGAAGAGAAAATAAAGGGAGAGGCTAAGCAGAACACACAACAATTACAGAGCAGATCTAGCTGCCAAGAACGATGCAGTAACTCTCTGAGCGAGAATGAGATGCTTCAAGAAAAGGGGAGACAGCATCTCCTCTGTCCTATATATTATTCAGATGCAGTTCCCTCACCCATTCCTGACTCCAGGCCTGGCTTTTTTTCTCCTCTACCTTCTCATTTGATGTTTCTTGCTTTACTTTTACCTCAGCATCTACCACTTCTTATCTAAACACCCTCCCTGTCTCTCCTTCCAGTTGCAGAAACCATCAACAGTCTTAATATTGGAGGGAGGAAACTATCACCACCTTTTCACAGGAAAAGCAGGATGATCACCCCTCCTCTAGCACTATTCAGCACCTCTAGACTTCCTCCATACGGATGTGTTTTCTCCGCAGTCTCCGTGGTTTCATCTTGTCCTCTTTTGTTCCCTTCATTTCACAAACTTCCTCTATGGCTTCTCCTACTGACATCTTCAAAGTCCTATGTGGCACAGAATAGTTCTTGTTCTGCATTTGGGCAAAGCTCATTGACTGGAGAAGGGCTTGGGAAACCACAGAACATTTGTGGTTACATGCTTTTTCTTTACCCTGAACTCCTTGCTTAGGCACATCTCTGTAGGATCAGAGTTACAACATCTGCAGTCTCAGCCATCTCCTGCTCTGAGTCTGAAGAGGACTCAGAACACCAGCACAGGGAAGCTGAGATTTCATTTGAGGCAATAGAGAAGCAGCAAGCCTGACCAACCTATTTTGCGTTCCCCAAAGATAGGCATAGTCCAGCAAACACTGCAGCAGTCTCATAGCAGAGGCTGGTCAGCAGAGGAAAAGTAAAACCAGAACACATGCACCTGGAATAGTGCCCTGCATAGATAGGAAAAGGCCATTTCTAAAACCACAAGCAGGCAAATTTCACCTGGTTGCACAACATTCGTATTTTGTGCAAAAGTTTTGCATAGCTGCAATCTCATGATGACCAGCGCATTTCAGGAAAGAAGGACGGAGAGATGCGTGGGGCAGAAGGCTCACTTCTGGCTTCTGCACAGCCAACATCATGAAACTCTGGAGGCATGAATCACCAGTCGGCTCCAGGGGTGCTGAGTTGTGGAGTCTCCATGACTGGCACCCACAAAGACACAATTTGAGATGAATAGATGTTTCTGAGAAGGACTGCGGTGAACAATGTAACACATATACAGATAGCACAGTCATAACCATTAAACAGTTATGACCAGCTTGAGTGAGACAGTGAAGAATGTGTGCCCAGGGTGATAAAATACACCCATGAAGTTGAGAAAAATACACATATTCTGATTTTAGACACATGGGTTATCAAAGATAAGTAAGCCCTCATCACTGTAGGATCTGTTCTCAGAAACCTAAGGCAGCTGGTTGGTTTCTGAACTTTGATTCACAGATTCCCATATGGTGTCAGTTTGCTGGGGGGGGGGGGGGGGCAGAAAGCCATGAGCTCTTTAGCACAGCGAGTCTAGTCCAGTCAAATGGTTTCTCCTCCTCTCCATCCCTGACCCCATTTGAAAGCTATCTTAAATATTCCTAGGGACCCACTGGTCCATAAAGAAAAAAAGCTAAAGAAAACATAATCTTTCAAGGGCTGACATTACCTAGTTCCCAGTGCAGCTACAGATTAGTTGCAGTGAAATGCAACAACCTAATGGGAATTAGAAAGCTGTCTTTTAACTGCCATTATTATCTCTAAAGCTTCTCTAATAGCAATCCCAGAATATAGGTTTAAAGAAAAATCATTTTAATGGAGGTCCCAGTACTACATTTTTATATTGCACCAAGTCAAGCTATTGATTAGCTTTACATTAATTTTAAAAGCACAAAGAATTTGTCATGATTTTTCTCCCTTTGATATCAGTGTCCATCAGCGATTGCATCAGTTTTCTGCTGAGCTGCCGAGCAAAGTTAAATGATGATGCGCTTCCTCTCCCTGACTTTTGATTCCAGCTTGGTTCAGCAATCTCAACCAGCCACTTCCTGTCTCCCCTATTGCACCGTCTGGCACTTACTTCAGACAAGTCAATACGTTTAAATTATATCTGTACCAGGCGTAATTAATCATAAAGCTTTCTGCTTTGCAATGTTATTTGAACTTCTGCTTGGTGTTCACAAGTAGAAAGCAAAATAAAAGGAGTTCAATTGTGAAAACCGCACCACTCCCCCCTGTCTCCTCGTTGAGTTGGAGCTCCTTGGATTTCAGAGCAAGAGATGATTACTTGGGAAGCCACTGCTCTCCGACAGTTCAGAACTAGGTCATTGAACTCTAGTAGGCCAATAATGGGTGTGGAGAAAACTCCAAAGAAAATACACAGCTTTATAATCAGCTACAGGCAGAGATACTTTGTACGGAGCGAGCCTGGAAACACACAGGTAGTTTTTTTGACATCAGGCAGAGCCTGGTGCTCTCTGCGTAAGGGAAAGACCACAGAGGTGCTGTGTATGGGACCCACCTCTGAGTCACAGGTCTACCTCTATGACTGCTCTTCTCCAGGGCATGTAGGAATTTATAGCCATTAGAGGCCAGCAGTAAACTACTACCCCCAGCCTGGCTCTGAGTCAAGCTCTCCAGCCAGCCACTGGAGACTCAGTGGGAGGGAAGTGTGGAGAGCGAGAAGTGGTTTGCAACTGCCCCTTGTCCATTCCAGCCTCATCTACTTCTAGAAAGGAAACAAATAGACAAGTAACGTTTTCTTCTTTCTGGGCATTCAGCTCAAAGGTCTGGACTACCCTCCCACAGTGGGGGAATGGGAGCTCTTCTCCCTTGTGCAAGAGCACAGCGCAAGCACAAAAAGGATACTGCGTGCAATGACCACCTTGTTGGGTAAGATATCTCCCTCCCCTGAGAAGGCACAGAAGGAGCTCAGGAGTTCAGGATGCAGTGATGATGCAGCACCCTGGCAGCTGAAACTGCTCGCAAACCAACAGGCTCTCGCTCCTCTCACGTGGGGGGCCCTGCTGAACTCAGCACAGTAGCATGCTCAAGAGTACAGCCCACAAAATCCACCTCAACCTGCTGGGATTGTCCTTCAGCTCAGTGGGTTACGGGGGGCTGAGTATAGAATCATAGAATCATAGAATGGTTTGGGTTGGAAGGGACCTTAAAGATCATCTAGTTCCAACCCCCCTGCCATGGGCAGGGACACCTTCCACTAGACCAGGTTGCTCAAAGCCCCATCCAACCTGGCCTTGAACACTTCCAGGGATGGGGCATCCATAACCCCTCTGGGCAACCTGTTCCAGTGCCTCACCACCCTCTCAGTAAAGAATTCCTTCCTAATACCTAATCTAAATCTACCCTCTTTCAGTTTAAAACTGTTACCACTTGTCCCATCACTGCACTCCCTGTTAAGGAGTCCCCCCCAAACTTCCCTGTAGGCCCCCTTTAGGTACTGGAAGGCTGCTATAAGGTCTCCCCAGACCCTTGTCTTCTCCAGGCTAAACAAACTCAACTCTCTCAGCCTGTCTTCATAGGAGAGGTGCTCCAGACCCCTGATCCTCTTCGTGGCCCTCCTCTGGACCCGTTTGAGCAGATCCATGTCCTTCTGATGTTGGGGGCCCCAGAGCTGAATGCAGTACTCCGGGTGGGGTCTCACGAGAGCAGAGTAGAGGGGGAGAATCACATCCCTCGACCTGCTAGCCACACTTCTTTTGATGCAGCCCAGAATGCGACTGGCTTTCTGGGCTGCGAGTGCCCATTGCTGGCTCGTATTCAGTTTTTTATCCACTAATACCCCCGAGTCCTTCTCTGCAGGGCTGCTCTCAATCCATTCTCCGCCCAGCCTGTATTTGTGCTTGGGATTGCCCTGACCCATGTGCAGGACCTTGCACTTGGCCTTGTTGAACTTCATGATGTTCGCATGGGCCCACCTGTCAAGGTCCTTCTTCCCTCCAGCATGTCAACCACACCACACAACTTGGTGTCATCGGCAAACTTGCTGAGGGTGCGCTCAACCTCACTGTCCATGTCACCGACAAAGGTGTTAAACAGCGCCAGTCCCAATACTGACCCCTGAGGAACGCCACTTGTTACTGCTCTCCACTTGGACATCAAGCCATTGACTGCAACTCTTTGAGTACAACCATCCAGCCAATTCCGTATCGACCAAGTGGTCCATCCATCAAATCCACGTCTCTCCAATTTAGAGACAAGAATGCCGTGTGGGACAATGTCAAATGCTTTGCACAAGTCCAGGTAGATGATGTCTGTTGCTCTTCCCTTATCCACCAATGCTGTAACCCCATCATATAAGGCCACCATATTTATCAGGCATGGTTTGTCCTTAGTGAAGCCACGTTGGCTGTCACCAATCACCTCCTTATTTTCCATGTGCCCTAGCATAGTAGTGCCATTCCCACCTGGCACAGGGCTCTAGCTGGCACCCAGCTCAATCCTTCCACAGTGAATCTGTTCAAAACCAATTGCTCATCGTACAGGGAGGGAATCCTCACCAAGAGCTCAGCCAGCTACTGGGGTGTTTCTTTCAGGTGTTTTAGGAACGAAGAGGTGTCATTCAGTGGAAATTAATCTTTCATGTAATCCATGGCACAGGCGCCTTTAAAACATTTCAAACAAAAAATAAAAGCAACAACAAAACCTCTTTTTCTTAGAGCATCCCAAGCAATTTTACAGAGATTAATTATCCGTATTCATTTTTGCCTTTCCATATAGTTCAGCTCTCCCACAGAAACTAATCCACTGGATTTCAAATTATGGCACAATTAGCATGAAATTAATTAGCATCTGACCTATCCCCTAGTTTTCCTCCAGCTGAGACTGCCAACTTTTAATATAAGCCTAAAGCAAGAACTGTAAGTCTAATGCAGCAAATGGGACAAAGGACTTTTAAATTAAAGAGAGAGTTTTAAAAATGCAATTTATAGCCATAAGCATTTCCCTGACAACCACCCCAAAACTCCAGTCGTCGAACAAAGTGTAGAGAAATATTTCACCTCCCCCCTGACACACAGAGTTCATTTGCAAAGCCTGCAATCATCCCTCCCATCTTTTAAAATACTCATTTCCTTTCAAAAGCAGAGTCTACAGTTATCAATTAGCAATGCCTTTTAGTCCCATCATGCAAAGTTTCTTTTTCACATAACCTCTCCAGACACCTGTAAGGATTTTTAAGTCCATTGTATATACATAATCAGTTTCCCAACTGTATCTTAACCTTCACAATTTCCTGCATCATTTATAGACCTCTGCAATCTCTCTCTTTGCCACTGTACATATTTTCCACATTCCTTCAGGCTCCTACTCACTATCTAGTACTCAAATTTCTTCCCCTTCTTCCTCTTCAGAAGATTTCAGCCATCATTAACCGAACACTCCTGTTATTCTTTTTCATAGTTACTTCCATCACTGCCATCCTTGTCTCCCACATGGAGCCTGTGATTCACAGATGTCCCACGATATTTAACTCTTTTGCTTACCCTGTGTGGAGTGGCACACAGCAGCCTGGCAGGATCATCTCCTCCTGTGGAAAACAAGTTTTATATCAGAAAACAAGACCTGTGCTCAAAGAATTAGTCAAAAAGAACCTTCCCTCTTGACCTGCCATGATCACAAGCCGTTACTGCCTCTGCAAAATCTAGTAATAGGCTCTCCCCTACCTTGAAAGGACAAGAATCCCTGGTGCAATCCCCATTGCTTGTGCACTAGAAAGCAATACTATAGACACAGCTTCAACAGGAGGATTTTACAGCCTTAAAAGTGAACCATCAGGATGATATCCCCATCACAGCAGCAAAACAAGCAGCTTGGATAAAGTTTGCAGTACAAATGGGACTTAAAAAAAGGACATGGGCAGGCACTGCAGAGAAAACAAGACGACTGAAAAAATGGAAGGGTATAGAAGATGCATGCAGCATACGTAGGAGCTCTTAGAGAACCTGTGTATGGCCATATAGATTCAATGTATACGGTACAGAGAGTACACTTCATTCTCTCATCAGTAGAGGCTACATTCAAGATCTAGATCTTGGTCAACAGAGCTGCAATACTGTTAGCCTTCGAGAACACTAAAACTCACTCAGAAACCACGGAAAGGAAAAAAAAGAAAGAGAGAGAAGAAAACAACACTCTATACAAACACAATATATTTTCAAGGTTAGAATTCATTAGATTAGATTAATTTCACAAGTCTTCAGTTCACCTGGACATTTACTGTTGTTATGGTCTGACAACTCTGGTTTTATAGACTGCATTGATTGTTCTTTCATTCTGTGGTTGCCAATATTATTTTTTCATGTTTTTTGGTTTGTTTTTCCCAAAGATGAAAAGAGGGCCCTCTGCTTTTTTATAAGGTGGCAGCAACCAGTACCCAAATCCACAGCACTCCAAACCATTCTGAACTTCAGTAAACAGCCCTAGACCCTCCTCTCCTGCTATTCCTCTTTTGGTAAAACAGAATCAAAATAATTTGTTTGTCCCCTTCCAAACTCAGACAGATGAGGGGTTCAGGGAAAACGAGAGAAGGAAAACAGCATCCATAGTCACAGCCTAGTCCAACAGCAGGAGAAATCTGCCTCATGCCCACATGCATTTTGGTCAGAGGAGGTAAGAGTAGAAGCACACTCCAGCAGCTGGGCTCTGCACCTGCTGAGGTTGCCTCTTATGCACACAGACGTCATCTGCTGTTCTGAACAGCAAAAGAGGGGAAACAGCAGGACCTGTTACAAAACAATCTGCCCCAAACAGGTATTGCAATTACATGTGTTGGCACAACACAGCATGTCAATGCATTTCTGCTGTGCACATTTCCACATTGTTTGCCCAGTTCCCAGCAACAGCTGGCAATTTCACAGACTTCTTTTAGCAGGATATCAAACTGATGAACCAAAACAAGGTGCCCTTTAACTTCATTTCTCTTCTCCTACCCCTAAATACTTCTTTCAGAATGGAACACTTTACGATAACCTGGCTCACACTAACCCTTCACCCCTCCAGAATCCACAATATTAATTCTTATAATAAAGCGTATTTTAAATATTTTTTTAATCCTCTAAGAAAACCAATTTCATCCTTGAATGTTCCATTGATCTACAGTAAATAAATAGGCATTAGGGAGAAGCATTGTTTATTTATTTGCTTGCCACTTAGAATTTAATCCTGGGATTCTAAAGGGATGATTATAAATTTCTCTAACAGTCCCTAGGGTATGTTTTGAATGTAGCCATCTAAGATAGGACTCTTGCACTCCAGGATGCTGGTGCATTACAGCTTTAGAAAGATTGTAGCCAAATAGCACTCATTTATTATAAAGAAGGACGAGTGGTAATTCCAGGGCACACACTAGATGAGATTTCACCACTATCTAGTCTCTGTACCGTGCAGAATATATCTGGGAGCTTTCCAAAGCATGCTTACATAAAGCACAGTCTCACTAAGGAAGTTCCTGGCAAAATCTTGTTGTAAATCTTTACCCTTGTTGGTAAAGCAAGGGTTTTGGAGCTTCTTCAATGGAAGAGCAGCTTCCACCACTTACCAAGCCGAATTTGTAGAGTCACAGATTCATGGCCATGTAGGATTGTGGCTCATCTGACCTCTTACACTGGAAAACCTTAGAGCAGTGGTTGCTTCATTCAAACTTTCATTCTTCTTGAAAATCAAAGGATGGGCTTTTTTTGGAAGACTCAGGCTTAGGGATGCCATGCTGGAAGGTACCAGAAAGGTCACTGCAGCCAGTTATATACAATTGCAAGCATCAACTTTATTTGAACATCAGCTCCTACCACCACAGGCCATAAAACCCTCTCCTGACTCCAGAAATAAAAAGCTTAATTCTTAAATACTGATAGTGATGAAGACCTCATCATATATCCAGGAAAACAATGGTTAATCACTCTTCCAACTTAAAAAAAAAAAAAAAGGCATCTCCTTTCCTGTTTTGCCAACACTTTTCCTGGGAGAGGAAAAAGCCATCCACTAATCAGAAAGCTCTTTATTCAAACTACATCTAGGATATCATTAGGTCATGGTGTTGGATAAACTAACTAGACTGAGCTTCTGTGGGTAGGTTTTCCAGATCTCTGATCATTCTTCTAATGTCCTTTTCTAAGCCCTTCCTGATCTGTCAGCACAACTTCAGCAAAACTAGACAGCAAGGAACTGTAACAAAATGATTAAGCTCTTTAAGCAACATATTTCCACTGTATTTCCACTGTATTTCCGAGGAGTGAGAGAATGTAATTCATTGTGGAGAAGTGAAAGAAATGGCTGCACCACGATACAATCTTGCCGAAATGTTTTGGAGACTCCAGATCCCCAGTGCATGTCAACATGCAGCCTGAAAGAGCAGCTGGGCCAGAGCACTAGGTTACATACAGGCTAACGAAAAGCTCAACATAGCGTGGATGAAGTCTGCTTTGTGTCACTGGAGAAAATTAGGCTGATATCTAACAGATTACATTTGCCAGTAAAAACGACTGTTCACATTGTGTTTGTCTTCTGGGAGATGTTACTAATCTGACATGCATCCACAATATCTGCAGGTATTGAGTGTAACCTTGCTGTAGATGGCCTCCAACCTGCTACGTAGGTCCTTCCAGGATACAAAGTCTCAGGATAACAGTCTTTTTCATTTAACTTATGAATCTCCTTCATGCTCATATTAATTAAAGACTAGTCACATTCATTGGAACCACGTGCTGAACAAATTTCTCATTTGTCTTTGCAATGCAGAGCACCATGGGCCCTGGCCAGGTGGAGAGAAAGGCAGGAATGGAGACCACCTCTGTTCATGCGTCTTGTTATCTCTGGGCTCCTATTGCTCATTTTGAAGTACGGCTTTGGTGCTCAGAGTTATAGACTACAGCCTCATTGCATAGGGAGTCCTGTGAACACAGGACACTAAGGTGGTCTCTGTCCCAAAAATATCTATTATAAATGCAGTCACTCTGTCTGCACTACCACTATTATTTTACTCCTTTGATAGGGAGACTCTGCACTGCAAATACAGCCGCAGTAACATAATGCTCACCACGTAAACCAGTTGGTATTATCACTTCTGGTTTAACCTGGGGGCAATGAAGAACAGAAAGGTAGTGACTTGTCTACTGATCACAGTAGAAATTGATAACATAACTGGGAATAGAATCCTCATCTGCAGAGACCTGCACGGCATCTTCACTATATGGTCAAAATTGCTCAAACTGAGAATTTCGCCACTGACACCTGATTGCACACAGGAACACGAGGGCTCAGTTTCCTTTAGCTCATTTGCAAACCTGAATTTGGTGAATAAATTCATGTTCCTAGGTAAACAGAGACTCTGTTAACACTTTGAATCACATGGTATGGAGTGGGAAACTCCTGTCTCTTCTAGATCCTACTTAAGTCAGACACAAAGAGTTTAGCCAGGTAGATCATGCGCACAACAATTACTTGAAGCCTATGAGAAAACCCTCCAAGGGCTCATCTTGCTTCTTGAAGAGCCAACACACAGAGGAGTTCCCTGCGATGCCTTTCATGATCTCTATTGTTCGCAGGGTACTAAAGTAATGAATAGCCTTTATTTTTCCAAGTTTCAGTCACAGAATGTGCATGCTAGCATTAAAAGGAAAACAAAAGTGCAGAAATGCCAAGATACTATGTAACACACAGCCCTTCATCACTCGCATTGATGCACAGTGTTACAAATTTTATCTAATCAACTGACATTTTAAGTAGTGGAGAATTTAACAAGAATAACAATGTGGTGACAATTTAGTCTTTCTTCCCCCTCCATAAAAACACTGTCTTCTGTTTGGTCTAGATTCAGGTCAAGACATTTCACTAATTTGCTAGTCATTAAAAAGATATTTTTATACCCAGCCTGTAATATTATACTCTTCAGTGATTATGATAGTTCCCAACAGAATTCCAGACTTGAAAATGAAGGCTGGGAAGCTGAGCTGCAATTATGATACTTTAAATAATTCCACAAAAGTAGAACCACTATTAAATAATTTATAGTCTTTGATCTTGTCACAGATCTACTGAAATCTTCACATCACTCAAGCTAAATATTTTCAAACAGAAATGGGATAGGTTACTTCCCTCCAACCCCTTCTGTCACGGTGGGAGCTGAGGAAAATAACAGTGCCAGGGGCCAAATTCTTAGTTACTTTGGTGTAAGCTCCTTCAGAGCAACTTGCGTGAAAATTTTTCCTCTGGGGCTTAAACACATTCAGAGATAAGTCTTTCATCACAGCACCTTGAGTTAAGAAATTAGTGGTTATTTTTGAAACAGATTCCCCTCCAAAGTGACATTATTCCCAATATTTTACAAAACAGAAAACGTTACCTTGCAACTCTGCATCTTGCACAGCTATAGGCAAGCAGAGACAAGAGGTGCTCCACACAGGACACCAGCCCTCGTGAAGCTCTGCAGGTCCATGCCAGGAAGGCGAGGGAGTCTTGTGCAAGAGGTCCAGCCACACTGCCAAACCTCAGCAGATGCCACAGGACCTAGAGAGGCACTGAATGCAGCCAGTTTCCTCAAGTGAGGGTCAGCTACTAAAGGCTGGTAACCAGGGACATGCGTGAAAATGCAGCCTGTACTAAACTGCGTGGTTAAAAACAAAACAACAACAAAAAAATCTGTAACTTGTGGTCTAACCAGTCACAATCTGCCTTAATGTCCCTCCAGTCAGCGATATGGACTATTCACAGTTACCATCAAGAGCGCTGGCCAAAAAACTACTCTCTAGTGAAAACTGTACTTCCCAGTTAAAAACCTCTTACAAAGTCAGACTGAGAAGCTTTGGTGTAAATTAGAGGCTCAAGTGCAGAATCAAGCTATGCTGTTTGAAAAAAAGTTACCTCTAATTAGGTGAGCCCTAGTAGCTACAACAAGACAAGATAACATATTTTAAATGCCTTTCACTGGAAGCAAAAACTAAGGCTGCATCATGTTGCAGCCCAGGAAGCCTACACGCATACATATGTACAATTACAACAGCTCAGCTGACTGGTGACTTGTTAAATTGGCATAACTTGACTGTGTCAGGGTCCGAGGACTAATGAAACATGTAAAGTATGGCAGAAGTAAACAGCAGCTTTCCAGGAAACCCTTCATTTGCATTCTAATTAATGCAATGTGGGACAGAAGTCATAAATAAAGGATTCAATCACAGCTCACTGTATAATAGGCAGACAGGTTTTACACACCTGATATGACAGGCAAGTACTAATGTGGGGTTATGGAAGATGCCAGACCTAAACAAGCTGTTCACATCTGCAAGTGACAAAGAGCCGCATCACCAAAAAAAAAGGTTTTCATGATGCAATTTGTCTTTTAAAACTTTCCCTCCCTAGGAATAAATCACATCATTTTTAGAAGATGACAAGTGCAAAGAAAATTTCATCTAGAGGAGTCCTTGCAGGTGCGACAAACAGGACTTGAACAACCCCACCTTCAGGCTTTTTACCACTGGAGATGAGGAGAGTAGTTGTCATACCATGAATACCCTGGTAAAGATTCAAGTCCCACTTTTCCAACAGCTTGCAGAAGTCTTCTCAGAATAGCTGCCACCACCAAGGAACACTATGCATGCTCCCTGGCCCTGAGACAGGACGCACGTATACTAGAAGAGGGACCAATTTGCCCAAAATGCCCTGTACAGCACATTCAACTGAGAGACTGAATAAGAAAAAACAGAATCTGGAAGAGCTCAATGGTGTGTGAGGGTACATGAACAACACTGAAATGTGTGAGCACCAGGTCTGAATCTTGCCATTACATTTGTCAGTTCTGTCACACAGAGCATATTGCCTGCAATAGGCATTTCTTGGATCAGGCAGAGTTTGAGGACAGATTCCTGGTTTGCTCTCACCTGTAGCCTTATTGTACCACCATTACAGCATTTCAACTATTCCTTCCTAGGGACAGTATTACACAGCGCTGGCTGGTAAGCCCCGAACATGACAGGGCAGCAGAAAAGGAGGCTGGTTGCATTTAGCTACAATAAACTCATCTACATAAAACCATTCAGAAATTCAATTTGATGTCCCTTCTGTGTGGGATAGTACATGTGGTTTACATTACTTCAAGAACACTTTGGTAAGCACTCTCTCGTATTTATTAAATGTAATCAAGTCAAGAAAAGAACAAGCAATTAAGTTGCTTGCTTTCTAATTAAAAATAAACAGAATTATTTAAAATATCCTGCTTTTCCTCCCTGCTGAAACTACAGTAGAAAAACTAGCCTATATAAGTGACAGAAGATTATTGCAAACCAAGTCGATGAAATGAAAGGGGACAGTAAATATCAGTACTACAATAAAAGTAAAGTCCATTATTGCTTTTAACTACTTCACCACATTTGCTTCACGTTTCCCTGCTACCCTACCACAAGTGGCAAGTCTTTCCATGGAACCATCCAAGCTCATTCATTTTTGTGAAAAATACTTCCTTAGTGGCTATTTGGTTTTGCAACCATAGTGATAAAATATATTACTGGCAGAAGTCTCGGGATTATAAATAGGTATCAGTCTTTGTTTAATTTCAGTAAGCCAGGACAAAATCACTGAGGTTTCCGCACACATGACTTTCATTAGGAGCAATGTACAATTGAAAATACATCAGGCTTATACCTTTTATTGTTCTTATTTTTATTTTTGTATGCCTTCATGTAATTAGAAGGCTGAAAATTTTGGGGGGTGTTTAGCAAAGGTGCCAGGGAAAAAGCACTGATGACTGTGGAACGGGCAAAGTCACTCACACCAGGCCGGTAACTACCAGTCTGTTTGGAAAAGTGAAAGTACTTTGTTTCGAGGTTTTTGCTTGTTTCCTTTTTGTTAAATTGTTTAAGATGTATTACTTTGGTAAATATCCATCTAACTCCAAGCGCTAATCAACACTGTGAGGGAAGAAAGCCTATTCTGAAAATTTAAAACATTACTCCAGAAAGCTAACCTAACAGACAGTAACTCACTGCCCAAGTACCCAGGATCCCTCACCGAAGCTGTGAGAAACCAGAGCTGACATTCCTTATACTTCAAACTCAGACAAGCAGTGCCAAAAATACCCATAAAAAAAAGTGCAAGCTCTTCTTTGGGTCAAAATCTTTCAAGGATTTTCCTTAAAATTCATATAAATGATCTTTATGTAGGACTTGGAGGTTTTATTCAGGGCTTGCAAGCGCTCTGTATTAAGAACAAAGACTTAATAAAATAACAGAATTTATATGATAAATAGAGAAAGTCCCCAACATATTGCTTTTGCAATGCAAGGATATAATTCTATTCTACAGCAAACAGGCAGATGCAACAGTTTAGTCCAGGTGCAGAGTTTAAATCAGCCCATGATTTTCCCCTGCGAGCGATGCTGCACCTTGTCCTTGGGGAAGGGCAGGCAGAGGGCAGCCCACGCCTCCTCCACACCAGGACATGGGAGCCGCTTCCTCTCTAGGAGACCCGTCTGGGGCTTCATCCAAATTACTTTTAAGTAACGCCTTCCTGGGCTTTGCCTGAGAGTACATGGACAATGCGAAGCCGTGCTCAGCACTGGCTCTGGCAGCTGCAGCTGGCAGCTACGTCCAGCCGTGGTAACGCTTTGTAGCAGAGGCCAGGCCCGTGAATGCTGGTACTGAACCCTGGGGCAATCCACCCACTCCATCTTTCCACCATGGCCATAGACAGAGTACCCACTGCCAGGATTATAAGACTGCAAAGGGTTAACGAGCCCCAGCCAGTTCGGGCACGGGCAGGGCTGGGTGGGGGCGGGGGCATATTCCAGATTAGCGGAGAAGAACACAGTATTCACAAGAGGGGAGCTAAAACGATTTGCTGTTTGGGAGCCATTTCATGTCACCCTCAGACAAGTCTCTTGTAGAAGTCAGCAGGATGCTCCTCTGGTTACAGACTGCAGTAGGATTTGGCTTTGGCTCTGAAGAAAAGGGATTTGTAGGGGAAGCTTCTGGTAGCAGCATGTACACGAGGGAAGTTGGGCACAGCAGCATTTTTCTTGCAAAATCTCCCTGCTCCTGAAAGGCCACCCATGGGACGCAGCCATCTCTTGTGTAGCTATCTATTGTTTTCTGTGGATGTGTGCCACGTATTAACAGCTGGGGTGGAGCAGAGGGAGCTCCCAGGCCTTGCACAGAGAAGACGAAGACTGCCCTCTGCCTTTCTGTCTTCAGAGGCCACTCATAGCACAAACAAGGCAAAAAGCAGAGGACGGCAAAGGCGCAAGAATACAGCTACAGTATTACCGTCCCAAAATAGGCTCCAACAGCACCCAAGCTAACTCCTACAGCCAGCATGTCAGCAATGGAATGAGCCTTCCTGGAAGAGTTGGAGGGCACCTGGAGCAGATCACCCTAGATCCCTGATTTAGGAACCACATACTCCAATTTAAGAGTCAGAGGCTATATGGTAGTGAATCAGGAGACAAAATGGACAGTTTCACACCCACAGTGTATTAAGCTCATCACTGCCAGGTTGAGCCCATTACAGAGAGGATGCAAAGAGTGGGAGCCAAAATGAGAAGGTGTCTCGAGCAGACAGATGGGGAAAGCCATCAGCTGAGGACGGAGGTACAGCAAAGCTCGCTCCCCTTACTTACCATAAAAGCCTACAGAAGCAATAGTGGGACTAACTCCAGCTCTCCCTCTTTTGAAAGGGCAGAGACCTTTCCAAGTCCCCAAGGCTCAAGAGCCCTTTCTCAGAGCAGCGTTTTAAGGAGCGCAGTTTGGTGTCTTTGCAACCTTCCACTTCGTTTCCCCCTTGGCTTTCTCTTTAGGGCAGGGTAAGCATTCCCCACAGAAGTGGGATGAGATTTAGCAACAGCAGAGTTATCGGAAACCTTGTGTGTCAAATAAACACTACATTTCTTACAAATAGAAAACATACAAGTCATAAATCAAGGGCCTAGCTCTGAGAGGCTCGTCCCTGGAAAGGTGTCAGTGCACATGCATTTGGATGGCTGCTGCCCTCAGGCTGCCTGAAGGAAGTTTTGACCCAGGATACTAATACAGTTTATTTGATACAGAGCTAACCAGGCTGGGGCTCAGAGGTCTGTTTACATTACAAGACTGTGGGCCTTTGGGAGATTAACACCTAGAGAAAATGCATCTGTGTTTGTTTTGGGTGAGGCTACAATTTAAATTCTTATGTTATCACACAAACTGGACATGATAGATAATCAATGCCCTGTGACAGCTAGTACTGAGGAACTGAGCTGGTTTTGTTCTACAGGATCACTATTCAGCATATCATTCTTTCTGTGTTCGTTTGTATTTAAAGTTAGATCAGGCATTTATTTTCCTGCGATTTTTATTAATTCATACCTATGTTTTCACCTCTCATCATAAAGCAAAACTGCCTGGATTATGTCAGTTCTGTGCTTTTTTGCAGCAATATAAAATATATTATACTGTTGCAAAACATTATGTCACAGAAATCATACAGATGTCAGACTAAAAGGAATCTTAAGAGGGCATGCAATCTATCTTCTTACCCAGAAGCAGTATCAAGTTTACTTCCAGCCATGACAGATGTCTGTCAAACTTCTTAAAACCTTCAGAAGAGAGTCTACAACATCCCTGGGTAACCTATTCCAGTGATTAACAATCCTATACAGATAGAGGTTTTTTTAAACAACCAGAAGCCTTGTTTTGCTATCAGTGAAGCCAATCTCTGAATTTATTTTCACATCTTTAATCCACACCTTAGGTAACTCCACCTCTTTGAAATCACTGACATCTGAACATAAGCCTACAGATACACTGCACCTTTAGCTGTTAAATTAAATACAGAGACACGACTGATCTGGGGAGAGCAAGCAACTAGCACAGATCAGGGTCAGTAGCCCTGTTGAGAGGTAGGTGTGCAATACACTTTTCACATGCCTGAGCAAGTAAACCACTGATCTGCTAAATCTGACTTCAGTTTGGTTTTTACAGAGAGCCTTCTATTAAACACATGTGAAAATACAGTACTTCTGATCCTATGCTCAGTAGACATGGTGACTGATAGATCTGCATCGTCTTTCTAACACTTGTCTAGAAGACTTATACCCTCCCTCAGACATATCCTTTCTAGACAAACACACACAAATCTTTCAATCTTTCAGCACAGATCATATTTTCTAAGTCTTGAATTATTTGGGTCATTTTTCTGGATTACATCCCATTTTTCTGCATCACTTTCAAAAGAAGTAAAAAAACAGTCCCAAAAATCTAGCTTCTGACTTCTCGGCACCCAACAGAGATTTTTTTGCACACAACAGCTTTGCTCACACGCTGCAGACTAAGAGTTGCTCTTTTAATGCAATTATCAAATCTTTTATTCCTGTTCCACTTGCCAGGCACTAAAACTCCATTTTCTCTCCTGCTGCCAAGTCACTGTGTGGTTACAGATTATCTGACACATACTACTTTGCAGTTTTATAATCTGAGCGCCATCATGCTGCTAACTTTTTTCCCAACATACCATATTAATTCGTTTTTCTAATCCTGTCTTCTAAAGCACTTCTGTACCCTCTCAGCCTAGTATCCTCCTTAAATTTTACACGTTCACTTTCTGTTCCACCATTCAAGTCAGCAATGAAAATATTGACTGGAACCAGGTCCACAATTAAGCCTCTTCTGAGAGCAAAAGTGAATTCTCATTTTAGCAGGGCATCACTGCTAACTACTTTCTCAGTGTGGGTTTTCAAAGAATCAGGCCCTCCTCTGTTATTCAGGCCACACTTCTCCAGTTTACATATGAGCATATAATGTGTCATAGTGTCAAAAGCTCGGCTTAAGTCAAGATGCATCACATCTACCACTTTCACCTTATCCACTAAGCCAGTTTCCCTGTGAAGGAAGGAAATTAGATTGGTTTAACATGATTTGTTCTTGACAAATATGTGTTGACTCTTTTTTATCACCTTATTATCTGGATGGTGCTTACACACTGACTGCTTAATAATTTGTTCTAGTATCTTTTGAGATATCAAGGTTAGACTGACTAGTGCATAATTCCCAAGACCTTCCCCTTCCCCTTTTTTAAAGACAGATACTACAGTCTGTTAAAAATTCAGTGCAGAAAAAGATGTATGCCTCCAAGAGAAGCAAGACTTTGTGTGCATTGTGATAGTCATGTGCACAAGTTTAGACAAGCAACGTTTAACTATTTTCTAGAAAGCTTGGGCAAAAACAGTAAGTTGAATTTATCTGTTGTATTATCTTGGGATGAGATAAAAAATAAGCAAAGTGTAGGGTACATGACTAGAGATTAATATTATATAAACAGAATCATTCATTGTCACAGAAATATGATCGCTATTATGTAACCTCTTCCAGCCTCCTGCCACTGGATGATTATTTCCTACAGAGCATTTTCCATTGCTTTGTTCAACAGAGATTTAAGCAAATCAGTAAATAGCTTCCCCTACTTCCCTTGGGAAACTGTTGCACAGCTATATAATAGTCAGTTTGGTCTCACTGAAAACAATAATGCAATACTGAAACACATACTTAACAGCAGCTAATTGCGAGAACAAATATGTAGTAGTAACACTACCCCTCCTTTCTTGTCCCATTCAGACCACTGTTTCCATCCACAGGTATTAGACCTACTTATTCTTCTATTGTTTCCCCTCTGATTTCTGAATAGCTCATACTTTTCGTGTTTCCCATTGTACGCAATCACAAACACACGTTAGCACCTGCAGAGGTACCTGGAGAGGCTAGGAATGCCTTATCTTCTATTTTTTGGGTGCAGTTATACCATGTGCCTCTCATACTCTTGCTGGTGTCTACCATGGTTCCTGGTGAAGAGACAAGCCTTCATCAAAGAGATGATCTTGCAAACAGAAAGAACGAGAACACCATTACGTCTACCTCCATTATAATGCCAGTATATATAATGCCTTCCCTTACATATAAAGGAATAAAATGTCTTCCCTTACCATCATTGATGCGTATGATACACACACACTCACACACATGCATACAAGCAGTTGAGCCCAGCAAAGGTAAATCTGAACATTATCTAGATACTGCCTAGATACTTCAGTAAATCTATATTGAAATGGCTAAAATACAGACAACAGCCTGTTAGGGGAGGTTGAGCCCTCATTGATTCCAACCTGTCACTTCTCTACTTTTCTCCTGATTTACTAATTTAATCCAATCCAGTTCCATTCAAATAATTCTGGTAAACTGATGTGTCTGGAGAAGAATAGGCTCCCAAGCTGCTTACAAGCCAGCAAATACTCCACATCTACCACTATTCCAGCTATTTCAGATATGCTCAGCCCATTTCTATTTGTAACACGTTCGGAGACTCAGAGGTTTGTGACCAGCTGAGAATGCACCAAGTCCTCATCATCACAACGGCTGCTGAGATTTATTTCTTCATAACAACCCTTGCACCTATTGAAATAAAGTAGGATTAGTTTTGATGTTGAATTCGGATACCCTGTATCCTGCTCTCCCTTTTAGATAGTAGCTAGGAGTGAAGTATAGCTGCAGTATCACATGATAAACCCACTGCATGAATAAATGCTGTTTCCCATTTTCCATGCATTTAAATCAGAGGTAGTTGACCTGTTTAGGATATGATCTATTCAGATAATAAAACCCACATGGCACATAGTAAAATGTTTTAATCCATGATCCATGCATATACTTCTCTAGAAACAAAGATGGTTACAGACTGTAGCATATAAAATTTGCCCTGAGTTAGAGAGCCAAGGCCCTTTAGCACAGAGACATTTTTGAATTGTGAACTTTATAAAACCCAACCCATAAGTTCTGCAGATGTAGCTTATTGCTGAGAAAAATCTAAGATGTTAACTGCTAGTGTTAGCTCATATAAGCTGGTATTTGTAAGAAGTGTGCTGTATAACTTGTATTATTTTTCTCACCTTTCCTGTATAGTAAAACCCAGCTATTGTAAATAAAGGCTTTTTTTTTTTTTTTTTTTGCTGTGGATTTGTTTGGGTTTAATGGGGCTAAGGATGTGGTTTTGTCCTCTGCCATTTCTAAAAATTGTACAAATCAAAGTGTATTTTGTAAAGGAATTTTACTACCTGTTTAATAACTTTTTAAAAGGTTCTAGTATTGCATCATGGGACTACGTATATGGCAGGTCTTTTCCTTCATGGATGAACAAAGAACATATCCAAGCAATGCTTAGTAACATTAACGGCAGTTGTCATCCAAAAATCCCTTGTGCATTTCAAGCAAAGGGATCCAGAAAAGCTAGTCCGCTTGAAACATTATTTAAAGACATGGGGTTCGGACACAGACCCACACAAGCTGTTTAGCAGCAGATTATCCAGACTGTATCAGTTTTCCTTAACCTTATGGCTGCCTACGACTATAATTTTAAGTTGTTTTTATCCAACAGCGGGAAGGGATAGAAAGCAAATCAAGATCACGTGCAGAGGGATGCCTTAGACTGACCACTGCTGGCTCTTTCCTTCACCTGGTAGCAGACAGACACCCCTCAATTCTGAGTATCCATGGTAGGACTTTGCCAGAGGCTTTTCCTTTTGGCATTTCATGCTTTGGAGAAGCTTCTTTGCATGCTAATAAAGATGCCAGGAAGACCAGCTGCTCCGAAACAGTTTGCAGGGAGGCAGATAAAATTAATTCACAAGTTGGAAGCACATTTGACAGAGAGAATTGTTTTGTTACCCCCAAACAATTGAGAAGCTCATATGTGAAATGTACGTGCAAGTACATCTGCTCTCACTTAAACCCCATACATTTACACTACCCTAACCGAAGACACTGTAGTCAACTATCATAGCTAGCCATGAAGATGATTTGCAGAATAATCTAAATACTGCTGTGCAAGGAAAAGCTTGATCAATAGGCTCCATAACTTAGAAGGTATGAATTTATGTTACTTTAATGGTATGTCCAAGAACATTAAGACCAATCAAAGTCTACCCAGCTGGCCATGTTTACCAGGGCCTTGACCTTCTTTGGGTCATCACAATCATGACTTCCACCAAACTCAATGCCCAAGACTCACAGCAATAAGAACAGGATTATTTAAACATTTTTTCCTTGCTTTTTCTTTTTTTCAACCATATTCACATAAACTTGTCATCCGTTTGCATACATTTGAACAGTCTGCCTGACTATAAGGCATCTGCACTTTTACATTCATTTCCCTGACATCTGGAGCACTATAAATTCAATGCTTGCCTTATTTTTTAACTTTTCTCTCTCCCCCTTCTCCTCCAAAGAAGTATTGGCAGTAGCACAGATCAATCCGGTCCCATTCAGATCCAAACTTGCTGGAGATTTCCAAGCTTGAATGACTCAAATTGGACCAAAAAGTTAGAGTGGTGGAAAAAAAACACCAGTGGTGTCTCTGTAAAGAAAAAGCAGCATTACCATTCCATTGCAACAAGATTCAAAGGAAAATACTAACAATGAACAACTCAAGATAAATGGCTAAAGTTGACTCAGGGCACTTTGGAAGAGAACACTGGGGCAGGTATGACCAGCTCTCACCCACTTCTGCTACCTCCTTGCTAGGTAAGCAGGAGTTGATACCAGTACCCCAGGGAAAAACATGCCTCAGGGCAGCTCTGGGCTGACCAACAGAGCAATTCAGCTTCCCTCCATGTCTGCCTTTGGACTACTAGACAGGTAAGGGACCACCATGCCAGTGAGTGTGGGGATACTGGACATCGCACAGTGAGCATGAAAGCTGTACATTCATTTAAGGGGAATGTTTGGAGTAGCCGAGCACCCAAAAGGGACATATGAGAACCACTTTGCAAATCTCCAAGGTATTGCAACACACAATGCAAACATACAATTAAGTTTTGCAAATCTGGCCAGACACCAAAGACTTTGGAAGTTGGCTGAACACAAAGTTCCCTGATTCTTCCCCTGACTGCCAGCTTTCCCTGCAGACTGAATCAAAAAGTACAGATAATACTAGGCTGCTCATTCCTCTGTTGCCCGTACACTGATACCTTTTTCTTGCTCCGTTGGGACAGATGAAATAAGAGAAACGAGAACAGGGCCAGTCTGGTGTCTGTTGAGGGATCATCTCTTACTAACCAAGAAATGGCAAAATCCTCCTAAAGGTTCTTTGGGGAATATTTATTTAGTCCTGCGTTTTTACTGTAATTGTGTTAATCCAATAGATTTGCTAAGCAGTAAAGCATTAACTGGCATGTCTGAGGAATGCCTATTGGGTAATGTGTCTGCATGGGAAGAGGACTGAAAATGCAGTTTACATAAGGGCGTGGACCATATGTGACAAAGGATACATTATAGTATATGTTTCCTTCATGGTAAAATATGATGAGGTAATGGGGAGCAGGGTTAAAAGCTGAAGAGACTATATTTATGCATAAAGTTCAAGGGGTTGTTTTAATTTCTAGACCTGATCAATGATGACAAACTTCAGCTCTGCTTCTGTACATGCTTTGGTAGCCTGGGAGGGGTAGCTACCGTGTGTCCAGCTTGCATACATTTCTGTGCTGGACTACTTTTATTCTCTTAAATTGGCATTTTGAGTGGAAAGCACGGTGCCAAGCATGACAGAAGGGAGAAGGGAAAAGAGTGAAGTTAAATTATGTGCAATTGGCCATAACGAAAAATTTGGGGGGCTAAATCAAATCTGCAGCTATTTTGCCTATCACTCACCTACACATCTTCCCTCCATTTAAGAAATCACTTACTTGATTTGATGATCACCTTTACAAGCTGCAGGGTGCATCAAGGGAACGTTTTAAGTTTCATTTTCTCTCCTACTGAGTTATGCTACCCACAGCCTCTAGGATCACACAGGATACGAGAGCCCACAGCTTTTTTTTGCTGCTGTTGGCTGCTTTCACTGCTAGAGCTCAAGTCCTGTCAGCAGCAGCTTTGCAGTGGATGCACAGGGAACCTGCCTAACGTGTTACAAACTGACACAATTCCAGCAGTAGCCAGTGGTCTCATATAATGCAGTTATTTTTTCCAGGCCTGTTTTCTTCTTCCAGCTGAGTTCCCAAAAGGCAGCAATGCTTTAATGGACCCACACAGTGAAAAAATGAGCAACAGCAGCATCCAAAAGGCTTTTGTTCGTTATTGCATCCAGCCCTTCTGGAGTGCTCAGACGAACTGGAGGGCGAGCTTGGCTAACATTTCCTAACTGAAGTACTGAGAGTGCCTGACTCAAAGATTTCACATGTCAGAGCTCCCCCACTATGCTACTTAAAACCTAATGAGAAATGAGTGTATCAAAGTATGTGAGGTGTCTCAGATACCTGTCCCTTTCTTCTCTGTTCCTTTGCCTGAGGATACCTGGTCACCTCCAAAGATGAGAGGACGTGTCTCTAGACTGTCACATGCGCAAGGGCTTTTGTAAAGCACAAGGAACATTTGGGCCAGTAATACAGTGCGATGCAGCTTTGCCACTCTAACAGAGGAGATAATCCAGGGCTCAGGACTGATTGTTTAGTTGGGGGTTTTGTTGGGGGTTTTTTTTGAAGTAACCTACAAGGATCTTCATTTTCAGTAGGATCTAAGCTTCTGAAAGCCCTAGCTGACTCTGGAAATCTCCGCCAAGAGGTTTTCAAATCCACATTGACCAACGTTACAATAAGCAATTTCCAACACCTACAGAGCTCTGGCTTATAGCAGAGCCAGCAGCTCAGGACAAAGCCTTGTCCATGCTAGATACATGGACTGAGACACAGCTAAGGTGAGAGCTTGCTTGATCCACACGAAGCCTCATCAAATGCAAAGCCAGTAGCAGAGATACCAAAGGTTCACACTGGCACAGCTATGCTGAAGAGGTGACCATTCTATGCCTCTTTCCTTCTCACCATAAAAACAATACTGAAAAAAATCCCTTAATTCCTCTGAGGCTCCATACATGCAGTTACCTACACACCATGTGTACAATTGCTCTCCCCTGTTGTCCCTTTTGCCTCCCTCAGCTATGGCACAAAGCTCTAGATGAGCAGTTTCAATTACTTGAACAATGATCTTGGAAGTAAAGTATTTCCCTCCTTGCCACAAATCTTTATAAGTAACGAAATAAACACCACAATGTGCCTTCTTCCAACAGCTGGAAAATTACGGTCTATCTGAAATGACATCATTGTGTTTTCCTATGGAATTTCTGTGCTGTGAGATTTCAGGGAGAAACTGTGTGGTGGCTTGAGGTGGAGTGGGAGACAGTGTTGTAGTAAAGTAGGCAAACAAAAAAAGGTGAAACTGTCTTAAATAGGCCTTACTGAGAAATAAATGTTTACACAAAAACGGGAAAGATTCCTTAAAAACAGATCAGACAGGCTGTTCCTTGGCTTACAGCCATTCCTTAGTTCCAGTCTTCAACAGCCATGTCCTAGCTCTAATGTACGATGTTTCTCAACATCTTATATTGTTCTTCCCCTCTGTCTTACTACATCACTGAAAAAAAGGTATGGAAGATACACCCCAGTGAGGAAATACCTTTGTCAGAGCAATGTTGCAATTCTAGCAGCTTTGCAAAGGAGACAGCACTAAATCTACACCCTTAATTACATGCTCAATTGTGGATGTCATCAGAAGGCAAGTGACCACACTGGGTATACTGCAATCCCCTTTATTGCACAGAGGTCATATGGAAAAGAAAGATTTGGTCCTAGCAAGTTAGAGTCAAGTCCCAAAATGTGCCTCTGGACTAGAAAAGACAGACTGCAAAATGTTTGATGGTAACAGAGTCAAAAACTGAATTTGGCCAGTTGGTAAGAAGAGACACAACTGCCAACTTCTATCAAGAACTGGCAAGCTCAGTTTTTCATTGTCATGGTATTTAGAACTGTAAGCTTTGGCTAACTTCTAAACTCAGCTTTGGTTAACATTATGCAAAGAAAAAAAAAATTACACTTTTTTTCCTGATTTGCTTTTTCAATTCCTTACCATGCAGGTCCTCATGCACAGTAAGATAGCCAGTGCTACGTGATTTTCACTCCCTGGCCCAACAGGCCCCAGTCTCATTAAAGGTTTGGTCACCTTCACTGAAAGTTTCTCAAGCACAATTCTCAGTAGTACTCAGTGCAATTCAGTAGTGCAATTTGGCACTCCATAGATGGATTAAAAAATAAATAAATCACTGAAACCAAAGAGAAATTCTGAATTGTCCTTGGTGATCATTATTTCACTATAAACAACCTACTTACTCCAAATCATAGCTGTGGGAAACCATCAGCAGCACTGGTGCTGACTTCAGGCAGTAATCAGGCTGAACATGAAAAATCAGAAATTAAAAAGAGCATGTGAATAAGAGAAAGACAAAAGACATCTTTGCTGAAATTCCCCTTCTGTTTTAACTCCTATAGAAGGCCTTGAAAAATCTTCTCAGTGCTCTGAAAACACTACAAACATCTTCAATAGCTCTGGTTTCTATACACTTTCTCTTACTTTTCCCCCCTGCCCCTCCCAATTTTTCTTATTCTGTTGAATAATTGCATAAACAAGCCAGGACGACATAGCTAAAAAGTCAAGATGTAGGTTAAAACTTCCCCCAACCAGGGATAACACTCACTCACCTTGCAAAGTTTTTCTATATTCTTTTTTTGTTATGCAAATGAGTGAACATCATATATTCAAACCTGAAATTCCATACCTCATTTGTTAACTTTTCTTGCTGTTGTTATTTATAAGCAATTCCACCAAATTATTAACTTTCAATTGCTGTATTTAGTGGGGTCAAGAAGAGTGAGCAATGAAGGTCTATCTTCAATACTTTGACAATGAAGAACAAAATTGATGTATAAATGTGCATATCACTTTAATGTATCCAGCCCAATTTTGTGTGATTTATATCCCTAATTAGATTCCCATGGCAACATTCTTCAGCTAACAATGTGTATCATAATCACCTTTTCTTCATACAAATGATTTCCTTAACTTTGCATGCATAACTTAACAGCTTTTATTTTTAAAACTCATGTTAACAGTTTCTCTCGTGTTACCAGTAGGGGTGCTGTGATAAGAAACTAATTTGCTGTAAAAATTACTCATTTGTCAAATAAGCATTAAAATAATTGTTCCCCTTTTGACTGTTACCCTGCTGTTTCCAGTCATTTTCAAAAACGAAATTATTTACTCATTTGAAAGTTCAGCTGTGCATATTTTAATTGATATTCCCTCATAGGACTCATATTGTTAATGACAATAATTAACCCGAAATGGCTGCTAAATAATTATGCTGAAAAGATACAAAGTATTTGTGCAGAAAGTAAAATCAGCATTTGAGAAACCATCAAAACGTACAACTTTCCTATTTTATGGCAAAGCATGGTAATAGTTCATAATCAAATTAAGGATGAAAAGGAAAAATGTAGATTACATGCTTTGATGCAGAATATTTTATGTTTCCAATATAGTATGGTATTCTAGCTAACAATGAGTACTCAGTCATTTTAATAAATCCCTAGTATTGCTATTCCAAATAGTAATATAAAGTATTCTCATGAAGTCAGTGCAGTTAGGAATGTAGTAAACTCTCCATTAATAATATTTCTCTGCCATCTATCTATTGCATTTCATTCCAAGGAATCAGACCCCTGTAATAATTTATACCTTATGGAATTAATGCTGAAGGCTTTCTTCTGGCAAGCATTGTTGATTTCAATGATGATAGCTAAAAGCTATTCAGGCCCAGCTTCTTTCTCTGGGCACATCACAAGCCAAATGCATTACCGACCTATTGTTTGTGTAACCATTTATACCAGCACAAAAATGATATCATTTTTGATTTAGCTCCTTTGCTTGTCAATAGTGCAACTTACGGGTGAAGCAAGCTCTGTATGCACTGCTAAGTAAAGAGACAGGAGAGGTTTGTCTACATGGGAAACAATCTGAGTTAACTAAGGATGTGATTTTAATGTGGGTTTCTATATACAACTATATTAAGCCCATGTGGACTCACTCATTCAGAATTAAAATAGCTCTAATTCACTTTAATCTAATTCACTTCCAAAGACCACAGAGGGGTTTAAAGTTGTTTAATCTATTTGAACAGCTCATTTGAATCCACATGTCTGAGTGTCCCCACAGACACCCACACAGACAAACAAAAACTCAATAATGCAGTAGAGAGGTTAAGAGTACATTGGCAAAGTTTTACTTTATGGCTTTTTGATGGAAAATTTGGGTTTCAACTACATAGTCTCTTTGAAGAAGGTGTTGACATTGAGTGCTCCTAAATTTCACCTGGAAACTAAATTTCCTTTCTGAAAGGCGCCCTGAAATGCTGCTGCAGTGCTCCTTGGTTGAATGTCACATATCCCCATAGTCTGCAGTCCGAGCAGTTGGCCCAACACACTGCAGTCAGGGACAACCAGGGTGCCAGATAAACCCGGCTATGTCAGACAACACATATTCTGGCTCCAAACCAATTTTACTATTTTAGACCAAACCACTTTTGGCCTTTGATTTGTTATTGAAAATTCAAGATTCTGAATGGGGGAATAACACTCTCCCCTTGTCCCCTACCCCAGATCAGTCCTACCTGAAAAGGCTTTTCCAATAGCCCGTACCAACAGAGCATCCCAAAATTGAAAGGTTAGGGGGTACTTGCAATAAAACCAAACACTCTTCATCTATTTGCAGAACATCCACTGTATCATCTGTGTGCTAAGCTCTTCTAAGAATAAGCATGCATCTGAACTCACAGTTTAAGAGTCACCAACTCCTGTCATTTTGCTCTTGTTAGAGGAAAGGCTAGGCTTGAAGGAGCAACAGGGTCTCTGCTCGCCTAGGTGGCTGTTGGCAACAAGCAGAACTCTGTAGCTGATACACAGGAGTGAAGGTTGGTCATATTCCTGCTTCTGGAAAAGCGTTGGGTTTTGTAGAAGGAATTGATTTTCTATAGGTGTTAGTTTTTAAGACTTGAGAAGAAAGTAGACGGCCCACCTCACAGGAGTGTCATGGATTAAGCATGGATGCATTGCCAACCCTGGCAATTTTGAGTGTGTTCACTGTAAAGCTCCCCCCTCTTAGAATCAAAAGAATATATGAGACTTTTAAAGCAAGTGAATTTCTATTCTTTGCTGTAAAGGAAAGCAGAAAATTCTCAACTGAGTGAACTCCAAAGGTTAAAAAAAAAGCATATTTTTTAAAAAGTCTGCTGCTTTTGAAGAAGCAATTCCCAATTTTTGAATGCTTTCAGTTAGTAAAATGCTTCATTACAGCAATTTAAATACTCCTGGTCAAAGAATGTTAATATGAACGCATCTGCCTTATTCACTTAAATTGCCTCCGCAATTCTTGTACATTTTCATATGCACCTCTGGGGGTTTGCATGTGTAATCAGCAGCATTCAGAACTCAAGCATGCCTCTGTGAAAGTTTGGCTCATTTAGAGCTACCTTCCACATCCACTAAGTTACGTTTTGGATTTTGAAATTTAAGATAAATAGCCAACAGACAAAGAGCATATTTATAAAAAAAATTTCTTTTAATTGCTTAACCTATTGCTGTCTGAAAAATAAGTGCAAGCTATTACCGGCACCAGATGACTCCCAGTTTTCACTGGCCAGCAAAGCCGCATCTGCAAGTTCAATGAGATCAGTAAACAGTGTAGGTTAAGTAACTGGTTACTAATATTTTCCCTGAGCTAAAAAACTTTTAAACAAACAACAACAACTGTGATCACAGTAACCTTCCAGAGGTTAACAGCATGCAGGTGGTCAATTTGAATTAAATTCAAAACAGACGGCTGCGGCATTATAAACTGAAGATCTTGGTTAAGTTTGCTTCAGGAATTGGGTCTTCTTTCTCAAAAGCCTCAATGATACAACACATAAATGTCAAAATGACAAAAATAAGGAAGTATGTCATAGACTAAGCATTTTAATGCCTTTTCTGGCTCACTTTTGCAGGCTGAACTGTCTGTTTTGACCACATTTGATGGCATCAATACTTAGAGTGGCTGTGCGCATGAGTTTTTAATAGCTGAAATAAATGGAGATGGCCCATCAACTAACTGAACTGGGCTTTGGGCTTGTATTTTAAACCACTGGTATAATACATTTTATACTTCATTTATGACGCCATTTTGCTGACCTTGTGAGATAGCTCAAAGTATTGGTAATTAGATACTAAAGTGGAAACAGTTTCAAATCCAGCTAGTGACCGTGTAAGTAGTGATCATATCCTTCCAGAGACCATTTTTAAAGCAAGGCTCTCAATCTATTCCTAAGCAGTCAGGTATACCTAGTACCACTGGTGACCACGAAGAAACCTATTGGAAGGTCCCCCAAAATAAACACAGATTAAAGCGTGATAGGAGCTAGGAAATCTCTCACCCAAGAAAAACGTTTTCTCCAACGTCATCGAGAGGGGCTGTGAAGGGAATGTGGGTACATCAGCACTGCTAGGGACTCCTCTTAGGAGACTAAACAAAAGTTCCCAGTGTGGTTCCCAAATACATTTAAACAGCACCTGTGAAACATAACATAAGTTTGGCTCACAGTGGACATAGCCTGACAAAATAGTTGTTACTGGAATAGAAAATAAAAACAGAGGAGAAACACTAAAATGTCCTTCATCCCACATCAAGTTTTGGGTAGTTCTGTGCACAAACCATTTGCTTTAAGAGCATTTAGCAAAATGTTTTTCAAAGCCAAGCACTCCCTTTTGGGATCTCCCGCTCACTCACCAGCCTATCCAAACAACACAGTTGCAAGTGAGCTAATGCCCAAAACCCACAGGCACAAGTAGCTGCCACAAAGAGCGAGGGACACAAGCAAAAAATGTAGGACCATGACTTGCCATGTATGTACACCAGCTGGCACATGGACTCCATGGAAAAGCACCAGTAGTTCTGAAACTTGACACTACTCAGAGATCCACATTCAAGTTGAGTGGCTGCCAGTAAATAAATACAAATCCGTTGTCAGGGTGTTTCGTAATGACTAGCTCCTTAAAGCTAGTAATACTCATCCCCTAATGAAGCAATATCCCTCTAAGTACAATTGCTTCTCAGGCTGCAATACCACCTCCCAGTCTATTGTACCACATCTTAACCGAGGGCATGAGTCTCAGGTGGCTCCAGCACACTCATATACAGCACCATGGTGCCAGTGACATCAGGGTACATGGCATCTAGACATCTTCCAGCAGCTGCTTCAAACAAGTCAGTGGAAATAGTGAGGTTAGAGAGATCTCTTAAGTGTATCGTAGCGTTGTCATTTATGTAAGAGTCACATCCAGCGTGTTAAAACACAGAGTTGTTCCTTAGTTGTGCTGCTTATGAAAGACACATTTCCTCTGCACGTCCTACACCCTCACAGATGATCCCTCCTTCGTGTCCCCCCCCACAGGCAGGTATATGCTGGCGCTAGATCAGAGCTGCACACGTGCACGTCACTTAGACGTGTTTTTCCCAGCTAGCCAAGCTGGGTGGCCAAACGTAAGCAGGGAATGGCTGAGCTCCAGCTGTAGCCTTTCCATTACTGGTGGCACCAGTTGTTCTCTCTTCTTTCCACTCAGCCAAAGTTTTCAGAAAACTTACAGGAACTTCATTACCTCCATAAAATCTGGTTTAAATTGGCCAGTTCAGCAGATACTAGGGAAAACAAACACTCTAAACAAGCTTTTAACACACTTGTGAGGTCTTCTACTTCAGCAAACACTTAACCAAATGACTGAACAATTAAACGCTCTGAAAATTTTGAACCTCTTAAAATGCAGATTAACCTGTGCTGCAATGAATGCCCAGCATTATCGCTTCCTCAAAACACCTTTGCTCTTCTTGCCATTTATTTGCTCTCTGTGCCTCTAATTTCACCTGGAAAAAACAGGGAACTGAGATGTTCCTCCAAAAATCAGCAGTGCTCCTATCACCAAGGTACTGAAGGAATAAAGTTTTGTATCTCACCTGAAGCAAAGGAGCCTTGATTCTTTAACAATATGATGATTCTGTTACAGACAAGAATTTTGGCTTCAGCTGCAGGGCAAGAACATGTAGCAATGGACTACATGACGGAAAGGAGTATTTTTCAGCCTCGTCAGCCTCACCCTGCATTACCTGTGAGTGATACATTACAGAATTGAATGCCAGAAAAGTGCATTTTAGAATAAAAAGTATAGTGTTTCATAATTTGATTTAAATCAATTATACCATCTCTCACTGGAACACTCATGAGCTTCAGAAATAAAATATATAAATGAAACCAGCTGCTCGGGATACTCTTTCCTTGGGATAGATTTCACTTGAACTCAATCAGCTTTCTTCTGCAGCACATTATTGTCATGCAACATCACAGCAGAGAGCACACAGTGCTGTATGAGTTATTGCAAGATAACCAGTTATGGTTAAAAAAATGCAGAAGATTAAAATTCTTTCCTGCAATGGCTGGCTAAACTCTGAGGAATTAATTAATTCCTCTGGGGCTGACAGGGAAACTGAGGTAGTTACTGGCATCCCAGCAAAATCCATTAATTTATAGCTATTTACTACATCACATAATCTTTCTGATTTGTCTCACTCTGGAGTCCCTCTGCGCCCAACAGCATGGAGGTCTGCAGTGTTTGGGATGAAGAATAATTACAACTGGAGAAGCACATGCAACCAAAGCTCCATGTTCTTTAATCTCCAAGTATAATGCATGTGTAGATTTTGGCATCACTCTTAAAATGATTGTTCGTAACTAAATACCGTATCTCAGTGCTTAGATACCACGATGACTGATCTTTTCATAAATCAGAATAAATACATAAGGCAAAATCCTGGCTGCACTGAAATCAACGGGAGCATTGCCAGCCACTTTAATGGAGCCAGGGTTTCATGCACAAAGTTTTCAGCAGCCCGAGCTGTCCACTGCTTTGGTTGCAGTATTTTCAACTCCATTTCTCACCAAGCCCTCTTTTCCCATCCAGCATCTGCAGTAGCATTGTGCTGAGATGCAACTGCACACTGAACTTCCAGCCAACGTAAAGTAATACAAAAATATCCTCTGTTAAAATAAGGTGCAATTACAGCTTCACTTGACAAAAGCAACCTGTATCTTTGATCACTCTGTCAGGCTGCCCACAGCCTTCACTCACGAGCCATTGGCCTGTTTCAAGTTCTGGTAAACAACTGTTCATTTTAGAAGGGTGACAGATGAGCTTAGGACATTCCAGGCCACAACAGAGTTAGCGATGTAGTGACAGCCTTTACTCTCCATTTCCCTGCTTTTGTCAATTTGAACCAAACCAAGTTTTCCTCACTTTTCCCTCTCCTCACTGGAAAACCATTCTTCCCCAACATCTTTAAAAGGGGAGAGAATAAATCAAAGCCAATTGCTCTTTCAGGGACTTCTCCGTTATATCACGCCAGGGTTCTGCAAGTGCTTCTCTGCAACGGCTCACACTTTCGTGCCCTCTCTGACACACCTTCATAAATCAACCACTCCGCTTCTTTGAAGTACTGCACAGACAGGTGGCAAAACTGATAGAGTACCTTCAACTCTGCCACACTCCGCCTCGTGTAAATCTGTTAACCACCACATAATGAAACAAAACTTTAGGGGATACCCACATCCTCTGAATTTATGCATGTAGATGCCCCTGGGCTCCTTCTGTACCCTGCAGGATGAGACAGACTCCTGCACAGAGTAGAAGGGAGCGCTCTTATTGGTTTTCTGCTCTGAAGCATCCTCAGGAGGAGTCCTCCAACACTCTTCTTACAAAGGTAAATTGTCCATTAACTTAAGCAAGGAAGTATTGCCAAGCAGCAGGCAGAGAAGGCAGAGGACATTAAGTACCACCACAACAAACTCTAATATTGTTTTTAGGGTTCATATTGTTTTAGGGTTCATTTTGAAAATATGTAGAGACAAAACAAAGGAAAAGAAAACTCCACCTCTCCCCCTTTTTTTGATCTTTCCTTAAAGAAACAATCATTTTCTGATACAGCTACTCATGGATAATATGGCAAGAGAAGATACAAGTGTCTTACATTCTTCTGTAGACCTACACATGTAAGTTCCCTTCAAAGTAAGCAAAGACCTCATTTTACAGCTAGAGTACTCAGAGACAGGCAAAGAATTTGCCTTCTTAAAGATATAAAGGCAACTGTAGCTGAAAATAAGACAATTTTCATAACTACCATGTGCTTAACTTTCACTGACTCCAGTAATTTAGAACACAAAAGTGGGTATCATACACAATAAGTAGTGACTAAGGAGAGTCAAGTGAAATAATGACTTATTCACTAACAGGCTAACAAACTCTGTTTGCATTAATATACTTAAAGACTTGTATTCCTAAGTAGTCAGTACCACAAATGTGTTTGTATAGGATTAACAATGTCAAATTAATATGTATGACAAGACAGCAGCTTCAATAACTTGATAATAAAAACTTAAATGATTTAAGACATAAATCCAAATGTTCTTGTGAATGAAGAGAGAAAAGGAGGAGGGAACAGAAAAAGACAGAATGAAAGAGAGGAAAAATGAACTAACAGTCTCTTTACCAAGAGGCAAAACAAGTTAAAAGGTGATTCTCTTCCTTTGCCTGAAAAGATTGAAAATGCAGATGCTATTGCTAGAATATTCAAAGTAATCACTAATAAACAAAATTACTTTGGACAAGAACAAATTATTACTACAAGTCTTGATTAAAGAATATGATTTTTTTAAAAGACTTAAAAAATGTTTCAGGAATTCGAGGACAACTGTTAATAGGTGAAATCTCAACACCAGGAAAACTCCTCACTTGTGAGCAGACTCATGTTCACGTTCTTTGGCACATTCACCTGATGTCCCACATGGCACAGTGACCTCAGCACGTCTCATTTCTCTACTGCTATTAAAAAAATCTTATTAAAAGGGCTTAAGGCAAAGTAGGTCAAGGAAGCAGGTGTTGTGGTATATTTTAAGTAACATTTTCTTCGATGAAAAATGGAAGCATGAGGTTGACCCCCAACAACAACATGACAGAGATGGGATGGGAAGGTTTTAAAGTTTGAAGGATGACTCTCCTGAAACATGCATCTGACCTCATAACCCCTGTAAGACAAGGCAGAGCTGAGTTAAAGTGGAAAGAAAGTTCCAAGAAACAAGCTTCAGGTTTTCAGAAACAAGGACACTAGTCAAATGTGTCCTGGAAACTACCTTAAATTTAACTGCAGGGATCTACAAACTCCCTGTTGTTAAAACAACACTTTCAACAGCTGGGAGCACTATACCATCTAAAGCATATTAAAAAATATATATATATCTTTGGATAGATGGGGCACTCTCCTTCCAAAATCCCATCTTACTCTAAATTTCAGCACTGGACACTGTCTTTCACAGTATCCAAGTTAAATACCCTTCTGGCTTGACTGAGCTATCTTTTAGAAGACACCCTTACTTTCAGTGGTGGAGATAGATAGGTGATGGCCATTGAAAATATTGTATTTCCTTAGAAAACACTAGCAGAGGACTGGGAAATATGGTCAAGAGCCAACTTGCAGAGGAATAACCACTACTAAAACCACTACATGGATTTCAGAAATTACAGGTGAAGATTAGCCAGATTAGACATAAATGAAGTCATGTTGATGGGACTACTCTCTTGTCTTACCAAAGAAGGGACTAAAGCGTATGCTTAAAACTGACCTGGGACCTATTGGAAAGGCCATGAAAAAAAATAACACAGATTTAAGAATCCTGCATTCCTCACTTTTTTTAATTTACTCTTTCCTTTCCTCAGCCTCCAATACTCAGAGAAACAGATGCATTCCTCTGAACTCCACACTTCAATATTCACCGACCACCATGAAAAGCTGTGCAAAACATTTCTTGTGCCCTCAGGAAGCTCATGAAATTTGAAAAGAGAAAAAGCACACAACTTTATTGAGGTCGGCGCAAGCCCAGAGATTTGCAAGTTGCATGTCGCTGTTAATCAAAGTGACTGTGCCAACATGATTAGAATACCCACAAAGCCAAGCCAATCAAGCAGCTAACTGAGGGAGACCACGGAGCAGATAGCAAATACCACTAGAGTTGTACATTGTCTCAAAAGATTATCACTGCAGTTGTTCAAACTCTTGTGACCAACAAGGGATTCCAGTGACTCATTGCTATTGTGTTTCTGCAGCTCAACATTATGTACCATGCATATTCTGGAGCTCCATAGCACCACATGTGTATAACAATGTGCCGCTCTTAATAAAATATCTTTGCGGTAAAAGAAGTACCAAAAATATTCGCACAATAGCAGAATGCCAACCAAGCACTGGACTACATTAGAACAACTCATTGGGTGCCATTCCAAAACAGCATCTGCCATGGCCCCAGGAAGTAGCTTTAAAAAAAATGAAAATAAAATAAGATATTTTTCTGAAAGATCACAGCTTTTAACATACCAAGGAAACTTCAAGAACAAATTAACATATGACTCACCTCCCTGAGGTCTATCCCATGGTTTCATTATCAGTCAAGCAGAATCCATTGTTGCAAAAGCAGTTCAAAGTGGCCACTCCATCCATGTGCTGTGCTGAATATACAGCAAGTCTTCATGTATATACAGCTTCATTAAAAAAGGAGGAATGCAGGATAACATCTAAAAGAAAACAAACAACCCCTTCCACATTGGAGTTGGAAAGGCCAGGAAAAGCCTGTACACATCAGTAAGGGCTAGGAAAGAAGATGGTCACTTTTCAGACACCCTTAAAACTTTCCCAAGAAAATTATGGCCCGCAGCTGGGGCACACTGATCATCTGCTCTGGCAAAGGTCACAGAAGGAAAGATCCCCTGCTAGTTCAACAGCAGTAGTTTCTTAAATAATCTCAAAACAACAAATAGCATGTGAACACTTCTTCCCCTGCAGGATTCAGACAGGAAAATAGGGCCTGCATCTTACCTGCTGTTGTCTTCCTGAAAGTATCGCTTCAGAGCAGAGCAGAGTATCCTCTTCAGATCAGAGAAACCAGGCACGCTAAAATGAAAACGACAGGCTTAATTGACAATCTGGAAAGGAATCATGGAGGCGGCCCATACAAGAGACATGCTTTGGGCTCCTGCCACAACTAAAGAGGCAGATATAACTTCTGACACTGACAAGTGCCGAGCGTAACATCAGATGAAGGTAAGAGTTAACAGGGAAGTCCTCCATGTATTAATCATGTCACAGAAAGAAGGCACCATGTGCAGTAAGAATCTAGGCTGAGTTAAGCTTAAAAGGTTAAAGGTTAAAAAAAAAAGGAATCGTGACATTAGGTTTTTCCTTGGATAACTGGGCGGGGTGTGTGTCTATGTTTTCTAGTTAAACAAAATCCCGATAGAAAACTGCATGCGCAAACAGAGGGTGCTCTAACATTAGATTTGGTCTGCTGAAGGGTGGATGAGCAGCAGGTGGGAGCCCTGCAGAGGGAGGACAAATTTCTAGGTATGCTGGTCCTTCATCTCTTTTCTTCCCAGCTGAAGGCGTGACACAGGAGCCTCTCCACGTCAGGTGGGGACTGCACTGAAAGTATTCATGCTCTTCTCTCCCCTGTTTTCTTTTTCCGTTTCAGAGTCCTGCACTGGGCTAGCAAACAAGATACGAGGAGCCTTATGGACAAGATGCACAGCACACACAGGCATCAAGCCATGGCAGAGTGCCATCGTACACGTGGGCCTTCCCCTCAACAAACAATCCTCTCTCTGCTTGCATGCCAAGCACCATCGAAAGTGGTTTATGACTTCCACTCTCTTGTGGACATCCACGTCCCTGGTGTGGTAACTACTTGCCATCACTGCACTATCAAAAAGCCTAAAATCTGGCACACATTTTATGGTGAGAATCCTGTTCTCCATGGTAGGTCTTGAAAAAAATGACATAGCTAAAAGGATGGATATAATGAAGTGGAACTTCACAGCCTCTTTGTGGTCCCCCACCACCACAGAGACAGAGCATCCTGCTCACAATGCTTCACAAAAGCATCCAAAATATAAAAAGCTTAAAGTGAACTTCTCAAACTTTAAAGCATCACTGGAGTTTACCATGAAAGGTGCACTGTGCATACATATAGAACAGAAACCCTGCAACACACAAAGCTTTCTACAGATATTCAAGACACCCTTTCAACTTTTATTCACTTAAGCAAAACATCACTGAAGCAATGTTAATCCTCTTGTTTACAGTTACACCCATGAAAAAAAGGGAATTCACAGCTCAAGATCAAACAGATACACTAAAGGGAGCTATTTAACATCACTAAGGATAGCACCCTATAATTACTGTATTGGAGAGGCTGGATCTTTCAACACAGGTTTTGCTTTAAGAAAAAAGAAATAGGGAATTTCATTCAACTCTGTTTCTGCCTCAGCCTCATATCTAGTTTCAAGTTAAAACTAAACAATAACAGCATGTACCAATTTACCAACCATTGTTTCAGGAGCTCAGATCATCAAAAAACTATATGAAAGAGGCAACACAGCTAAAGCAACATCAAAAATATGGAGCCAGCAAATGCACTTGCATGCCCAAATATAAATATTTTTACCTTTGCACCTGCAACTGTTATCAAGGACATGTTGAAAATTGGAGGAGAATTCTTGAGGAGCTCAGTGCAAACATAACCCTTGATGGTTAGAACCTGAACATCCTCCAGTCTATGTGTGAGGTCTTGCTAACCTCCATGGAGTACTTTTTGGGCAACGTGGGTGCCCGCTTTTCTGAAACTGCATTCACGGTACCATCAGGAGGTGTTTTTTCCAGCCAGCCTTAGCCCCAGGAGGTAAAGTATCTTAGCTATATAAAGCAGATGTCCAGAAATGCAGATAATCCAAATGTGGGACCTTTTGTAACATTGACAGCATTTGAACAGAAGCTAGGCTTCGTACTTCAGTTCTTGGTGGCAGCTCTAAGTTCAAGTGCATGCCAGACTACTGTAAATCCTCTAAACTAAGTAAAAAGAAGAAAATCTCTGACTCCTAACTTAGTCAAAATTCCCACTGAAATTTGCAGTTCATCAATTTCTTCACCAGAAGCCACCACGAAGTCTGCAGGATGTGTAAGTCTCATGAACCCCTTCAATATCAACAGTCTAAATCCAACTGTAGGATTCATGGTAATAGAAGATCTCGTCACATCTTGATAATCTCCATGAGGAATAAGAAAAATTGAAGAAAGCCTGCTCCTATGAAAACCAATGGATTTTGCTAGTAACTTCACTTGAATAATCCCTGTTGCATTAATATCCCACTGATGCAACTCCTCTGTGCCCTTGAGAAACCCCATTCACTTTTAGCAGCTGAAGCATTCAAGATCTACAACATAAAGCAATTAGCTTTTGAATGCAGGTTGCTTCATTTTAAAACACTACTGCTCTTTGATGTTTATCTGTTTAAGAGAGTTTATTGCAGCTAATTCACAGCAGGAGTGCCCTGTGGCATCCTCAAAAATTATATTAAAAATATAAAAAGATAAGAAAGGAAAACATAATAATTATATTATCTAATTTTTATGGCTACACAACAAAAATTAAATCCTAATTTCATAATGTATATGCATAGAACTATTTCTGACACATACCAAAAGCATGAAGCCATTGTACACAGGCCTTTTTATTGGAAAGTCTGACAAACTGAAACAGCAAGAGGCCCAATACAATATTAGTTAGGTTTCAGCTTTATTTAGAAAATGAGCTGCAAGGATAAGCCAGAAACATATGGATGGAAGGTTGTTATCTGCAAACAGACTCAATGTGCAAATGGCATTTTTGATTTACTAGAAATAATACTAGAACTTCTGCAGTCATTCCCCCACACCACTTACATTAAATTCACTACTGACTAAAAATTGCACTTTTTTGTAATTGCATGTTGTTCCATTGCTGTATGCCATCTGATGGATGTCAGCTGCAACTGCGTGCCCAGGCCAAAAGTGCCATATGAGCTCTTACGGGATCCACTGAGCCATGGTAGTAACATGCTTCACCCCAAGGGTAGCAGTTGGGAGAACTCCCTCTTAACAACTTGAGGTGTTAGTGGTATGGACCGCTCTGGTGCATGTCCTGATTTGCTCAAGGCATTAGTGAAGGTGGCCATAATACCTCTGCAAATGTATTCAGAATCAAACCAAGCCATTAAGAGCTGAAAACTACTTTGTACCAAGCCCAAGGTAATGTCTACTTAATAGAACACAAACATAATTACAATGCTTTTATCTTTAACTGTACCTTTTGAAGGCAGAAGCTTCAGAGATACATCTTGAGTTTCTTCCCGAGTAATGAGTTTGGTCCAGCTTTGGTACAGATCAACTATGGCCAAGTGATCTGTAATTCCAATTGCAAGCACCAAAGAAAAGGTTGTAAATGGCAAAATTCAATAGAGAACTGCTGTAAAAATCAAACACTTCTCTGGACAGTGCCTTCTGCAGTAGTGGCACACAGAAGAATTGGAGAGAGAGATGCTATACCACCTAACACTACAAGCAGAACCAAAATTTGTGGAATCACATTGAAAAGAAGCTATCACAAAGGAAAGCCTCAACTGACGTACCTTCCACTGAGTCATCCCTCTCAAAACAACCCCTCAGAAGAGTTCTTCTGAGATGCTTTCAGAAGTCTGGGGATTAGATTGAATTTTCTTAAAGCCTTAAAGTCCTTTGGGGGTTGATGCCTTCACAATGCATCCCCAACTCAGTCCATATCCAACTGGAAGATCTGCATTCATGCTATTCCACAGGGCTGGCAAACCTAAAGATGGAGAGTTCTTCCACCAAATGGAAGAGATTTAAGATTATCTATCCCAGACGCAGTGGCTGGGGGAAAAGGGTAATTCCAAAGAATAAATCAGAACAGACATCCAAGGCCCTATTTGTGCTAAAACAAATGAGGGTGGATTCACCAGACAGACGTCCAAAGGTCAGCTCTGAGCTCCTAAGTTTCACAGTCTAAGATCCACATGTTGGGACAAATACAAAAGTCTTCCCAGCTCAAGGAGGGTTAAGAATAAAGACTAACACTGAGAAAATACAAACAAAATAAAAAATACTCTTCCACAATGAAATTTCAGATAGCAAGGTAGTTCAACATAAAAAGGTGATGTGTATCAACACCTCTGAATGTGCTGAAGTATATTCACTAGGAACCAAGTTCCTTGAAAACAGAGACAAAACAACCTTGATTTAAACAGCTTGAGAATGCTGGAGCCCAACTGAGTATCTGATATTTTCTTATTTGACAAACAGCCTAAAACCCCCAAAACTTTGGAGTACTTTTTCATTTGGAGAGAAACTGTGCCCTGGACTTCAGTACATTCTCAGCACATCCTTTTGTTCCAGTACTGAAGACTTCTGATACAGTAAATCCTGCCTCCTAAACAGAAAAAGCCAACACAGACAGGTACCTTTCAAAAGACAAATGTACAGGTTGAGGACCCTTTGAGGCAAGAATCCTTGTTCCAGCTATCGGAGTCAACCCATCTGCCTCGTTTTGCTGTTAATACCTAGTCTATCTCCAGACCAAGCAAAACTGAAATATTTTTTTAAGTTCCAGGTATAAATCCTCTTCATTTTCATGGCCATGAACCAAAAATGAGACACTCCACATTTCTAGACACACTGAAAACATTGCTTTCAGACAAAAATTATCCCCGAACTTTATGCCCAAATACTCCCTTCTCCAAAATTACACATGCTGGGACAAAACAAAACAGCCTAAATTCTGTCTAAAACTCTGAGTAGTGTTTCCTAATGGATAGGCACCTCTGGAGGCCTAGAGCCAGCAAAAGGCGGGTGGTAGGCTTTAAGCCAGCTGACTACAGCCCTAACTGCACATTTAGCTCAACAAATTGACAAAAAGACATACTTTCTCTGCAGTTGGGATCTGCAAAGGCAATTCCATTCCCATTCTAGCCTTTGCAGCTGAGATACAGAGGCCTTTAATTGTCCTCTGTCACCATTTTACTAACACCGCATATATATATTGGCTTCATTAGCTAGGGCTACTTCTGCACGGCGGTGTTGCTGACCAGAAATTTCTGCAGAAAATGAGAATTAGGAAATTTACACATAAGCCCATCTTATATGTACATATTCTCTCTGCTAAAAGCCAACCCAGACTTGAAAAGAGAAACAAGTAAAATTGCAGATCTGCTACACTTGATATTGTCTCGTTAAGCAAAGGGGGGAATAAAAACCCCCAAACCTGTATTTGCCATTTTTATGCAGCTTCTATTTCATTACCATCTCTAAGGTACTCCTTACACATGAGAGAGGGAGGGAAGAGAGAGGAAAGAAAAGATTTAATAAATAACAGAGAGGAAAATCCTGATGACGTTAATCTCAACCACAGTAAAACAATAGTTTGAAAGCATGCCAGGTCTCTCTCTACAGTCTCAGGCTGAAGCCCAGCATCTAGTTCATTAAAGTAAATAAAATATAACGGTGAATGAAAAAGAAAAATAATAAGAAAGATTGCATGAATAATAGAGAGAATCTGAGCACAAGTCCAACCAAATTATGTCAACTATTATTTAATTTTTACTTTGCTCTCTCAGAGAAAACACCAGAGAGCAGAGGGAGGGGGAGCTGGGGAAGTAGTGTGTTAAGGAGAAAGAGACAAGGATATCCCAGAGGGTTTTGATAACATAATCACTAAAATAATATATATATATTTTTAAAAGCCTTTCAACATTATTAATTTCCTTCCAAAGATAATACAATGGAGATTCAGTGGAAAAAAAACAATAATCAGAATTGCAGGAACATTTACATTGAATGGCTCTGGGCCATTATATCCCAAACGCGCCTTCAGTCAGGGATGGAATTTGGCGCAGAGTGGGCATTTGTTTATATAATTATTATGTCTGATTAAATCTGTTCTTGACAAAATAAAGAAGATTGACGTTAGTAGGTTAAGTCATTCTTATCTAAAATTAATAGTATTCAACCAGGGATTCAAATTTGGATGTAAAGAAGATGCAACACCTTTTCTTCTGGTTTAGTAGGAAGCTAATCAGAATCACTGTGAAGTCTTTTACGCACACATCCACTGAGCTCTTTTCCAAACACCTGGGACAATTTTTAACACACCTCCTCTTCCTACCAAACCTCAGGAAAACATTCTGGCTTCTGATCAAAACCACTAGAACTGAGATTTGGTTTGGAAATATGCAAAGACCCAGGAGATTTGGTCTGCCACAGACAGAGGAAATTCACCTCCAAAAGCTCAGAATGACAAAGTTTTGCCAGATACTGGCAGTAAGCATACATTTAAAAAAAAAATGTATTAATCAGTATTTGAGTAAAACACTTTGGATTTTCAGAATCCAGGTTGCTCAGGTTACGTAAATGTAATTATTACACTACCTTGATAATCAGTCATTATTCTTAAACTTAAACCCAAAAGAAAACAAAAAAGCACAATGATAGCTGTTACCTTCAACGATACCAGATTTTTATCTCCCGACAGGTAAAGGTCACTACAAAACCAAAATGTTACCAAGTACATCTTCAGTCCTAAGCACTGAGAAAAACCTCGGTCACCTTTGTTATCATCCTGTGAATTAATGACAAATAAAGACTTTTACACTGACCTGAGGATGATTCTTGTAGAGCTGAATGGACAGTGGCAGGTGGGGGAAACCTGTCCATGACAATGCATTTAAATGCAGCAACGCAGATTTTTGTTTGGGTTTTTTTTTGGCTGCCTTTGCTGTCATTTTGGGTTTTGATTTGACCGACCTTTTGTATCATCCATCCTTAATGTAATACACAAATGGAAATTTGATTTGAATGCCTAGTCATACACTCAAACTTTGATCCTTGGACATAGATAGCACAAGTTATCAAATATTGAAGGTATTATATTTTAAGTAAAAAAAATTAAAAATATCATGTCTATTTCCACCTGAAAATAGAATTGCAATGTTCATAGGTTATATCTATTAGTTAGGAGACCTGATTGTCCAACCAGGCGGCAGGCTAAAAAAGACTAACAATGATAAAATATAAATTGCAAATCACAAGTGCCAAACCCAAGTACTTATGAACAATCTTCAAACAATGAATTATTAATTGAAGAACTTTGTGAGTAACTTCCTATAGCAAATAAATCAGAGAATTCTGCAATCTGCACAAACAATTTATTGAATAAATTATTCACTGTGAATCAACTGTTCACTCAGATCTGGATCTTCCACTTTAGGTTTCTCTTTTGGTTAATCACTATGAAGACTACCCTCTGCCTAATTTTATTCCCACAGTGTAAATTAAAATGTATCAGTTAACTATAGTTTTATTAGAAGTAGTCAAGCACAGGACGGAAAGACATGAGGTCATTTGAACCATAATCTAATCCAAATTTTTTTACCGTAAAGTGAAATTTGGGGTACTTTAGAATCACAGCGATATGAGAGGGATTTTGGATACCTACAGTTAATGGACTGCCTCAGAAAATCTAACTATAACTGCGTATATTTACAACACTTACTTGTGAAAACAAATGCAAAACAGATTTGGGAACAAAATGAGCTTTTTATTCTCTTTAAAAGCTGGGATAAGAAAGAGATGGTTTGTATTGTTTTGTTTAGGAGGCCCTACAAGGCATGCCCTCCCCTCCAAGACTTTCTGTGTGAACTTGGCAACTTAGGGCTCATTTGTTCTCTTTTTGCCTCAGTTGCCCAGGTTTGTAAGGAAGGTAACTTCTCTGGGCTGGAGAAAAAACACAGTAGGCTGATCAGGGCTTAAGATGGACAGCAAGTAGTAAGCTTGAAAGCCAGGGTAAGGGACTTTGACTTCTAGGAATGAGCAGCAGGTTTATAAAACAGGATCACAAATAGCAGCTTTTAACTCCCCTTGTTGATAAACCTACACCTTCTGTCTTTGCAGCTAACATTTATGATTACTGCACTGGTTTAGAAATACCACTTTAAACTACAGTGAACTCAGTATGTTGGATAACAACATAGTGGAATAATCCAGAGAAAGGAGAACAGGGTTAACTGCATGATCCATTATTTGGGACATACAACAAGCACGCAACAGAGAAAGAACATCTGTAATGCTGCTGACTATGGAGCACAGAGATCCCTGAACACACACCAAACCCACACCAGGGAGCACAGCAACCCGCAAAACATGGCTCTGCTGCTTCCAGACCACAGGCAGGGAAAGAACCTATGTCTGTGCTCATAACATAACTGGCATTCCCACTAATCAAGGGTTAACTGCCTTTTTTTTTTTTTTTTTTTTTTAATAACAAAACAGTGTATTTAGTGTGGCTGTTTCTCAATACAGCCATTTCTCACTCAGCAAGAAAATGTTTTACAAACATAAGCAGGGTATCAAACTCCGCAAGAATTCCTCTCTAAAGGAACATTTTTCCATTTTCTAACCTAAACAATACTTTCTGATGAGCACCCTCCCAGAAACCCGGTACTATTCTGAATGCCACAAAAAGCCAGTGGTTAAAATTTACAGACCATATATTTGAAGATAGTATTTTCTTACAATTCAAATCCAGTGGCTACACACACACGCATCCTACCCTAAGTTGGTAAAATTTAACATTATTTTCCAGCTATAGTGAAGTTCATGCAATAAACATTACCGAAAAGAGAGCTTTCAAAACCTAAACTAACACAGAGATTTGGGGTGTATTTTTGCCCCACTGGGTTTTCCCACCCCCCTCCTATTTTTCTGCTCTCCTCCTTCTCTCCCCCTTCATGCTTTTTTAGCCTCCCCTTTCGCTCTTCCTTTGCTTTTGGCATCATTGCATCCTCTCTGCTCTTTCCCCCCCATCTTCTCCTTAATCTCCAAAGCCGAATATGAAGTCAATACCATTTATATGGAAATCACACTTTCCAATATACAGCATTTGCCCAAAAAGCATTTGTCCATTTCTAGCTGCTCCAGGAGACAGCAACCTGCATCTACCCTACTCAGAGCAGCCAGAGGAGGCTGCAGTCAGGACAAAAGGCTGCAGTCAGGAGTTGCATTTTTCCCACAGGTATATAGTGCAAAACTTCTAACAAAGAGTAGCATTTTCAGAAGTGCTAAAGGCAGTCAGCTACTAATAAGCGACATTTCTGACACCAGCAAGACATAGGAACTGGTACACAAAGTCATTTCCTTTATATTTCCAGATTATTTTAGTAATCAGAGGAAGGAGTTTAATGATGTTGATAATAATTTATTATTTATTGAACAACAACATGCTCAGCCATGTACAAAAGAGAGCATGTGCTTACAATGTCAACTACATGGGTCACGCAGTTTAGACACATAATGCCAAATCCCGTTAACATTTAATATGGTAACATTTAAACAAACAACAAGTGAATGTGAAATTCAGCTGGGCAAACCCCTTCCATTTAAAGACAAACACACTTATGTGTCCCTCTCCTAAACTCCTGCACCAGGTGGCAGTGCAAATTTTTATTTCAAAGCCTCAGTTTCCCTCCCCATACTGTAAGCTTGGAAAAAGGAAAAAATACCTTATGTTATTACCCTGATGCTGTTGTTCATCTTTTCTGGATGCAATGTTTATGCTGGCCCATTGGTTGAGCAGGGGAAAACAACGGTACCCTTTCTTCTGTTGTACTATCTATAAATAAGCATGAGGCAGTGCTCCAGCGTCCCTTGAGGCTGGAGGATGATTTTGGCCCTTGAGGTCTCTGAACACTGTGGGGTTTAATAACGTAATTCCCCATCAGCACCACAGACAAGAACACCCAAAAGAAGTTTGGGGAAACCAGGAAACTAGGCAGGCACAGACAGTGCCATGCCATTGCTCTTTTTTGCTTCATATAGCAAGACAAACCTTCTCTGAATCATCCTCTCTTACACGAAGGGGCATCTTGAGGTAGAGATGTGAGAAAGGCACACAGCTAATGAAGCAAAGGCTATGCCAGGGCTAAAGCAGCACCTGCAGGGTGGTCATGGCCCAGCCAGGGGAAAGCAGGAGGTGGGGGCACCCGTCCGTGCTGTGGCTCTGCCCTCCCTACCTCCAACTGCACACATGCAGAGTGGTAAGCTGTGGTACACCGCCACAGGCAGACAGCTGCCCACCACAGTGCCTGCGTTTAAGCCCAGCTCTCATGGCTGCGCATCTTCCTTAAAGCTCTGGACACGCACCCCTCGTCAGCTGATACAAATCAACAGCAGAGGAAATCTTGAAGTTAGGACTTAAATCCTAAAACTTCACGGGCAGGTGGCAACCAACAAGAAGTCTCCAGCACACTATTTCTTTCAAAAAACAAACAAACAAACAAACAAGCAAACCACCCTACAACCCAAATCTGATTACTTTTCTTAGATACCACCTCTGCATTTATGAACTCTTGGGGCTAGCCATAATGTTCCTGCACAAGGCACCCTCCAGTCCCAGTATAGGGACAGTATTGCTGTTCTCCATTTCATTAATCAGCGATGTCTGTTCTCAAAAGCACAAGTGTCTACTTCCAACAAAAGCTTTCTTGACCCACCTAGACAAATTATATTTAAAGCATTATTTGCCCAAATTAGCTTAAATATATTATAGGGCAAATGTAAACTCAGTATGAGAACAGAAACTAGAAAACAGAGTTTTAGCTATATTGCTGCTAACTCTGTTTGGCCCTTAGAACATATTACTCAATAACCCATGATTTTTAACTAAGGCTTTTTAAAGTAGTATTTACATTAGATCATATTATGATCTTGCCACAAGTTTCCCCAAGAACTATTAATTTTACTGAAGTCAGGGGAGGTAACTCTGGATTTATACTAGTACAATTGTGGTAATAGTCCGCTCACTGGCTCTCAGGGTTTTGGTTTGGTTTAAACAGTAGAGTACGAATATTTTCATTAGTCATCATGAGAGAATGAGCTCACATAAGTGTCTTCCAAGAGTGAGTACACATACAAGTAAGTATGCTATAAATCCGGGAAATGCAGTACAACTTATGTGAGAATATATACAAAAAGCTTCCTGCATTGATTTGCAAACACTCATGAGTTCCTTGTCATATACCTTTATTTCACTATCTTCATCTAACAGCATTAGATAAAAATCTTATATTGCTATGTATCTATAGCGCTGGGAAGACACTAGGCATCCAGCAATTTAAGGTTCATTGTAATTGCTGGCACCTCAGAATAATCCACTCAACCACATCATGCTGAGGATACAAGGAGTAGAGATGTCCCATGAAACCCATTTGGTCATATTTGTCATACAGTTCCCCAAAGAAGCTGGTACCCCGCTCACAAGGCTTCTCAGTTGGCTGAGGCAAAACCTCATGAGGGCAGCCCCCTCCAACAACCAGCAGCAGGTGCCGCTTGCTGCCCTGCACAGAGCCAACGGGCCCCTTGGCAAGGCAGAGTCCTACTCCAACAATTCACTGCCTGTGGGTGCTCTCAGTAGCTGCACCAGCATCAGCTCTTCTGCAGCCAACAGCCAACCTCCAGGATTTCAGCATCACCTGGGAGCAGCGCTGTGCACAAACATGTATTTGCTGTCACCTTGTTTAAAGCTTTCACGTCACTGAGTGTGTTAGGAGGAAGGCTAACTTGGAGCACTTAAGTAATTTATTTTTTTATTAAAAACAAAACAAAACCAAACCAGAATTCAATGTTTTATTCAGCTCTATTATTCTACACATCATAACTAATCTTAATCTCAGATTACATACAGAATACACTTCATTTATTCTTTCAGTGCCTACCATATCACCTCTACATCTGTCACAGGTTTTATCAGATGGGCTAAGCAGAAACAAGGAAAGGACAACCTTGTTTGGAGCCACCTTCCCCCAAACTCGAGTACCCTGTTAAATGTCCTCTTACCTCACATCTCTTTGTTGCAGCTGCAAAGGGTTTTCATGCTTATGTTGCTCACAGAACAGCAAAAAGGATACTTGGTAGAGTTGTAGTGAATGCATTAATTTTTTTCACCCCAATAATAATTTTTTTTTAAACCTGATTTGCCCTTGCAGTTTTTCACAGGAACTTAAAACTAGTAAAGCCAAGCTTAGAATAAATAGCTTTAATTTGCTATCCAGATTTAATTTCTGCTTGTTTCATAGGATGGGTTAATTTGCCATAAAACTTTAACCACTGCTGATACCGGATTCCAGCATACATAGTTCCCTACAGAATTTTATTGCCCTTAATATAATAAAATGTAGTTTAACCATCACTACTAATTTCAGAATTAACTACTACAAACCTGACTAAACGGCCTTTTTTATCCCATACACGTTATCTGATCATTATTCGTGTGAACCTGCCTTCCTTCCACAGCTAAAAGTTCAGCAAGGGGTTCAATAGAAGTTTTGGAGCAAACACAATTCAGTACTGGCTACGAAGGGTACTTCAGCACAGAAAAGCTTTGGGAGGAAGGATATCTAAATGATTCCCGCAGGAGGAGTGCTGCAAATCCAGTCCCGCCGTAATGCAAAATAACCACAAATTCTTGCTAAACAGAGATAAGATTAACTATGTAGACTAAGAGTAATCTTGCTAATAATCAGTTTTCAGTTATACTATATTAACACAACAGTCAATGCTATAAACTAAACCTCTGTGAGAGGTAGAAAACACCTAACTTCTGGCACTGATGGCACTTAAGAAAGGATACCTACTAGTCTACAAATATGTCTTTTGAAAGCCACGTGAGACACAGCAACAAATCTTTTCACACCTTCCCATGCATTTCTTTTTGGCAGCAACAAAACTAATCCATCAGTACTCTCTTCTTTTGCATAAGCATATAAAAAGGAATATGTTGTTTATTGAAAAGGGAATATTGTAATATTACAGTAGGTTTATATTCTTGCAGGATTAAAGAAAAAAAGAATAATTAATTAAAAATAACCATTTTTGGTCATTTTCTCCAGAACCAAATCTCCCTCAGTCAGACTTAGAAGTCACATTAATTCACACTTTCTACCGCCAGTGCCATGTTGCATTGAATGCCATAGGCACTCACAGTGTGAATGCAGTGACAAATAAAACCTCAGTTTAATCTCACTATGTAAAAGGATGGCTTTATCTTGGGCCAAGTATTAAGCAGTGCCAAAAATTAGCGGATATTCTTAAAAACCACCAGCTTCAGCAACCTGCCATCATGTCTAATTTTGCTCTGTCTGTACTGTAGCAAGACTAGACTGCAAAGCTGAAGTAGAGCTTAAATTGCGCAGTTCTAACACAACCTTAAACTCGCACCCCTCATTGCAAGTCCCAGAGCTTTGTTCAGAGAGAGTCGCTTAGTGGATGGGAAATGAAGCTGGACTGGTAGTCAATTCAACTACCACACAATGGTTTTGCATTCAACAGACATGCCAAAAAAATGCCTTTGGAGGCCATGGCTGGGTTGCATCGGCAGCTCGCACTTATGACTTGAACTGACACCCACAGCAAGAAGGTTGCTCTGACATGCGGCATCTTCTCTGACCTCGGTTTGCCTGGGTTTCCCACCATAAAACATTTCAAGCCCGCCTTGACTCCCCAAAGCATATCTCTCTCTCCCAATTCTAATTGGGAAACACCCTCAAGTTGTCTGAACAGCCCTCCACCAACACTCTTTTGTTTTCCCCTTCCCTCCTTTTGCTCAATAAAGCTGGCTTTTGGCATATTAAAGCTTAATTTGTTTAAGAACAAACAGTTGGGGGCCTGCATCTCACAGATGAGAGTGACAGATCACATGAGGAGACCAAAGACTTCAGGGGCTGAAGATTTGGCAGGTTTGTGTCTCAGCGGAGATACAGAGCTCATTGTCATGTTTCCAAAAGGCATTACACAGGGCTCCAAGGTGGAGCTGTTTACCAATACCGTGATCTCTCCCCAGATGCAGTTGCCACTGCAGCTAATTAAGAGAACAATTAAGACTAAGGCAATCAGTCAAGTACACAGATCCGAGTCATTTTCTCCACTCTCCGATGCTGCGCTGGCTCCCAGAGGGCTAAACCTTATTCACTCATTCAGAAAATGACAGGAAGAAGCTATTAAATATCTGAAAACCATAAAAATGCAATCATACTGTTCCCGAGCTAAGCCACTCACCAGAGACCAATGCCAGGCAACTTAAGAAACTTGCTGGCCCCCAGAATTCACATACTTACAAATAAGAAAATTAATCAAAAGCAGTTCAGATCAAAATTTAATTAAAAAGAAAAGGATTGCAGAAGACTTCCTGAGATTTCTCTGTTTTATGTTTATGACTGATCAATATTATGTGTTATCAGCTCAGTGTATGACAAATTCCACTGGGCATCTTTAAAGAGGAAGTAACAGATTAAATATTGAGCTAAACAATTTAATCTCTGCTTTAAAAGGTTTTCAGATATTTGTAAAGGTAAATCCTATTAGAGTATAAATGTCTCCATGTGCTAGTGCTGTAGGCTCGTCACGGAGGAATTTGTAAACACCAGGAGACAGGCCCTCATTAAATATAAATTTCCTTCTTTTGTAGAGCTATTGATGAAAAAAGAGAAAGCATTTATGTCTTCAACAGAGGGGAAAAAAGGTCTTAGGAGTAAGATTTAAATGTATCTATAGGTGCAAGTAAATATGTATCACATTTCAAGAACTGGCAATGCCAACTGGCTCCCTAAATCCATTTAAACAAAACCCAGAGACACTGATCCTTCATACCTCACAATGATGGTGAAAAAGACTCATTTATTGGGAATAAAACCATGGTCACCTGTGCCAAGCACATAAAAGAACAGAGTTACATATGGTAAAGACACAAATTAAGGGAAAGGCTAAATTAAAAACGTACTATATGTCTAGCTATTATATATATACACTATATATGTATATACACATGCATGCGTACATTAAATATGGTATATCATACACACATAGGTCGTACTGACAATATAGGTGTTAAAACCAAGCAACATCAAGGAAGCACAACAAACATGCACTCTCAGCTGCAGTGCAGAGGTGTAGAAGGTGCACAGGGCCTTCACAAGTACTGTAGCACCCCATCCTCTCTTCACCCCCACTGACCAACATCTGTTCCTCAACATCTGCACAGGTGTATCATCACTGGGACTCACAGCACACATGCAGCAGTGGGAAGGATTGTTTCGACCATTGCTGCAGCTTCTCAGGTAACCTTCAACCTAGGATGCAGCACAGAACCTGTGCTTATCTATCAGTATTCCCCTGCCCCAAGTATCAAACCCATCTCTAATAATTAAATATCAGTCAGTAAGCGATCAGCAGGAACACCACCAACCCACTGAAAGAGCTTACTCATATATTTTACCACCTGGGACCACCCCACCACACCACTGGTGGAGCACCAGGACAAGCCAGCCTCCTGCATCCATCCACCCAGAGCCCTACAGGCAGCTTTTCTGTTTCTGAGCCAGCGGCTTTCTTCATTTTACATTTGGGAATTAGTTTCATTTTTTCCAATTTTATGTGAAAAGGGATTAAAGTAATTAGAAGCTTCACACGGTCCCTTCTCCTATTCCCCCCCCCAAACCATTAATCAGCTCTATTCAATTTCTACCCAAGCCAGATAAAGAGAGAGAGGAGGAAGAGAAATATTTTGAACATTTAGAGGAATTTGACATTTGTTATGGAAGGCTGGGTGACCTAAGAAACAGAAATACAAAACAGATACAAACAAATCTATTGTATATAATGTCACTGTGACAAATAAGAACACTAATAAAATAGGACAATCTTTCTATCAGATGAGAACAAAATGACAGTAATAAGGCACCTACAGTTTCTCAGTCAAAACTAAATAAACTCCAAGGGCTAAATTTTAAAAACAAATGTACTTTAAGTTACAGGAAACTTCTTTAGTACAAGTCAATAATACACAGGTATTACTGATTTCTGTAAACAGAATCACTAATATTTCAGAATAATGGCTTTGTTGCAGAACAAGCCTCCATACAAATGTAAAAGTGTTCAACTGCATTCTTCCAATTCCTACTTTCCTGACATTTAGAGATTTGGAAAGAGATGAAGTTTTGTCATGAAGACAGTGACCGGGATGGTCAGGCTTTTCCAAACCTGAACTGAGGGATGCCAAATGAACTTCAAAGGGAGTGGTATAAGATGAAAGGGAGATGCTCACCTTGGTGGTCCTGCCCCAGGACACCATCAACACTAACAGCCAAAAAAGGCATAGAAAAGTTATGGGAGGGGACATGAAGGGACAAAACCTTCCCACTGGCAAGTTTTAAGTAAAAGCCAGCACTTCAGGAAGCCCCATTGCAACAAACTTCTGTAGACTAAGAGAACTTTTACAGGAAATACCTGCTCACCCAGTGCTTATACTCTGCCCTGCCATACACTATCATCACTGCCTGAGACAAGAGACTGCACTAGGTGGAATTGAATTATGGCCTTCTCCAACTATTATGTTTTGTATAACTGACTTGTAGAAAATTATCACTATTGAGCATTTGCCTTCTAACTACTGTTTAGCCTTAGACTCCCATATCACCTTAGCATCAGGATCCAGACGTTTGGGGGCCTTCATTACATATTTTCATGAGTAGTGAAAAAAGGAAAAATCCATGGCCCTATGCGATTGCATTCATTACCAATAAACTAGTGCAGTGAGAAACAAGGGTTTTTTCACCCTGTGTTGGATGAAATCATCACTGTGCCTAACTAATTATAGTGTTACTACCAACAACATCACAACCAAAATATGCATTTAAAATTTGGAATAAGATGCAAGTACACATTTCTACAAAGACGTACTCTGCCCTTGGCTGCATAACTGGCGCTGAACCTGAGCAACGCCTACAAGGCAAAAATCAATGGGACTCCTTGTAAGCACAGAGATCTGGCTACACGCAACTGGTAAACCTCTGCAGCCAGCCGCTCCATGCAAACTTTGCAAGAGATTCGCCTTGACAGGAATGTGCACAGGAACTGCCAAGAACAGAATAGGCCCAAACATCTGTCAAGATTAAAGTAGGGTCCAAATTAGGATTTTTACCTTAACACCTTCTAAGGGTACACATGGACTGCCTGTCCTTGTGAATCTACCTTCATAACACACTTAAGTAAATATTGAATGTATAAGCAGTGGTATAGACATGAAATGGGAGCGACAGAGGACTTTCATGCCACTAGATGCAGTGAAAATGTAGAACTGGAAGAAGCAGTTACTATACAGGATCAGCACTTTCCTCAATTTGCTTCCCTCAGAACTATCTTGTTTCTAACTTCTGCAAGATTTCTCACTTGCAAGCTGCTGAGCAGTGCACCATTATGCTTTACAAGCAAACTGCAGCTTGACTGCTGCATTTAAACAGGCAGGTACTCTGCATGCTGCTTTTGCACAAAGAACAGAAAGTATCAGTAATAAGTTCAGTACAGTGTTCGAGGACATACCAGGGCTAATCTGCCTGGAATCCCAAGAATAAAGGGGAGTTCACCCTTTAAATTAAAACCCTCGTCTCCTTTGTTGCTTTAAAAGTGTTTGTTAAAAAGCCGATTCCTTGATATAGTGCCATATTGTGCTATTGATTATTAGGCAGAACCTCCCACGCCCTTCCAGCTGAAATTTTGCAGGAGTTCTGCTTTATAATCAATAGCATGCTCCGCACTGTATGGACTTGACAGTGCAGCAGCTCTCCTCCAATGCCCCCAAGGACAGCTGCAAAAAATGAGAAGGCTACCTCCCAGAGCTATCTAAGGACCAGATCCAAACTTCATTGAATTCTATGGAAAAATTCCCACTGACTTCAATGGGCTTTGGATCAACCCCCTGCAGAGGAACACTTTTTAAAACAAACATTAGGAAAAAAAATCATTAGGACTAGAAAGCCTTTCATATTATCTACTGGATACATCTTAAAGCAAGAGGGTGGGAATGTGCTCTTTTCTCCTTATGAATGTGTAACTCCTGTTAATGTCAGGGAGAAGTCATGCAATTATGAGGTTGCAAACATTGAAAGAAAAGAAGAAATATGGCCCAATATCTACAAAACCAACCTCTGGCTAGACCTATATTTCATTAGGAAGTTTTAAAAGATATGAGTTAGCCACACAAAATTTTAAAAATCTCTTTAGAAAAAAAATCTAAAACCCCTAGATTTGTAAAGCACTTTGACAGTAAGTATAATCATATAAGTGTCTAAAGGAAAAAGTTATAATAAAACAAATTACATTCAACATGAGCATTTGATGAAAATGTAATATTATGCAGGTTTAAATGGGATTTGCAGAAACATTCAGTTTGTTTCCTCTTCTCTGTGCAAAGCATGCATGGGGGCAGTGTAGGAATAATTCCTGGTTTTTGGCCTCTCCAAAAATACTTCTACCTGGGACCAGATCAGGCCAGCTCACAGGCAGGTACATACACTACACCCTTCAAAAGTGTGCAGCCAGAATCTACCCAAAATGCAATGTTTCCCCCTGCTTTCAGAGGGATGACACCCAGGGCCAAGCCTGTGTGGGTGTTCGTCTGAAACCAGTAAGCCTCTGACAGGCTATTATTTCTAGGATCAGGATCTGAGATTTACCATACATCTTTGCCAGTTCCTGGACAGTTGCTTTGCAGCAAGGCAGAGGTTCTCCCATTGGTAACCCCTCTACAAAAGTACCACTCTGCTGAAGAGATGCATATGCATTTGCTGGGCTCGGGTTATTCTTTTAATCTCAGCTTTTAAGTTGCCCTGCAGATTGCAGACAGGAAGGTGCTCGAGCTTCGTCATGAATGTTGACTCCAGCTTGAAGAGGACACCCACAGAGAAGTGACACTGCCAGTACCATGGGGTGGATGGGCTTCAAGGTAGATTTGGCTCAAGAACCAACTGGGCACAGGCATGAACTAACAAACGAAATTATCTGAAGCAAGCTCCATGCTATGAGAAGCCTCTGCACAGGCAATGTCCTCTGATTCTCCCCTTCATTCAATTATCTCCATGATCTAACCTTGCAGATTTAACTACAGCTACAGGAATATGAAAGTAAGTTTTAGAACACATAGGTTCAGGATGACCAGAAATCACATTTCCTTTTCTCAGCAAAAATGAGGAAGTAAGAAAATCTTTCTGGGGTAGAATGAAAGTGTCATATTGTGCCAAAAGTATTTTAAAACCAATATATTATTTAAGAATGAAAAATGTTATTGAAAGTAAAGAAAGAAAGTTTCCTTTAGATAAATATTAAAACATTTCCTTTAAACTTCCCTCAGATTTTGTCCTTCTACTCAGCCCAAACTACCATCTGAATTTCATCCAGACTTGCAAATAATTTCAATAACCACAAAACTGAATTACCATTTCTCTTTTGGGATAGTTGAGAATAATCTTGTCTGAAAAAATAAAATAATTCTAACTGGAACACCAAGAAAGAATAAGTCATGCTCAGGACTGAAGTCACTGCATGGGACATTTCAGTTGCCTTTGTGAGTACGTATTTGTGCACACACGTATGTTTTGGTTCTGGGAATTCAGACAGAATCCTTTCAGCTCTCTAGCTTCCAACAATTTGTGACAAACATAGCAATATTTAAGGATAGGAATATTTCTTTTAATATAATTACTTAATGACACTAGTGAAACGATCAAAGAAGTTCCAGAAGCTGGAAATTCATTCCAATGCAGACATAAAAATAACTGGGCTAAAGAGTCATGTTTTAGCACTTCCTTCTCAGTTATGCCCCAGAGATTCGCTCACAGCCCACAACAATTTCAAAACCATACTTCTGGGGAATAGTACAATATAACCATAAAACTACACTTCAGATAAGATTTAATTATCATTCTCACCTTTCCAACACTTTTCGAGAAGCAATCCTTAAAAGCCTTGCAAGAAAGAATATTACAATTAAAATGATAGCATGCAACAATGACATTAAAAGAAAGACAAACTGCTATAAAGGTTTTACAGGAGCTTGAGTTCAACAGCTTTGTTAAAAAATATTACAAGTGATACTGTCTGATGGATTTTAGATACTCACTTTGGGCCAGAGGATGTTAGAGCAAAATAAAACAAACTGACATTACACCCTAAGAGATCTTTTCATTTGCTTGAGACATGAGGCTGGAGAAAGCTACTGTAACTAGACTTGGTGGACCATCACAGAGGAAGAATCATGTTCTTATGTGGTTTCATTTCAGTGCTGTTGGATTCACAATGAAAACAAATACCACTGTGGAACAGCACTACTCCACAGTACTAACTCCCACCTTCTCCCTTTCTTCCTTTTCCTTCTTCCCCTCTCCTCCATGCTCAGAAGTCTATTGACAGTATAATAAGAGGCTGAACCACTCTGAACTGCAAGATCAAATCCACCAGCAGCTGACTTGACCTTACAGTCTTAGCTAGGGCAGTAGCTGTCACCCTTGAAAGGTACTTTGTAATTTGTATCTGGAGCAGAGCCTAACCAATCTGTGTTTGGGAGATTTCAGGCACAAAGGGAGAAAGCCCAGGAGGACAGCCAGTCCTATGAGGCTGCCAGCATCTCAGGAGGGTTGAAATCTTATGCCATGGCTGCCATTTTGCTCTCTTATTCTCTCGGTGAATGTATAAATCATTCTCCAACTGTGCATGCAGTGCCTGGAGGCAAGATGCACCTCAGCAGAGGGGAAAGGGAAGCATAGCCTTAAGCACGTATCCTGCAGTGCACATTACTTCCCCAGCATATACAAACAAATGGTCAGCTGGACTTTCCAGACAAAGGGTGGGTGTGCCCTGCAGACACCCAGCTAGCCGGAGAACTGAAATTATTTTAATTGCAACAGCAGGAAGCTCTAATTTATGTTCCTAAGAAGCTAGTACTTCTTAGGATGGGTATTTCACTTCTGGCAGTTGACTGCCTGAAGCACACAGAGACCCCCTCTCCGTATTATGGGCAGATTTAGAAAGACAAGACTTACAGGTTGCTGGGGAATCCCTTAAAACAAGTATATTGGAGTTCCCTGAACCAAAGGCTAAATGACAACTTTCATTAAACTAAACTGGAAATTAATGGGGGGCAGGAGGAGAGAAGGGAATAGGTAGGTCTTGCTTTTTAACCAAAGGATGCAATCTCTTCATAAATATTCCCAGAAATGCTCCTAAAAATAAAGGCTGATCCTTCATTAATGCTTATGTATGGAAGGGAAGAGTGGGTTCTCCCTTGTTGCCTAGACCTTGAGCAGAAGGGAAAGAGCATCTTCCAATTAGATGAGTAACCAGGAAAAAGTGTACTTCATTATATATTGCCAATGAATTCATTAGGGTCAGTCAAACCAAGATTTCTCTCTTTCCAGAGCAAAGAAAACCCAAATCAGAACCATTAAGTTTTAAATATGCTTTCAAATAGAAACTTTCCTCTTATTGTTTCTAAAGCACAAATCCAGCTAGTACTGCTTTTAAAATTCTTACGAAGAAGGTGAGACTATTTATTGAATTCAGAAGTCAAATCACTGCAAAGAATATTTTACATTATTAAAGCCAACCGCCACATCCTTCTGAAGCAACACGAATGCCTTTGAGGGAAGATGTAAAATGTAAATCACTGGAAACCCTGAATATGCAATAAATCACTGGCAAGCTGGCCTGGGTTTCAGCGTTGAACAGAAGTAAAGCAAAAGAGTTCCAGAGTCCAGCAAAGACGGAAAGAAAGCCTTCATTGTATTGGGAATGTTACATGATCCGTATCAGACCTTTGTGCACCATGCTGGGATGAAGAATTTACACGGATGCAAGGAAGTGGGAGGTGTTAAGAAGGGAACAGCACTAGAGTTTATACAAGTGTTACCAATGTTAGAATAATGTTTATCAGTTTACAGTATTTGACTTAGCATAGCTCAAGGGAGGAGTGAGAAATAACAAGTCCAAAACACGTTCCTTTACCTGAGAAGCCAGAAGGAGGTCTAAATTCTCCAGTTGAAAGAGAGCCCAATTAACTTTATCTTGTATATCTGAGCTCCAACTGGGGAGATGAGTTCACTGGGGGTTATAATAATAATAACACACGTGTAAACATTTTGACTACTGCATATACTGAAACACTGGAGAAGGAATATTGTGTTGTGGAGAAGGTTTATTGTATCAACTCCCATTCAGCACAATTCTTTGGAAGATGCTCAAAGTCAGGCACACAACCACTTTTATGATAGGAAACTAAGCAGCTCCCATACACATCAAAAGACTTGGCTAACCCAGTTGTACTGCTTTTCTGAAACCAACAGGGCTATGCTGATTTATATCAACCCAAGAGCTAACTGTCCATGATTCATTACTCTACACCAGCACAAAGTAGGAACACAGCAGAAACAAAATATTCAGCTTCTGTGCTGGAGAACTGGTCAGCAACAACCCCTGTGATGAAGTTGAGGGAAAGAACAGCAAATACTTGACTAATTCCAGAAATAAGTTGCTTGGAGTGGACACGCACAGGAGGATGAACAAAACTTGGATTCAGCCACCTCCTTTGCAACAGCAGGGTCACACGAATTCAATACAAGGCTCAATCATCTGCCATCCACCACAGCCAGAAAGTTAGATTTCATACACACACACTTGCAGATGGAACAGTATTTCTATGCAAAACAGAACAGGCTGTGACTCTTCAATCTGGCAAGGGAAATGGATGTGGTAAGAGCCTAAACAACTGCATGTAGCCTCGAGAGGACAGAAGGGAGGGACTGTTAACCACATCTTCCAATACTAGAGCAAAGGGTCATCAAATTAAACTTGTGGGGGCAACATTCAAAACAAACCAAAGGGAGTCTAACACCTCTGTGGTATGAAGAGCCACCTGGAGAACTCCTTCGCAAAGGATGCTGACACTACAAAATATTTACAAGGGTTCAAAATGAAAACTACACAAGTACCTAGAAGAGAGGTATGCTGGGGGCTAATGACTAGACATACCATACAAGGTTCAGGAAATTCTTTGGTTGGAAAATACTAGAAGACTGGGAGAGTATTGGAAAGGAAGTACCATACACGCTTGATCTTCTCCAAGCATCCATTTGCAGCTATCATTGGGAATGGAATGCTGGGTTTGCTGAACCTTTGGTCTGCAGCAGTACAGTGGCTTTTATTCTGTTGGTATTTCTGTTGAGATTCTGATCATTACTTTGTTTATCTTTAAAAATGAAAATACAGTGACAGAAAGCTGAAAACTGGAGAAAGATAATAGATGGTGAAAAACACCCAATAAAAAGGAGCAGAGGACATTAACATTTAATATGGAGCCATTACAGGTAAGTAATTTAATTGAAAAGATGGTGAGGGTCCCAGAAGTAATTTTAATGTGTGCTATGCACTGCTGAGGTTAACAGGAATTGCAAATATTCACATAGGACTCTTGGCCCCAAGCCTACTTTAATCACTGAGAGTTAGCACTGAGTCCACAGCAATCAGAATTTAGGTCTTTTGTCATCAGGACTGCTGCAGAGAAGCTTGGGAGCTACTGAATCTACAAATCTTGGAGAAGCATTAATGTGAGAATTATCATATCTTCATGCACTCCAAATCAGCCACTGTCTTTTAAAAGTACTGTTCCACAAAAAGAAGTACTCACCTTTGGGTTAAAGCAGGTATGGGGAAACAGATGCAATAGGACTATTCTGAGAAAGGTGCTCTGGGATAAACATCTCTATGCCAAATAGATCATTTATATGGCCCACAAAACTTCAGCATCAAAGTTTAGAAGTTTTGTTTTCAGACAGATAGTCTTTAGACGATGTGTGTGAAAATGTGGTGTAATACCTACCTGACTGGTAAATTCAATCCCTGCTGTAAATCTTTGAATCAAGGACTATTTTCCACCCTGCTACAGGCATAACTTTATGGCCAGAAAACAAATCTGGCAGAGGTTCACTTGCCAACTGATCTTAAAAAGTTCATTTCTTTGATTAAACACATCTATTTCTGCAGAGTTCAGTAAATGCGTGAATGGAACATGCGACGAGCTGTTGGCAGTGTATTTATTTCTACGACACTCTGTAAATCTTCTTGTCTAGGCTGCCTCTATCCTCTCATTTTCTTGTCTCTATTACTGTTCTTCATAGCAAGTCTGTGCCCTTCTCAGGCACTCAGACATTTGGTGGCTGCTTACAGACCTTCGGCTGATGCCCTTTACTGCTATGTGAGATGTATAATGATTGCTCAGAAATGCACTGCCTGTTGTGTCATATTGCTTAAATATTTTTAGGTACTCAACTAGGAATTTTCAAGAAGTACCTCTGACATCTAGATACCTCATAAAGTATTGACATTGCTAGAAAGGAGGACAGGAGGGGAGTGGAGGTGAAGTAAATCTCTAAACTAAAAAATGTCTGAGGAAGTCAGTCAAGGGTGTGGATGAAGTTTTCTAGGGAGCCACTTTTCACTGTCACCTGAATTTCCTGACAAGAAGATATACCCTTAATGAAAAATGCCACACTGTCATCATGATGTGACTTAGAAACAAACAGCAAATTAAGCAAGGCAACTTAAATGTGAAATATTTCCCTCTGGCCCTGAAATTCCAGGTTTATTTCCAGCAGGAAGAAGTAAAGCCACCAACAAAGGAGGAAAAATTTTCCTTTAAGGTTACATGGACAATAGGATCTACAGAGCAATATGTGTCAGTTGCTCCTGGTGTAAGAAGAGGAATTATGATCTGACAGCCCAATTTAAAATCAAGGAAGAGCAAAACCATAACGTAATGGTTTAAATAAAGTTTAGCACACTTCACAGTAGCAGAGACCTGAAGGAAGATGATTCAAATGCTCTTGGTAAATCAGAGAAACAGACAGAAAAGAATGGGGCAAAATTAAACAGGGAGAAAGATAAAGTGATGTTGGAGCATTTAACTGCTCAAACACAGGAAGCATATGGCTAAATAGCAGTCCTCCAGAAACACATTTACTGGATCAGAGTCAACATGGCTCTGCTATTGAGAAAAAAAGAAAACATAATGTGGAAAAGATAAACAGGGTATACAGCCTGCAAAACACGCAGAATAACTCCCCTGCTCTCTGCAGCGTCAATAAGGTTTCAAATGAGCACTGTATCCATTTCAAGAAGGAAGTGGAGCTAGTGAGAAGAAACCCAGAGAGCAACAAGAACAATCAGTCTAGAAGACATGACCTACAAGGAAAGGTTAAAATAATGAGATCTGTTTAGAGTAAGGAAGAAAAGACAGACTAAAATAAAATTGAAAAAAACATTAAACCCCCATATTCTTATAGTACACATCTATGGCGCAGTAGAAGAGAAGCATTTCTTCTTGTCCAGAGTGGATGCAACTGAGCAGCAATGGGATGAAGTTTCTAGGAGGTTCAAGACTCATTTATAAAAGGTAAGGACTATAGCAAATACCATGAAGCATCAGAAAGAACTGCCATGAGGAGCTATGTAACCTCCATCACTGCCCCTCAGAATGGGTTGGGCAAACATGCCACAGGAATCATCATCCATCCTACCTGGATTGCCGTAACTCCACACACACAGGAGCGACACCTTCCAGCCAAATTTTTAATGGATTCTGTATTCAATGGAGTTAGAGAGGAATCCCTTGGGAGCAAGGGGAGGGGATTCACAGCTTTGTCTCCAACGTAATTCACACTTGCCCCTCTTTTAGGTCATCCTCAGCTTCACATTCAGGGAACATTTTGGGTTGGAAAGATCACTAACAGCCACTGAACATTGTTTTCATAAGTACAGAGCCTGGCTTGGCACACATACAGAATACGTACACACATTTTAGACCTGAATGTTTCATGCATCCTGCGGCTACATCCCATTTGCTATTATCTATATCATCAATACGATTCTGAGGCCTTTGCTGTTTCTCAAATGTTTAAGGAGAGTAATTAAGGACTGATCTAGCTTTGTGCTAACATGGCTTCACAGGCACACTCAAGCATCTCTGCCTTGTGCTGCACCGTTCTTCATCCCCAGACTTCCTCCCTTGGAGTTAGCATGGGCATCCCCCCACACCCCTGCACTGGGCTGCTCACAAACACCTCTCTAGTTATGAGCTTTCCTCTTCATAGCTGAGGCAGATACACTATTAAAAAGGATCTCTGCTGCCCTCTTTCACCAATTAGTCCACTGAATGTGACAGAGCAGAGAGAGAAAAGCAAGCACTTCGGGGAGAGAAGAGAGGCAGTAATAACGCTGGAGAGACATCAGGCACTCAAATGGAGATGGCTAGAGAGGACTGATCAGAGACCCAGTGCTTACAGGGTTTATCTCTGCCAGAGAACCAAATTTGAACTGAAAACAAGCTCAGACCAGAATTTCCTCTATTCTACTGGTCTGAATCTTGGTAAAAGTCCTACTGAACTCAAATTGGAGCAGAGCCAGCTTCAGTCACAGCTAGACCCAAACCCAAAAAAGGAGTAAGAGCAATTACTGTTTCACTTCCCTGGTGATTTGATCAGTGATGTTCAAGGTGAACGCTAGAGCTGATCCTAGAACTAGGATCTCAGCTGGACAACAGAGAAGTCAGGAAAATGATGATTAACATCACCCAATTGAAAGGAAAAAAAAAACCAAAAAACAGTGGCCATCACAGTATAGTTAGTATGCCACTATTGTCAGTAAATAATTCAATTGACGTGATTCTGCCTGGGGCCTAAGTTAAGACCTGCACTATAGCAACCTTAGCATCAATTAACAGGAGTAACAAACACTCACAAGAAGGAATTTTTGCATTCAACCTATTACCTTCACTGTCAATTTAGCAGGAGTAACAGAAGGATCATTGTCTGCACATGAAAGCCAATATTAGGACCATCCCATCCAAAGCCCATGAGGACTTGTTCAGCATCAGGTGAGTGGGCAATAAAATGTCAATAAATGCAAGACAATGTAATTATGACAAACTCACAACACATCTGTGTCTGGAGTACTGCGGGTAGTTCTCATCACTGCATCTGGAAAGAATACAATAGAACTGGGAAGGAACAAAGAAGAGGCCTACAAGAAAGCCGGAGGGGGACTTTTTAAAGACCATGTAGTGATAGGACAAGGGGTAATGGCTTTAAACTAAAAGAGGGTAGATCTAAATTAGATTTAAGGAAGTTCTTCACTGTGAAGGTGGTGAGGCACTGGAACAGGTTGCCCAGAGAGGTTGTGGGTGCCCCATCCCTGGAAGTGTTCAAGGCCAGGTCGGATGGGACTTTGAGCAACCTGGTCTAGTGGAAGGTGTCCCTGCCCATGGCAGGAGGGTTGGAACTAGATGATCTTTAAGGTCCCTTCCAACGCAAACCATTCTATGATTCTATGATGAAGGGAGATCTGCTTCTGATCACAGGAGGAGACACTCAGTGTAGGGAGGCAGTAATCTTCAGGGTAGAAAATAGCTATCTAAAGGAGACATAGCAATGAGATCTTTAAAATCATTAAGGGGACACAGGAGGTAAAGATGCAAGACACTATTTTTCACAACAGAGCTCCAGGACACCCAAAGACACTAGGCAGATTAAAATCCTAGCAAAAGGAGTAAAATTTCAACAGCTCTCAACTAAATTGAGGAAAGCACTGCAAAAGGATGCTATGAAGACAACAGAGTGGGCTGGGAGAAAAAAGATCAGATTCTTCAAGAATAATGTGTTAGTGGTTATTCAACACGGCAGTTCAAATGTAAACTATAAGGTCAAATTGTTTATTACACTGAGTTTCTGAGCACTGCAGAGGACACATAGGTGGGGAAAAAAAAAAAATCATGAATAGCCAGTTTGTTTGCCCTTCTGCAGGGACTACTCGAACATCTCCTCAACTTTCCCAGCCACAACATCTAGCATTTGGGGATAATCAAAGTCCTGACTGCTCCATATACGTCATCTTCTGTTGGTTGCGCTATGGGCTGAGACAATAGGCAACACTGTGGCTCCACAGGGAATTGTTTGATGGGAATCTCCAGCAGTTTCAGTAAGAAACACGAAGTGGACTGAGCAGACCAGAGAATTCAGATCCAGTAATTTAACTAACCCACCTTTGTTCTTTCTGTCACTAGCTCCAAGCACAAAATACCAGTTGGACTCGGCCGCTGGTTTTAATTTAAAGCATATACAGATTTTACTGAATATTATCAAGCAGGGCTTTGAAAGAGAGATGAAAAAACCACCTTCTATTAGTCACACTTTAAAAGTTACTTGTTTCTTTTGGAATAGGTCTGGAACACTGTCAGCTCCAGCACCTAAACAACTCTTGTAGCTAGGGCTGGTTACTTACCAACCCTCAAGAAAGTACAGTAACTCCTAGAGTTACTGAGTCCTTCTAACTTTGTATGTTACTAAATACGGTCTACCACTACAGATAATGTACTACAATGCATGAGGTAGCTTAGCAGATGCAGTCCGACAGTGCTTTAGCATCTAAAAACATCTACAGAACATCTAAAAAAGTACCTAAGGGTCTCAGGACAGCCTCAAACACACCTCAGGTCTAGCAGAACTACAGCCATTGCAGTGTCTGAAAGCAAGGCAACAAACTGATTTATACTCCCTTTGGCATCTAATAGCCAAAGACATTCTGATTCAGTACCTTGAGTAAATTCAGGGTAGCCCTGCATTTGCTCATCAGTGATGCAAGGTCAATACCTCCTCATTGGCTCCTTCCCTCCTGCATCACAGAAGCCACCACAGTTGTTGCAAAGCCAGCTTTGTGCTACCAAGGACTTCCCTGAAAAGGAGGTACATGCAGAGTCACTTCTGCGGCAGTCTTTTATCCCTGACACTCTGCAGCCTAAAGTTTGAGCAAGAGCTCACGTGGCTTGGGGCTGGAAGGCAGAAGGACATGATCACCTCAATTGGGAAAATCTAACGTACCCAGCAAGAAAGAATAACACTGCGGTCCAGCCTACAAAACAGATTTTTCAAGGAAGAAGAAGGAAAACAGCCATGAATCAGTAGGAGAAATACAACTTTAAAGCTCTAACAAAGGGGAACAGATGGGAGCAGAGCAAAGTGCTCACAAACTTGAACTGGAATAGCTGTCTCTCAATAAAACCTCTCCAAATATGAAAGATCCTCAGACATCTGCAATTAAATCCCCTATTAATCCCAACTATATTTTAAGGGCAGTCGAGTCAGGCTACTAATTGTGCTATCGACAGACTGAAAACTATACCAGGACGACAGACATGGTGAAATGGAAGTTAGAAGAGGTAAAATACAAACTTAAAACCCAGGACGATGGAGCTGGTTTTTCCACCTCTGTCTAGCCATAATTAAGATCCTCCGGTAGGTTTTATCTCTAAGTGCTGGAGCGTATTAGGACTTCAGTGTTTCTGACTCACCCTGATTTCTTACATGCTCACAGGAATGAAGATAGGGAAAATATCACCACTTCTTTATTATGGAAACCTTGCAATTAATAATTGAGAATCTTTTTCTCTCTCTCCCTTTTTCTTTCAGAACTAGAGTGCTCTCTTCAGCTTGTTAAGCTTAGTTCACTCCCACTGATAATTCACTAGAGATCATAATTTATGGACAATTGAAGCTGCAGAAACATCTCTTAGAAGGAATAGAGCAGATCCATAGCAACAATTCTTCAGGGGAATATTAATCCCCAGCTTTATGTAGTGCTAAGTGTACAATAGTAATCAGAACTTGAGTAGAAGCTGCTAATCATTGAGGGAAAAGGCTGTATAAAGAATTCATAATGGAATTAGCCTGCGGCAAACAAAGAAAGACAAAATTAAATCAGCCATCAAATTGCACCAAGGAATTTTAATTTACAGGTTAATGTAGGATTATGTAACTAATCACAGCTAACATTTTCAATGAACAACCAATAAAATTCTGCTCTTTTTTTATTCCTGCTAATGGTATTCCAATAACACACTTTTATCACCATATAATGTGTTAAGAATGATTTTCAAAAATTCTAAAAATCTTCCAAAAAGCATTATGACTGAGCAATCAATGCAAAATGCTGGCTTTAAGTTAATTAGCATAAATATACATCTAGATGATCTACTGTTTGGTTCAGTCCAATACAATAAAGTTCCTTTGAGTCTGCATAGGACAGATTTACATAAACAAATGTGCATAACTGTAGCTTTAAAATATATGCATGACTTCCAAAGAGGGACATACAGCAATACAAAAAGCCTCCAAATTAAATAAGTCAAACAACTTCTGAGTACTAAAGTGCATCAGCTAATTCTAAATAAAACCCTTATTATAGATTTTTATATCAATACAGCATATATATCCTATGACATACGCACAAAGGATTGCTCTAACAGAGTTTGTGCTGTTTATAATATGAACATCATAAAAAAGAATAAGGTTTCTGGGATAAAAAGTTGATTTGCTTCCCCTCGAGAAAAAAGAGAGACCTTGTCTTTGACCCAGTTATATTTTGATATTGGCCAGCACAAGGAGATTTAAAAAAGACAGAAAGAAAGAGAAGGGAAAACCTCTCTGTTCTAAAAATGTACTTAAAGGCCACTAGTTAACATATGCAAAAGAGTCATATAACTCTTTGCACATTTTTAAAGGGAAACTCCAAAATTATACTGTATGCTTCAAAACACATCAGCTTAATCAAAAAGATCTTTTTTGCAACATATGGCAGCATGAAAATTTTTATAAATGGAGTAAAAAGCACTTTCATAAGCTTTACTTCACTTAAGAGGAATGCTGGGAAGAAAGGCAACAGCATTCTTCCTGCATATGTTTTTCTTGTTCTGAACAATGTGGGAAAACCTCATTTTACTTTAATCTAACAGTTCATTTTATGGAAGCAGCAACATTCTGCCCATTTATTAGCATAGAGGGTTTGGGGTTGCGGGTTGCTTTTTTTTTTCCCTTCCCTTCCTTTTATAAAGTCTAATTTTAAGATGCACACTTCCAAAAAACATTATGGTGTCAATTGCACTACCCTTCAGCAATCCTGTAATAACTTTATTCAACCATTTCTAATTATAATTATATTTTCAATTCCTTTTAGCTATAGAAACTCTTTATCAATCAGAGCACAAGACAGAAAATTACTTTATTACAGCTACAGCTCGTTAGTCTGAGTGCTCTTAATGAAGCAGCCTCATAATCAGATGAAAATCATGCTGAAGAAAACTTGCATCATTAGTCTGGGCCTTAATTACCAAGAAATATAGTCACTAACAATGATACTCCATTTCATGATACGGTGCATGCACCTTCTACAGTACTTGCAATTAATAATTCCGCAGACTGCTACAGAATCTTTCTATTTATTCATAACAATGGAGGGGAAAAAATTTTAAATTTAATTGAGCGGCTCCGAATGCACTCTCTCACTCTCTCCTGCTCAGATTAAAATGTCAAAAGGCTAATATTCTATCTTACAATAATTCATCATTTTAATTACATATTTTATGTATGTGAAATGTCCTTTTTTTTTTTGATCATTTATAGAGACATTTTGGGGGGGGGACATGCATATGGGAAAAATCTCTCCATGTATGTAGGTGGCCCACGCCACACAGAGCAGCAACGAACAGAAGAAAAAAGCATTTATTTTCATTGTCAGTGAACAAGGTCCGTGTTGGATAAGCTTCAGACATAAGCGCAAGACATTCATTTAAATTAATGATGGCCTTCATCCAATACACTTATCAGCAAGGATGGAAAGATTCTTGAGCAAGGAATATGTTGATCCCTAAAATCCTTTGTGAATATGATCCATCATAGGGTTTGTAACTTCTATAGACAAGCTTCTTCTAATCTACTGCATTTTCTGTACGCTTTCACACTGAATATGCTCCTCTTAACTCTCCAGTAAGCTTCCTGCACACGAAAGCATCAGGAAATGCAGTTAGTGAAAGTCCCCTTCGGCCAGCTAATGAACCCACTAAAAGATCAGATCACAATCCTGAACACCAAACACCTGGAGTATATTTCATTCTAATTTGCACCATGGAAAATGATTCCACAGACATCAGTGGGAACGTTCACAACTCACAGCGGTACCCCTGAGATCTGTACCTGCTCCAGCTTTCTCCCTGTTGTGCTTCGTCATCACTGAACCAAGACGGGCTCCCAAGGGCGATAACGAATACAGCTTTCCAGCGGATTAACCAATGCAGCGAGGGGGTACTGCTGCTCCGCCAGCTGCAAAGCTGCGCATTGTAAACCGTGGATTCTGCTCGACATCAAAATAGTTTGACATCTAAATATTTGACATCATGATTTTTGCAAACTGCCCAGTCCTTGGCTGCTCAGTTGCTAAGTTGTAAGTCACATTACAGCAGAAAGATATGAGTCTGGAGTTAAGTTACCGAGTCTGTGATTAATCTCAAGGGCATAAGCTAAATAACTCCCTTGTACCATTGAATTTTCTAGCGCTCACACGGTGCTGTGCTTTCATGCAAGCATTTCAAACAATAACTAGCCATTAGACAGGCTAGATGAACTTGCTGTAAGGATATTCAGCATATACTGCTTTCCGACACTGCGCTCCACAAGGCATCCTCACCGTTGCAGCTGCTAAATGATCTGCTGCATCTTCCCATGATCTTTGGCAAATCATTTTCACCTTTTAAAGCCCTTTACATCCTCTCCTGAAACAGAAAGCAAGAAGCTCCCTTCTCTGCTTTTGCTGTTTCCTGTATGTGGCACAGTTGAGGGCTACTCAGCAAGGGAAGGAAAAATGAAAATCAGCCTTAAGTTCTATAAAACAAATCTGTAACTATCTAGAATAAATAAATAAATAAATAAATAAATAAAAAAGGCTTTCTGCCCAGTCTCTCCTTTCCAGCCACTCTTATTTTTCCTTCCCTCCTGCCACGCCTCAGTATTTTTTTAGGAGAACTTCTTTTACGTAGTTGCTTCAAGAATTTGCATCTGGCAGCAGCAGCCGACGGAGACAGGAGACTGACAAGATGGACTGTTGTGGCAATTCCTGTGTTCCTACTACATTCCTAAGCTGTGCTTTTTGGCATTGGATATGGCAAAAAAAGAGCATATTTAGAAACGTGACAACTGGAAAAAACATTCTTAAACCTTACAGTGCTTTCTAAAGTTGCAGAATAAAATTAATTTATAGTATGACTATAGCTGGCCAAAAACCATGGGCTCACAGTAAACCAAATGGGGTAAAAACCTGGCTTTGAAAGGGATTCTGAGGTTTTGGCTCTGTCCAGCAAGTACGCTTATAAACTTATTGTATAACTTACTGGCAAGAGAGCAGCATCAGACTGACCTCCACTTGCATCACAGAAATTACACATTCATTGTCTTTGAGGGGAAAATGTTCTTATGGTACCATATTAATATCCTTTGTGGTTTGGGTCATGAATCAGCATTGGCAGCTGCCTCTGAAGCCGTCTGCCTGCCAGCCTTCCCAGCTGGAAAACTGGTAACACAGGAGAGATGTATACATAAGGGAAGTGATGGTTTCCCAATTCCGAATTGATTTGTACATGAATCCGCTCAAGTTTAAAGCGCTCCGATGTGCCAAAAACCTGGTCCAACAAATATATATAATCATGAGTGCTTACTGCGTGTTCTTGTATTTAACGGCAACGAGGATGGTTTTTATGCACCTCCGGCCCACGCAGCCAGCTCTGCAGTCACAAAGCCGCGCGCTGGAGCTCTCGCCACACCGCTCCTCACAGGGGGTGACGCTTCCACGGGGGAAAGACGGTTCGGTCCGACTAAAATATGGAATTTTTTTTTTGCTTTTTTGTAGCATGCCGGTAAGGGTGCACAGGGCGAGGAGGAGGGATGGTGTCCCTAGCTGGGCCTCGCAGCTGTGGGGCAGAGGGCAGCCCGCGGGCCCTGCCGTGGGCCCCGCAGGCGGGGGACCCCGCGGGACGCCGCTGCCCGCCGGAGGCCCGTGCTGCTCCCTCAGGGGCGGCCCGGGAGGGGGTGGTGCCGCCGCCCCGCCCCGCCGTGCCTGGGAGCTCGGCGCCCTCTGCTGGCAACCCGCCGCACCCGGCCGGGAGCGAGGGCCACGGGTTCGAGTCCCGGCCCCGCTGCCCGCGGAGGGGGAGGAGGCCCCGCTGCCCACGGAGGAGGGGGAGGCCCCCCCGCCTTCCTGCCCCCACGCCCCGCCGTGCCCTGTCGTCACATAGCTGGTCCTTCGGTAGTGCTCACAGCCTAATCAATCCTTTCGGAATAATTTATAAAAAGTAATAAAAGACCACACTGTCACTCAGGTTACAGGTCTAAACCCAAACCAAAAAGCATCAAGAGACTGGGACAAGCAATAATTTACTGCTGCCAACACCAATAATTAAACAAACAATAAGAAATCACCTTGATGGGCACAGGAGGCTGAGTGTCCCCAGCCTACCTCCCCTGGCAGGAGGAGCACCACCGCTGGGATCCAGCCCTGGTGGCAAAGCTGGAGCCTGGAAACCCTCCCAGCCTGTCCCTCGAGTGCTGTGCCGGGGATAGGAGGTGAGAGTCCTGGTGGCTCAGAGCGATGGTGCCACAGCCATTGGGGATTACGTTCATTGCAACCTCAGTCACTAGCCATCGACAGCCAGGCCTTCAGGCCTCCCCAGCAGGAGGACACCCGTTCACCGGCACAGAGAGGAAGCACTGTATTTTACCTGTCCGTGTGTTTCTGCAGTCCAGTCTCAGCTTCGTGGCCCCTGTCCCTGAACTACAGTTTGGTGATTAGATCAGTCTAGGTCAGCACTTCTTTGCATTTTACCTTCTTAGTTCTGGTTCCAAATGACAGTTGTATCTGCTTACTCCTCCTCTTCTTCCCCCAGAAGGATTTGTCCCAGTCTTAGAAACTAAGCCTCCAAGCAGAAAAATGGGATTAGCCTGGCAAAGCCCTGGGTTTGGTAGAAGTAGAATAGCTGTGGTTTCCCAAACACATGTAAATCCAACCCATAGGTATGAACCACTCATCTGAGCTGCCACCCGATTGTTCCAAACGAGCACCATGCTGCCCATGTTACTTGGCCGTGCAACCTCCCCGCCTGCATTCAGTGTGACCAGCCAGGAGAGAAGCTCCAGCGAAAAGCAAGGAGGCTCCAGACATGGAGCCAGCAGACTGCTGCAGCAATACAAAAGACAATTTTTCCTCAAGTAAAGACATGCCAAGTCTTCTGGTTCCCTGTGCCTCTCACTGAAATTGCCTGCTATAAAATCCAGGTGGAAAGTAAAATGCAGTTTAAAAAAAAGACTAAACCAAGACAAACAGGATTTCCCGACTTTTCCTTGAGTAACCTGGCCAATACTGGGTTAGGCTGCACACAGGGTCCTTGTGAAGCAGAGATTGCAGGTGAGGGGCATGGTCCACCTAGATGGGGCGCAATGGCAGCTGAGCTAAGAGACCACGCAACGGTGCCATTTCGCTTGGCAAAGAGGCCAGACACGAGACATTGTGCAGAAAGTGGAGCACAGCTATGCTATGTGAGTCTTCAGTCACTGTGCAGATAAAACTCACTTCCATAATTCGTTACATCTTCAATGAAAGTATAAAAGTACACCCACGTGAGATGACTGCACTTCCCACATGAAGAGGGTTCTCATTCCCATCCTGGTTTTGCACCTTAACCTCAAAGCACCCCTGCCAGCTGTAACACTGCAGGAGCTCCCACAAGACCGAGGCAGGGGAAGGACAGGCCCAGAGGGGTCCCTAGGTCTGCCCAGCTCTGGGTGAGCTCTCAGCAGAAAATGCCTTCTCAGGGCAGAGAGCATGGCTGCTCTCCTCTGCCTCCTCCCAGTTGCGGTCATGGTCACTTAGGCCATCAGTGTTAACAGGGTCGCAAGAGAGAAGTGCAAAAGCCAGTTCACGTGCACTGATCCCCAACTTGGCTGTTGCAAGATGCCCAAATCTCTCCTGCTCTCCAGCCTGCAAGAGGCACAGCACTGAGGTGTTCCCACCTGGCCAAAAAGACCATCCATCACCCACAAGATACACAGTTTCTTTACCTCCTACACCACCGTTCCCCCACATCCTCTCCTCCTGCACACAGGCAAGACTAAATATTTTTCTCCCACATACGCTGGGAGAAAGGAACCATGGGGGTTTTCTTTTTTTTTTTTTCGTGGCAGTGCTGGGGTATTTTTTACAAAGCCAGTGGGCACAGGATGAGGCAAGCGCATGCAAGCATGCAGCAATACTGCTGCGAGCTCCCATCAGCCCAAGTGGCACGTTGCCTGGGGACACTGACGAAATAGTTGGGCTTCCGCTTGACTGCGCAAAATGCCCTTGAAATTGCCGGGTCAGGAGGAAAGGTGCAGTGCAGGAGGTGGCATACAACAAACAGACAGCAAAACCCTAAAAGACTAGCCAAAATTCATGATCCTTTCTGTTCCTACTCCCATGCCTGTGATCCAGTGAGACTGCTTCACACCCTCCCAACAGCCTGGGACGGAGTTAGCAGATATTGCAAGTTTATCAGCTCTTCCTTCACAAGCATCTGCAGAACTACCCCCTAACCTGTACCTTCAAAGCACTTTCAAGACTCTTGCCATATGAAAAGTCAGGAGCAGAGTTTTTTGTTGCTGTTGAATGTTTGGGGGGGGGGGGTCCCCCTTTTTGTATGATGACATGGTTTATATTATTTGCTCAATGGGATCACTGTCTTTCCACTGAAGAGTCTATTTTAAATATCAACACAGGTTGGCATTTTAAGAGTTATTTAAAATGTCACCAGTCACAGAATGTTTAATTATTGCAAACATCTTTCAAAAAAATTCCACAGTGGGTTTCTTGTGCCAAGTGATTTATTTCGGATATAATTTCTGTTTAATTAATAGGGGATTTAGCTCTGACCTGGAGGGTGTGAGAACCAGCAGAGGAGCTGTAGTTGAGTTAGGTTAACATTAAACCTGTCCGTGCCTGTTGGAGGCTGAGAAAAAAAATCGAGCTGGCACTTACTCAGCTGCTGCTACCCAGCATATTCTCATGTTGACTGCAATGGAAAATTGTAAAGGCAAACAGAACTAGGGGGAAAAAAATTAATCACCAGAATATGAACATTGTGCTTTGTTATTTATTTTAACTATGTATATATAATTTACTATAGAGTCTAATTATACCTAATTTCAGCCAAGATAGTATCTGGGCCATGCTTTGTTATTCGTATATTCTCAGAGAGCAGTTTCTCAATTGTCTGGCCTGAATTTCCTTACACCTTGAGAACAATTGGAATCAAACATTAAAAGGCTATTTAGAAAAAAAAAAAAAGACAGAGAAAAAAGTGCCTACTTTTAACAAAAAAATTACAAACATGGAAAATGCCTAATCTATGCTTCTCAAAACACCAGGTTACATCAGAACCAATTTTAATATCCTGTAAAAATCTTAGTATGACGCACATACAGCTGTCTAATATTGCTGCTTAAAATGCCCCCGCATTAAATAAGATTCTATGCTGTAAAATTTTGCAAGGTGATAAAACAAAAAAATGATATAATAAATATAAACCATCTGCATTTTTTTAACAAGCCATTTGGAAATGGATTTCATTTATATTTAGAATTGTTTTGAAGTGTTCTCTTTTTTGAAAATGTCCCAGTTACAGTATATTAGGTTTTCAGTAGAAAGATTAAAAGAGCTGACGCACAAATAAACACGCATGCACACCCAGAGCAATTTCCAGAACTATGAGAGCATTTGATTCTTCAAGGATACTACAGCTGGCTTTTAGTCACATAAAAAGGGTTAGTGTGTGCAATCGGCAGCTCTGGAAAATGGATTCACGCACACAAAAATGCATTAAAACAACATTAAGATTTTGGCAACAACCAGCATAAGCCAGGAAACTGAGCTTCAGGCTGAACTTGCATCCTTAACTCCTTCCACGGCACTCACTGAAAGGGTTGATCCCATTCTGCAGGAGGAGAAAGCCCATCCTGGGGCTTCCAAGGGTCAGAGCAGAAACACCAAGGGGAACCAGGGGAGGCAAAGGAGGGAATCATGCTTTTTGGTATAACCCAGCTCCCGTGGCACTATCTCCTTTAACAGAATCACACCACCTTGTGTCAGAGGTCCGTTCAGCCTAGCATCTCCACTTAAAAAGCTTTTCACTTAACTTCCCTGTATTACTTCTACTGCTTTGCACTCCTACCTCCGCTGGCACAGGACACTCCTAAGTACTTTCTGAGCATGTTTCCAGCAAGCCTCCCAACTCCAGTGAAACAGTGATGATACAGCACTGCCCTGAGCACCTACGCAAGAGCAAAAGAATTTAAAGGTTCTCAGAATTGTAAAATAGCTTTGTATGCCCTTGCACCACCGCCCAGCACCTTGGGCCCCCTCCCCTCTCAGCCCTGAGTTCTCAGCTTGCCATCAGCTGCGCCATTAACCCCCCAAAGCTTATGTCAGTCTGTGGGTGACCGGTATTTATCTTTCTGAACTCACTTCAGTTCAGCATTCCCAGAAGCCATGTGAATTTTTCTTCTTCTGAACCCCACAGCTAGAAGAACTTTGGCTGGTTTTGCCTCCTACTGGCTTCCTCTCTACAAACCCCTTCCCAAGATTCAAAATGGGCTCTTTTCCCTCAATACAGGGATAGTGGTATGGTATATGAAGAAAAGGGCATTTTGTGCTAAACCAAGAAGGCAATGCATAAGGGGGATGAGGCTGTGACCCCTTCACTTCCCTTGCCATTCCTTCTCCCAGTAAAGCAACAACTGCCAGGAACCGTTACTGGGACCATTACAAAGTAGGAGAAAGTTACTTTTCAAAAGAAGTGAAGCATCATATTAGAACTACAGACATTTTCATGCCTACTAATAAACATGAGGGGTCATTTGTTTAATTTTAAATCATTCATTCTATTAATAAGCAAATGCACTATTGACCAGATACCAAATGTAATTCTTCTCCCTGAAAACAGCCACTGAGAAAGTTAAGTTCATCATCATTAACAAAAAAGGAGCTTTTATTGGACTTTCCCTTTCTATTTCATCATTTAATTACCTGATGCTAACATCTGATCAATGAGATCAAAGTTTGAACAAGCCAGGGATTTTTCAAAGACGCACCTCTGGACTGAAAACACTCCATTTACAAGCCCAGCATTTTGCCTTTTTTGGTGCCTAATTGCACTCCTGTACCAATCGATGTATAGCTAACAGATATCTCTACTCTTTTTGCTGTAGGATACACAATGCAAATTCTCTATGCCCTCCATGGTATGCTTCTTCACAGCATCTCTGTTAGCATCATCACGGCTCGCACTCTGCCACCTGGGATCTCAGATCTTCCAACAGCCAAACATTTCGGTTCCCCGGGCAAGGTGGGATGCAGGCATACAAATAAAGCAAGTGTTAATAAAGTGCTTAACCGGACTGGCCTGCTGAATCAGGCCCAAGACACCTATGGTTTAAAGCGTGTCTAAACTTATCAGTAGAAATATATACATATCTATACCAACACCAGATGTATGTGTTCATGTGAACTGAGGGAGTTCCTCCATTCAAGCCCTTTGATTATTACTGATTTCAGCAAAATTTGAAAAGGACACAAGAGCTGTGAGAAATCAAGAGGGAATGTTAACAGAAAGCAGCTCAGATAGCACAGAAGAGCTCATCCAGCTGAGCCATCAATCTTGCTGTCAGTGATGAGTCACTGGTCTCCTTTTGGTACCCATCACAACAGCTCTCAGCACAAAGCACTCACACCATCTCCTGGCACAGGATACATGGCAGACACAAGACAGGAGAGACAAACAGAACTAGAGAAATGTAGGCCAAGACCCAGACTGCACAGATCTGCAAAGTACTGTGCCTGTCCCTTTCAGTGTTGATACTCAAAGTCCACCAGGATGAATGTCCTACAGTGATATAAAAATATATCTAGGTATTAAGACCTTACCAGGATGGGACTGGAAGTTTTAGGAAATAGGATAGATTTCTTCATACCACAAGCCCCTGCACTTTGAAGTACTCCAGCTTCTCACCTGTTTGTTGGGGTTTTTTAATTTGCTTTAAGGAAACCCTTCACTGCTCAACTGCTGCCTGAAAACACAATCTGAGGAATTTCAGGATTCAGAGTGAAATTTGGGGGGGGGGGGGGGAGGATCTAAACTTTTATGTGTATTTTCACCTTGCACTTTTTAAGTTAACTGTGACAGAGAGGAAGAATTCCTTGCTATCTTTGAAATGAGGAGGTTCAGCCAAAAAAATGACACGGCTGGCATCTCATCCCCAATATGTCAGGTGGAGGGCAGCCATCTCTAAGCAACTCCTTTTCCTCCCTTCCTATGTAACTTGCTCTATTCCATTTTCTTCTTTCATGAGACATTGAGTTTGGGTTTTCTTTCCCAAAAAAAAGAAAACACTAGAAATAAACAGAGGAACTCCATGTCTCATTTGCACCTACTTCCTCTCACAGTCTTCACTTACTCAACCAAGGAGAAAGGAAGCTATGGAGAAGCTGTATTTAAGGAAGAGAGGAATGATTTAGAAGGAAAAACATCATCCTTTGGCTTTCTGGATTACTTGGTGCCCAATAAGAATGTGTGCCAAAGAAAGTAGCTGCCCAGGGAGTCGGAGCTCTCCAAATGGAAAAGATATTGAAACAGCAAGATGGCAAGACTTTTTCAACAAGGAAGAAGTTAGCCTTCCAAATAACAATTTTTCATGTGTTCCCTAGCCTCCTATTTTCAGCATCAAATTTCCCCAGGAGCAGTGGTGTTACAGTACCCACAGTGTCGGAACAAAAATTTTAGACAAGTGACTCTACAGAAAAAAAGGAAAAGTTCAAGGGATAAAAGTCTGAGAGAAATGTAAAAACTGCTTTGGGGGAGAATGTTTTCCCCTCTGGGTTTGCCATTTCCTCCCAAAAAGGACTGAAAAAGGAGGAAACTCCTATATTAGGAAACAACTTTGTCTTTTTTTTTTCAGATCTACAGGCATAGAGAGCATGTTCCAAATAACAATCAAAATCAGAGCACATTTAAAAAAAAACAAAAACAAAAACGTCATCAGGGCATGAAGGAGGCTTGGAGGTGTGCAATATCAGATGGAAATCACTGAGCGGGACAACACAGAACCTATTCCAAGTAAAGGACCAAGATAAGGCACAACGCTCCTTTCAAAGTGGTGTAAGCAGGAATTTTTCTTTTGTCTTTTAAAAAAACAAACACAAACAAAAAAACCCAACAACAAAACATCAGTTACAGGATTTGGCTTCAGGGTTCAGCACAGAACCATTCAGCACAAGACAGTGATCCCCAGTGCAGAAAAACAAAACCAAAAGTAATTCTTACGTTGCCTAGAGTTTCTCCAAAATCTCAGACCTCCTCTTCACTCACAAACATACGCACTCACACATCCATGCTCTTGATCTGGCTATTCCAACAATGCACCTTCATAACCCCCATCCTAAGAATGCTTCAGATACCATCCTGGTAGCCTTGGCTCACGTATTGAATACGGACCAAGTGAAGATCTGGGTCTCTTTCAAAGCTCATGGAGGGACTCCAGTTGGGGTTGCACCAGATGGCACATCTGTGAATACACATCACCCATCAGTGATCCTCCTGAACAAACTTGGCTGATTTGCTCATACAGGCTGAAATGTTTACATGCCCAGCTCTAAATGTATTTTATATAGGGACACAGGAAAAAGCCCAAGCCTGCATCCATCAATAGCAACACCTCAAGAATATGGGAACTGATTTTCCCTGGCTGTCCAAAAATCTCAGTTCTAGAAAATGTACTGCGTGTCAGTTAAGGGTAGCCTGTAATGCTCAGACAAGACTGAAGTGCAGTCTTCTGTGGCCCAGCTCCAGTGCAGTACCACTGCAGCAGGGCTGCTTATATTCCACTAGTCATGACAGTCACCCAAATTCTCACTGATTGAGGCTCTGCTCGGTACTCTGCTTAGGGGCAAGTGGGGAAGCTGGGATCCACTGTGAAACAGAGCAGGGAAAGGCTGCTTAATTACATTTTTAATTTACAGGGGATTGCCTTTTAAGTCTTTGTAGAATATCCTGAAATCTGTTGATGGACTGATGCACAGGCCAGAGCAAAAAGCACTTCAGGACTTCCTCCCTCCTTGGCCAGGAGCAGCAGGTAAAGGAAGGCTGCTCCTCCACCTTTTCCTCCCCCGGGGTCAGCTCCAATAACATGTTATTCTTCTCACTTCTTTCCTTTCTTCTCCTCTACATCTTCTGTTGGTGGTTTTCTCCTTCATGCTACAGTAGAGGCAGTGAATGTTGATGAGGCAATAGTGGGTGTGATTCTAGCAAGGCAGCTTTTCAGATAATTTCTCATGAGCTCCATATCCAAACTGTTCCTTTCAACACAGAATACAGATCTAGATGCCCATATATCAGCAGGTACTTTGATAGTCCCTGGAAAAGTCTGAGGGGTAGGAACATTTTACAGGAGCCCAAATTTCTCTCTCTCTCTCTCACCCTTTCTCTCTATAAGTTACTTGCAATCATTATCTTTGCTCTAAGGGTGCACACATCTGATGGGTAGCCAAGACTGCAGCAGAAAAAACAAAAGGTAAATTTCAGTAAAAGCATTATTACAAAATCTAGTCAAGCATTGTAAATAGAACTGCCATATTATTATTGAGAAAAGGTGTAGTGCCCATGCAAACTACATATTTGATTAGGATCTGAACTCTTTGCTGAACCATGAATCTGAAATAATTTAGGTGATACATATAAATTTAATTTCTTTGTTCAACATTCCACATCTGAAATGATGCACTGCAAATGTGCAGCTCTCACTGAAGTCTGCAAAATGAGTCTTCTTATAACTCGCCTATACTGTGTGGAAATAATCTGAAATAATCTTAAAGGAAAAGGAATAAACCTATTTTAAAAACAGCTGAGTCCTTTAGATCGTATACCATAACCAATTTATGGAGATAAATGGAATTCAATATTAAAGAAATACTGGGGTTTTTTCCCCTCCTGTGGAAAATTTAAATGCAGAAAGAAAAGGAAAGAAAAAGAAGAGGGAAAAAAAAGAAGTGGCATGAAGACACAGGAGCAACACCTGGCTATTGTTTCTATTGCAGTGCGTGCTAGAAGCGCTGCACCTTGTTTTCCCCGGCCCAAGCTAGAGAAGGTGAGCTGATTGTGGAAATGACTCATTCAGTCTCTATAATGGAGATATACCAGCTATTGGACATCTTTATTTCTCATTCATTAAATGAATCCAGTGTCTACTGCTATGATAGCCATCAACAAAGACAGACGAGGAAATAAAAAAGGGGGAAAGCGCAAGAAGGGGAATACAAATGAATATAATAGACTACCGTATGGGCCCTATTACTAAAAATGAATACAAAATACTTTAAAAAAATACATTAAGCAGGTATTGGCTTACAATGAGGTCAATATTGTGATTCATTTAACTCAAGGGACAATAAATCTTGATATTGACTGAAAACATAAGTCAATATGCGTACTGTTGTGCGCATTCCATTATAAAAACGAGGAGTGGGGGGGTAAGTGTAATGGACACTTTTAGAAGAAAATTAGTTTTGCCAAAAGATTTCTTTTTTCTGTCTTTTAAATTCACCATTGCAGACCACTGTAGCTGAATGTTTGGTCCTCACCTTTAAGGTTGTAAGGTGGGCTGGTGACCATCTCATCCCAGACATGCTGCAAAGCTCCAACACAACTAGCAGCCTTAGAGGACCAGAAAAGGTGACAGGCTGCAGAAGACAGTGACCTTTAAATGGCTGATCTCCATAAGAGTCAGGCCTATTCCTGCCTTCTCCAGGGATAACTTCCATGAGCAGAAGTCAAATATAACCAAAGTTTTCATACTAATATGGAAGGAAGGAGTCAGAGGACCTCTGTCTAGATTACTTCAGCTTTAATTTGCGCTGAGCTGTAGGATTGCCCCACCACTAACAAGGGAGCAGTAGACACTGGAGCTTGGTAGTGGTCATGCGGAATAATCCCAGTCTACCTCTGCTCACATGGATGCCAGTGAGCGCTTTGTCCCTAATTTCACCTGAAACAAAAATCAGGCAAGCAATGGACACCTGTCGTGGTTGTCCCTAGGTGGACAACACCTAACTCAGGAAAAATCATCTACAGTCCCTTGAATGATGGTGGCATCTTCTTCACAGGGACCAGCAACAGTAACACTAACAAGCATTAGACCAGCTGTCTGCCATGCAGACTGGTTGGGACAGCAGTTCTCAGGTGAGAGGATGAAGCCTCTTTAAGAACAAGGCAGTATCATTTTTCTTCCTGCCTAAGCCATGATTTCCTGCTCCTTAGGGATATACCAACAGTTGGAGTAATTTTACTGCCACTTCTAGACAAAATATAGGTTCCTTCCAATGCTTTTCATGATCTGAAAAAAGTTTATTTAGGGGAAAAAAAAAACAACCCTCACATTTTTAAAACATCAGTTAAAAACAGAGACTGTATGTCCAAGCTCCCAGGGCAGCTCAGCTCCCACCCTGGACTCTGCGAATGCAGCCTAGCACTGGCACGAGACCAAGCTGGGAACCAGGCAGGACAACCGAGGAGGCCTCACAGCCCTTGTAGCTTTGGAAGGCCACCAAAAAAGTGCCACATTTTTGCAGAAACGTTTTGATGTCAGCAGGCTGTTTGACCTGACACGCTGTTCTGCTGGAAAACCCCCAACTGCTCATAAACTGCAGACACTGGGCTCATCTGCTGGCGCTGTCTAAGCACAGTTATCATTCTCACTTGCTACAAGGTCTTCCAACATACCTCTCAAAGATCGGCTGCACCACGCGTGCCACAGTGGACCCACATGCAGCTCCAGCTGGCCCCATTAGCACCCAACCTCCTGAAACACTGCATTCACTTAACAGGCCAACCTCCTCCATGAACACTGAGCCTGCACAGTGGGCACTTGCTAAAAATCAAAGAAAAAACGCTACATTGCTTTAAAAAGCCCTTCTCTTGTGAAAGCACCCTGTTTAACGGAAAAAAGTTGTACTATTATCAGTGAAATGCTTCCACTGTCAAATTAAGTTTTCCGTGAGCTAGAGGAACAGCATGTGACATCCCAGGCAATTGCACAGCCCCAAGTTACTGACCTCTGAAGTCAGTCAAGGTGAGCAGCAAAACTTATTGACTCAGCATGTGACCAGCTTGAGCCAGCCAGCAACCAGGGAAGATTCTGGTTTTGACCTTATATCCAGAGGTGCTGAACCCTCACCATCACCACTGAACTCCCCTGGAAAAGGGATGGGCACCACAGGCAGATAATAGGAAAAAAAGTTCCCGTTCAGCTGTGGAATTGCAAAAGAAAAGTCACAGGACCCATACACCAGCACACACAAGTTCAGCTCTTCTGCAGGCCAGGAAACACACTTACCCCTATATGTCTGTGTGTACACATATGCATACATACACACATATCTGCAAGTGATGGTACTTCAGCACATAATCAACCACAGGGAGAAGGGAACATGTGAAGAGATACCTGTAGTCACCGTTTTTCTGCATAAAAGTAGTGTGGCAACACTCACAAAGTCACGCTAGAGGGAAGATGACTTCTTACAAGACAAGCTTTATGTCCTAGACATCACCTACTGCCACAGAGCCAGGACTTCACCCACGCTTGTTTACAGACCAATACCACCCTCTTCAACCAGCTTTCATCCACACTAGCTCAGGGACAGGAGGCAGCAATCAATACCCACATGCTGAGCTGTAACAACTGAGAGCAGTCCTGGGTTAATGCATCTCAGAGGGAAGCCAAGAAGCTCCATGCTACTTGCATGCACAAAATGCAGAGGTTACAGAAACAGGGACCATGCACAAATAAATGAAAAATGCCTGTAGTTGTTTAAGAAATGATATATCCAGGCAGGCTTAGAGGCAGTGCACTGAGGCCAGATACCACAAGCCATCTAGCTTCATCGTTCCACTTAAACATCAAGGAAAGAGTGGTAGACAGTAAAGTTACTGCTAATTTCTCCCAGCACTCTTTTATCTGGGGATGTATTTAGTAATGCCTGCCTCTCTCCTAGTCCAACAAATGCTTAAAGGGAGTGGCACAGAGGCAATGACCCGATAAGGTTTCTGGCTTTATGCGACATCCTTCTTGATACGCAGCACTGATTTGCCTATCCCTATGGTACTCGTCATGAAGACAGTGCACAAGGATCAGGCCAGCAGCAAAAGCAGAGGGAAGGATATCTCACTAATTTTAATGGAAATGTCAGCACTCTGTTATCCTGCCAACCTGGTTTAATAAGCTTTCTCTCAACAGAAGGAGACAATTTCCCTGTGACAACTGTCCTCATTGGGAGGCACTAGTCAGAGCCTTGACTAAGGTCCATTTCAAACCTTAAGTCTTGCTATAAGCAGTGTTTGACTCCAACAAGGCTAGATGCAGATCTTGGTTATGCTACTACTTACACATTCCTCACTGGCATGTCAGCAGTTTACAGATGTGCTACTACAGTCAGAGCCTCCCCTGAAACACCACCCCACCACCACCCCAACCCTCCTGCCCCGAGATGAAAATCAGCACATGCCTGTGTTTGTGCCTCTAGAGATATTAACTGGGGTGGCTGCTTGCAAACAAACCCTGTGCCCTTTCATACTGAGAGTCAAGATCCTAGTGTCTTGCCTACAAGGTGACTTTCAGGTGAGAAAAACTTAGCGTGGCTTCAGTTTCCCTGCGGCACGCTGGCTGTGAATCACGGTGGGCCAGGACTGCAACTCCACTGCGATGGTGTGCCCATGTGTCACACGCGCAGCCAACGTATGGACAGGGGCTCTTGTAATTGGATCATGGATCCTGTAGTACCTGCTCACAGCTGGTAAGGAGGCTGGGATCTCAGCTTAGCTGCAGCCCAGCCAAAGGACAACACTGGGATATGGAGGATGAAGATAGCCACTTCCAGCTTAAAATAGACACTGTGCAAACTTTGCTGGCTTTAGCCAGTGGTTGGTCAGAGAAAGCTGGCCGCTCTCCTTTGCTTAAGAAAAGAGAAAAAAAACCCAAAAAGCCCTAAAATTGAACAAAGGCATAACATGCCACTGCTTTCCAAACTAAAAACACTAGAATTTGTTCCCATGGAAAAAACTTATGGAGCCCTTATTCTTGTCCTGAATAAGAAGAAATCTCTTTTTTTATTTTTAAAAAGCACTAATCCTTTTGGCCCAAAAGACTCACAAAGACCCTCCTTGGTATGCTCAGATATCCTCTCCCCAAGCCGAGGATGCCTCTGCAGTGGGCTAAGAGGCAGAGCACCAGCACCTGCAGCTAGCCTCTCAGCTGGCTTTGAAGTCACTCTCATTAGGTGCCAAGAGTAGGTTAGTTATGGGAACGCTGGCTGTATGGCTCTTCCTGCTGCCTAAGTGTAAATGCACTTCTACACTGACACCACCCCTTCCACAATTGCATCGCTAGCTGCTTCCATGCAGCAAGGTTACAGCAAGCCCAGGCAACCATGGGAAGCCAAAGACGAGTTGAGAGCCTGCAGGCACAGCTCCAGCTATTAACAGATTATTTATAGGGACATATGCACACCTTCATTCACACCCATGTCCAGGCTGGGACCTCAATTCCCCTCGCTGGGTGAGGCCTCCCTGCTCATACCTCCATCTCACACACCACACTGCTCCTTCCTCCCTCCCTTGGGGCACCCCATGAGGCCAGACACCAGGCACCCCAGTGCAAAGCAGAGCATTCACCCCTCAAATTGGGGGAGGTTTGGGTCCGTACATGTACTTCACAGCTCAGGCCCAGCTCAGCATAGAACACTCTGCTTTTCTCTCTCTCTGGTTTGTTTTTTTTTTTTCCCCTTTTCTGAAAGATTCCTCCAGAGATAGACAAGGAGGAAGCATTTTTGCCTCCAAGAAAGAATGAAAATTACAATCCTATCTACATAGCAAAGGATATTTTACCCCTGGGCGTAGAACAAGAAGGCTGAAAGAAATGTAAGCTAACACAAAAATTATGAGCAACTTTGGATGTGGGTAGGTCTCTGGTGTGAGACCGGGATGCAATCCTTTCTTATTTCTTCCTCCTTTCTATTTCTAAGCTGCAGATAGATATTCAGATCATATAGTGGGCAAGACAGATAAATAAATAAAGTTTTCAAGATTTCAGAATACATACAAGCCCTGTGGTGGGGAGTCTCATCACACAGGCAATGACGAAGAATAAGTCCTGCAGAGCTAGTAAGAACAGGAAGACTAAATTAATTCAGTGCTATGATAACAAATTAAACTACTTCAGTTAGGTACACAGGTTGGTGCCATTTCTTGTGGAATGTATTTACAGGCATATCAGTTCAACAGTGATGCAAAGTGGAACCTGGTCTGAAATACTGCTCTTCAACAGCCAGACAAGCGCGCCAGAAAAGCTCTCATACATGTAAAGCCAGCTCTTCTCCAGCCCTCAGTTACTCTCTGCCACTTGTTTGGTCTTCCATAAAGAATACGTACATTTTTCCTGCATTCAAACATTTTATCAAACTGCCATATAAAAGTCAATGGATATTAAAACAAGAGTAGTACTGTATATTCCTGCTGTAGCCCCAAATTCAATTATAATCCTTCAAGACCCCGGGGAAAAGTTACAAGTGGAAACATTGTGTGGTCAAAAAAAACAAGAAATGATCGCATTTGGCATCTGTAAGTTTATTTCTAATGCCTTTCCTCAGGAAAGCAGGTACAAGTAATTTGCAGTCATGATGTTGCTTTTGTTTGCAATGCCTCCTTTGCTTTGCTGCTAACTGCAGTTAATCTTCAGTTTAAGTTGTCCTGCTTACAAGGTTACCAAAAGATTCCCTCTCTATCTCAGTGCTTCCAAAGAATTAGGCTGATCACTAAACAAGGGAATAGATGCAAACCCAGTGGTATTTGCTCCCTATACCAGTTACCAGCAACTGCATTTTTAAAAAAAAAAAAAAGCTTTTTGCCCCCCTCCGCCCCCTCCCCCCCCCCTTTTTTTTGCACAGATACCTTTAAAGACTTTTACTTAGAGTAAATATGGGACTCGTCACTTGATGATTAATTTGCATGTTGATAGGCAGTCAGTGTAGCAGCTTTCAGATTAGGGACATTCCGCTGCACACTAAAAGGCACAAAGAACAAAAAGTGAATTTCAATCTTGCCCTTCTTTTCCAGTCAGTGCATTCCCAGCCCATGTCTATTGATGAGCAGTTGGAACAATACCAAAATGCAGTGTAAGATCAATCCTGCTGTTTACTTCGCTGAGCTGAAGGAACAAAGGACAGAAGAAAGGACTTAAACCCAGCTATAGTAAAAGAGTGGGGATGAAGGATGAAAAATGTGCCTGATGGGCAGTAGCACAGAGTAAACTCATTTAGAAAATAGGCAGCTCCAGCTGAGATAAAACCAATGATGATTTGTATTTTGTACTGTATCTTCAGGGGATAAAAGCACTTCTATCAGATACCATTGGAGGCAAACTTGAAACACTGCAGTAAAATGCTATGTTCCCTACTAGGGAGAGAATAAAAATTCCCATAATTGCAAAGGAGTGTTAAATATCTGATTGTGCATGCCTTTTTCCTCCCATGGTGAGATAACTCAACCCAGTCCTCTTTTTAACTTCACAGGACCTGTCTAATAGAATATTCAGCTGGATGCTTTTGTATCAAATGCAGCATGACACCATGTTTTACTTTGATAAATACTGATAATTGTAATTTGGGGAATTATTAGCCTTTAAGCCTTTTTTTTTTTTTTTTTTAAAGCTATTTCAAATGAGAAGGATGCAACTTCATTGCCTGAACAGGCAGGAGGAGGTGAAAAGAGAGGAAAAAGTTCTTGTTCAAATGCAAATATCTTAACAAACTGTAACTAATGGGAAGGAGAAAATAAAACACTCCCTTCTATCGCTAAACAAAAATCATCCTAAATCAAAAATCTATTTACTTTTACTGAAAAGCAAGAATATCTGACACAATGAACTACCACCATCTCAGGCAAGGACAGCACAACACAGAATAATAGAGATGGTAAAAATGAACAGCAGGAGAATTGATGGTATCCTTGTTGACATTCAGGTACAGTGGAATTTGGTTGTTTACTGATCACCCTTTATAGGGTTTGTTCACCTATTTGGTTCAAAAAATTACTTCCCAGAGGCTATTACTTGCTGATAGGGATGTGTTGGCTCCTCACTTACACTGATCAATGTACATTCTTCCAGTAAGGATAAAATTTGAAGTAATTTATTTGATTTTCTATGATGCTTCAAAAGAATCTCTGACTGTCACCGAGCAGCAGATAAACAGTGTTCCTGTTTGCAGGAGTAAGCACTTAAGAGACAATTATAAATTGACCTGCCTAGACACCAGCACACCAGAGTGTTGTCTTTGCAAATAGGGGGCTGGTTTGTATAATATATACGTGGTTAGTTTGGGAAGGTTATTGTTTAAGGGAATCAGAGGCAGCAATAGAAGAAAGTAGGTAAAAAAAACATCTGAGAGACTTGCACAAACCATGCATTTGAGAAAAGCCTCCACAGTACATCCAAATGCAGCTGTGCCAGCACAGCAGGAAGGGTAATAAAAGGGCTAAAGTTAGGTACAAACATCTCTACTGCTGACTCAACAGCTCAGATATTTCTGTGGGTTGATGACAATCCAAAACATTTTCTCCATTTCACCTCACTTTCCAACCCCCCTGTTTACTCTAAAGTGACCTGATGTATCTCTTTTGTCCCAGGATACAATAGCTAAGAAACTCAGGCCCTGATTCTGCAACTCTCTTCTTTCAGTGTTATTCAGCAGGAGACGTCAAAGCATTGCTGATTAAAAGTGAGCATATTAGAATTAGAAAGGAGGTACACCCTGTCTTGTGTTAACATAGCTTCTACCAGCCCAGTTCTGTGCTAGAAATTTAAATCTTCCTTTTTACTAAAATATTACACCTGCAGGTGCTCTCCTGCAGTCCCACAGCATGCCAGAAATTCAGAAATTTGTCCAGCTAGGCAATAACACATCCACCTTGCCCTGGTGAGAGAGAATAGCACTGAGTATGGACCAGTTCCCAGAAGAAGGAAGAGGATTTTGTCTGTTTAAGGTAACTTTCTCTGAATGTAGAAGTATTTCTGTTTAGTTGTCTGCACACTCTCTCTCCTTACATAACAAAAAGCATAATCAGATAAACTGCTGTTAATTTTAACTCTCTCTTCAGAACATTCACACAGGCACACCCCATCCGCGTTTGGGATGAGTCCTCTATTTTTATCCATAAGCATAAACATTTGGTACACTGATGTATCTTAGTTTTTTAACTATGTTCCTCCAAGCTCAAGAGTTCATGTTGCTTCAGAGACAACATGAGCCAGTTTATAACCCTCTAGAAACAAGCAGACTCTGATAAAGGTTCACAGCTGAAATAACCCTTAGTACAGTGGTAAAAATACAATGCCATCAGTATAAAATAAGGCAGCATTATTCTAAGCAATTCTATGTCCATAAATAGTGCAAGATTAAAGTGCCTATAAATTGCAGAGTCTTATTTACTTCTACATACAATTACATTTACAAAAGATTTCAAAGACTTTGGACGTTTATCTGAAGTCCCTGGTGTCATTTTCTAGATGCAAAACTATACTGCATGTATCTGTAATACACATTCCTCTCAAGAAAATAATTCATAGGGAGTCTAGCGAAAAAAAGACTACCTCCTTCTTCTAGCTTTTTTTTTTTCCTCCAGTCATTGGCCCTTTGATGAAATCCCTGACAGATATCTTGAATTTCTACAGTGCTGCAATTAAAAAAAAAAAACAACCACCCAGTCATATGCCTTTCCCTTTTAATTAAATAGTGTCAGCAGGTGATGCTCAGGTCTGTAAGGCTGTATATGCCAACACATCCCCGCTCCTTTTCAAGAAGTAGTTCTGGTCACCTTTCAGGGGCAGCCTGCTCACATCCGTAGCAGGACCAGCACAGCAGCTCCCTGAAGACCCACAACTCAGAGAGAACAACGCAAACACAAAGTAAAATTTTCAGAAGTTGCTAGGCATTTGAGGTTCCCTGACACCTCAACGGGATTCCTCAGGTCAAGGAAGTTGAGTCTTTTTGATTTTTAAAGAAATTGTCCTTTTGCAATATGAGGTGAAGGGCAGGAAAGGAATGTATGAATGCTTTACCCTTGCCCCTAAAGGAGAGAACGGCCTTAAAAGGATTGTGTGTTGCAAGGGGGAAGCACATCATGTGAAACAAGCACACAGATCCACCAGCCAGTGCTGATGGGGAACATGTTCAGCACACTTAGGAGAAGCCCTCTGTCCCCCACCCCAAGTTCGCGCCTGAACAGGCACAAGTAATGTTTGACCTACATGCTGTAAAACAGGAGTAGCAGCAAACAAAATACACAGAGAAACATTCATTCAGCCTCCCAAAAGAGTTTCTGAAATCTCACAATATTATTTAATTCCTTAATTACTAATTACTTATATCCTAATTACTTGACTCCCACAAGCAAGATCTTTTTATGTAGCTGACATATTTTTAGAGTTTATCCAAAATTTCACAGACCTTGCCAATTCACAGACATATAGTTGGTTCCCTGAACATTTCCTCGAGCAAGAGAAAAAAAAAAAGCAGGCAGCCGACCAGACTTTGAAATTGCACTCATGTCTTTGTAGTTTCTTCCTCTTCCTCAGTTCACCCCATTTTTAATTAATTCTAAACATGAGAATGCAAAGGCAGAATGTAAAGTCTCTTTTTGAGGCTGGGCATGCTGGTATCCTTATTTTAAAGGGAGCAAAAAAAGCTTTACAGAGATCTTAAGATCCCAGAGTTGGACTTGTGATAAGAAATCAGGCACAAAATCCAAGTTAGGTGGCTTATCTTGGCACCTGAACCATCAGCTCAGTTCCTCCCTAAAACAAGTACAGTAGTTACTGGGGGAAGTTCTCAAACAGCCTCTGCACGGATCTTGCTGATGCCAACAACTGAGTGGGAGAGTCCAGACACATCCAATTCTTGACTTCTCTCCTAACATTAGACAAAGCTATTGCCCAGATATCTATGGAGATGCACCATGAAATCTTATCTTTCTTGCTCAACTCTAGTCTAGATTTTCTTGACCTTCCTTTACATTTCGACTAGCTTGGACCAAAGCCTATTTATTCCTAAAGATTTCCAGTAACATTATCCTACCATTGCCCTCCAGAAACAACTCAAAGAGTCTTGGAGCATACACAGGTGGCCTACTCAGAAACATTTTGGCATAGGGTCAAAGCAGCTGGCAAGATCTTCCCTAAGTTTCTTCTCAGTGACTCTGGTTCTTTAAGCCAGAGTAGTAGACATACCCTGAGCAGACAGTTGAACATGTAATTGTTTGTTTTAAAAGGCACACCATAAGAGGAAGTGTCCAAGACAAAGAAAGAGGAATGAAGAAGGGAGGAGGACTAAGAGCAGTTTCAAATATAAGTTTCTCTAATTTGTGTCTAAAAAAAGGAAAAGAGTTTCACTACTTGAGCTTTGACAAGAAACCAACTCCACAGGCTCTGTGAGGTAATTACAGCAGTTTCCAAAAGAGGTTCTGGAGCACACCAGATGACAGGCAGAACATGAGCTAAGAGGCTAGGAATGGGGACGGCAAGTAACAACAGGTCAGAGTGCAAGGCTTGGACCTCTGCTTTTAAGGGGTTAGAGTGTAAATTAAATAAAACAATAAATAAATGAAAGAAACCTGAAAGCCAGTGCTGACTTTTTTCAGGGACCAGGGTCAAGGCTGTGAATGACAACTCTAAAAGGCTGGACTCCATCAGTACTTGAACCACTGACATCTGTGGGACTGAGAAATGATGGCAGTAGACCCCAGACTAATATATTACAGCAACACAGCTCTGATCTGCAGGGACTAGCATTTCCAGAGCTTTTCTTAGGACCAGTTGGCCTTTCCCAAGACAAAATTAGAACTATTCTAGGCTACAAGCATGGTCCACGAGCCCTCTCCATGCTCCATACCTCTGCAAATCACTTGAACGAGCAACAGTGGGTTTCAGAGTTAAAGCAAAAGCAGTGGGTCAGACCCCTAACAGCTACTGTTTCAGGTTGCCCGCAGACTCAGGCATCCATTACATTCAGGTGACATCCAGTGTCCTGTAGCTACAAAGGCTGGAAGCTTTTCCCATACACACATTTCAACACCACCACCAAATACTACTCTGATTCCCACTTCTTGATATCCCTTCCCTTGCTTTCTCAGCTTTTACAAACTTCTGTTTCATATGCTCCATCCCAATCCAGCCTTTTCCAGAAATACAGGGAAGAGAACAGAAAGGACGTGTTAACAGAAGTTTAAAAAGTGGCAATTTTTTGAAAGGCTAAATCGCACAAGGGATTAAAATAAGATGTGCAGCCTCTGCACAACCGGTTCTCATGGTATGTCTGCTGTTCAGGTATCAAATGTTATCACTATCTGACTGATGTGAAGTGATTAAATGAAACATGTTGATGGTGTGTCTGGCTCTGCATGTGCAAATGTCAAAACCTCCTTCCATCCTCCTGAAAAAAACAAACCAAGAAACTTGTCTCTAATTAACACACCTTCCACTCTTCCCAGCAATCAGGTCAAAAACTCAATAGATAAGAAGGAATTACTCCTCATGCTACAAGAGGTCTAGTGAGCCTGATTCTGTATTTTCCATCTGAGTAAAAGCTCATACAGATCACAAAAACAAGGTCCTCATCTGAGGATGGCCAGAAGGACCAGCCCAGGTGTCTAAGAGGGAGTAGCACGAGGAAGTCTGCTCAGACGCAGTCATACGGGCAGTAGCAATAGGAAGACCAAAATAGCCTCTAGGGCATCCTGTACATGTCTCCAGATATTTACACATTTTCCTGTAGAAAAATGGTGTAAATGGCTCAAGCACAGGGAAGAATTTAATTTCTCCAAAGAACCAAGTGTCTCTCCTCAGCCCTCAGACTGCAAGCAGAAAGGCGGTTTGGCCTCAGTGAGCCCAATCAGATACATGTACTCGATTTGGAAAGTTTCACATTAAGTTTTGCCATCCTCAAAAAATAAAATCCCTGGTAAATTATACATGTACACCTATAGCAATAACAAATTTACACCAAGCTATTCTTCCACCTTGTAATGAGAGCAGCCAGGGCCAAGGAGAGATGATTAACAAGAGGGGATTAAAAAAAAGAGAGAGACAGACACAATAAAGCAAGGAGCAGGGAAGAATGGATGTCTGAGCTCTTCCCCTTTTGTACTTGGGGTCACTAGCTTAATTTTCTCTTACATCTGAGTTGTTTTTAATTTCCAGGAAGTCTTCTCAGATATCTTGAAACTTTGCCAAATTATCATTAAGCCAATATTTTATCTCCTCATAAAAATGCTACAGTATCTCCCCTGCGCCATACATACTGCAGGAATAGATCTTAAATCAGGGACGATGGGAATTTGTTTTTAAAATTACTTAACTGTTTCATCCATCTCAGAAAGAAGGAAAAGCTTTAAGGGCAAAAAAAAAAAAAATCCCTTTAGTGCTGCCCTCCTCAAATATAATAATTTTCCTGTGGCTCTATTTGAAACATCAGCACTGCATATCAACATTATGATTGCTCTTCACCTTGCACAGCTGACCACAAATGAAGTTTCACAACAAAAACAGCTATTAAACTTCCATGTGCGAGGCACTTATAGACATGGGATCTACATAGAAGCTTCACAAATTCATCATTAGTCATGGTCTCCAGAAGTCCTGTAGGGAGGAAGCAAGAAAACCAACAGCACAGCTAAGTACAAACACTCCTTTGCGGATCATAACAATGTGAGAGAGATAAGGGACTCTCAGACAGTTAACAAGTATGAATCCAGCCCCAAATGGATGTTCAACAGACCTTCCCTTTATTAAAATGGTGCATTTTCAGAACAGACATTTTTTGCTCCTGTTGTCGCTACTTCAAGGAAAACACTAAATAAGCCCAAATTTGGCCCAGTGGAGTAGCTGCACCATTTAGTACATATGGCCATTTGGTCAGATCCCTTGTCATCATGGAAGAGCCTAGCAGAGAGCACAATTCCAGGTAAATGATGTATAGGAAAGAAGGGAACTCATCTAGACCATCATTAACCTCATTCTGAGGCAGCCCCAGAGGCAGTTCTTTAGCCACCAGCACAGCCAGCTGTCAATTGTGTCAAACCAGTAACATATTAGTTAGCAGGGGAGCAATCTAAAAAGCCAGCCATAGATCCAAATGCCTAAAAGATATTCTCAAATGTGGTAATTATGTTCTGCAGCTGCCAAGAATGTCCTCAGAGAGTTCACAGATATTGGTTGTACCAGTGAATCAGAGCAGATAGGCACTGTAGCCTCATCAGGAGCATTAACAACAGACAAGACTCCCTCAAACTTGGAGGGAGAGATTTTGAACCATCAGCAACAACTGCACAGTAATTGCCAAGCTACTTAAAAAAGTCTGCTTTTATTTTTAAAAGTGTGCCAACCTAGGATATTCATTGCTTAATAAATAATTATTTTTAAACACAGTGTAGGACATGACACAATAACAGAGATGAGTTTCAGAGAGGGATCCAAAGAGATCCCTGAAAGTGAGGTTCCCTTTGCAGTCCCCTAAGTTGGGCAACTAAGTTTGGATGCAGGTCACAGAGAAATCAACATCAACTTTTGAAAACACTCACACATTTTTACTGGGGACTGAAGGAACGGCCTGTGTGTAGCCTCCTGTAAAGGGTCCAAAGGGATTTACTAACCAGTCTGACATTAGCGGGTGTTTCATGTCCATCTTGCAATAGGAAAAATGCTTGTGAATGATACTTGGCAGCTAGTAGACGACAGAACAAACTTCTGCTTATTTCAGTGATAAGCTGCTAGCTAACAGGACTGATAAGGTCTGGCAACAGTGACAGGGCAAGTAACTACTACCTCTGAGCAATTTCCAAGGGCAGAGATCAGACTAACAAGGGCAGAAGGAGCCACACCACAGAGCAGCCCCAATAAAACCAAATCCCAAAGTCCAGCACCCACTGACAAAATGCAATTTTGCACTACCATGCAAAGCTGTTGACTTTGATTACGTTTTCGGTGGCGGGGGGGGGGGGGAAATCTGTAATTCTTTTAAAATTTTTCTGCGATGTCAAAATGCTGGATTTTATTCATCTAAACATGTTTTGATTCAACTTTTCATTTTAAGAAATAATTCAAGTTTTTCCAATAAATCTCCTTTCTCTTTCCAAATGTGTTTTCATTCACATGCAGAACAAAAATGATAATTTCTAAGAATTTGATTTTTTTTTTAATGAGCTCTAAGTCACAGCTTTGCTTACTACAAACTAAACAGAAAAATCGTCAGACCCGACTGTCCAGAGTCCTCACATTCCTGAGGTTAGAAAAGCCATTATAATCATATGTAAAATGTGCCTATCATACCACAAACTAGCCGCAACTTTCCTTAAAAATCCTAACCAGATATAATAGCAGAGAGGAGCAGAACGCAAGCAGATCTCAGATATACCACAAAGTACCTCCTGAAACATTAGACAACAAGGGATTCAGAAAACTAGAACAACTTCTGGGGAATGCTCAAGTGAAGACAAAGTCTGTTCCAAGCATTTCAGAGACGGAGTGCCGACTGGAACAGTGTCAGAATTAGATAGTCCTAACAGTGGGATGCAATGCTGAAAGGCAGTTGCAACAACCCTTAAAACTAACAGTCATAAAAGACAGGATACCTATAAGATCAACTACAAGCAATTAAGACAATCTGGAGAACAAAGAGCCTGTCATTTAACATCAGCTAGACCAGGTTTGCTTTCCAACCTTTTTTGGTATTTCAGCATTTAGCATTGGTTTAATTCAGAAGACCTGGAATGAAGACTTAACAAAACAGGAACAAAGCATTTCCTGATGACCAAATGCCAACCTTGCAGCGTTCTTCAGAACCCAAAGACCAAGATATATCCAACTTTAACTCCGAGAGGCTAAAAAACTCAACAAAAAAACCCCAACACACCACACCCACAACAACAACAAACCCCAAACACAACTTAAAAAAATCAGGGGTGTTCAGCAGGAAGTTTCTGATGTTCCATAGGATTTTCAAAACACATGGCACATTTTAAGTCTACACTAGAGAACAAAAAGGAGAAAAAAACCCAGCAGAAATTTCAAACCTGATCTTCTATGGCTTGTCAGTGTGACCACCCCAAAAAAGTGAGGAGCAGCATCTGTGTACAGAGGGGGCAGAATCCCCAGCACCAGCTCTGACCTTTGGAGGAGGCAGATGGCCCTCCATGCCCTTTGAGGCATTTCCTCCTGCAATTATTTATTTTCCATATCTTAATTTAGGAGAAATTAAGCAGGAAGGATGCTAATCTGGGAAAGGAAGGAAGGATTGGGCACGATGACCTCAGGTAGAAGAGACCTGCTTTTTGGTCCCTTTTCCCTCACTTAAAACTTAAAACCTTGAAGATGACAATATATTTAAAAATCTCAATTTTAACTATTCCATTGCTGGTTATTTTAGCAGGAATATCCTTCTACCATAAGCCTCAAGCAAGCTTCCTGCTCACATAGGTGGGACATCAGCTGTCCCATCTAACCTAGGTTAAACACTTCACATGCTCCCTTAACAATTGCCAAAAAACTATAGCTGCATGCTATTCCAGACAAAAATAATCAGCACACGCACTAAGTGAGGTGCCACAAAATGGAATGCTAAAGTGAAATAAATAACAAATTCCACTCTTCATTTCTCTAACCAGAATTAGTTCCCGAGGCAGATTTTTTTCCTGGGAAATGCATGTTTTGTGCGATTTCTTACATCCTAATATAATACAATATTTTTAAAACAAATTTTGCAGTTAGAAAGATTTAAATATTTTAAGTGGTCATTAGTCCTCTGATTACTTCAGAACCCTCAGGTTCATGCAATCTTATCACAGAGAAACAGAAAAGGTTACAAAACAAGGATTTTTCTGTGTATGAAGTCCATGTGAACCCCAGTGTAGTCGGTGAATAGTGCAAAAGTAACTTGTTTAGCTCAAATCTTTTAAAAGACTAACAAGCCCTGGAGCATTGTGATTAAGCCTTGTTGATGATAAACAGATAAGCAGCATGACAAAGGGACACCACCAACCCCTGCACCTCTCTCAGTAACCCCTTCCCCAACATTTATTAATTTACTTATCATTTTCCAGACTCACTACATTTCCTAGTTCATGGTTTCTTCTCAGTCTTCCCCAATAACATCCAGAAAGCCCACGCGGCCTAGGGCTCCCCTGAGGGAGCAGTTTAGCTCTCTGCTAACACAGCAACCAGACAACTTTTGTCTTGTTTACCAGGATACCAGAGATTTAAGTTTGGTACATGGCGGCATTGCTTACATGACGATGATCTATTCTACAAAACTTGCATCAATTTACTTTTCCCAAGTACCAGGCATCTCTCCTTGACTCTCTAGTACTTCACCAGACACTACTCCAAGGCACAAGTTTGGCTTCTGCAACTGTTCTCACTCCTCCCTCATCCCCTTTGCTGGGCTTCTTGATCATGAGTAAGAGAAAGAAATTACTTGTTTCTCATAACCTTTTCTGAATTTATTCACCCTGTGAATCTGCCAGAAAGTAGTCAGCCAAAAACCATCTCCTTCCCACCCATGCCTTAGCCATGATATATAACATCACATATATCACACATAACTTGGTGATGACCTGTCTTGGCTCTACAGGTAAACAGCCTGTTTGCAGGAGGTGTCAATGTTCCATTTTAGCATCTGCTAAGTTTGGTTTCTTTTTAGCATGTTCTGCATTCCTCCTGGCTGGACCTGCCAGGCCAACTTACCCTATTTGGCAACTGGGGAAAACAGTTCCTAAATAACAGAATAACTTAATAAAATTGCTGACAAACACAAATATCTTTTCAAGTCCAAAGTGTCTCATAGTTTATTTTCATTCCCCAGAAAAGTACTTTGCAGCTACCACTGCCATCACCAGCACCGAAGCCCAGACTGCATCCCTTGATGGGTGCTATCCTCAGACCAGCTCTGCCACCCTGCTTGGGTGCAGGGAGACTGTGCCCAGGTTGACAAGGTCCCCACCTGCCCCACAGTCATCACCAGTTCCCTGCCAGCAGGTAACAGCCTATTCATACAATGTGCCTTGTAAAGCACACGCTTTGTCGCAAAGAGAGTAATCACATGCTTGAATGCGTGCTTTAACACTCTACACAATTTGATTTCTAAAAAAAGTGCCAAGACAGTGAGGACTCCTCCACCAAAGCCACTAGAAAGCCGAAAGAAAACTATTCTTTCACCAACAGCACACACTGAATATGCATCTAGAAGATATTTCACATACAGGTGAAAATGGTCAGTGCAAAGCTGTAACACTGCTGGAAATACTTTCATTTGCAGGCCTGGCTCTCACAGCTAAATATTTAAGGTGATAAAATAACTGGCCTGAGACCGAGTAGATTTGGCAGTGGCTGCACAAAACATTTCTCTTTTCAGCTGTAGTCCCCTTTCCCAAATGCTGCTAGAACTCAATATTAGTCTCCCCAAACTGGATCCATCTCTATTTCTTCACTGGATTTCTAACATTATCCCAATTACTGCTTGTGGGAATTAATTTTCCAAGAAAAGTTAAACTCCTATACATCAAATCAGGTTTTGTATCTGGTGTTCCCTATGAAAGCAACTGGCACTTATTCAAGAGTTCTGTGCTAAAATCTTTGAAATCATTGAAACCTTTCACCTGGTGCAAGTGCCAAATCCCAGTTTCTAGCCCCAACTCTGATGCAGAAATGGAGCTATGCATTGAGCTGCCACTGCAGTTTCTATAGAGCCTGTCATTTCCTACCTTCTCTTCCTAAAGACATGGAATAATTTCTTTAAACACTTGCTTAGATGGTGCAAACCAGCATTCACCTTGAGACTGAAGCAGATGACACCATGTAGGTGAAAGGAAACATGACAGAGGCCACTGCTACTCAGCACTTCACAAAGACAGAAAAGGCCTCAGGGTACACAACAGAATGAGAAACTTTTTTTTTCCCCTTACCACTGATGTTTATTGATTTGTCCAGTTCATAGGGAGCATCCCTTAATGTTCTGCTTTCATGTTTCTGCTTTGTTGCATGGGTACAGAAAAGAATATTGCAAATTGATCTTTCTTCCTTGCCTTTGTTGGGAATGAACTCCTATTACGTTAGCTCCTCTAGCCTGTCATCTCATGCTTACTTTACCAGTATATAATGAGCATGGCTAAACACCGACGGCTGAGCTGATTAATTTCCAGCCTTCACCACTGAGCCCATTGATGCATTCCCTGTTTGATGATCTATGCAAGAGAGGACCACTTTTGATTGCTTGACCCCTGCCCTTAAACCTCGAGCTGTCGGCTCTAACACCTGTCTAAGTTAACAGCACACACATTGTGTTTATTTTCAGTTTAAAAAGAAACCATAACAATGGATTAGCCTTCTCAAAACTTAAAGGGCCTGATTTTCTGCTCAGCACTGAACTCTTGCAGCTCCCACAGATGTCAGATGATTTTGGGGTGCTCAGTACCTCCAAGGACATGCCCGGAATACAAGTTTAAACAAAATGTAGCTCACTCCATATCTGGATACAAATTTATGAGCCATATCCATTAAGTAAAATCAAGATGGGAAAAAACCCCACCAATTAACACATCTTCATGCCTTAATTATTCACCTGATTTGGGTTTAGGTGAGCACCAACAGTAACATTTCCACTAGCTACATTTAAAATAAAGTGTGCAGCGTTCATTTTTTTTTCAATGGTGTCAGAGATGTTACTGCTGTTCGTTTGAGATTAATAAACAGATTTAGTTTCTATTCCAGGAAGGACCAATGAGTGATTACTGTTAAGGCTGTAAGAGTCACAATATTCGTCCTTGCACAGAGAAGAGTTTTACTTAAATGCCCAAATGTTTATGTAAAAATGTTATCTTGGACTCCTGAGGATGTTTGGAATGAGGGAGAGGAGAGGATAGAAATGGCAAAACATGTAGTTGGCAGTTGGTTAGCATGATTTTTTTTTTTAATGTACATACATATGGGTAATTATGCATACAATTATTATAAGTGAATATTTGCAGATATAAGTATTATGTAACTTGTATAATATAGATATACAATTTAACTGTAACAACTTATCCTGGCAGCCACATCTTCACAGCAGCCTGAAATAATATGCCTGCATATTATTAATATGCAGCAGGGGTGCACCTGTGCATCAAGAAGAAAAGGGAAAAAAAAATCTGTATTCATGAGTGCAAATTGGGTAAAATTGACTGACTAGCAGTAGTCAGCTACAAACCTGTAATTTGAAACACTCCTTTTGCTTCCCTTAAATTCCATCTTGACTGCTCATCCTGCAAATGCTTTAGGTGGTGCTTTTCTCAGAAGAGGAATTCAGGTGCTGTTCTAGTGGTCATCACAGTGACCTGGTTAGGTTAGACTATGCCTGTCCTTATGCTAGGTGTCAGATTGGGGGGCGGGCTTCCCTGTTGTAATGCCAGATTCCATTTCAGGTGCTGCTTTCAGTTATATGTGTGAATTAATCCCTTTGCAGGTGTTTCTATAGAGGGTAATGGACTCCAAGTGGACCCTCCCCAATCCACAAGCCTAGTCCCTAGAAGTGGATGCAGAGGACTGTGCTGACTCCTCAGAGCAGCCCTGAGGAGCTGGGAAATTTCACAAGACATTTCACCTATTGGAGCCCCATGGAAAGCAAATGTGTCATGAAGAATTCATGGAGGATTATGGAGGCAAAAACCATACTCCTGGCCTATTAACAGCTATTTATTTTTAATACGTATTATCCTTTATCATAAACAGTTCTTTCCCTATCCTGAATCTTTTCCTTATTTGTTATGAAAAGGCCAGATGTCCTTGATTTTACCTGGACTAAATACATAGGCTGTTGTAGCCTTCCCTTTGTAAAAGGAAGTTGCTACTTCTTCACCTTTCTGCATGTGTTCCTGTGTGAATTCCTCCTTCTTGAACATGGATGACCAAAATAGTGAACAGTTTTCACCCATGTTTCTCCAACTGCAAAAATTTCACATGACACATCCCAGGCTTGTGTTAACCCCGGTCATTAACAATGGCCATACATTTGTGATCAGGAGAACACTTAACACATGTAGGTCTGATTCCACCATTATGTCCAACTGCATCATTTCGTGCTTGTGGCAGAAATTCTTCTTACTTACACTTCTGACTTAAAATTTAGTGCAACAATATTATCCCATTTCTCTCCCTCCTCAATGACAAGGTTGTCCAGTTCTTTATGATAAGGTGTACATCTTCTATCTTTGCATCATTTGTGAATTTCAAAAGTGAGTTTCAGCAGTTTGTGCCCCATAATTTCTGAAGAAAACATTAAACATGACCAACTCCAAAATTCCATCCCTGAGGACTACCTCTCACAAGCTCCCTCCAGCCAAACATCTCCCTTTCAACCTGGCCTTTTCAGCCTTCTCTTTGGCCAGGTTACAGTTGTTCTAATCCCCTCTCACTTTACTTCAGTAAATTCCCCTGCAGCCATAACACCATGAGCTTTGATGGAACTTGGAAATAGGCCTACTGCATTTCCTTCTTTAAAATAAAGGTTACCGACCCGAGATATGAGGTTAGTCTTGTGCAAACGTGAGCAATATTCATGGTTATAATCTGTAAGGGATTATATAATCCATAAATCCAAAGGGAGGATAATCTCAGGCCTCACAAGCAATTCCTACGATTGAAGAGCTGATTCTGAAGGAATCATCTATTCTCCACAGCTGCTGGTCTTGGGACAGAGAAACAGTGGTCTTAAATTAGACATAAAAAAAACTTATAATGGTATTGAGAATTTGAGAGTGGATCAGACTGACTGGGAACTTCATTTTCCTGTCATCATACAGCAGAAGACCATAGCTTTGACAGACTCTTGAAAGGCCAAAACTGACTTGATTTTTTGCAAATTTTCTATTTGTTCCTAAACTTTCTATTGCCACAGTGCTGATGTCTATGCTGAACAATGTTTCCCACACACATGCATGCTTTCTTGATTTTCCTCTTATTCTTGCTAACCTTTTGGACATGGCAAGGTAGACACTTTCTACAAGCTCTCTCCCTTTTTGAGAGATGGGTATAAATTCCAGATGCTTTTTGAACCTTTTGGAGTCTTCTTGAAATCCATTTCATCTCCTAGTCCTTGAGCTTTTCAGTTCACCTGACTTCTTACATTTGCAAAAATCAAAAATACAGACTTTTAGGACACACTGAGCCAAAATCACAACAGTGGCATCAAAACTACAGTCAATCTTCCCAGCATCTACAAAACCTCTGGGATGCTTAAAGTTAAGACCAAACACACCATCGCTTTAACGGGTAAGAGACGCAGACCCAAACATGAGCAGAATCCAGAGGTCTGGTTCAGGGTTCCTATTTACCAGAACTCTTGATTTGAATAATCAGCAGGGTTTTTCTTTCCCCATCCCCCCTCTATTACTAATGTACTGTAGACTAACTATATCACTTCAGAGTTGCAACAGTTATGTCAAATTACCATACAATTGGCTTTAATTCTATTTACTGGTGTTTTTAATTAAAACATAATAAATAGGAAATTACATCACTGTCAAAACCTAAAACTACATTGTTTTTTAAAAATCAGTAGATACTTAAAATACAGTAATTGTCTTAATGCAACTTAATTACATCTTTACAAGAAGACAATTTGAAGAGTGACCTATTTTCTTCTGTAGATTTACATAATACAGCAAGCAATCAACAGTGTCCTGGATACCTGAAGCAAATATTTTAAAGATTAAAATGACTGATGAAATAGGTACTTTTCACAGGGTTTGTTTTAATACCTTGATGGGTTTTAACCTGCAAACTATTCAGGGTGAATAGCACTCTATAATGACAATGATTCTGAGGAAAAGTTATTTTAAAGCTGCTGAGGAAAAGTCAACAAGAAATAGCAAAAGCGCGCTGAGAGACACTGCACTGACTACAGTGCTGTTTGTGACACTGAACCAAGGTTTTGAGCATGTAGGAAGAATGTTGGGGGAACAAGCACCCCAACACTTTCTCATATTCCCCCCCAAAAGGAATTACAAGACTGTTCTGACACAAAAGCAGCCTTAACTTAAGGATACTCTCCTTTCCATGAACCAAATTCCTTGGCAGTGCTCATAACAAGTCTTTAACTGCTTCTCTGGATGGGGTCCTTGCTCCCAAATAACATAGCATCCCACTGCCAAAGGCAACAGGAGCCAAATGCTCATCTCCTCTTTGATCCCTAGATCCCAGTTCAGGAAGGAATCTCCTTCACCAGAGCGCTTACATGTGCACTCTATTCCTTGGGCTTGGATGGCACTTTACAGCGTGCTGAAGTGCACTGCCAAACAAGGATGGCCTTGGTTACACACTAACTGCTGTGGTTAAGTCTCAGCACCAGTGCATACATCTGAGCAAAACCGAGCCCTAAAGGTCATCTGCTTCCATTAGAGAAAACACTTCAGATAAACAAAACTCTCCAAGTAAGACTGCTTTCTGAACAGTTCAGCCCTCAAGTATTTTCTCAGGGACGCTTGTATATTTGTATCAGAACAGAGCAAAAACACAGTTTCACCTACACTGATACAGAACCAAAGTCATGGTCATTTCAAATGGCTTTTAATACAGTAAATACAGGCTCCAACCCTGTATTTAAATTGAACCCAGAACAAAACTACAATAAGCACCCCAAACTCTCACAACCTACAGAAATCAACAGACAGACACGGCAATATGACCATAACTATCCAGTACATCACATGGAATTGCTCATATTTTCCCAGCAGATCTGGGGTCAGGCAAAGCTACATTTAAGCAGCACACCAGAAGAGCAACATGCATTGCTCAAAGAGAATTTGAATCCCACATCAGATGAAATTGCTAAGGCAGGTTTACCACAGTTTTCACATAGAGGAGTAACCTCCTTTGGCCAGAATCTGGATTTTACAGGGCTCCTGGAAGAAGTAGAGTAAAACATGAAGGAACTATTGGGCATCCTTTATGCACTGAAAAGGAGTCATCACATTTCTTCCTTTTCTTTTCTAGGAAGAAAATCCATAAAAACAAAAGAACTGATGCTGCTACTCAATCTTTGAACTGATCACTGGACCAAGGTCTATATTCTGTCTAGATGCAGAAAATGGCTTTCTAGACTGACAACTGATCAGTATACAAGCATGATTATATGCAAATCTCCAATTTCTATTGACTTAATTGTGATCTGATGTAACATGTATAATTAACACATGCATTTAAAATAAATGTATATTTAATTAACATGCATATTTATAAAATGAATATTTATATTTAGCATATAATTTTGGGTGAATTTAGGTGGCACAAAATTGAGGGGTTATCATTACTGATGAGAGCTAGTCACAGCAAAACAGCTTTCGCACCTCAGGCTCTCCTGGGGGATTTCAGTCCCAATTTATCTCACCTCTGGCAGGCCAGCCTTGGGCCTTCCTCCACTAAGCCAAGACTGCAAGTCACACCACACAGATGTAACTCAGGTAAACATCTTCAGTAAAGGCTGGAGGAGGGGAGTCACTCAAATCATAGTTTGAACTGAAAACCACAACTGTATGACAAGCTGAGTACAAATGAATTTGAAGCCGAAGGTCAGGAAGTTAAGCATCAGACTGCCAAAAATTGTTTTGCATTTCCATTATGGATACAAGCTACTGTGTCACTCCAGCAATTCAGGTAAGTTTATCCCCATGAAGTTCTCTTCTGCAAAACAGAAAATGTAAAGCTTCCTTATATCCTTTGGGCAGGACAGAGGTAGGAGGAATTAGGGCGAATTTATAAATAGTTGAGACGCTGATTTCACAGTAACACAAAGACAAGATGCCTTAAACACTCTGGAAAGGCCAGTCAGTGCAATAAACCACAACACCAAGTCAGAAATGCTGATTTGGAGAGTCCACCCAAGCAGCCTTGTTTCTTGCTACTCTCATGGACCACTGGGTTTTACAGGTCACGGTGCTTATCACCAAGGCACTTGCTGCCCTGAGTACAGGGCACCAAAGGCATAGGACAGGACAAAATATTTATGTAGGACAAAATATCAAGGATGTCTTCTTCAGTTAAGATCTTCTCTGGTGCAAGCAAGACCTTCCACGATAAATACAAGGCTCTCATTCCCTGGTGCTCCTCAGGGAATAAGCACCCTTGAAAAGCGAGAGCAAATTTCGCTGATTTCCGCAAACAAACAAAAAAAGAAAAACCCAAACCAGAAGTGAACCACACTACTGTGACTCTGTGACTATTTTTCGTATCATCTGTTCTCTCCCTGAGGAAGAAATGCTGAACATGTTGCTTAATACATTGCTGGGAGGTGCTCAATTATGCTGGTGATGAGCATCAAATGGAAACTCATGTGAAACCCAACCCAGAAATTGTCTTGGGTTTAAGCAGCATGCTGAGGCAGGGCTCATGTGAAGTAGTAACCATTTGTTTCCTCCTACCAGAGTCAGTGTTTGTATGAAGACAATTATTAAATACTCAGTTTCCTAGGGAAAAACAGGAGGAAGGTAATAGCACTTCTCCAACTGAATAGCCACCCATTTCTCCCCAGGGAGAACAGAAATACATTTTCTACTTCACTTCCCAGGGAAGGCAGAAATCCTGGCTGCTGTTGCAAGGTTCGAAAATACCCTAGTGTGCTCCACTTCTACAATATGATGGAGCATATGCTTGTTATAAAGGCCTAGAACATAAACAGTTCATCCTTGCTATTCCTGCAGTATTTTGATCACATCATCTAATTCTAAACAAATACTCCTTCTTGATATATTTAAAAATCAAGTTCAACCATTCTTGCACAGTTGATGCAATCACATTAGCCATTCAGAAACGTAACAACAAAAGGGAACATTATTACTAGAAAGACACTGTGCCTTCCAGCACCATACAATGGCAAGGATTTCACACCTAGAATGACCTAGTCCTGCAAACACTGAGTTTGGCAGTGATGTATTTAGACAAAAATCAAAACTTAAAAGGGAAAAAAAGGATTAATCAAACCATGCATTGCTTCATTAGTAGGACGTGATCTTTCTTCTATCGTACCAGATCTATCAAATCACAGATTTTGCAGTTAATCGTTTGGATTGCACATCTCCAGGAAGCCAAGGAATCAATTTACGGTTGCCTTTGTCCATTTCTTCTTCTGCCCCACTCCCCACACTTTTCTGACGTGGTTTTATTGCCTGTCCCTTTAGACAAATCTCTTCCCCGCTGCTGTGAGTCTTCCATTCTGCAGCCTCCATTCCCCAGAATGGTTTTCATTTCTCTCCCTGAATGCTCAACTTTCCCTTCTATTCTTTTCATCTTTGCCTACATCTCTTAACTCAGAGCAATAAAGAAGAACAGATTTGAGATTTAACAACTGTCAGGATGCCTTTGATAGGAGAGCATGTACACAAAATGAGCCTGCATTGTGCTAAGGAAGGAAGATTCACAAAACAGTGTTAATATTTCTATTGGTACCAACAGGTGAGTTAAAGCTTTGTAACATACAGGGCAGTATCATTCCATCATTGCCATGGTTAGTAAATGAAACTGAACTTGGATGCTTTAGGAATGAGCATTTTTTTGCTGGCCTGGATATAATTTCAAATCATGGTCAAGCCTATTTTCATTCTCAAAGATTTCTTGCATGTTCATTTAAACTATGTATTTCCAATTCATGTGTTCATTTATAATATACATGCTTTTCTTCAAATAGATCCAAGTAGTTTGTAAATTGGCCCTTCAATCACAGTGGCAAAGAGCACACCAAATATTATGCAGAGCACTAAGTTGCTTCAGAGCAAATTCTGTAAAAATAACTACATATGTATATATTCTTCACCATGAGAACAATTACACATTGAAATAGGTTGCCCAGAGAGGTGGTGGAATCTCCCTTGCTGGAAACAGTCAAGACTCAGTTTGACAGGGCCCTGGAAAAGCTAATCCAAGGCTTTCAACAGGAGGTCGGACCAGATGATCAACAGAACTCCCTTCCAACATCATTGTCATACGTATTCCACTTCTGCTATGGAGTTGCAGCACACACTCTGAGGTACACACAAAACGGCACTAAGTTATTAGAGCCAAATATCACAGAAGAGGCAGGATTTAAACTGACAAGGAGAAAGACCTACGGATGACAGTATCCAGCTCTGAACCATCATTCATGCCTCCTGTACAGCCTAGCTGTCTGCTACGTCGTAACACACTGCACTGGTCTTTGACTGTGTATTTCCATAACAAAATTATTTTTGAAGTGCCATCTGGGAAAAGAAAAACCCCACAACAAATATGCACAGGTTGGATGTCTCTCCAACAAGAATATCTTCTCTGTCCCGTATAACACTTGGAAAAACATTGTATTTACACAAAATCATTGTTTACTAGTTTATATGCATCCCAGAAGGATCCCAGAGAACATTTACAAAGGCTTCAAAGGATCATAGCAAGACATATCAGGTGGTGTACTGTGTCAAAGAGATGCTTCCGAGGGGGCTGGAGATGCAGAGTTTTTCCTTGTGTGTATCAGACCCCTCAGAACATCTGTTGATCGAGCAGAGCACTTATTTTGGTATTTCAGATTGGTTACATGGGTTTTATAATAGTTGTTCCTCAAAAGCAGCACTATATGCTCACGTGAAATTACAGGTTACAAATTCCCATGCTTAATTTTCTAATTAACGAATTCTTCCCTTTCTTTTCTCTCCTCCCTGCCTCCCCCAAAAAACCTTACATCTGATACATTAAATAACTTGAGATCACCTCTGTATCTAACATTGCAGTTACAAAACTTGAATCAGTTGGTACCTCTCCCAATATTCAACATTGCATGGAAAAACACTTAGCTTTACTGCTGCCCCAATGCAATTGCCTCTGCTCAGACAAAAGTGTTCATAGCATACACAACCTCTGACACACTGTATATCTGTGCTTGGATCACTTTTTTTGTTTGTACACAGATCACTGGATTTTACTGCAGTTGGGTACTTTCTGAGCACAGAAAATACTTTATATGTGAGGGATGAGTAAGTGAAGCTACACAACGTGGTAATTAGTTCTCACAGTTTGAAAGCAGAGTTATAAATAAAGGGAAGGAGAAGGGAAATTTATAAATACAGGGAAGGGTAGGGAAAAAGAACCATTTGATTTCAGATATGGCACAGCGTTCAGTCCTAACATCTGTGTCAATACCCTGTGAACCATTTTCCCCTCTCCCTTCTTCATGGGTATCACTGCTGGCGGTGAATATAGCAAGAGCCTTCCTGGTCGGAGGCCATCTCTGGTTTAGTGACCACAAAATGACAGAATTCTCAGTTTTTGGTAAGGCAAGGAAGGTGGTCAGCAAAACTACCACTATGGACTTCTGGAGGGCAAACTTTGGCCTTTTCAGGACACTAGTTGAGAGAGTCCCTTGGGAGACAGTCCTGAAGGGCAAAGGGGTCCAGGAAGGATGGACATTCTTTAAGAAGGAAATCTTAATGGCTCAGGACCAGCCTATTCCCATGCGCCGCAAGACGAACCGCCGAGGAAGACGACTGGCCTGGCTGAACAGTGATCTTTTGCTAGGACTCAAGAAAAAAAGGAGAGTTTATCACCTCTGGAAGAAAGGGCAGGAGACTCAGGAGGAGTATAGGGATCTTGTTAGGTCATGCAGAGAGGAAATTAGAAAGGCAAAAGCTTAGCTAGAACTCAATCTGGCCACTATTGTAAGAGACAACAAAAAATGTTTTTACAAATATGTTAACAATAAAAAGAGAGCCAAGGAGAATATCTATCCTTTAATGGATACAGAAGTGAACATTGCCACCAGAGATGCGGAAAAGGCTGAGGTACTTAATGCCTTCTTTGCCTCAGTCTTTAATAATGAGACCAGTTATCCTCAGGGTACTCTGCCCCCTGAGCTGGAAGGCAAGGATGAAGAGCAGAATATACCCCCCATAATCCAGGAGGAAATAGTTAGTGATCTACTATGCCGCCTGGACACTCACAAATGTATGGGACCAGATGGGATTCATCCAAGAGTACTGAGGGAGCTGGTGGAGGTGCTTGCCAGGCCACTCTCCATCATTTATCAGCAATCCTGGTCAATGGGGGAGGTCCCAGATGACTGGAGGCTTGCCAACGTGATGCCCATTTACAAGAAGGGTCAGAGGGAGGATCCGGGGAACTACAGGCCTGTCAGCTTGACCTCGGTACCAGGGAAGATTATGGAACAGTTCATCTTGAGTGTGTTCACATGGCATGTGCAGGACAACCAGGGGATCAGGCCCAGTCAGCGTGAGTTCATGAAAGGCAGATCCTGCTTGACCAACCTGATCTCCTTCTATGACCAGGTGACCCGCCTAGCGGATGAGGGAAAGGCTGTGGATGTTGTCTACCTGGACATCAGTAAAGGCCTTTGACACTGTCTCTCATGGCATACTCCTTGAGAAGCTGACGTCTCATGGCTTAGACAAGTGTACTCTTTGCTGGGTAAAAAACTGTCTGGATGGACGAGCCCAGAGGGTTGTGGTGAATGGGGTTAAATCCAGTTGGCAGCGGGTCACAAGTGGTGTTCCTCAGGGATTAGTATTGGGGCCAGTTCTGTTTAATATCTTTATCAATGATCTGGATGAGGGATTGAGTGCACCCGCAGCAAGTTTGCAGATGACACCAAGTTGGGAGGCAGGGTCGATCTGCTTGAGGGTAGGGAGGCTCTACAGAGAGATCTGGACAGGCTGGATCGATGGGCCGAGGCCAATTGTATGAGGTTCAACAAGGCCAAGTGCTGGGTCCTGCACTTGGGTCACAACAACCCCATGCAGCGCTATAGGCTTGGAGAAGAGTGGCTGGAAAGCTGTCCAGCAGAAAAAGACCTGGGGGTGCTGGTTGACAGCCGGCTGAATATGAGCCAGCAGTGTGCCCAGGTGGCCAAGAAGGCCAACGGCATCCTGGCCTGCATCAGAAATAGCGTGGCCAGCAGGAGCAGGGAGGTGGTTGTTCCCCTGTACTCAGCACTGGTGAGGCCGCACCTCGAGTACTGTGTTCAGTTTTGGGCCCCTCACTACAGGAAAGACATTGAGGTGCTGGAGCGTGTCCAGAGAAGGGCAACCAAGTTGGTGAGGGGCCTGGAGCACAAGTCTTATGAGGAGCGGCTGAGGAAGCTGGGGCTGTTCAGTCCAGAAAAGAGGAGCCTGAGGGGAGACCTTATCGCTCTCTACAACTACCTGAAGGGGGGTTGTAGTGAGGTGGGTGCTGGTCTCTTCTGTCAGGTGGCTGGAGATAGGACAAGAGGAAATGGCCTCAAGTTGCAGCAGGGGAGGTTTAGATTGGACATTAGGAAAAATTTCTTTACTGAAAGAGTTGTCAGGTATTGGAACAGGCTGCCCAGGGAAGTGGTTGAGTCACCATCCCTGGAGGTATTCAAAAAGCGCGTAGACAAGGCACTTCAGGACATGGTTTAGTGGGCATGGCTGATGGTTGGACTCAATGATCTTGAAGGTCTTTTCCAACCTAAATGATTCTATGATTTGTTGCTTGTGAGAAGAAATGGATGGGACAAATGACCCCATAATGATTGAGAAGGCTCGTCTAATTAGACAAGACAGGAGATAGATGTTCTTGGGTATTTCTTTAGTGAGGAAGTCACAGATACAGAGGAGAAAAGTGAAAATGCAGACCAACACCTCCTAAAGCAATTGCCTAACAGCCTGAAGGAGAGTTTAGGAAGCCAAGTAACTGATGCCATGTTCAGGAGAGCGTGGGCACAGCGATCTCCCACTGAAGCTCCCTGACTTCTTCTGAGTGCCCAGACCCACAAGGTAAGCCTGCACACTTTGGAAAACTTACCCACTACACAAAGTGCTATAGATTTGCTAGGAATGAGCACAAGCATGTTTACAGCACCAGAAGATTAAAGCCAGCGTTACCTTTGCTGAGAAAAAAACCCCACAATCTCATATAAAACCTGTATTTAACAAAATGTGATTTTATTTTTTCTAATGTAAACGTGTTTTCAAACCCCGCAAGTAGAACTCCACTGCAGCACCCTTAACCCAGGCTGCTGGTCCATGGGAACAAGGCCCTGAGCAGCCTGCAGGGCAAGAGGTAACTGAGAAGAGCGATTAAGCATGTCAGCTCTGCCTTGGGAATCTCAGGTGTTGGCACAAGAATTCTTATCTCTAGACATGTGCTTGCATGTATGTTAAGTGTCAGAAAAATCCAGATTCAGCCCAAATGGTATGAAGTACAAAAAATCCTTCCATAATAAAATGGCAGCAAAAAAATTCATTACTAATTAAAAAGGAGATGCAGAACTATGGCCTGATCTTGCAACACATATCACAGACTGTAATGCTGATTTGGACACTAAAATCCAGTGCAGGGGGTTTTTTATACAGTTTTGTTTTATTTATTTATTCTTACTCCTACCATGCTGTTGGCCATATTTTCTGCTGGTGTTACTTCCTGGGTGGAGACACCAAGTTCATATTAAAATAGCAGGGTAACTCTTCCACTTACTGTATATGTTCAAGGCCTTTTAGGCACTAGGGACATTTATTCCAAATACAAATCTGCTAGTGTATATAAACATCGTCTACTTTCAGAAACATCTTGTTTAATTATGAAATTCAAGCCTAGCTTAGATTGAAATTTGTTTTTTAAAGAGACCAAACAAACAGCATCAATTATTGCTACCCTCAGTGAAACACAACAGGGGAAACCTACCCCATATCTATTAGCTTGATCTCTTCTGTTTTAAGACAACACACAGCTTTACCTATCTGGATGGGTTTTCACATATTGGTAGGAATGTGTTGCATAGAAAGTAACACCTTATGCTTTTATCTGTGTTCCAGTCCTGTAGCCAGGTCTAATTAGAGGGAAAATGGGCAAGCAATAAGCAATGAACATGTGGTCTCTGGGGAAAGTATTAACAGCAGCAAGATCGTATCAACAGTAACTTGGGAGGCACAAGGAGAGCAAATCAATGAGGGACCATGCATCTGGAAGCCTCTTCTTCAGGCAACCTTCTCCCCTGCCATGAGTCGTTACCCAAGCCAAAGGTCAGCAGCTCGTCACTTGTTTGAGGCAGACTGCAAACACCTCATGAAAAGGCCCAGAGCTGGGAGCAGGATTAATGTGAAATGGGCACTGTGGAGAGGCAGCTCCTGCCACCCCAAGGCTCCTGCTTCTGAACTCCAGGGAGCTGCTGCTTTCTGCAAAGGCAAGATACTGCATTGAAGCCCAGGGTGCCACTCACAGCAACACACCTCTCAGTGAAGCACCATCTCCAGGCCTGCCCTGAGGTCCCAGCTGCAGGCTTCAACTCAAAACAGAGAAAAGGGCAGTATGACATGTCTCTGGACTATGGGACCTCACTACAGCACATCTGTACAAGTTACAAAGAATACATTTCTGAGCAGTCCCTTTCCCAAACTGAAACAGGACATCGAGATCTGAAGACTGAACAAAGACAGTGAGTGACCCAGACAGGATAAGCAGGAAAATTTCATTTACCAAGGCTATTTCCCCCACTTCTGAGAGCCCCACCTCTTGTTCTGATTAGTATCCAGCATCATAGGTTACATGCATCCTTCACAGGCCTGGAAAGGGAGCCAACCGTGCTTGCTCAACATAAACAGAACCAATTCAATTTTGCAGCCCACATTTAAAATCCTTCATAAAAATAAAAAGCAGCCTGTTCCCTCCAAAAAAGGCAGGAGTGCCCTGCAGCCTAGTTTGAAGGAACAGAGTGATCTTCTTTTTGATTATGCTAATTTGGCAATCATTTAGTCCTTTGTTTTGAAAAAGAAAAAAACAAACCAACCAACCAACCAGAAGACATTTTGGAATTTCAGTCCTTAGTTAGCAGGGCACTGCTTTGGATGGGGCTGGCAGGAGTCAGCCTATGCTAGGTTGTAAAATGTGTCCTTTCCAATGTGCATAGACACAGTGAAATTCCAGCCTTGCAAAAGTCAGCAGCAAAATTCCCATCAACTACACCGAGGCTAGAATGTCAGCCATCTTCTATTCCACAACCAAAGGTTTATTGCATCAATTATTTTCTACTGTTTTTTTTCAGTCTAAATTTATAGATGACCTTCTATACCAAACTACACAAACTTCCAGAGCTGAACTACGCCTGTTTATCTGATAAGAGCTACCATATTTAAGTGATAGGAAATTTGCTGAGATAAACAGCTGCCTCAGGCTTTACTCTGCATCAAGAAACTCAACCAAAAGTCATGTGCCTCTGTTTTTTTTCCCCTAGTTGCCTCAGTCTAAAGCCATACAACAGGACTGTTAATAACCATTCCTTCTCTCACACACACACGCCTTGACAGGCTGGCTGCACAATCTTCTTTCATCCTCTTTTTCTCCAGGGTAGCTGCATGAATCAGACCATATGTAATAGTTGCCAGTGTTCACTGCCAGTGTTCAGCTAGGTATAGATACAACTGGATCTGCTAGGTTCTTAGGAATGAATATGACCTTGTTTTTTAAAGTATTTTGGACAATTTGAAAGAAAGCGTGTTACATGCCAAGGAATCCTTTTGATTCTTTAATGCTTATACCATAAATACAGTGGTTTTCAAGTAGCTACCTCTTGTTTATAAATGTTGTTGTTAAAGATGGGCATCTGTCAAATCCTTTTAATATTCTTAAAGCAATGTTTACTGCAAAATTTCTTTAACAAAGATGTTTTTAAAATGATTTTGCAGACCCCTCTTCCCCGATCAGAATTGTACACTCTGCTTTTACATGGACAAGTCAGATGAAAGCTGAAGCCTGCAGAAGATTCACCAAAGCTTAAGCAGACAACAGATGTAAAAATACTTCCCAAAACTGTGATTCTGGTGAAGCTGTTCACCCATCTAACCTTTGCTTCCTTCTGCTTATTTGACCTGAACAGGTCAGTTTTTTGGTGCACACCTCCATGGCTAAAGTGGTTTCAGTACTCCCTAAAGCCAGTGGGTTGAGACAGCCCTCTACACAGGTTGACCAGTTTAAGATCTGCACTCAGCAGAAGCTGCAACACACAAGGCAGGAATTCATCCAGGCGCTAGGCACGCACAGACCATTTTCTCCAACAATATGACTTGTCTGTCCTTCTTATTGCTCTGCATCTAAAATTTCTGCGTGTTTTTTTTTTCCTTTTTTCCAGAGAAAATGATGCCACAACACAGTTCCAATCGATACTTGACATAGTATCAGACTCCTTGCAGTAAAAAGTACTGGCTTAACGTCTCGTACATGCTTTCTCCAAGAAGCCTATGGTAGCACGCCTTGCCTCAGCAAACCATCAATTTAAATGATTGGGAAAAAAACAACACATAATAAGTGACAGATTTTTCAAATCAGATAAAGATGGGAACCAGATTATCTGTCTGTGGGTGATAGATTGCAGCAATAATAAATTCACTTTAAGACACTGGATCAATTTTTAATCAAGCCAAGAATTATTATTGCAGAAAGATAAAATGACCCATGAGGAGATGCCTTAATTTTCCACCAATCAAATTATAGCCTTTCTAAATAAGATGTAATGAGATCCATGGAATATCCAGGTTACACAGCCTACCTAATTACCCATGTTCCCTGTCATGTTGTGATATAGTAGTGGTAAACTGACCTCTGAATTTACCAAGATGAAAAGGTAATTAGTTTTTCCACAAGGCTGTAGTGAAAACAGCAGCAATGACACATGTCACCTCCTTCCACCAAGTCACAATCTCAGAGGTGTTTGTTCTTAAAATACACAGGATATGACCTACTGGGTAATAAACTACAATCATTAAGTGAAGCATACATCTGACAGAAAAACAAGCACTATCTCCAGGTTCAGAATACAAGGTCTGAAGGTAAAGCAAATCAACCCATATTCCACGTGAAACTTTATCAGCATATTACCACAGAGGGGCTCAGGAAGTGGCAGAGTGTCTTCCAATCAAAGAAGTCACTGTGCCGTATATAAAGGGAGCTTTCCTGAGCCACAGGCATCACAACCACAAGTATAATTTTCTTTCCTATTGTCCTCAACCACACAGGCACTTTCTTCTGCAACTTGCAGCATGGCGTCTTTGGAAAGCATTCCTGAATGCATCCTGAGAACCTGAAAGCACACCAAGGTCAAACTCAGAAACTGTCATCATCATCAAGAGTTGGTAATTATTTCAGACAAGATCTCATTTTTGTGCACACTCAACAAGACTAATCATCTCTCCACCCCAGTCTTTGGAGCTAGGATTAAGAACTGCATTTGCAACAACTTTTGGGACCCGATACCTTCACCAAAGCTATTAGTGAGAACTGAGACTGAATTTTCTCTGGCCATGTCAGAAAGCAGGAAAACCCCAAGATCATTTGTCCCTGTCTGTGTGCCCTTTCCTTTGGACACCACTGCAGCTTAGAGATACAATGACAGACGTAATTGGCTCATGCAAAGAAAGCCATCATAAAATTAATGAACTACAACAATTCATCCCATCTGCTGCCTCTTTCTTACTAATTTATTAATAACAATTACACAAAAAATGGTATGGATTATAAATTTCAATTTCTCCTCTTTACCTGAAAATTTAGTCTGAGAGTCTTAAAAAATGATCTCATATTATACCAAATAGATTTATGGCTTGTTACTAGTAATGTGGCAGTACCCAATTGACCATAAAAGCTAACTATTTAAAAGTAACTCAAATTACCCCTTCTGAGTAAATTGGATATTTGGTTTACATAGCTTGCACTGCTTTTACGACAAGTGTCCCCCTTCGGTCACCAGCCCATCACATTGCTCTGCTTGGGTCTTCTTCAGCCTGTCATAGACATCACATGGTGCATCAGCCTTGCAAGCCACAAGCCCAACTATCAGTACACAACATTTCCTGCAATGGCAAAAATGAAGTGATACCTGCAGAACAGGAAATACAGAACAGGTTTTTCAGAAGCGTTTGGACTAAGTCTATTTCTGTATAAGGAGTTTAATTAGTCTTAAAGTCAGGTACTGACTTTAAGAGGAATAAAGTTACATGAAGACCAAGTATTGCAGAATGCCTCTTTCTTCGCCTACGTGAACATGGAGGTAGAAATCAAAGAACAGATGCCGTCACCAGCCATGCTAGGGGAAGCGCGAACTGCACGAAAGCCTATCGAGTTCTCCTGCTGGGCATCCTGCAAACATGAGTGTCCCTGTGCTAACCAGGGAGTCCTCCACAGCCACCTCTCCATATTGCACCGAGCCATGTGAAAAACACAGGAGAAGACCCTGGTCAGGGCAGGTTAGGGCATACAGTGAAAGCCTGACTCCATGGTATCGGGGCAGAACTCCCGTTTCATGCATCTGGGTTAAAGGTATCCTGAGGTCTGATCCACACACCGACACTGCAGGAATATAACTGCTTGGCTAGTAAGCTTTTTACTTACTTTTCCAGCATGTCCCCTACTATTAATGCAGTTCTATTGATATAAAAAACATGATACATAGAAATGTCATCTCTTTTACTGCAGAGAAATAGCCATATCAATACAATGTATCTGTGCACCAATGTAAAGATCCTATGCAGTAGGCAAATTATGTGACTTTTTTGGTACCAGGCATAAGTCAGACTTGACGGGAGTTACACATCCTAGACTGATGTGCAAACACTACGGAAAGTTTGTTTTAAGTGGGATCACTGTGTATTACCTAATACATGATGAGGTAATGCTAAAATACTAAAAACCCCTCAACACTTTTTCCAGTAGAGATTACAGATTCGGGGGGGGGGGGGGGGGGGGGGGGGAACCTATTACCCAGAAGGAGCTCCACAGTATCAGAGGGCTAACTGCAAAGATAGCTTTACTTTGCATCAATGTTCCTATTTAAATGTTTTGATCAAAACACATCAGTAAATTAAATGCAAAGGCTATATGTTGAGTAGAACAAAAGATACATTACATTAGGATTAAAGTCTTGGTATTAAGTAAAATATCTAAGCACTAATTTCTAGTTCTGTAATATTTCCACCAATACTATTATCTCCATTTAATTAGGACATAAAAGTAAGTAAAGTTAATTTAAAAGAAAATTTCGAACAGCATTCCCATTTGATTTTCTAGTAAATTAACACTTTAAAACCTCTAATGGGCATCTTCAAAAGAAAATGTTATTAACAAAATATGTGATAATTAACATAATTAAAACTCTCTAAAGTATACATTTTTTTTAATGGCAATTGTTCTGTTAAAAAAATATGCAACAGGAGTGAATCAAAAATCCCACTCCCCTCGTAATGTAGACATGCATTAGATAGCATAAACATTGGACAATTCCTCGTGGATATCCACTAACCTAGAAATTGCTAGCATTAACTCATAACAAGATTACTTTTTGTGGAACTGGATTAACTTTTACACAATCCCTTACCCCCAAAAGGAGCTCAGTAAATGGCTGCAAGTGCTCCAATACCTCAAATTATGCAGTTATTAATTTAAAGTAGGAGTATTTTCTCTGATCTTATCCCAAACGTATTCTAGTTCCCTCTTATTCCCTCCATTTTTTAACACCTATTCTGGGACACCAAAAATCATCAGAGTTATGTCGCACGTAAGATCAAACTGGCAAAATAGGACAATTCCTACTCTATTGCAGTGTCTGAATGAAAAGACTTCGTGATTTTCAACAGTTATGACATCAAGCTCCACGATGAGTAAATGTTTTGGTCATCCTCAGGCTGTGTGGATGCACCTCCCACCTGGGGAAACCATCACACCTTTCAGGGGACAAGCTTGATGACCTCAAGTGGATCTTTTATGCCTTCTGTACTCCCAAGAGATTTATACTTTCCAATCAGCTGGGATAAAAGCATGAAAAAGTTTAGCAACTTATCTGAGCTGTTCAAACCTCTTAAGCCTGCCAAGGGAGTGAGATATCTGACAAGAGGGCCTGTGCTTCTTGCTCCCAATCTGCCCAGAATTACCTCATGAACAGGCTCCCACGTAATTTCAGACAGGATGCAGCAATGTCCTTTCATATGTTAAGCTCAACACCAGGTGCTACATCACTGCTGATAACAGGGAATAAAGGCAACTTTCTTCACACTTGGCTTCCTCCCACATTTCATGGGGTGGGGCAGGGGGAAGGGGGAGGAAAACATGTGAACCTACCCCATTCTTGTTTGCTTATTTTATATTCACTCCATGGATGCAGAAAGGCTCAGATACACGTTACATCTTTAATATGCGGGACGAGTTAGACCAACCTCAGAACACCACATGGGCCAGCTTCTCCTGAAGGACAGGGAGCCAGGATCTGAGGGGGATCCCATGGCTGAGGCCTCACCAGCAAAGGCCCAGCCCCACCATACCTGAGCGAGGTGAGCAGGGCAGTCCCAGGATGGCAGCCAGGATCATCCAAGAGCTTGTGGTGGTGAGGCAGGTCCAAGGTCAGGCTGGGAACACAAGTCAGCATCAGCATCAGACCTGCTGAGGGTAACGAGGTCAGACACAGCCCAGGGATCACCATGGAGGTCCATAGTGACAAGACAGGTCCAAGTCCAAGCTAGCAAGTCAGCCCCTAGGTCAGGATCTAGATCAAGGCTATCCACAGCCAAAGAGGGGCACAACTGCAGCTGAGCCGAAGACCAACACTCCTCCAACAAAGCTCAGACAGGGACTGAGCTTAAATAACACACCTGGATAGGGGTGTTGGTGGAGGCCTCAGGTGAAGCTGATCAGGGCCATTAAGGCCTACTAGTGCACTCAGGGCCCTGGCAACCAAAATGCAATTTCTTCTGAGGTGATAGCGATGAGTGTCCCGCAAAACAATCATTTACTCAGTCCCAGGGGAGGAAGCCACTTCCCTGCACCTCCATCTCAAATTCATTTAAATAGAATTCGTTTCTATTCATTTCAAATTCATTTAAACCTCTCGCGTGCAGGTTTCCACATCCCCTACCTCACACCACTGTTCAAGAAGAAAGCTCAGCTCTATCGAGCTCCTGAGAAAAAAAGGTCTCGTGCTGCCCAGCCTCACAAGCATGCTGAGTGCTCCCGTGCTGGACAAACCCGTACGGGTAGCCAGTCAGGTGCAGAAGGCAGCATTTGATTCAGTGAGGGTCTTGTTGAACGGCATGCCTTAGATCCCTCATCAGAGGATCCCAATGAGCACACGTCAGTGGTCCTGCTCATGCTGAGACATTGCTGCTGGGGAGGTGGGACTCCTGCAGGGCTAATGTAGTTTTCACAGTCAAGTACAGAACAGGGACATGAGAGAGTTAACAACAACAACAATCTTGTTTCTCCAAAGAAAAAACAACTCATTTGCTTCAAGAGCAAGAACTGGCTGAGTATTTGGCTTATTTGCTATTTCACTAGACCTTTGCCAGCCACAGCTAATAGATATTACCACCTGAATCATGAACTGATTTACTAAATAACAGTCATGACATTCTAGTAGTGTAACCTTATAATAAGGCAAATATTTGCCACCATCTGCAGTAAATTCAAAGCATCTGCTGCAACTTTTTTTGATGAAAGTAAAGTAGCATACCCCACTGTAAATTCTTTTGATATTGTTATTACCATATTCTGTGATAAATAAAACAAATGCACAAATACAGCTCAGGCTAACAAAATAAATCAGTAAAGCTTAGCAACTGTTTTAATTATTATTAGAAGCACTTTGGCATTTTTCTTATCTGTCACCTTACAGAAATATTTTACTCACCATGGAAAGCAAAGCTTTTCCTACTCTTTGAATATCTAAGAAAAAAATTTTGAAAAAAGCTGTTTTTCTTTCAACCTGGGCTGGAATTTTTCAAAATAACTCAGAAGTTACTCAGTCTCTGCTTTCACTGAAATCTGCACAGCTTCTCCCATTGCTTGGATAGGTAGAAGCCAGAATGACGTGCTTTATAAAAATTCCAGCTCTAGGTATCAATGCTGTGTTTATCACCACGTTATCCAGGAAAATATCACTCTTGCACTAAGCGTAAGAGTTTCTCTCTGTCCACTCACTAATGGCAGTTTGGCTGATTGTGGGAAAGCCAGCAAATCTTGCTTTTTTGCTCTGTGGATGGACAAATTCCTGGGCATTTTTATCTCTTGTGGAAGGGGTTCAGTTACAGTCAACTGGCCTTCATCCAGGTACTGATCTTTCCCACGCAAGGCAGAAAGCTGGAGACAGAGTCAATTGCCTCTGATATAAAGAAGATGTGCAACACCATGTTGCTAGAGTCCCAGTTGTCACACAAACTCTACCAGCTGTTTAAGAAAGATGCCGAGTAAGATGACATGAGACCAAAAAAAAAAAAGTGCACTGTTGGAAAGACAAATAAAATTACCCATTACAACCGTTCCAGAGGAGTTGTTTTTTTCTGAAAGGAATGAAAAGCACCATCTCAAAACCTTTTTACAGCTCTACAGTAAAAACGGAGCTTCAAAACGAGCAGTGGTAATAATAACAGGAGTTGACCCAGCCGCAGGACCATAAATGTTAGCCAATATCCAAAAAAGACTAGACCACTCATGACTATAAATGTCATCGTTTTTGATTACATCATTGCAGAAGCAGGATTCAAGATACTTGCAATAACCAGATGAAGTCGGAGTTAGCTATTTATTAGCTTTTCAGCTAAAAAAGGTAAAAGCCCTACACTATTTTCAAGGAGTGGGCTACAAGGACATAGGAATTTCATCCTTTAAGATGGTATTGGAGGCCTTGAAGTAGGCATAGAGCCCAGAAAGCACATCCTGCTCTTATTAAACCTGTTTCAGGGACTAACCTTTTTCATAACTATTAACCACCGTCTAGCTTCCAGACTAAATAAATTATATGTCTGTTCACCTTCCTTTGGGCATTTAAACCCATATTTTGAAGTTCTTTCAGGTTTGTTTCATGGTGGTGGTTTTTTAGCTCTCACTTCATACATAGGATTTTCCTACCTTCTACTCATGATTTTAGCACAATTTTATTCCCTTATTCCCTTTCAGCCTTGCTTTCACTATGCTAAACAAACTATACTCCCACAGGAGATAAACCCCGAGTATCCTAGGAACCCTTCTCCAAATTCATCTTCTTGAACACGGTTGGCAAGAATTAGTGCATGGGGGTATCTACAGAGGGTAGATCTCCTTTCTCTCATCCAAGAACACTTTACAGAGATACTTCACATTTTTCAGTCATCCCAGAGCAAATACTACATTCCAGTCTCCCTCCTACTTATCTACTTCTAAATAATGAGTTTACAATGGAAATAGGATATTTATGAGTGTAACTTTACAATTTTCATTAGTACATTTAATTCCTTTTCTTTCACGTACCTTCTCACAGTTATCTTAATTTTCCCATGGGAGATTTAAGGCCTTCTCCGTATTGTCAGTGCACCTCATTTTTCCCTATCAATACAAGCATGCTCCAATTTTCATGCCAGCACCATTAAAGAAAAATTTTCAACCAAATCCAGTGCCAAAACTCACTAATGAGACCTTCCTCTAGTCACTTGCTTTCAGCATGGTAGTATCTCTTTTAGTATAACTGCTTTCTCTTTTACCAGTTCTGACCCACGTTATGGTTCTATTAGCTCCCTCCTTAACAATTTAAATTAAGAATTGCCTATGTAACACCATAGAGACCTCTAAAGATGCAATATAGCAGATCTAACTAATTTCTTTTGTTTGAAAAAATAGTTTAAAGAGGAATTGATCAAAAGAGACTTACATGAAGTACTTTTAGTAAAGTTATATTTCTTTTCCCAATCTTCCTTCTTAACTAAATATCCTTTCTTTTCTTATTATTGAGTTTGGAATTTGGGATACTCAGAACCATCTCTTGTTAAACAAGATATGTAGATATTTGTATGTCCCTAACTCCTACTCATCTCAATGTTTAATTATGAGTTGCTCATCTTCAGCCACTCCTCTTAAGCGAACAAAGAGTTTTTTGAGACAGCATGACACTATGAAATTCCTGGAGTCTAGAACATGCTCCAAAAGTACAAGGTCCTCCCATAGAAATAATTTGCCATTACTGAGCAGTCAGGATTTGAAGGAAGGCATTCTGGGTTGCCAGCAAGATTTACAGCTCAAGCTACCATTGAGGGATGTGATTTAGTGGCTCATATCAGGTCAATGATGCAAAGTGTTCAGGTCCAGCCCCCAACGGGGCTTATATGACTTTTGCACCAAAACCTTTCTGATCATGTTTCTTCACCTCTCATGTTTCAGTTTCCCTTATTTTTTCCCATCTGCCCTCAGAGCACAATGACAACTGAAAGCTGGGGACTTTTAGAACACAAAGCTTCCAAGCACTCCGCATGTCTACAGGGATCATAGCAACAACCATCCTGAGCATTTGTTAAATTACCAAGAATTCACTTTTATTAAAATGATGGGTCCTCAGCTTTTGGAAGCACGAGACTTTACAGCTATGTAAAAGAAAAGCCAAAGCTTTGGACAAGCTTCCCAAACAGAAAGACGAACACTGAACTGTACTATTTTCTCTTCCAAATTTCATCTGTCTCTAAAGCCCAAACTTCTTCAAACTATTTTCATTACACTGTTAACTTCAGATATTTAATTAATTTGCACCAAAGTCCCCAGTATTTTCATTCCTTAGCATCCTGCTCAGTGTGGCCCCAGAGTAAAGAACACATATTCACTCTCTTAGAAGCTAGAGATCTTACCATATTTAACAAGAAGCATCTCTGACAGTAATTGAGTTTTGTATCAAGGTAAATAAATGGTAAGATCATAAGAACATACTCTAGTGGCCACATGCATCCTGCAAACACTAACATCAGAGAGCGAATTTAACATACAGTCTCAGTGGATATGAATTTTCTGTAAACAAACAATCTGAAGAAAGCCTCACTTTTGTCATCTGTTATTCCCATCAAAGAAAAATGAATATTCTGTTTCATACTTTTCCTACCAGGTGGCTTCATTATTTACCACTAGTCTTTTTTCCCTCATCATGTGTGCAATACTGTAATATCCTCAATGACAATGGACTGCCTTTCTTTTCTCAGTAGTAGCATTCAATGCAAATTATCCAAATTATTCAATATGCTAGAATGATGGTACTTTACAAGGGTACATTGGAAGACTCATTCCTCATATTGTTTGAAACAACAGCTTACTTCTACCAAGATACCAAGTGCACCCCTCACAGTATTTATTCCCACAAGTACAGGGCACAGAGTGGAGCAGCAGACAAGGATGGGAACAGTCACACTGAGATACCAGAGGCTCCAGTCTTCCCAGTCACTGAGCACATGAGGAACCTTGGGCAAGTCACTTACTCTCTCTGTACACTGGCTATCCCTCTGTAATATGGAGATAACAGTGCTTCCTCCCTTCAAACAAAGTGCTGGAGGCATAAAAATTCTTAGTCTGAGAGGTGTAAAATCTCTTGATGATGAGGTAAGTAAGTGCCTTGAGCAAATAGTGGCTGGATAACTCAGACTGAAGCTTGAGCACTGTGTTTAAAGAGTTAAGTTCAGAGCAGAGAAGGCAAAGGCAGGCATGAAGGGCTTCCTTCTACACACCTAGAAATCAGTGGCTTCAGCAGATACAGGACCAGCCTCTAAATGCTGAAGCTATGCTAAGGTGTCTGCTAAAGAAATACTTATTCTGACCTGGAAAAAAAGAAAGGCAAATGCCGTGGCTTTGAAATAAAAGAGCAAAAAGAAAGAATAGGCTCAGGAGGGTTTATAAATCCTCTTAGGCAGCCTCTCAATATTCCGTTTCCTATAAGTTTTGAGCAGGGCTTTAGCAAATTTCAAGGAGGATGGTCAGACACTATGATGATAGCCATTTCTGGCTTCATCCCGATTAGAATGGCAGTCAAGTTTGATGGGGTTAACTCATCAGGTCCAAACAAACCTCAGTATAAATATAACCTTATTGTAGTACTTCTACTTAGGAACAGCCTTAGTTTGCTTTAAGCTTATTCAGTTATAGCTTTGCTGGATACCCAAGGAAACAAAGTAAAAATAGATTTATAGTGACACCAAGAAAGGAGCTAGGTTTGGGTCAGGGTGCAAGATTCAGATGACCTTCCTAGTCAAGATGAAGCCTCTAAAAACTTTTTTAAAAGTCATCATTGCTATCAAATATTCTAGTGCAAGACAAGGAAATGAAACGTTTTGGAAGGATTGAACCAGCAGGGCAAAACCTAGTACTGGAGACAGCCCTTTTGTACAGCTCTGGGATATAAAAGGGTCAAAGTGCTCCTTCATGGAAAAGGACAATTGTGAAGGCAAAGAACAAGCTGGAATTGTTCAAGCTGCTCCACCTTGTTGTAGGGGGCTGACACAATCCCCAGGCAGCTGTCAGGAATGAAACAGGGCAAAGACAGATCACAGCTACATTTGCCACCTTCCTTCCTCAGACCTTTAACACTGCATGCCTAACCCCAAGCCTCCTCCGCAGCACCACCGCTAACTTGCAGCAAACCACCTCATGCTTATAAGATTCCAACAGCTTCCCAGCCGGGGAGTGCTCTTTCCCTCCAACTACACAGCATAGTTTGCAGTAGCTGCATCATCATTTGCTTACCATAGTCACAAAGCCCGCTCAACCTTTTCACAGCCATATCACAAAGACGGGAGATGCTCTTGTATGACCAGATGTGACAATGCCCCAGGCTGTATTTCCCCCTTCAAATACCCACCACAGAACCACTGCAAACCGATGGCCAGCCCTTGTAGCCTCCAGGTATTCACAGCACAGCATGCATTTCTTTTTATTAACATTTAAGAGGAGCATGACAGAGAAGGGGGTAGAGTAATCAAATCATTTGAAATGCTAGAGTCCTGCCAAGTTGTCCATGCTGTGCTGTACCCTACTACATTAGTTATAACTGCAAGTTGCTACCATCTGCAGTTGATTAAGCAAAAAAGGAGGTGAGACTTCCACTTCTCTGCTCAGCTGTATTCGTTTTGTTGACTCACATGCCCTCTCACCCCTTCTCCACTGGCTTGCTGCATGGCATTTGACACTGAGGTCCTTCCCCACCACTGATGCAGGAACCATCTCCCTCAGAATCAGCATGCACAACAGGCCCTACTCCTGATCATCAGTAAGGACAGAGCAGGACTGCTTGTCCACTCCACCCTGACCTACCTGCTTGCATCTGCTCAGGGTGGTGTAGTCTCTTGTGATATGCTTCCTGGAGCTCAATAAAAAGAAGACACTCGCAACATGCAGAAGGAAGTCAAGTGTGAAAGTCTGTCCCTGTATGCTCCCCTCCTTTTTAAGATCCTAACTCCTTACAATCCCAATAGGAAGTTGGAGTCTCTAAACTCCAGTTTACCCAGAGTGAAAAATAAGAATCAGGAATCCCTAGCTCTTTTTGTAAATGTTGCAATATCTCTAAGAAGCTGACAAACACCTCTGTTCAGCTGGCCTGACACTTATCTTTGAGGTTATATTGCCATTGTTACTGGTGATAAGGGCCTTCCATATAATACCAGCAGAAAAGCCACTGGTGAACCATCTCTGCATCTTGGACTGTGATAGGAGTGTACCAGATGTACATTTTAGAAAGCAGAGCATGTATCAGCCTCCTCATAGAGCCCTGTCAGAACATTTGATTAACAGTGACGTGCTGGAAATCCTAAGCAAAAAACACAGCCCCTCACAACTGTTCTACCAGATCAAAGCCATGTGGCCACAGATACTCAGCACCAAATGTAGTTTCTGAAGCTCTTTTGCCACCCTGAGTGTTTCAAACCAAAAAGATTTCAGGCTAACAGGAAGTTTGGGAGTCACGTTCTCATAGCCCCTGAAGTTTAAGAGACAAAAGATTCACCTTAGACTGCAATGATTTGAAAAATGCTAAATCTACAATGAATACCATATTTAAATTACTTGGGATAGAAGGAAGAACAGGCTTTCCACTCCTGCTCCATGACCCACAGGTTAGTGGACTAATACAATAAAACAATAGGTTTCAATAGGAGTCTCAATACAATTAAAATCATAAAACTAATGATGATCTGTTTCAGATGAAGCCAGTGATGAAAATAAAGCATTAAATATTTTTCTCCATTTATTTAAGCACATTGAAGATGTCAGCCATGTAAAAGTGTGATTTTACATGTATGCATTTGCACGCACGCAGACAAATCTATGTAAAGAGATCCATTTAAAGTCACTAAAATCTTGTGCTACCAGATTTCACTTAGTCATACCAAGGAATTATACTAATTTCTACACCGAGAGGATTACTTTTGAAGCAGCTTAATATAGGTATCTAACAGAAAAAAATACTTGCTGAAACAGACTGTGGTATGCTACAGAGGGGAAAAAAGGCACAGATGTGCTTCGGAGTAGAGAAAGCAATAAAAACACTCACCAACTATCTTCCCTCCCATTCAGAGCTCCTTGAGAGAAAAACAAGTTAAACTTATAGTCTGTGCTTCAGTTCACTTTTTGGAAAAAAACATGAAAGACGGGTCAGAGATCCTCAGGGTCACAGGGCAAAACTTCCAAGTCATTGTCAACCCTCCACCAAGCCACAAGCTAGCGCAAACCTAAGACTTGATAATTCCAATTCACTCCCCCTAAAGGCATGCAGGAGCACATCAGTAGTAAGCCCACTGTCCAAGGACCTGGGTGGGTGGGTGCTCTAAAAGCACCGATGCTCCACAGGGTCAGGTCAGGAGTGGACAGGCAAGGAAGTGTCGTGCAATTATCTCCCAGTGGGGAAGACAGTTCAGCATGAGATACAGAAATAAAATTAACTCCAGCCATAGAAGAGTAAGAGGAGGAAAAAGACTGAGTAAGTAAATGACACACTACTGAGAAAGTTTTTTTTCTCCCATCTCAGCAGACTTTAGGAAGGCCAGCAACACAACTGTGTGCAATTGGTCATTTCCAACTAGGCTTCCTACCTTGTTTTGGAAATAAGCTTTAATTAAAGTGTGGGAAGACAATGGTGTTACGTCCCGTGGATCCTCATGATGCTCTCCTGAGTCTTATTTTACCTCTAAAATGAAATTATGTGAAGAATTTTCCCTATGGCAAGACATTCCAGTCTGTCTTGCCACTGTGCTTTGAAAACATTTCTCCAGTATCTAACACAGCAAAACCTCATCTGCTGTTAAGTGAAACTGTGTGATCTGAAAGGACAGATTTGAAAAGAGGGAAGGAGACCAGGATTCAGCTGGAATTTATATTTAGGAAGACACCTGCTGTTGAGGTGAAACAAACCAAGAAGTAAAGCATTTCAAAGGTCTTCATTACTCTACCCATTCATTGTCATATCCTTTCCTGTCAAGAATCTACCCACATGCAAGAAAAGCAGGTGACCCACAAACATGATGGCCCCTTCACCTTTTCCACTGCATTGGACCAGCATCAAGGGGGCCACAAACCAGTTCAGGATTAGAAAAGTTGCAAGGCAGGTCCAACAAAGAAGTACCTGTTCCAAAGGCTTATTTCCTGCAGTTCACATTATAACTGACCCTCAATAATTGACATTAATGATTCATATGACAGTAAGACTGAGGGATCAGCTGGAGAGTCATGGGGCCTGACACCCGTTGTAAAGGAAAAAAAGAGCTTGCAATCTAAGTAACAGAGCAGGAGAAAAGGATTTACCTTCACGCTGCAGACGGAGAAGCACACCACAGCCAGAATGAAGTGACTTGTTGAAGAGGAACTAAACCAGGAACTGAACACAGATTTCTCACATCTTAGTCCATTCCCTGAACCATAGCTGATTGTTTCCCACACAGCCTTGGAAGATTTTCACTACTACGTTCCTCTGAGGTTGCTGCACTTTGGCCCCATCCCACATGGCCCTGTGTGCTTTTCAATTCCCTTCATCTGAGATGGCTGTAACAAATGCTCTTCCCGTGGCCTCTCTGAAGCACTCTGTGGACAGGCATCTGTTATCCTGTCAAAGAAATAGGGCCCTGAAGTCCAGCTACCTTCTGCTCCCCACACCAATGCTGACAACCCTGATGTCCCATTAGGGGAGAGATGCTCTTTCCCAACCTCACGGATGCTCTGGCTGAACAGCTGTCCTCCCAAGGAATGTGCAGTCGAAGCAAGTCAGACACGCTCATTTGTAATGGCTGCAAAAGCCACATGCCTCTTCACTTTATCTAGAGACTCGGGCAAAACAACTCACGCTCATACCTATTCCTGTGCCTCTACCACTTTTCAGGCATAGGTCAAAGTCATCTTAGTAGTTCAAGAACCTTCTTCCTTTATATATGTTGTTTTCTCTGGCTCAGTCTCCCTCCGTCTCCCTCCGTCCAGCCGGTTCCCTTGTTGCTTAGCCAGTGTTAGAGTTAACACCAAACCTGTTACCAAAGTGTATCCCTCCATTCCTCCTTCCTGCCCACAACCTCTTCATCTCTGCAAGTGCCTCTGAGATCCCTTCCACTTCTCCCGTAACCTTTGAAGCTTAAAAAGCATCATTAGCACTCAATGTCTTTGCTCTGCTTCTGGGGAAGTTCCACGGCTCCAAACACCTTCTCCGCCAGCAGACTCAGCTGGATTGATTTCCCTTGCCTTCAACTCTCCCACTGTCCACAAGGGATCCCACTTGAATGAAAGCCAGAACCCCTGCTCAGGGAGCTGCATTAGCCATATGCTGTTAGGCCTATGCGTTTTGCTCAAAGTGCGATATTCAGCCACACACCGAGACTTCAGAGTCACAGTCAGAATTAATAAGGGACATAGGGACACCTTCTCCCTTCTCACCTTTGCTCATCACAACTATATTATGCGTGTTTATGCAGCTATTTTCTTGATGCCAACTGAGATATACACAGTCTAATAACACTGCAGTATATTATTTTTCACTATTTGTTTTCAGGCTGGAAAAATGCCATAAAAACTGCAACGAAAATTGAGAACAGATCCTTTCGGCTGGTGTAAATCTAGATACCTCCATTGATTTTGGTGGATTTATGACAATTTCAACAAAATGAAGATTCAACGCTTAAAATATCAAGTCATATATTTTGCACATCTTCCATACTCCTAATAAATTATTTAACATTATTTTCATTTCATTAAAACTTGAGCAACAAGGTATTTTTATATGGAAAGAAATTAATGGAGATCTTACTGATCTTGGACAAGTTTTTTTTGCATTTGACACTGGCGCAATACTTGAAAATTAGAGTGGAAAAATAGTATGGTCCCATTCAAGTATCTGCCTCACCAAACTCAGCTTTACCCCAAAAATGGGTAGATGAGGCCACATGCTAAGGATTTCACGCTATCTTTATTAAATTACTATGTGCTGATTCCCTGCCTTGCTTTTTAAATGTAAGGTGGCAAAGATCACTGTAATCTACATTTAATGAAACATCATATCTCCTGTGTATTCTCATTGATTGTATTTTTCTTATCATTTTTAAGAGAATATTGTGCTTCTGAAATGACAGAAGCTCCTTTCCTTGAAGAAACTCTTGCTGTCTGCCAGTGATCTTCTTGTTATATGCTTTGAGAGTCTGCTCCATTTGTAATTAGAGTCAAACTATCAGGGACTTCTTGAACCACAAAATAGCTGTCCAGCAGCAAAATTTAGTCAACACAATGCACCTTGCACTGCTTTCTTTGTAAGTGTCAGACTGATGGGATTGGAGTTTTGCTGGAGATTCACTCTGAGAACAGTGAGGAAAAAATTAATAAAATGAATTAATTCTTTTTTAAAAAGTGGGGGGGGAGCAGGGGGATTACTGAAAGAATAAGCTTTGTGAGAACCTGACAAAAATTGGCTGGAATTGCAGTCAAGCTGAACCACCCCAGGTAGCACTCCCAAGTAATGCAAGTATATTTATTGCAAGTAGGTATTCCAAATACGGATCACAGGATCTCAATTCAAGCCAGGCTTTTGCCCAAGTCCTCTTCTGAACAGGGGCAGCACTAGGATGTCCTGAAGCCTTGCTCTTTAGTAGGAACATTCTCCTGAATCAGGAGAATCCCAAATTCTGAATCTTCTGATTTAGAATCCTGATTCTGAATTCAGAATCTCCTGAATTAGAATTGTTGACATAACTCTTTTGTATACCACCACTGATCCTTTTGCAAATACAATAATTGTATTTGATTGCTTGTTTCAGAAATATATTGATATTTCTTCAAGGTTTTGGAAACAGGAACAGATGCTGCAAATTCCCTAATGTACTTTGTATGTCAGAATCTAACTAACCCCAGTGAAACTGCTGAATTGGGATCGAGTGCTTTGACAAGTGTTATTTAATGCTCTGGTCTGAGGACATGATGTTTGCAACGTTATCCTGAGAGAGGGGCAGGTTCTAAGAGCACTGACAGACTGCACTTCATTAGGGCAACCCCACAGTATCCAGTGGATATTACCATTTTGCATCTGTTGAGTGAAACTGGTTTGGTGGTATCATTCATTTCACTTCCTAAGGAATCAGCCTGTCTCAGCTCAGAAAAGTACCAGACATCACCTACAGTCTTTTCTGAACTTCCTCAAATCTTTCCTCCTTTTTGAGTTTTCACTGGTCTCCCCTGTACAGGTCTGACTCACTCTTTCCTTCTTCCTTTCTTTACACTGATCAGCCTCCAGGAGGGAGCTATGCCTTAGTCATGGCTGTGTAGACAGAAAGGCCCCAGATTTCTGGTTCCACCCTACCTATGTTTGACAGCAGACTGAAAACACAAAGGTTTCTGTTAAAGTCAACATTACTGCAAACATCTACATGTCATTATGTTTATATAAATGATGATCTTAGACACCTGGCTGGGTGCATCTTTTAGCACCCAACTCAGCACTATCATCTGGCCAAAGAAATAATGGTCCTAATTTGTTTTTCAGGGTACAAGAGAGGGAGAGCCTTCAGCCAGTGCTGCTCACTCCAGCCTTCAATCTGGCCCGAGACTAACTTAAAATCATCACTGTATTTGTTTTGAGTTTTTTATTTGCTTTCCTTTTTTTTTTTATGCTTACTAGTAAACAGTCAGTCTCCTGCAAGGTTCCTGCACTTCACCCCTAAATCAATGGAAAACAAAATCCTCCCCCTTTTTTTGAATAAAGGGGGTATCCAAAACAAAACAACATCATACTTGATTTCAGGAGCTAGGGCTTTATGGAAAATATCAAACAGCAGATTTTGCAGTCCCTTTTTATCATTAGCCAAATACAACCAGCCTAAAAAGTGACCTTAGCAGTCATATCAAAACAACAGGAGGTCCTCCTTTCTACACATAAACAAAGAGGGACTAGGGACCATTGAAATAAAATCCCTCATCTCAGTAAAGAGTCATTGGCCCTGTTCATTGCTTTTGGGAGGAGGGAAATACAGCAAGAACAAAGTGTCCAGTTATGTTGATTCTGATATTTGCCAAGCACTTGGGATCAGGTGGTCCAGACAAGGCGCAGATTAGAGTAGCTAAACATGAATTTTTCACTCTATGCCATTGTTTCAGGCTTTGAGGAACAGCAAGTAACAAGACAAAAGGTTTTGAGTCTAAAACCAAAAAAGTACTCTAGGATTCTGAAATTTCAGTCCAGGTGGAAGTAAAATTTATGATGCCTACACTATTCTCTTCATAATGTTCCCTAAGGCTCTAAACCAGCATGTGTCCTGCACCTCCTCAGACCTGTCATTTGGTCCTGAGTTCTCCCAGTGAAAGCCTTCCTGACCAATGCTGTAGTCGATCTTCCTCCAGCCAGGCAGAAAATAGCAGCAACCATCCCCCGAATCCATTTTCTATGCTTTGTTTTTGGCTTGTAGGCCAGTTTCTTCTGGCAGGCCTGTGTAGGTGTTGCCAGGAGTTTGAGCTTTGGGTCCCTCTAGGCCAATGCCTACAGAGACAGAAAAGAAAAGGATTAGCCTCAGGGCTGGCTGGACAGGAGAGATCTTTCATTTTCTGTAACAAGCCCCAGGCAAACAATCTGTGCTTCTGGATCTAGCAATGGAGTCTTCCCCTACAGCACACTATGGTGCTCCCATCTTATGGCCCCATATAATGGGACCAAATGCAACAGCAACCTTTTGCTTCTCTTCTCCTAGGAGTACTAGATACTACAAAGACCTTTTCCTCTGTACTGTACTTATACTTGACCTTTCAAAAAGGATCCAGTGCATACCTTTGACAAGCAAAGTTATTAATTATAATGCAAAGCCTGCACAGAGATTCTCAATCTGAAATAATTTCAAAATTGTAAGTACACACAAAGCTTGTAACATTTAAACATTCGCACCCATATCTTCACCCAGAAGGCTCTTGAAGCATTTTCCCAACATAAGTTTTTTTTTTTCCTTTTCTTGGTAACTACATCTTGTCAGAGATATGAAATGAAATATTGGTGTCTTCCATTTGTGAGTTGATTATAGCTAATGGAATCCTCATAATTGTAGGATTTTTTCTTCTTCTTTTTTACTTCATATTATCCAATCATGGAATGTAGCAGCACAAAATACAGTCTTTATTCTTTATTTCATTCAATATAGTAAGTATTCTGAGTAGCCCTTACCGACAATCTGATTTCTCACAAAGGAATATTTGCAAGGTGAAAGATGGATATTCTGTGAAATATTTTACTTGTCATCAGTTTTGTGTTCTTATATCTCAGACTGAGACATCCTCTGACAGATAAGTTCAGTCATCAGAGGGAAGACTAGCAATGCCTTTCTCAAAGGCAAGACCACACTGCTCCCGTGTGGTTTCTGTGGAAAACAGAGAATGGGCCGAAACAACACTGTTCTACAGAGAAACTCTTGGTTCCCCGCTTGTATAAATCGGGAACTTCATGTGTTTCTTAGATGGCACTATGCATTCTCTTGACACTTGACAAAATAAAAATGACAGCAGCAAATTTCAAGCAGAGACTTTTTTAATCCACTGTAATATCAGTGCCAGTACAAAATTCCATTGACTGGTGAGGCATTCAACCGCTCAATGCTTGGCAATTAGCACATGGCTAGCCGTTTCACACCAGAAGTAAAGACAGAATCCTGCACCCGCTGAGATCATCTCCTCAGACACTAAAATCAGAAGGCTGGTCTGCTTCACACACGGGATAGAGATCAGCATTACACCTGCTGCAGTGAGGCAGCACCAGTTTCCACAAGAAATGCTACACATCAGCACCCGGAGCCGTAGTCTGTGTCAGGCAGTGTTTGCCATTTTGCTGCTGTTCTTGCACATCACAGACAGTGGGCACGATTCCTGCAAGGATTCAATCCCAAATGCTGCAAACATTTTTAGTAAGAGTGCAAATATTTCCCTCCTGAGAGAAAAGTCTGAAAAGTCAAAGGCTATTGATGACCAAATACTACTCCAGCAGAAAGCACTTCCAGGATCAGGTCCTTAATTTGCAAAGTATTTAATCCGTAATACACACTTACATCAACTGAGGTGACAGACACAGGTATTATGGAATCAGAACCATTAATTCCAACTACAATAGAAAAATGACTGGAAAAATAATTGAATGCTGGATAGACTTGTTCTTTGAGTATTTGTTAAGACCAATAGCATTTCCTGTAAATATATGACATTTAATTCCTTTGAGTTTTACACAGCTAATTTTATATTAATTCAATGGATTCTTTTCCCAGTGATCTAAACTGTTCTCTCATACTCAAACTATATCTGCAAACAGATGGTGAAAATAGCTGTTATTTTTCAGAGTAAGAGTATTTTTTAACATATTCCATCAGAAAGGCCTGCTTGCCTTGAAGTCAAACTCAAAAGCTATTTGCCCTTATCTGGGGGACATGCAGACAGGAGGGAGAAGGGGAGTAAAAGAGATCTAAAAGAGAATATTTCCATATAGAAACAAACTTTACAGAAGAAACCTCAAACAAAACCCCAAAAGCTAACTCTACCCAACTCTCCCCCTTCCCCTTTCTATGGAAAACCAGCAGACTGACAGCTCATAAATAGAGCAGACGAGTTCAGCACGCAGAAGGTGAGAGGGAACAGAAATTCCTACTGGATTGTGGAACCAATAGCTATCTCAGAGCCTGTTACTGTATCATCTCAGATTGCTTGCAGGCCTTGTTTCAATTAAAAAAGGTATTTGTGAATCAGACAGAAACGTGGTATCTTACAACTGAATCAGAGGATCTGTCAACGTACTGGAGAGTTTACTTTTAACATGTACCAGGTCTTAACCACGCGCACACAGAGGACAGAGCATAATGAACACAGACTTAAAAGTTCAAATGGTTCATAGGCCCTCAAAGGGGATGAACGGCTCTGAAGGAGACGTTATGGTGCATCAAGCAAATCCTCCTTAGTTCACACAATTATTGACCCAAGACATCACAATTATTCCTTCAGAGCCATTAAGGGTCAAATGTGTTAATCCCATTGCCAGCACAGATTATTTGTTATACAGTTTAGTGAGTAGAATAAGGAGGATGTTATATGGGAACCACACACACTCATCATATGGAGATGACCTCTCTTCTTTGCGCCAAATTTCAGTCTTGATACCCAGGGGCTTACACTAGTGATAAGACACAGTGAGGGCTGGAGCAGGGAGTCAGAGCAGCAGGGAGAGGTATGGAGCCACCAGTAGGCAACGTCTCCCGTTGGGACAACACAGCTGCTCTCCTCCCCTGGTTCAGCTGTGCGCTAACCCGCACAGAGGTGGAGAAGAGTCATCTTCCTTCTAAGTGCAATATGCTCATGAAGCACACAGGAACAGCTGCACCCCTTCATTCCCCCTGGTACAGGGAACTGCTGTCACCAAACTTTCCACCTGAATGCAGGGAAGTGTTTCTGTATCCTTCTACATCTGCAAAAGCCAGTGGCAAGCAGAGGTTTAAGCAGAGATAAACCTGCCAGCTGTACCAGCTAAGGGAAGACAACTCCCCTGGCATGCTCTGCAACCCTTATTACAGCACTACCAAGTAGCCAAATCCACAAGAGCTAGCATGTAACTGCAAGACATTTCCGTGCGCCTCAGACCTCTCGGACGAACACACAAATCTCCCAGCTGCCTACTCCAAACAGCTTTGTGTACATTTTTCCTCAAGACACCCACTTGCACCCTCTTTTGTGGGCAGCACCTTAAGGAAGCAGCTTGTCCCAGCTCAAAGAGCAAAACCCACAGTGAAGAAATCAAGCCTTCATCAGCCTTTCTCTGTTGAAAAACTGCTGACGTGTAACAGCTGTGACACAGATCAAGAGAAATCAGCATTTCTGAAGTTACTCCTTTCTACCCTATGCTAAAATTGACATAACTAGTCCATTCAAACTTATTTAATCTCAACAGGGGAATTCTTTGCCTTCTTTAAAAAAAAGGAGAGCAAAGATAGCCAAGGTAGGAATTGCTTGGAATGCCTAAAAATAATTTAAAACTATTCTTTAGGTCTCTTGATTTCACCAACAATAAATAATCTGCTGAAAATCTAAGCTGAAACTAAACAACTTTAGGCTATATTGGGCTGGTGATTTTTGACTGAACTTGCCATGATATCCTTCCTGAAAACAATGGCACAAAATGAACTATGAAGCAGGTCATCTCCTCAGTGGAGGTAAATGGGAACTGTGCCTAACCCAACAATCCACCAGCTGTGGAATGACTGCCATTGGATACAATATGCAAAATATTTGAGACAGTAAAAGAAATGATCCTTTAACGCTGTAACAATTTGCCCAAAATCACTCCAAAACACCACATAACTCACCCTATCATGACTGCAGTCTCCTGCATCATTCCTGTGGCACACAGATACACTTTTAATCATGGAAAAAGCAAAGAGGATGTACATAAAAATAGGGCACAACACAAGGATGCATATAAACCATTTACTGCATCATCTCTCACTACAGAAGACTACCCTGCAGTTCCTGCTTTGCTCTGCTACTTGTAAGTTGTATAATTGCTTGTCCCATGACAATGCTACTTCTGTTGCCTCCACTCACACTGTACATTACTCTCTGTCCTGTAAGATATACACATATATGCTAATATATTATTAATATGGTAACACAGGGCCTCATTTTCTTGCAATTTTTTAATACTGAATGGGTAACAGCTGCACTGCAGCTTCTGTTAAACTGTTTTTCAGTAGCAGAAAACTTTCAGGGGAGCTGGAGAAGAAAAAAAGTATCTTCATTTGGGGCTTTAATTGGCCTCCAAAATGTCATCAAAATATTGCTTAAAAGATGCATTTTTGCAAAGTGTGGGAAAACTCTTCAGTGATGTTTGGGTTATTCACTTGAGGGGAAGAAAGCAGATTTTGGCTATGCACACACCTCAAGTTGCACGCAAGCCAAGCACATATAACTTCCCTTATAGATATCTGAACGTTACAGAGACTGGGAGGGAGATGAGAGGCAAATGAAGAGAGAAATACAGGAAGACAATAATTTTAGCACACACCAGACAAAATTTTACATTTGCTCTTCCCTTAGAGATATGCAAAACTTCAGCAAGTGAGCACTGCAAGCTTGTAAGCAGGATATCTGACCTGCAAAGTCAAATTTTATAGTGGCACCAAAGCATTTCACAGCTCCTAAATAGTGTGAGTGGAGAAACTGGATTCTCTCCTTTCAGTTCTTTTTGTAAAGGCAATGAAGTCCAGATTCAGCAAAGTACTTGAACAGGTTCTTAAATGTTAAGCAAGAGTATTATCTCAACTAACATGTATGCAAGAAGTCAGAAGATTCAAGCTAGGCACGCCTTGAAAATATTTTTTTAATCGGTATCACTCATCTGACTGAGAGCAGATGTGAAAAATGAGTAAATACTAATATGGGGGCTATCATCCATTTTCCCTCTTTCCTAAAACCCACAAATCCACAACCGTACTCGACCATGTTGGGCAAACAAAGATTTTCCACTTGCTTGTTTTTATGAACAAGAAATTCAAAGTAATCTTTTTCTTATAACTGCTCTCCTGTGATGGGAGGAAAACTCTTGTTATGCTTTTATCTTGAATTCAGTAAGTCCTGTGAGAGGTGATTGTTTACACTTGGCCAAATGTTTTCACATTTGTGCCAATTTTAAAACCACAGATTTGTTCTTTGCAGTGATTATCGATGCTGAGATGATGACCACGTTCTGTGTTTTCTCATCTACTTACAAGTATAGCTGTTTTCTACCAAAAAATTTCCTTTTAAACCTGCAAGTAAGACATCTTTCACATACAACCCAAACTGAACATAAACAAAGGTACTTGCTAAAGGCCTTACTTTGTGGTTACCATTATTCACAATAAATGTTTTCAGTTTACCCTAGATGTCAAAAATAAAAATTAAAAAATCACATCTGTATTTTCACAAGCTAGTCAGAATCTCATGTCACTATTCATAATTTATTATGAATATCAGTCCCAGGTACATGCTGTTGGAAATGCTCAATAAAGATCAAGACTATGGACATGATTTGCTGCCATTTACACCAGTACAAAAGAGGCATATTTTATAAAACCAGAAGAAGAGAAAGATTTGGCCCAGAACTTCAGATGCATTTTTAGTTGGAGGAATTACAATAGGGACAGAACAAGCCGAAAGGGCTGCTGTATGCCTTCCATTCCATATTTCCTCTTGGGTAGCCTTAAACCGTGGCCCCATTTTTCCCTTCTCTCCACTTTCTAACTATTTCAGGTTCTGGAACATGGGCTGATTCACACTGATGCCCAGATCTCATCTTAGCATCACTGTTAATACCAACTACAACAGCTGAAGTACCCCAGCAGTTATAAAGGCACCAGGGCAGCAGGTACTTCAGAAAATGTAGAACTTAAAGCATGTGAGTAGCCCCCTTTACTTCAAGGGGAAGTGGTCTGATAGAACAGGGCTATGAGGGCCATAGGTCTTTTCAGGATACAGGTAAAACTGACACACATATATAAAAATTACTTTACTACTGTAAAGGATCCCTGATATCTTTCAGTCACTTTTCATTACTAGAAAGAGTTTCTCACTGCTCTCATCTACATAACTGTTTCCTCATCATGAACCTTTATTATGATATAGCTAGTTTAATGCTGTTGGTCACTGAAATTAACTATTGGGTGTTTATTGATTAGAAAATGCTGGACAGTAAGTTCCTTTTTCAGACACTAACAAATAACCTCATCACCAGCATTATACATCTTCATTCCTGCTCATCTCATTCCTGTTCAGTATAGGACACACTAAACTGCTGCCACAACAATACAGAAGTTGCAAGACTCCCCTCTTCAGAGCTTCTATAGCACAAGAAGTCTCTTTAGTTTTGTAAGATGTTATGGGCAGGCTGGTGAAACTGCTCCCCGAGGGCACTCACTTCTCTGGGGTGAGCATCAAATAACTCGATTTGAGAGCCTTCTCTGCTTTCTTAGCTGATCAGGAATTTGAAACAATGCATGCTGCTCTAATAACCTACTTCATCTTCCCTTTTCGTCTTCAAGGAGTCCCAAAAAAGAACAATTTGCCAAGAAAGCAGAAATTGAACTGTGGCTCTAGAAAGTAATTCCATAGAAAGACTTCTGCTACATGCAAAAAGCCTGCACAGAAAACCACTGTGTACAAAGCATTGTGAGTGGAAGGCCTTAGAATAAATGTTTCTTTATAAAAGGCCCACAAAGAAGAAAATAGACTACTGAAGTAATCGCTGCATCAAGAGATTTTCTGCATGAAGATCATCGAGCACAACAGCTTCTTCTCACCCCTTTTGCAGACCAGCCCGAGTGGTTTTAATCTCCCTTTTCTCCCTATCACAGCACAAAAAGGTTTCCACTGCAAGTTCTGAGACTTGAGTCTCACTCTGAGCTGCACTGAGCTGCACAAAGCAGATGCTGAGCTGACAAGCTCACTGAAATTTCTACCAAATTTCTGTGAAACATGCCCATAAATAAAGTCTGTCAACACTTGCTGTTCTACCCTGATTGCCAACATCTCACTATTCTCAAAATAAATACCTCCTACAGCTACTTTTACTTGCCTGGAGTACTACATGTTTAAATATTAGTTAAAAAATACAATTTCCAATGTGGATGAATGATCTTTGCTCACTGTTAAAGAGCTGAAGTCCATCAAACAGATCTGAAAGATCAAATCAAAGTAAGTTGCTATCTGTACATAGAACTGCTGGTCTTCAATGGACTTCAAATGCCAACCCATTCTGCCTCAAGTGATTTATGACAGCTGCTTCATCATCCAGTTTTGCACACAGTAGTCAGGAGTGCATTTCCAGGTTTTCTTAAATCCTGGGCAGAGGATAACTTTTCCATTATTTCATTATATCTTTTTTCTAAATGTCTGAAAATCAGAAGCATTCAAAAACTAATTCAGGTAATCATGCATAAAAGGAGGAACACATTCAGTTGTAATAATCACTGCTTGAGCAAAAATCAAGCATCTAGAACAGAATATATATATCCCATTTCAGACCATTCTTTCTTTACAGTTTTTTGGTTTTTTTTAAAAGAAAATAAGCAAGAGTTTTAAGGAACAGCAGTATTCACTGTTAGTTATAAACCAGCTAGCAGGTTGTAAAATACTAGAGGAAAGCAAACATACACCCCCAAACATCAGTTCATGTCTCAAACCAGATGTCAAGCATTCTGGCACTAAGTTACTGACAGATACACCAATACTGAGTTATCACTACAAGGAGTAATATTTCACTACAGGTGAGTAACTCTGCAGTGCAAGACTACTTTTACCCAACTATCACACATTTAATGGTACTTCTGTTACTCATCACCTGAAGAACTTACCCCAAGGTTTTTAATGAAGTGCATTAAGCACCCAAGATGAGATTAACGCAACATTTAGCAAAGAAAAAAAGAAAAGGGTAAAGATATCTTTGAAGAGGATTAATACATGTGGGTCCAGCCGGCAGACTCCATCCCAAAGACCCAGCCAAATATTAGGCCACCAAGTTGTAAGAAAATGCTGCTGTTTGATCATATCCTTCTTCCCTCAGCAAACAAACACCAAAATAATCCAGAGTTTACATTTTCTCTGTCTGTGGGCTCATCACAAATAGTAAAGTTCATCTCCTTCCTGTTACCAAAGTTGTAAAGAGCTAAACACTTGCAAAATCACTTATGACAGCAGGTCTGTATGGAAAGAGATAATTTCTGCCAGCCAACTCTTTAAAAGTATTAAGAACTTTAAACTGGGCTCAGGCCATGCCTCTGTTGGCTAGACTTTGACTATCAGATAGCCTGAGCAGCCACATTACCATTTCAGATAGACTCTCATCAGTAGAAGGAGAAATACATTTTACAGTATAATCCACTTTCTAACTCAACGCAGTTCCAGTTCAGCTGCCAATAGGTCCTTTCAGGTTAATAAGTCTCACTCGATTGCTCCAATATTAGTTATAAAGCCAAACTGAGCACTTTTACACAAGCAAACAAAACTGTGCTATGGATCACACCATTGCCAGCCCTTAACCAGAAGCTCAGGAGCCAAAATCCCATACCCAGCAAGAGAGAGGCATGTAACCGCTTTGGATTCAAATTCTTATCCTCCTATTTGATAAAGCATAGCACATCATTACAGCCATCTTTTCAATGAAAAGGAACATTTATTTTAGACATGCAAAAACAGGCAACTTAATTATGACCCTTCTGATGAGACAGTTCCTAGGTTTTCTATCAACATGTTCCCAGGCCCATTCCCAGGGGAATTCAGTGGTAACATGAAGAGCGTGACCGTTTATTTGGCTTAAGGAACACATTAATTTATAGGGCTTATAGAATTTAAACATCTGACGAATGACAGTGTGGTTGATTTTATTCATCAGCTAATTGCTTTGCCACCTGGAGCTGCAGCTTTCTATATTCAGCTTATAAAAGATCTGAAAAGGATCTCAATTATTCTTTAATTTGTTCCTTGAATATAAAGTAGGAAAATCTGGCTTAATCAAACATTGTCTCAATTCTGTTGGGATATGTCTAGTTACCTTATAACAAGGTAAGCTTTCATTTAATCATATGATATGATAATTCCCCACTTTCAAGCCAAGTATCCTCTTAGTTACAATCAATTTTCCACTGAAAAAATAAACATTGTCTCTTTACTGAAATCCCTGTAGAGGAAAATAGTCCTTTTAATGCAACTTGCTGTTAGTACAACTACCCTAGGAATTTTTGTGTTGGAATTCATTAAGCCCCCTCATTTAGCACTGACAGGTAAATTGTGATATCCCGAGTTTTTAGAAATGACTCTTCGTACACAGGGCAATTTTTGGCATAGTTGAAAAAGTCTGATAAAGAGCATTTGGGCAGAATGGTGGGATCAGCAAAATCTGGGTGTTATCTTTTATTTTACCACATAATACAATTTTATTTTATATGGCATACTCTGTGAAAATTGACTGCCCAATAGTCTTCGTACTTATTTTGACAGCAAATAATAAAGGGGAGAGAAGATATATCAAGTACAGAGTAGCTTTTATCCAAAGATTCTGTGTTTAAAAATTCTCTGTTTCCATAGGAAGATAGTACTAAAAAAGATATAACTGGGTCAGAGAGTCCTGCATAGTCACATAATAGATATTTGCCCACAGCTGCACACCCCAACAAAGCATTCCCCAACACTAGAGCACTTTCACCCTTTACCAGAGAAAGCCTAGATCTACAGTGAGCTATAGAAAGAGTGCAGGAGGGATCAAGAGTAGCCTACATCCCCAGATGAGTGCAGTAGTATGGAATTTGCTACCTGGAAATAGCAGGTTAAATTATGAAGTTTAAGATACCACTACGCTGAATGTTAAGCAAACATAAGGATGTGTTTGCATAGGAATAATTGAGAGGAAAAAGAAAAAGAAAGAGAGCAAAAAAGAGAGAAAAAGAGCGGAAAAAAACCAAATATGCAGAGAAATCCCAATGAATTTGAACTGATGGAAAATCCTTTCTTTAACCCAAACCTGCTGCCTGGTACAGTCATGAGTGCTGACCTAGACATAAGACTGAGGAGTCCAAAGGCTAGCCTGGCTGAAAGAAACATCCTGCTGATGAAAATGGCATGACAGGCACTGGAGAAATAATTAAATAAGGAGGTGACATGAGGAGAAGCAATGAAACAAGTTAAAAGCAAAACAATTTGTACTAAGTCCTGAAACACTGTGGAGCCAGAGGCAGGAAGGGATAAACTGAACCTGCTAGTGCTTCTACAGACAGAACAACTCATCTTGTCGCCAGAGCACCGAGGACCTGTAAGGCCTGGCCACAGAAAAGGCAGTGGCAATAGCAGTATAGAAGGAGGAGAGTTTGAATGAGAGAGCGAAGCAGCTGACACAGCCCCATCTGGACCACCATGGAGTGGTTTGGCAAGATAAACCTACTTATACAAGGAACATGCTTATATGAGCTCTCAGATGAGGAAGACGAGAAAAAAAAACCATGACACCCAATAAAAGAAGCAAGTGAAGATCAATCTAATGATATCTATTTTGCATCTCTGGCTTTACTAACATATGGTCCAGCTCCAATTGCCTGCCTTTATTTGCATAGGAAGCTCCTCATTTTGCATATCTGGAATTTCATAGCACTCTATGTGCACTAATGGCATTAACAATAGTGATATGTGGTATTAACATTATACTTTATATTAATTGTTTTTAATAAATTCTTTTAAAAATTGTATTTAGATTTGAACAATTTGAGCAACTGAGTTGCATTAAGGGAGAGCAGACACTGGTGAGGGACTTGGAAGAGAGGACTAACTCCCCCTGAGATGAATTTCTCCAGAAATTCAGATTCTCGCTTTCTGTGGAAGTCTTTACATGCAGCTGGAGAGCCACAGTATACAGCATGAATACAAACACCCAATGGCACTTTGAATTCAAAGGCCATTGACTTGAGTAAATACTCTAGAAGCAACTTGGGATTCTTGTCATAGAATGAGACAAGTGTTTCTGTATCCAAATTTTATACTCTGGATTCATGAGGCAGAGTGGAAGCTTTCAGCAAAGGAGCCTGGTATTTGGCAATGCTTCCTCGAGATCTCCCTGGAGTTCTCTTCTGTGGGAATATCAGTTTTGTTCCCCTCTAGCATCTGATGCACATATGAGGTTGAAGCAATAGCTGACTTCTCAATTAGCTTTGTTCATTGAGTTCAGGCAACAACGCCTATACTTTTAGCACCGAAAAATCTTTTAATCAGTCTCCCTGTAGTCTCAAAGAAAGCTGGATCTTGGATGCATTCAAGCCACTGTGAATTTCCAGTCTGTTTACTTGGAAATGATTCTGTAAAATGGGCATATTTCTAAAAAGAGGAAAAAAAATATTTCCAAAGCTAACACCCAGACACATTTTCTGCCTTACAAATATCAAAGACCCAAATATGTTTCCTCAATGTAACCTGTGGTTTATGTGTTATGCAACTCATAAACCAACCCAGAATATGGCAAACTCTGAATTCAAACAGGTTGAATAGCCACAAGCAGAATTTAGATCTAGACAGTCCGCAAAGACTACATTTCAGGACAATATTTAAATAATAAAAAAATTCTAGCATGGGCATACCACCAGCTAAATATTCATTCTTGCTTCCTAATGAACTTGCCTTTTCTGCCAAGTGGAATAATGCAATGCGATCTACAAAGCATCACAGAGCATAGAAAGGGATAAGGTCTGTCCTGACTTTTATACACTGCTAGCGTAAGAACTGAGCGTGCTTTAAGTTTTGTAAGAGTGTAAAAGCACTATGTCCAACAGAATGACTTCTGGCAGAAATCAGAAATACCTACCATATACTTACAACCGGAGTCATTATAAAGAACAGAAATGGAGCATCCTCTGCCACAGCTTTTACATCACCTACTAGTGCTTGCCCTACATTTAAAAAAACTGCCAGAAGCCAATTATGATAGCCATATCTATGTCATTAGGGTTCATATGTTTGTATATATTTAGTAAATACAGTTATTTGGAACTCAAGTGTGCTCTTTTGGTCTATTCCCATTCTCTGGTTATGAAAATAGCAAGAGACAACAGTAGCCCCATTAGATTTCAGCTAGCATCAGAGAGGCTGTCCTGGTCAACAAGGAGAGTGTACTTCATTCTCCCAAACATATGGCAGTGATCAAGTGGACCACTCAATTAGAGCGGTTCAGTACTCTCCCAACTTAATCTTTTTTTCAATGAATAATCTTTTGTTTTTTTAAAGAAATTCCTACCCATGAAAAACATATGTTTAATGGGGATTTGGGACAGCATTTCCCTTATTAAAAAAAGCTATTATTTTAATCTTTTAGCCTGTGTTCCTCTTTTTTTTTTTTCTCCTCCTTCTCTTTTGCCTCTAAAAACTGATAGGGAAAGTAAAGGAGTCCTATCCTCCCCTGTTTTCAGAAACTGAAAAGCCTTGAAAGAGTTTCATTAAAGAAAAAAAAGAAAAAGAGAGAGGAGGGAGAGGGAGAGAGATTTAAAATAAAAATAACTTGCGGAACAGATCAGATCTTTTTCCCAAGTTTCCAAGCTCCAAGCATTGCCAGAGCAAGCAGTATTTCCCAGGCTCAAATTAAACACCATTGCCAGTGGTCACCTCCTCTCACATTGATCTCCTTGCCAGCTTGCAGCCAGATCAGCCTTAGAGATCCTGACAGCACTGGCAAGAGATATTGTGATCTGAAAGCCCATATAGCTCAGGCATTTCTTTAAAAATGATCATGCCACATAAAAGTAGAAACTTAGTAGAGGGATGCAACTGCTGCTTCCCTTGCTTTGGCTGTTCTCTGAGTGAATAAATTGTACTCTTAAAGCACATCACTTAATTTTATTATAGCCCAATAATATTAACAGGGGTAATAATAAACTAAAGGTATGAGAAAGACCTCATTAGTTTTCATTTAAGCTCAGCATTCCTGACTTTTCACCTTCTCATCACACAGAAGACAGGAGAAAAAATAAGGAGGGAGAAAGAACAAAAAAATTGGGAAAGCAACATCCAAATTTTCTCTGCCAACCTCCTACCACAGCATGCAGGGACAGCTTTCCTACCAGCACTGGCACGTAACTTTAATTCATTGTAGGGCAGTCTCATTAAAATGGATATGCCCTGAATGGACACCACAGCTAGAAATTACTCATGAATCAGGTATACAGAGCTCAGCACCAGATTCAGCTGGGCTTATTAGATGAATGTATAATTCTCTCAGCGCCCCTCATTCAATGGATGCTATTATTTCAAGCGCCAACAAACCTGTCTTCCACAAGAATTTAGTACCTCCCCACTTTTACTGAGGAACAGATTTACCCCTGAAAGAAACACAGAAAAAATGTTGTTATAGGAAGAGTTATTTCCAGTATAGGAACATAGTCCACTAAATTCAAAATCTCTTGAAAATGCAAATGTTTATTTTATGTCTTCCTCACTGTGGATCTTTGTCAGAAACCTTGTTACCCCTTGACAAGGTAAGGCTAAAGACTTTGGAGAGAACATAATCTAAAAATGACCTGCACTGTGGAGAGAAGAAACCCAAGAAAGACTAATATGAAGAAGACCACCTGAGCAAAAGCAATACATAGCAGAGTTTGAAAGGCAATATTATTGCATGCACATTAGCCAAGCCAGTATTTTGTAGCAGACAATATCCCAGCAGAGAGCACAAAGCTGATAATCCTCGTACTACATAGCTCAGATCCAGGATCATTACATTAATTTGTGGGTATGATATTATGAGGATAGTTATTAATTAGAAGGAGGAACAGAGAAGTGGTCAGGGAACTAAGGAGGCTGTCTTCAAGAAAGATGGAAAATGGCATGCCTTCAGCTTGGATAGGCAACGACTGAGAAACTCCTAACAAGCCGCTTAACTTTAAAGGCTAGAAATCCCAGAGACAGAAAACTTGTTATTACGGTTACCGAGCAAGAAAAGGTACACAACCACGGACAGCTGAGAGGAACAGTGTTAACAAGTATCAAGCAAACTGGAGCTCTCCCTGCACTTCTCTGAACTGGTCAAAGAGGGTTGTGTCAATGGAGCGCATGGAGGCTAGACTCAGTGTGCTGCAACATAGCATTTAGGATGCCCTCAGGGAGAATTAACAAAAATTGAAAGCCACATCTACACTGAAGTTACAATAACAACACTACAACCTGCACAGGCTACAAACGGATAAAATGGATAAAAATAAATCCATGTCTGATTTATGCTCAACAATAAACCACATTTTTAATATAGCTGAAATGAGGCAAATTCTACCCCAAGTTTAAAATGCAAAAAGAGCTTTTGTTTTTGTCATTGGGCACTTGCAATATAAGCCAAGGAAAGAAAGAGTTGTGACCAATTCTTAAACAATAACCGTGACAATGGGATACTGCCACATGCTGGAAGTGTCCAAATAGCTTGAATACTCAAAGATCAGAAAAAAATTACTTTAAACACCAGCATTTATAGAAGACTACTAAAACCCTGGGTACCTGGTTTCATCTTTCTTTCAGTCCTCTCAGAGAGGACATCTCAGTGAAGGAATTCCAACTCCTTTCCCCCACAGCCCAAGCTCACTTGGATTTCATCCCGCAAACATGGGTAACAAAATTATCATTTCAGCAGTCCATGCAGGCCTACTGTTGGCAGATAGACCTCCCTGAGATCTATCTTGCCCTAACTATACTCAGACTGGTACCCACACTATCTTTAACCTTGCTTTGTTTACTAGTACTGTAATGCCCTTCCCAAATACTCAGATTAAAATACCTCCAGGCATGAGATTAGTCAGCTCTGGAGTTCCCTCTCACAGTAAGCTGCAACAGTCATATTGCTTGAAGATTTTAATATAAGACAGGACATGGAAAGCTACTGTAGGGAAAAATCTTGCCTCTAGGAAAGGTAAGTATGTTGAACATCCCTTAAATACACTGATGAAAATGGTTGTTGTGAGACCTTAACATTCTTTAATTTCAAGAATGAATTTTATACAGATCTTCTGGTTTTCTCAGTTGTGGATCTACTCTTCAAATTATCTGTTGATAAAGCCAGGACGAGAACTATGATTTCTTCTTAATCTATTTACATACACACAGAGCATTAAGAGAAATGTCATGTTTCAGCCCTTTCCTTAATTTCTACAGATTTTAACCAAAGCCAGAAGGCCTAATTTTCCTCCAGCACACAGGGGTAAAAAACCTGAAGTGGTCACACTTATGTTAATGGAATTGTACCCATATAAAACTGGTAAAGGTAAACCGATCCCTGAATGAGATTTTCAAGCTTAAACGGACTAGCAAAAGGCGTGTGCAAATGATAGTATATGGAATGTATGCAATAGCTGCCTCATCAAACCGGGACACTATGTAGAGATAACATGATACTACAACCATATACTTGACTACAACAATATAGGCAGCACTGTAATTAGAATAATGACCTCCCAGAGCTATTGTGTCTTTAATTAAGTCTTTAAAAGTAGGCATTTGCCACTTAATCCTAACTCACTGTAACTACTGCAGCATATCATCTACATTTTCACAAAGAATTACTGTGTCATATTTCTGTCAGAAAGATGAAAGGGAATATTTTAGTTCAAGTGGCATTTACAGAATGAAACTGTATGAAGTAAGAGGCCCATAGATGTCCCTTTAACAGCACTTCAGACCAAGTAAATGCTTCTGTTCCCTTTCTTTCTCCTACTACTCTGCTTCCTCCCAGCGTAAACTGGGAGAAAGCAGGCAGGAAGGGCTACACAGAGCCAATATCACACCTGATTACACGGATGATAAAGCTGTGACAACAGATTTTAACCAGAATACAGTGCACAGCAGCAGTGGCACAAACTAACAGTTTTCAAGCTCCACTTAACTCTTTACCACTCATCACAAACAAACCAGCAAATTGTTCTTATTGGTGCCCACCAACTCTCATCCCACCATCTTTGGATGGGAGAGATTTCCTGAGATCCCTTTCCATTCTGAAGTGTTTTGAGCTGATGCAATATTCAGTTGTCCTGGTTTCAGCTGGGATAGAGTTAACTGTCTTCCTAGTAGCTGGTATGGTGCTATGTTTTGAGTTCAGTATGTGAAGAATGTTGATAACACTGATGTTTTCAGTTGTTGCTCAGTAGTGTTTAGACTAAAGTCAAGGATTTTTCAGCTTCTCAAGCCCAGCCAGCGAGAAAGCTGGAGGGGCGCAAGAAGTTGGCACAGGACAGAGCCAGGGCACCTGACCCAAACTGGCCAACAGGGTATTCCATACCATGGGACGTCCCATCTAGTATAGGAACTGGGAAGTGGGGGCGGGGAATCGCCGTCCGGGGACTAGCTGGGTGTCGGTTGGCGGGTGGTGAGCAATTGCACTGCGCATCATTTGTACGTTCCAATCCTTTTATTATTGCTGTTGTCATTTTATTAGTGTTATCATTATCATTATTAGTTTCTTCTTTTCTGTTCTATTAAACCGTTCTTATCTCAACCCATGGGTTTTGCTTCTTTTCCCGATTTTCTCCCCCATCCCACTGGGTGGGGGGGGGAGTGAGTGAGTGGCTGCATGGTGCTTAGTTGCTGGCTGGGCTTAAACCACGACATCAGTACAAATTACTATGGTCATGTCATTTTCAACATCATTAACAAACTGGTATTTAGGGGTATTTTTCTAATAATGGCTCTGCAAAAGTGAGGAATTCTTTCCAAAAATATGTGTGTGTATGCAGAAGAGTTTCTGTCTGTTGTCTGAATGGCACCACTGTTACCTCAAACATACAGACTCTGAGTAGCTCTGACAGTTCTACTTTACTTTAACAGACTCACAGGCACCGGAGATGAGAACAATTTTCTGCTTGTTTATTTGAGGTATTCTTATTCTAACTATGGAAACCTGACTCGGCCCAATTTCCACATCTTTTCAGTGTCTTCTTTGATACAAGTACTTTCACTCTGCTTTATTACTCACCTCCATCAACTCAAATATCACATCCAAACAGTTTGATGAATGAGAAGAATTAAACCAAAAAACTATGGAAGTAGTAGGGGAATTTAAAAGTGATCAGCCTCTTGTGTATTTCTATATCATCACAAAAGACTTTCAACACTTTGTCTTGCCATTGCACACTAGGGAAGAAACACACACAAGATAATCTTAAGTTTTCCCTATAAACAAGGCAGGGTCTTTTAGTCAACAGTCAGCACTGGTTTAACTCAAGCGCTCTTATTGCTGTAGGCTTTCCAAAAGCACTCGCATCCCAGTCTCCTACCAGACTTTGATGTCTTCTCTGAGCCTTCTATTATTTCTCCAAGTGAGTATATTCAGTTACTTCCCTGGCTGCCCTGTAAAATACTGAAAATAAAGTATTGCTTACATTAATATGCTACTTGAATGACACACACAAAAATAGCACCAAAAATCTTCTCCCTTGTCATCAGAAACACTAATGTACTAATACTAATGTATCTTCTGCAACGCCCAATTTTATTATTCTCTTTCCGACCTTTGTTGTGGTTGTTCTTCCCTTTTACAAGATTTTTCATAAGTCTGGAAAATACACACCATTCACTTCACACGATAGATGTCAACAGTTGCCTGAAGCCTTTTCCTTTCTCCTTTCCCTATCTTTCCTACCATTTGTTGCAGCGTTAAGATAGTATTACCTTCCCAAGCTGATCTTGATAGTAATCCCCAGCTTCTAAAGCATGAGAGAAACTGATGCTGAGTGGTTCTTTTCTGACACTTCAGGTGTAAGTAATACTACTCTATCAGGTACACAGATGCAACCTCTTAGCAAATTCTAATCTCCTGCCCACACACCATGCAAGTCTAGTGAGGTAATCAAGGCTGACACTGACTGGGGAAAAAAATGAACAAAGTTATTTTGCATTATAACACCCAATACTTTATTCACACTACAACCCAAATTTAGCACACACAACTGGAAAGATTTATTGATAAATACCTGTTGGTATGGACAAGCTACCTGTGGAAAGAGAGTTAAAGGAAAGGTGTTTGAAATGGTTGACAAGAAGCACTCTCTTCGTAAGCAAGTAATTCAAGCTCTTCTAACACATCAGGAAGGGTCTACAAGATTGGCCTATAACCAGCACTGCCTGGTGGGGTACCACACAAAAAAAGAAGTTTATAAAAAGTGGTTTCCTGCTAGCAGTTATGTAAACAAGGTCTTTTCTCTTGTGACTGAATTGAGGATGGGGAGGGAAATGACAATACTTTTTTTAATTCTTTGGCTTTCAGCTAACCAAAGGAAAACAAAGATCAAAATATAGCTTCCAGCATTTCTGCTCAGTACAAGATTTTATAGTCCACCAAAACTATTCCATTTCATTTTTTTATTAACTCCTTCTTATGTGCAGCTAATTGTGAAATTAAAACACTTTTTCAAAAGATTCAAAAGCTCAAAGGAAAAATACTCTTACTTTCCATAAATGAACGGTATTACTTCAACATTTCAGAATGCTTTTCCTTGTGTTTCTGCTTTTAAAGAATAATCCGCCATCCCTGGGAGGATACAGCAATGTGATAGACACATCTTAAATTACTTCCCTAAGGTGAGAGAAAGGAGTTCAGCCTTAATGAACCAGCCCTCTTGCCAACACTTTTGCATACCATCATTAACCAGAGCCTTCTCTCCAGGCTTGATGTGAAAAGGTCACTGGCCTTTTATCTGGAGAAGATAGCCCCTGCAAAGTCCAACCATCTCTTCCTTTCATTTGACACCAGTACAACAGCCTCTGCTCTGCTGTTACAAGACAGGCACCTCTGAATGCCTGCTCACATATCTTTCTACTACAACTTGACAGGCTCACAGTGTGAAGGATGTGTTAGAGTTCATTCCGTTTGGAAAAGAACATCTTTAACTGCTGAAATTGTATCTCTCTCTCTCTAGAAGATGTGATAAGTAATTGCAAGTTCTTCTTGACAATTAGAATCACATCCCAAGACTTGCCATTGATTTCAGTGAGCCTTAGATCAAGCACACATTTACCAAATGAGACTGTTTGGGTTTGATTTCCTCAAGGAATTTAGGTTGAGTCTGTAACTGCTACAGTAGTCTCAGGTAGCAGCACAACATGACCTACAGACTCTCATACTTTCACACCGTAAGCAGAATGGGTTTCCCCACACACATATAATTTCCCCCTTTTTAAAACCTGATTACATAACACAAAAATATTTTATTAATAAATTTATTTCTACACAAGACAGATTTTTTTAATTCCACTAGCCTGCATTATTGTCCCAGATACTACTCCTGGTCAAGCTCTGAAATAGTTTATTTTAGTCATGCCAGGAGTGTGAAATAGGTACCTTTACAGCGATTTCTGAAATTCTATTCTCTCACAGCATGTGTATCTCAACAAATAACCTTTTATTCCCTAGGAACAGGAGGCGTCAATGAACTTGTCTTTTTTCTTTTTAAAGTCCTTTTTCTCTTATTTTGGGCAGAAATTCCTTTCATGCACTGAAAATTAAGCCAGCTTAATTAATGTCACTTTAGGCATGCAAAATACCGACATGGATTCACTAGGTCAAACCTTTCTGACCACAGAAGCATCTGTCTCTTAAAGACAAAAGTAAAGCAAAAGCCCAAATTAAGTATATGACTAGTAACAAGAAATGAACAGATACATTCACATTCAAGCTCACAGTCTACAGAAAAGAAGCTTCAATAAAAGGCAGAAAAACCCATGGACAAGCAAGTCTGAAGAGCAGACTGAAGGGGATGGTATAATAGTCTGCCAATGCAAACAAGACTGTTGCAAACAGGAACGGAGTAATCTGTCCTCCTCTCTGGTGGCAGATAGGTCAAGAAGTTATACGTTTAGCTTGCCACAGAGAAGATTCAGGGGAAGACAGTAAGGATAGAGAACCTGAAGCCTTCTAGTGGTTAGGAAACCAAAGCTTGGGAACAGATTGCTGCAGCCTGAAACAGCAGAGGCTCCACCAGTGGTGGCATTCAAGGACACTGCTTTTTCCAGAGCAGCACCAGCAGAGCTGATCCTGCCTCACGGGAGAACAGTATATATGACGACTGGATTCTTCCTAACTACTTAAGGTGGGAGCAGGATCCCACCTGCCACAGATTTTTGCTATTGATTTTAAATGCATAAGGATGTCTTTCTTTTTGTAAACTTTCTATTGATGAGTAAATATGGCCTAAGAAGGTGCGTTTCTGCTGAAGAGAACACAAAACCTGTGGTTACAATGCCTTGTAAAATCTATGCAGCTCACCAGTGACAGCAGAAAAGGTGGGGAATGGTTCCTCACTCCCAGCAGTGTATGTTGTACATTGTTATACACGGAACCGCTTTTGTTGAGTCTGAAGTGAGCCGACCGGAAAGCAGACAGAAGCAGGTACTGATATTACACCAGAACATATTGTCACTGCTAGAGCCAACTTACCATCACTGAAGCTGCCAATTATTCCCAAGTCACTGATATATTATTTTTTTTAATCCCAGAGAATGATCTTCTGCTGGAGGCTTTTTCACACCCATGACTCTGAAGTATCCCTGGTGGCGTGTTGGCTAATTAAAAGCAAAATCCATCTCTTGATGAAATAACACTGCCACTGAAAAAGATTTCTACAGTTAGAAAAAATGCATAATCAGGCTAGAAGGAGCAGCATCCTAACACTTGCACTAAGCACAGGAAAGAGGTCTACAGCTAGCAATTAACAATGATGAAAAGGCCAGTGATTTAAAGCATATTGCCACGACATTTTTATCAAACTAAATGAGTTTGCTAGGCCCAGCGGCTGCATATGCTGATTGTCATTTAATGTTTGGATAGCAACACATCAGGCACCGGGTATCAGGAGGTGCCGAATTTAATAAGTCATTTTGACACTGGTGAGAAACGAGCAAATCAGCATTCTGAGGAATGTGTTCACACTCCGAGCAGACAGGCAGACATCCTAAGCATGTGAGGTGACACCAATCAACAAAAAAAAAGGGGGGAGGCAGGAAAGAGAGGGAGAGAGATGAAAGCCAGGAGAAGAAACAGGCAGAAATACTCCGATGAAAAACTAGTTCTGTCCTGTCTCCTGGTTTGGCTGGTTGGTGTCAACAAGGCAGATTTCTTTTCACTAAGGCTGAGATACACTGCATATCTTTGATGGCATAAATCTCATGTATTATTTAAGCCCTACATGGATTATCTCAAATGAACTAAAATTAATGTCATGGAAACCTTTCAGGACTTTTTAGTGCTTTAGCGGCAAAGCAAAATTCCTGCCACGTGCACAGTTAATCAGAACTTGTTTTTTAGCACAACAAGGCTGGCTCTGCACACGTACTCCGAGAGCCTCTCAGACACTTTCTCCCCGAAGCCCAGAGGAGTTGTGCCTGTGTGAGCAAACTAAGGCTCTGGCTTTTCATGACTTTCAAAGAACTGGCAGTAGTTTTGATCCCAGCTCCTCTGCCCTCTGCAGATTGGCTGCTCTCTCCATTCCTCACCTTCCAACCCTATTTGTATTCTCTTTACCTCAGGGTATGTCTGTAGTGTAGAGGTACCTGAGTTAGCTATAAAATTCACCAGCTCAGGTGCTGCTGTAGACAGGGTTGTGTGGAGTTCAGTGCAGACTAATTTACCCCTGCTGTCACTAATAATTCATTTACAGCTAAAGACATTTAACTGTATCTACCTGACAGACTCACTCCCCACATTCATCCTCACCACCACGTCCCCATCCTCACCACTTCACTTGCAAATACTCCATATTTCATCACCAGTCTTTTCAACGGGCTGGTCCACTTCTAAATTAGTCTCTTTTCCTCCCCCCAAAACCCCGTTGGTGCTAATTCAACAATCCTTTTGCATTTTGAGATTTACCTCAAACTGTGCCTTAACTGCAGGGCTCACAAATTCCATTCTCCCCCAGTCCTGAATGCCTAAAAATGCAAATAACAAAGTCTCAGAAGAAAAATGTCACCTCCTTGTCTTGCACAGCACCAATAGGTACCTTAGGATATGATAAAACAACTGTTATGATGATGAAAAAATGAGGCACTTGGGAACATAACCTAGAGTAGGAGCAGTATTAGGGAGATGTGGTGGAAAGGGAGGAAGAAGAGAGATGAAAGCATCCTCTTCATATGTGCTGTAGATGTCCCATCAACAAAAGTGAGACCAAACCTACTTTCCTCACATATACTGTTTGGACTTACTCCCCCCCCCCCCATTTGGACTCGCACTCTTCCCCACAAAAGATCAAAAGTTTGAGCTGTCAGGTAAATACATCAACAAAGCAAGAAAGGAGAAATGAGATACCATTGATATTGGAACCAAGTAATTCTATCAACATGCACAACCCACATTTGATGGAGTATCCACTAAAAAATAAGAACAGTTACTATCTTGCTGGCCTGGCAGGACGTCTCAAGAGAATAGTGTCAGGTTAGCAACATCAAATAAAAAACAGACTGAGATGATCTCCTTACTTGTCAGAGGAACTCCCCATCCCCAGACAGTGCTGCACCTGGTCCAGTCACAGGTTACATCAAAAAGCTGGTAGCTATTTGACTCTCCCTTCTACCCCCCAAAACCAGTGATCAAAACAAACATTGGCTTCAGTACAACTTCAGCAATGAAGCAGAACATAAACATTTCAGCCACAAGCCTCCTGCAAGAGATGATGCTTCATGCCTTAGGGAGATTCAGGACACAGCACCTTCCAGTTCAGCAGGGACATGCTCGCCAAATTTCCCCAGCCCTCACACACAAATGGGGCACAGGCTGGGGGGGGCATTTTACAGGCCTGAGGAGTTGGAATTCAGTGGGATCTTTCTGGCAGCACATGACAACTCTGGGTTATTAAAGTTAAAAGTGTGTTATATTGGTTGTTAAACTTTTCAATAAGGACTGAAACATGAGCAAAAGGGGCTCTGGGACCACAAAAAATCCTAGTAATGGGAAGAGCTGTGTACAATGCTGGACATGGAGCAAGGGACATGCAGCTGTGAAAGACAAAGGGAGCAGGAGGAGGATTGTTGAGCACGCAGACTTGCAAGTGGATCAGAGCCATCCAGCCAGAAAGTGCTAGGAGAAGACAGCACTGGTGCTCAGCCAGCTATGATACTCTTCTCAGGGCCAAGAGTACATCCCCCTTCTAGGATTTAGTTGGCTAAGCTAAAGAGTTTATCTGAGTCCAAGGTCAGCTCCTTCACTGATGAGAGCTGTTGTGAAGAAAGCCAGAGCAAGGACATGCCCCTCATCTCCCTTGGGAACTGCTTTTAAGCTGAGGCTTTACCACTGGCTCCTACCTTTGCTAACTGTCAGGGAGCAGCGAGGGCTGGCTGCTCTGCAAAGGACAGGCAGCTAGGAATGAAGCAGGATAATAAAGCAGGCGCAAGCACTGACCTCACCAACACAGAGTTGGAACAGAAATCAGCAGGTCCGGGTCAGGATCAGGGCGAAAGACAGTCATCAGTGTCAGACACAGTCCAGTGATTACCCAGTGAGTCTGCAACGATGGGGCAGGTCTGATGCCAAGCCAGGAAGCCCAGTCAGCAGGTCCAGGTCAGGGTCAGAGTTGTGGCAGTATGAGACTGTCACAGATACAGCTGCTGCAAGGCTGCGATGGAGCATGGGTGGTGGCCAGCAGTAAAGCCCCAGCTTAAAAGCGGTTCCCAAAGGAAAGGAAGGGCAGGCCATCACTTCTGTCTTTCTTCACAACAGCTCTTATCAGTGAAGGAGCTGACCTTGGACTCTGCCAGCTAAACTCTCTAACCCAGCCAGCTACACTCCTAGAAGGGGGCTGTGTCCCGGGGATTCCTCAGGCCCCGCATCAGTTGTCTCTAACTGCTATTCACAGGAAAGAACATGAGATAGAAAAGAGGGTTTGATGGACCAGCTTGTCTGCTCCATTACTACTCATTGTAAATGCTAGCAAGACTGAGGTAGAAGAAATGAAAAACTGCAGAAGGCAAAACCAGTGCCTGTTATAGCACGGTTCAAAGGCCACCTGTCAGCTGAGGAAAGTAAGTTCTCAACCCTCTGAAAATCAGTCTCTTCTGTGGCCACAGGTTGCAAATATTTTTTTATTTTCTTTCGTGTTCAGAAGCCAGCTTACCTACATCCTAAGCCCGTGCAGGGAAAGGAGCTAAAGCAAAAGGCAGAGAGGGAGGACTTCTAACACCTACACATCCTCCACCTTGTTCAACTTGGGGGGCAGGAAGGAAGGGAGAGAACTACGGACCCAAACTGAACATCACTTTGTTCTTTCATCCTTCGTGGAAAAGGTATATATCCAAACATCACACCAAAGCTGCACTCTTTGCCTTCAGGCTGCAGCAGTTTACACAGCCCAATTTAAAATGCCTTGTACTCCCTGGAATGTGTAAAAGGTGCAATAAAATTTTTACTAGCTGAAATTATAATAGACTTTTCCCTCTTTGGTTTTTCTTCCCACACTCTCTCCTAAGACCTCACAGTTCAGGGCGCGGGCAGCGCAGCCTTTTGCCATACACTTGCTACATTGCAACATTAATACTAGGCAGCAAAGGCCTACCAGCCCAAGATGAAAAGAAGGCTTTTTGAGTCCTTCATCATTAGTATCTTCTTCTTCCATGTAGTTACATTGGCACTAACCCAATGCCCAAAAGGGAAGTGCAGCTCTGGTAGTCTGATGGGAAGATGGTGCTAATGCAGCTTCTTGGCTAGCTGCCGGACGCAGCATGAACAGCGCACAGAGTCCTCATGTGCCTGAAAAAGAGTAAGAGCTTTTCCTCCCTGTTCTGAGCTGCTAGCCTGCACAATGCTGGAGAGCATGAAATCCAACACTGTCCCTAAGCTTGCATCACCAGAGGTACAATTAGGTCATGTTGTGAGTAAATATTTCAAAAGAGACCTAAGACAACTTAAGTGAGGACCTTCCGCTTGGGAAGGAGCACGAGTGCACAAATATATCCCTCTGCTTCCAGCTTAAAATGAAATAGAAGTGATACCAGAAACACTTTCCAAAAGAGTTGCAGTCTGCAAATGCCTCTACTTTGTTCTGTGTACGGTAACTTATTTTGTGCCTGCTTTTTAATACACTGACTCCTCTGTACTCCTACATAGCTTGTTGTTTTGTTGCCTCATTCCAGGAGGGTTGCACCTGCTAAGTATGCTCTAAATCAGGGACACCACCCAGAGAGTAAAGTACTGTTCAAGCTAAATAGGAACAGCAGAACTTAGGCCCCAAGGGAGATTTACTCTCCACATCTTCAAGCCTGAACAGCTCTGACTTGTCATTCTTTCATTTTGAGGTGGAGAAACCAGAATATTAAATCCCATCAGGAGATGCCCAAGCGTGTCCGATACTGTAGCTGTTTTTTTCCCCTTAGTGTACCAAAAAAAAAAAAAATTAAAAAAAAAAAATCACAGTTTCTCCATGGTTGGGGAAAAGAAAAAACTGATATGATCCAGATGTTGAAACCAGTGACAACTGAGCCACATCAGGGATTTTGTTTTACTAAAGCAGGTACCACAGGTGGAATAGAGAGTGGTTTCCACTTTAAATATGAATGACTTAAAATCAGTAACAAAGCCACTGAATTATGCAGCCCAAATATATAACCCTCTGTATGCATCAGGTATTATATAGCTGAGAGCAAGTAAAAAAGTGGCAGATGGACAAGCTTGTGGTCTCCTGTTCATTTTCCAGTCAAGTTATAAAGATAGCTGCTTGGTTTCCATCCCAGACTGGCAGCTTTTGGAGTGACAAGCTACAGTGTGGCCATATATGACACAACAAGCTTTTGCCCATTTCTAAGGAAGGACAGATACTAAAGGTGGTGTGAGGTGGTGAAACACAATTTCATGTTCCTGCTACAAGTAACCTGCAGACATTAGTTAAAACTTCCAGAAGGACACTATGGAGATAAGAAAGGTCAGTTTAGAAGCATCAACAGGTTGAGTTTAAAAACAGAAAAAACACCCTCCTGGGTGCCTCCTGACTCCTGAAGTAAACATCTGCTGGCTGAGAGGACACCACTGTTATCAGCTGCTACTTTGACCTCTAAAGGCAATTTCAGTGCTCTGAGAGTAGCTGAGGAACTATACTGGCCAGCAGAGAAGAGCCAATGCTGGGAGGCTGGAGACCTCCTCCAAGAAATGGAAATTAGATGATGGAACTGCCATCATCATGAAAGTCATGAAAGATGAGAAGCAAAAGGAAAATGCAGCCTAAGTAAAAATACAAAAGATTTTTGTATCTTCTTCCTCCAGGTCTTCACTAATAAAAATAATTTTGTTTTCTGAAGACCATGCCTGGGCATTACTAATGCACAATCTTCTACAGCATTCACTGGAGGTAAGAATACAGCACTACTGCTTCCTACTGAAACAGGGTGGGAAGTGCCCTGTATTCTTGAATTTTTCTGCTGGTTTAACTTTGCTCTTTCATTTCAAATATCTTTGTTTCCATGGGCATTAGGTATAGACATTTCATGCTGGCTGAGGAAGCTATATGATGGGAAGTTATATTTTAATGATTAGCGCACAAAACAAAACAAAACCCCCATATAGCAACGTAAAGGCTGGATTAGCTAGAACTCTGAGTGGAGAAAGCCAACATCCCACACAGCTGCTTTCTGGGTCCTAAAAAAGGATCCAAGTTAAAGTTATACTAATTATACCCAGGTGTAGAATGAAAGCTGGTTTTCATTTCTTTTCAATCTAAACCAAAAGACTGTTTTTCAGCCTAGGTTAATTTGTCCAGAGGGCCTTTAAGGGGTGTGGCTTTAATTTGCATCTGGCTTGTTTCGGGGTTCCTAGCAGTGGCACTTCCCTGAACTCTTATCAAATTAATTGAGCACTCATGCATAACTCAATTGGGCACTCATGCGTAAATTAATTGGGCATGTAAGCATGAAGAAATTGGGTTCTCATGCATGAATCGATTGGGCACCCATGCATGAATTAACTGGGCATGCAAGCATGAGCTAATTATGTGCTCTGGCGTGAACTGATTGGGCACTCAAGCATGAACAAGTTGGGCGCTCACGTGTGAATGCAGTAAACCCTGCAATTTATGCCCAATACATTCTAGCCTTCAGCTCTGTGAAAAACACATAGGAACTGTTTCAACATCAATCCATTATAAACTCTACTTTCAACATCATCACAATTTTAATATACACCAACTATAAACTCCACTCTTACCCCCATGGACCAGGCAGTAGGGATAAGCACTGTACTGTGCACACTTTGACCAGCACAGCACCACAGGTTGCTCATTCTGACCAAGAGCCTCCCTTTTGCACTGAGCGCTTGTTAACACTTCTTTTAGCAGGCCCTCAGCTCGACTCCTCAGCTCTGCCAAGTGCTCCTGGGCTCTCTGGAGACCTGCTTGGTGGACACAATTAGCCCCCCTGCACCCCACAGCACAGCAGCACACAGCTCTCCTGGACTTTCCCAGCCACACTGACCCTCCATGGAAGGTGCTCCTGGATCCCTCGTGTGGACACAGCCCTGGCTGTAGGCCACTGGGGCAGGGGCTTGATGCAGAACCCATGCCATCTCTTCCCAGTCACCTTCCCATCCCTCAGGACCTTGCTCCGGTAGCCTCAAACTCTCCATTTCCCTCCTACGTACACACTGTTTGCACCTACCCCCTCCAGACGTGATGGACACACCACAACACCCCAGATTCCCAGTATCAGAATCAATACCCCTTCCTGAGCCTCAAAGTCACTCAAATTATTGCAGTCCCAGGCCATGCCAGGCCTGGGTGCTGCCTGCATTCTCAAATAATTACTGTAGTGCACAAAACAGCCTCCACTGGGGGAAACTTTTACTTAAGTTATTGCCAATTAACACAAACTTCTAATCACTGGTTCAGGTATCACGAAAGAAAACACAAGCAATTAAGCACTTAAGAAAGCACCTTTTCTCCCCCTTTCCTAGGCTCGACTTAAGCCCAGTATACCTTCCTAATCTCAGCTTCTCTTGTTTGCACCACAGGTTACACTCGGTTCTTCTCAATCATCTCAGTGAACCAATGAGCAATGCAGGAGGCTGGGGCTGTGTACACAACAGTTTCTTCTGTCTGTCACTGCTTCATGTGTCTCACTAGGTCTCTTCCACTCCCCCTGGCTTCCCAGTGTCACTGTGCTGGCATAGGTCACCCATGGCCACAGTCAGTCAAAGTGTCCCTGCCCTGGTGTGGCATGTCCATAGGCTGCAGTGATTCAGGCACGCACCCCTTGGGCATGGAGCATCCTCTTCCACGCAAGTCTTCTCTGCCATCTTCCTGTCCACGTCTCCTCCAGCATCTCCCCACGCTGTCTGCGCTGGGGCACTGCGGGTTCGTTTGAGGGCCTGGCATTTTGGGACACCATATCAACTTCGGAGCGAGCTGTCACCTGCACAGGGCAGTTCATGGCCACCTCCCACACTGATAACCCTGCAGTCCCTGGATGCCAAACCCTGCCACGTGTGGCCAGTGTGGCTCTGGTGTGAACTCGTGGTGCACTTGGGGGGTGAACTCATCAGGTGCTCATGCATGTACTAATTGAGCATTCATGCATGAGTAAATTGGGTGCTCATCCGGAACTAATTGGACTCTCAAGCATGAATTGATTGGGTTCTCAAGCATGAACTAATTGGGCGCTCATGCATGAACTATTTGAGCAATAAAGCGTGCACTAATTGGGCACCCATGCGTGAAGTAATTGGGTGATCGGGCATGAACTAATAGGGCGATCATGCATGAGCTAATTGGGCACCCATCCCATGCATGGGCTAAATTGGCACTCATGCATGAGCTAATTAGGTGCCCATGCACGAATGTAGTAAACCCTGCAATTTAATTTCAAAACCTTCCACCCTTTACCTCTGCAAAAGACATATTTAAGAGCTCTTTCAACATAAATACATTGCAAACTCTACTTTCAACATCCTCAACAATCCTGATATGCAGCAATTATAAACTTCATGCTTCCTCCCTACAGAACAGACAGTAGAGATTAACATTGCAGCAATATGTACACATGCTCTCTAAAATTTCATTCCTTGCCCCACAAACCACATTACAGTGGCTAACATCATATAATCATTTAGGTTGGAAAAGACCCTTAAAATCATCGAGTCTAACCATTAACCTAACCCAGGTCCACCACTAAACCATGTCTTGAAGCGCCATGTTTACTCAGTCAGAACATCCTACCCATCACAAATTCTACCCTTTGTCCTGGTAGACCAGACTGTATGGGGTTAATATGATAACAAATTGCACATGCACTTACTAAAATTCTACCTCCACCCCCAGGGAGCCAGATTACAGGGGTTATCATCATCATCACAGTTTGAACTTTTATCTGTTACAAGCTCCACCCCTTGACCTTGTGGACTAGATTATTGGGGTCAACCTTACCACAGTCTGACTACACATATTCTTCACAAACTTCAACCTTCATCCCCATGGATCAGACTGTAGGGGTTAATATTGTAGCAGCCTGAATGCATACGTATTATTATGCCCCCCAGGGCATAAATTGCAGGGCTTACTGCATTCATGCATGAGTGTCCAATAAAGTCACACAGCGATACGCAACTAGTTCATGCTTAAATGTTCAATAAATTCATGCATGAGCACCCAATAAATACATGCATGAGTGCCCAATTAGTTTATGCATGGGCATACAAATAATTCACACCTGATCAGCCTATCAGTTCATGCATGACGGTCCAATCAGTTCATCCTCGAGTGCCCACTGAATTCAAACATAGGCACACAATTAATTCACATCCAAGTGCCAAATTAATTTGTGCCAGATTGCCCAAGTAGTTCACGCGTGAGTGCCCAGTTAGTTCATGCATGAGTGTCCTGCGAACTTACATTTGATTATCCAATTACTCCGTGCATGGAGGCACAATTAATTCATGCTTGAGCACCCAATTAGCTGACACATGGGCATCCAATTGGTTCAAGATGCCCCATTAGCTCACGCATGACTGCACAATCAGGTCACACATGATCACTGAATTCATGCATGAGAACCTGACCATTTCATGCATGATCACACAGTTGACTTGAGACGAGCACCCAATTTATTCATGCATGAACACTCAATTAGTACATGCATGAGCACCTGCTGATCTCATGAGTGCCACACTGAACACACATCACATGCTTCAGCATCCAGGGGCTGCGGCAGGGTCAGTGATGGGAGGCAGCCATGAACTGCCCTGTGCAGGCGGCAGCTGGCTCTGAAGCCGATGTAACTGCCCATGGCATCCCAAAATGCCAGGCCCTCAAAGGAGCCCACAGTACCCCATCACAGAGATATTTAAGAAAGGGCAGCAGGCAAAAGGGGAAGAGACATATGGGGAGATGGTAGAGGAGACGCATGGAGGGAGAGATGTCAGTGATGATGTCCAGGGGGGGACCTGCTCATGGAAGGAGGCACTCCATGCCTGACGGGTTGCCCTTGAGGGACTGTGGCCCATGGGTGACTCACACCAGAGCAGGGACACCCTTGAAGGACTGTGGCCTGCAGGCAACCCCCTGCCTGAAAGCTCCCACTGCTATTCATAGTTACTAATTCCCATATGCTGTGAGCTGGTGGGAAGTCCTATTGATCTAGCAGTGACCTATATGCACCATCATGTGAGGGGAGCATGCCAGAAGATCGGTGTGAGATTAGCCACAAGGATAATGCTGGAAGGTCAGTAGTATGGTTGACTTGGGAAATAGTGTCAAAAAGGTCTGAAAATTCTTCTTGCTGCCACCCTACATATTGGGACTGTTTCTGAAAGAACAGGGATAGAACAGGATGAAGCGGGGCAGAAAGCCCTTCAGAGATGAGAGCTGCAAGTTAAGGAATTGCAGATGCAGGGGAAAACAGAAGGTTCAGTTAACATTGTTCCGGATGTGGAGCAAGGTCCTGAACAGCTGAGCCATTTGCTGCACTATTTTACTCCCCAGGTTGGAAAATGCCCATGTTGCATCAAGAGAGCACTATTCACCACCTATTTAGGTCTGGACAAAGCCCTACAACTATTTGACTCATTAACCTATCGGTACCTCCAACAGTGGTGTTAATCTTTGCTTGTACTATCTTCATCATCTACTTCGTATGCTAAAGTATACTAAATAAATGAAAAATTCTGTTGTATTCTTGGTTTTGTGTTTTGCAGGAACAAGGTATGAAATTTGCAGTAAGTGCTCAGATTATGTTAACACCAGTAATGCAGTCCACAGGGGCAAGGGGTGGCATTTATAAAGCATATATATTCAAACTGTTGTGACTTAGTTACATTTGTTGCAGGAGCAAGGAGTGAAGATTGTAATAAGCATGCATTCAGATTGTTATAATATTAACCCATACAGTCTAGTCCACTGGGATGAGAGTTGAATGTGAAGAGTATATATATTCACACTGTGATAAGGTTGACCTGCACCTCCTCCTATTAATCTTCCCAAACCTCAGGACCTTGCTCAGGTAGCTTCAGACTCTGTTTCCCACCTGCTTACACATTGTTGACACCTACTCCCCCTCCAAGACATAACAGCAGAACCACTTACACCCCGAATTCCCAATAACAGAACGAAGGCTCCTTGCTGAGCCTCAGAGTCACTCAGATTATTCTAACCCCAGACCATGACAGGCCTGCATTTTCCACCAACTACTGTCCTGGGCACACTTACTGTTGCTAGCAAGACAGCCTCCACTGGGGGAATTTTTACTTAAGTTATTGCAAATTAACACAAACCTCTAATCACTGATTTGGGTAATGAGAAAGAAGAAAGCAAGCAATCAAACACTTAAGTAAACACCTTTCCTCCTCCCTTCCCAGTTTAAGCTGCCTTTGCTTTCACCACAGGTTATACAGAGTCCATTCCAACCCCTTTGGTGAGGCAATGGGCAGTGCAGGAGGGTGGGGGCTGTGTGCATAACAGTTTGGTGCTGCTCTCTGCTTTTCATTGAGTTTCTTCCACTCCTTTTGAACACCAGTCTTTCTGCCCTGGCATGGACTGGATGAAGGGTGACATATCATTCCTGTTCTTAAGACACAGCAAAGCAATTTTTTTCAGTCAGTGAAAACTGCACTTAACATTCTTCACTATCTCTTTTCTTAGCAATTATTCAGAAAGCCTCGTAAATGTTCACAGCATTCACAGCAATATAAAACGTCAAGCCATAAGGCCTCAAGAACATGCACAATGCTGAAGAATAATGTTTTATCTGTACGCAACAGTGCAAAAAGAAAAATTGGTTCAGTGTATTATTCACCACATTGTGTGGAAAAAAACCCCAAAGGATTTAGATTGTCAAGCACATCTCAGTACCTCCTGGACTACTCTCATACCATTCTAGCCATGCAAAGCATTCAGCAGTGCAACACGACTGCGTATACCAGAACAATAACTCCTTTAGAACAGGCAGCCTGGACTGTATTTGGGAGCCTGCCCCATTTACTGCATGTTTCTGCCAAGATACATCTTAACTTGCAGCTGACTTTGAAATGCAAACCACTTAGCAACCCATAATATGATGCTTTCTAATCTCTAAAATCCCACACTACCTACTAAAGGCAGGAGGCTTAGGCCTTGAAACGCCTAAGTGTTAACAGAGCTGCATTGACAGAAACAGCATTTGTTTTGAAAACTCTTCAAGTGTATTGATACCAGATCAGGGCCCATCAGAGTCCGTCAGATGAAATTCACTTCCCATGTTCCTCTCTGTGTTGACTGGTATACCTGCTAAGACGTCTCTCAAGCTATGCAAGTCAGGAGGCAAAAAGCTGTAAACTGATCAGAATGAAAAATAAGCCTACTCTGTGGTTATGTCTTACCAGTGCAGAACAGCTGGAATCTGTGGCAATACTGGTTGTAAAAGTACTGTTTCAGTGTGAGCTTAGAACTGTCAGACTCCCAGAGCCCTCTCAATGAGGAAAGGGTCAAGTATTTCCTGACAGACAGGAGGAGAACATCTACCCCACACAATGGCACCAGCCAAAGGCTTGCCCAAAAGCATGTTCTGAAACAGAGGAATGATGTTTCGTGTTGCTGAAATTTAAACCCTGTGAGCACTGTTTCCTCCCCAAATATGTACATAATAGTTTAACATGGCTGCCTACAATGGCAGATAATCATAATTTATCTCAGCTGGTATCCTCCTGTCTAAGGGATCCTCCAGCAAGCATTTACACAGGCAAGTAAAAGAACCAAAAATGAAGGGCTGGAGAATGGGAACCATTCTTTGTGTACTACTGTCTACCGTTCGTGTTAAAACGTAACCAGGATTGACAGAGAAGATGGCTAGACAGTCTGAGCACATACTTGGAGGCATGCTGCATCAGTGGCCCCATGGAAAAGAGAATGCCTCTTCCTCCACCAGGCAAAAACATGCTCCCACCCTGCCTTCCATAGCCGTCAAACTACCTGAAAATGCTTGCAGTGGCAACTCCATTCCTGGGCACCAGGGAAATACAGTAATGCAATGCAGGAAGTCTGTCCCCACTCCTGTGGTGTGCCGAGGTACATGGAGGTTTTACATGGCCAACTAGTCTCCTGTGTTCTGGACAGCTACTCTGGGCCTTTTAGCTTAACCACACACATCTACCTCATTACCCTGCCCCCAAATTAGCATGGAAAATAAATAAACGCCATACCACAAGAGCCTAGTGTTTAAATGCACTCTCATTCCCTACCTCAATCCGAATTCCACATTCTGCTACAAGCTGACAAGATAATTGTTAGGTAATTACACTGTCTTCATTTCCAAGTGCAGCAAAGATGCAGCAGCAAGAGAATGTACTAGCATGATAAAAATTACATGTTTGTCTGCTTTTCAAAAATTACCCAGCTGGCCTGCATACTACCAAATAAGTAGTGGGCTGAAAGGAAATGATGGCTGGAGAATGCTTCAGAGCTCCGTTTGCTGCTCTTATTGATGTTATTGGCACTTGCAGCTAGAATAATATAGGGTAACAATAAACGGTAGCTCTCTCTGCACCACTGCTTCCCTTGCATAGCAATGTTGGGGTACCCCAGATGTGACACGTGCTGCCGCCACTGGCACAAGAGGCACAATGGGTGCAAGAGAGAGGTAAGAGAACTTGGGAGATATCACCAGACCTTTGTCAGCCAAAGTCTCACAGCAATATGGTAACTTCAGCTGTTTCTGGTGTATTTCTATGCTACAGTTATTGCAGCCCAGGTAGATCTACCTGAATCAACTTTAAAAGCAGCTCAACACAGGAGTCCAAACTGTACCCAGGAAGAATGATGTGGCCTGCAAAAATCCTGCTGAGAAAAGCTGGCCAAGCTGTTGCAGCTCTCCTCTGCTAGCATTCAAGTGAGCCAGTTTGACACTAGTTGTGGCGTGTCCACATGAGCAGAGATGCTCTAGGAGAAAAGCTGTTCTTTCACTGAGGTGTTTCCAGGATCACTGATATCATGACAGTAGCACAGAGTGGGTATTTCATCCCCGTAGCTGCTGTTTGTACTCAACAAACTGCAAGATGAACCAGTAAGTCCCATTCCTGGTCAAGATTTCAGCAGTTAGGAAGGACTGCCTTCCCTGCTGTTTACCATAAGCCACAGTTTTATTGTTCCCATGAGGCACTGTGCCAATTCAGCAGGAGATACCAACTCACCACGAAGCCTAGCCCATGAAAGAGCACAGTTTTAGCTGCATCCAGGCACTACAGCTGCTCAGGCAGACATGGCATAAAATCAGACTGACTAGAAGCAGAATTTTTATCTGGTTCAAAGATATCAAAAATGTTTCCGTTTGAAACAAAAATTTTATTTTTCATCTTCAAAAAACCTATGTGGAAATTTCATTTTCCCTCCCAAAGACCTCATACAAGAAGAATGTTATCCAATGGACAAATCCCCAGGATTTCCACCAATCTGTGTAATTCATTGCCTGGTTTGTGACTGTTTAGTGAAAATATGAACAGTCACAGAGGAAGGCACAGAAAGGCCTGAGACTCCTGGGTCTATTTGTATTCCCTATAAAATCCCACACTATCATATAATAATAAAGTGATTTTGCTTCTTTTATATTTTAATTGCTGTGTATCTTATTTGGTCATGAGAGTTTCCCCTCAAGCTGTAAAGCACCCTGAAGCCCAGAACTGCAACACCTGAGCCACCAGCATTTGATTTGATGTATTACCAAGTGCTAAGCACAGTTACATCGCACTGTTTAGTTTCAGAGCTTGATGTCACAAGGCATCCACGGCTGCTGATGCCACAGGGACTTGGTAGTGCACAGCAGTGCAGCAGGTCCTGAATTACCTGCAACAGATGATTTGAGGGCTTCTTTTGCTTTTTATGAGGAAGCTTACTTTTGCTTACTGACATCCACATTTTTCAAAGTGTGCCACTTTCAATGAAATCTTAGCCAGGAACATTTTTACTCTCCAAAGTGAATTTTTAGTTCAGGGTGGAGGGAGGTGTTCAGGGCAGGGACCCTAAGTTTTGCTTATTTGAGAGCAGTGGTGCAATACATCCCTCAGCTTTCATCAGGGACTTGCCTGAATCTGAAACAGGAAATAGTTTTACATTTCCTATCCACCTCTGCCCAGCATATTGAAGGAGCAAGTCCTTAATTAATGGGGACCATATCCTAAAACACTCTAAAGCAACCCAACGCAAACTTTTTTTCCTGGATTATTCCTGCATATTTCAGTTACTAGAATTTTCAGCTAGGGCTAGTAGCTGATGATTGCTTTTACTAATCATTGGTTTGACCATGTCTTTCTCCTCTCCTTGAGGGACTCAAAAGTTATTCCTGGGAGCACAGGTGGGGTACAGAAAGCACTCAGGCAGTGGAGAGTTTGATCTCGTGCTCCCCATTTCAGAAAATAATTTCACATCACAATTCTCACATTTGTCTGAGTACCAGGAATGGATTTTGATACTACAGATGGGAGACCTGAGGAGTGCTGTATTACTAGGAAGGGGGGAAGAATGGAAGAGTATAGATGGGAATGGGCTGGTAGAGAGGAAGTATTTCAAGCCACTGACTGCAATTGCAAGCAGTGGTATTCCTTTCACTGTATACCTTTCAGTGTATTCCTTCTCACTGAAAGTCTGCTTCCACCTGAGCTAGGCCTGTTAGGAAATCTGCTCAGTACAGTCATTGGAATAATGACCTAGATTCAGTTCAAGTAGACATTCAAAATAGGTCATTTAAATCACTCTCCAATGGCATCTAATTCCTCTCGGTGAATATGCAGGGCCACAGGTGACAAGTATAGCTGTAGACACTGGAAATGTCCAAACTAAGCAAGATGAATCTTGGCCTAAACATCTCAAAATCATCATTGTATTTATCATCTCAGCATTCCTGAGAGATGCAGCAGTACTATTCTTGACAAAGTCAGGCAAGAGAAATCACAATATATAATTTCAGGTCTAAAACTCAGGCTTAAAAATGGGAGCCTTCGTTTCCTATGCCATCACTGAAGCTTAACAGAATGTGATACAGAGAAATTTCCTAAGCAAAGTGACTTGAGTCAACTCACTCAGGAGGTGGATTGCAGGACATGGTAAATAAATGTCGCAAGTAGCTCTAGCTACCCAAGAAACTACACGTGCAATCTACACTCTTTTTTTCCCAAGTCAGTATGTGGGGGACCTAAATAAGATCAGAAGCATACAAGAAAACAACAAAAGCCCTGAAAATAGTCAGAGAAATGGATTCTGTAGTCTTTACAAAAGGAGATATGCTTTTCAGTAGGTGCTTCTTGATTTGGGTGGAGTCATTGTACTGGTTCCCCAGCAAGAAGCCTAGAAGCCCTAAGATATTCTGAGTTGATGGAATGCATCTCAGCTGTTCCCCTAGTTTCCTGCACTTTCCCTGGATGGGATATCAGGTACCTTTCCCAGGAATCCTGGCTGTATTCCTTCAGGAGCATTCCCACCAAGACACACTGGCTTGACAATTGGCAGTTCAGTGGAAAACCCTTAATGACTATACTCCTAAGGTCACAGCTAGGACCTGAACCGTACTACTTGCTGTTCAAAAAGTCTAGGGAACTATAGGAAGTATTTATTGAGGCTAATCTCAGCATTAAAATAGTAGGTATCGGAAGCTATGAAAAGCTATTAGTTACAGGAGAGTCTACACCATCTTGACTGGGGGAGGAAAAAAAAGACATGCTTCTTGCAAGGGAACCAGCCTGAAAACCAGATCATCCCAGAAAGCTTGTGCAGCTTGAGACAAATAAGTCAGCCCATGCACCAAATTCTCTACTGTCTTTCTGTTAAAAAAAAGTCCTTTCTTCTGTAGAAGGCTGGGCTCACTCGTGCTGTGTACAACCCAGTGAAAGTCAAAGTTCCCAGTGAGAACACTGCTGCAGACTATAACAAAAAGGAGGATCTCTGTCCTGCCTAACCTTCAGCACCTGATTTTTTTTACTCAAGTTTGGAGCCCTAGGTTCTCCACCAGGACCACAAAGAGGCACTCTGGTGCTCATGGCAGAATATTCATTTGGCAGACTTGCATACCAAGTAAACAGGTATGCTTTTTTAATTTTCTTTTTTAATTCAAAGAAATGTATTTGCCTCAGCTTTGGTAGCCACCACAGAGGTACACATATAGTAGGTCTAGGTCATCCTTCAGCTTTCCTGCAAGCCGACTCTCTCTAGAAATGAATGCACCACATCAGTACACCCAACTGAATAGCTTTAATTTTATTTTTTTTTGGAGAGCACCTGAGTCTGGATGCCATGAGGACCTACCAATGTATATGCAATGCTACAACTTACAGGCTTAAATACATGAGAAATAACAGGGGCATATATGTCATATTCTTTGGGGCAAGCTTTAAATAGTCTCAGCTTATGAACCTTACCAGCAACATCTCAGCAATATCTGGGCAACGCTCCAGCTCCATCATTTGAGATGATCTGAAGCTTCTTTTATTTTGCACAAGGATGCCTGCAGCTTGTCGTGGTTTAACCCCAGCCAGCAACTAAACACCACGCAGCCACTCACTCCCTCTCCACCTACCCAGTGGGATGGGGGAGAAAATCGGGAAAAGAAGTAAAACTCGTGGGTTGAGATAAGAACGGTTTAATAGAACAGAAAAGAAACTAATAATGATAATGATAACACTAATAAAATGACAACAGCAATAATAAAAGGATTGGAACGTACAAATGATGTGCAGTGCAATTGCTCACCACCCACCAACCGACACCCAGTTAGTCCCCAGGCGGCGATTCCCCGCCCCCACTTCCCAGTTCCTATACTAGATGGGACGTCCCATGGTATGGAATACCCTGTTGGCCAGTTTGGGTCAGGTGCCCTGGCTCTGTCCTGTGCCAACTTCTTGCGCCCCTCCAGCTTTCTCGCTGGCTGGGCTTGAGAAGCTGAAAAATCCTTGACTTTAGTCTAAACACTACTGAGCAACAACTGAAAACATCAGTGTTATCAACATTCTTCACATACTGAACTCAAAACATAGCACCATACCAGCTACTAGGAAGACAGTTAACTCTATCCCAGCTGAAACCAGGACACAGCTTTTCACCCGTCTTCAGATACTTCCTGCATCAGACATACAGTGCCAGAAGAGAAATATCTGGAGAATCTTCTCAACTGAAGGGATTAAAAGAGCATTTTGAGTAGACAAGACAATTTCAGAACACCTTTCTTTTAAACAAAGGACTGTTGATACAGGACTCTAACCAAACCCGATCACCAGGGAGAATTGATCCCAGCCTGGATGTATGTAGCAGCACCATAATTTGCAGTTCAATAGCTTTGAAAAATAAACTAAGATTCTTGGAGGAAATAGATTAAAAGGTGCAGAGGTGCAGGATTTTAACAGTTCCAGGATCTTTTTACTGACAGAGGGAGCACTCTTGGGATGTCTCCCCACAACCAAGAAGAATATAGCAAGGCATCATATCATGCTTAAACCAAAGAACCTTGTCTCATCTGCATAAGGGTGGTGTCATCTTCTCAGCCTTCTTGGTACCACAGCCCAAGAGAACCTTTGAATATTGGTGACGCAGGCAAACTGCTGTTTTGTTCAGATAACCCAGGGAAAAGAAAGGCAAAGTGAGGTCCAAAACCATGGCTGACATGAATCAGCCAGCTCCCTCAGAGTTAGTGGAGTTCATGCTGCTGAAGACTGAGCCCTGTTTATATATTGTTTTCCTCCTCAGAGGATTAAGTAAAGTTGCCATAATAGAAATGCTTTTGGGGTTGCCTTGCTAAAGCAACCTTGATGAACCTCGTTATTCATCACAGCAGCACATTTGAGCACTGCAGCCCCCAATAGATTGAAATATGCCAGGATGCCTGTAATTCTTAATCAACATTTTTGAGTTTCCACTCTCCCCAAACACCACCCTCAGAAAAAAAAAACCAGAGTGGATGCCAATTTCCCTGCTGGTGCAAATGAGTATACTTCCACTGAAATTGAGAAGCTTCAGCCAATTTAAACAGGCTAAAAAGTTTGGATCTGGTGCTGATTCTGCTCCTGCTTAGAGTAGTTTTTAGAGTTCTTGCAGGATGAGTAACAATGAAACAGTTATCTTCTAAAGCATCTTTCATGCAAAGGTTTGCAGTCCTTGACAGAGGAGATCTCATTACCCACAAGTTTTAGTTCAGGCAAAGGAAGAAGTGACTTGTCCAAGTCTTAGCTAAACGACAGCCAAACAAGGATATGCCCAAGCCCTGGAGACCAGGTTTCAGGGTGCGTGTTTCACAATTATGTTTAACCAAATATCTTTTCAATGAGGTACTTTAAAATGAGGAAACTTTTCATTTTTTTTTTATTGCTCAAAACCACAGCTACCACACTGAGACACGTTTCTGAGCTTTAAAAAAAGGCTGCTTTCAACATTCCTAATTTTCACTGTTTATAAGCCATGACTTAACGGAATTTTTTTTTTCCTGTGTAGTTGAATATGCCCTGTATCTAGAGGGTAATTTTGGCTTTAATCTGCTCTAAACGCTAGAATGTCGGACAAGTGAAGCATTTGATGGTGATGGTAATGAGTAGCCCATTAAAGGTAATTTTTAAAAAGTTAATGAGCTCTCACTAAGGGACCAACACGTACTGTAATGAAAAATGTTTGCATAAAGAATATAACTTTCTTGCTATTTATTTTACTTTATAGAGAATCTATAAAACTTTTTAATATGCCTTCAATTAATTCAGCAGTTTAGACGATGCTTGAGTTTTATTTTCATTCTTGCTTTGCCATAGTAGGTTACAGAAATCTAGCTTTCTAAGGAAAGCAACTGATATCTCAATTAATCACTCTCTTACCACCCTATTCTCTATTGAATGTCCAGGGATTCAATTTTTTTTTCCCCTGCTTAATTAAGGGAACTCAGCAACAAAGTGATTTAGTGATAATGACTCTTGCCATTTCTTTAGCTGTGTGGTCACTGTTAGCCACTAATTGAATTTACCAGCATAAATAAAGCCCTTCAGTGACTAAACAAAGTTAAAGTAGCAATAAATTAAGCCTGCCATGTACACTTGGTTAAACCTTTAGCCAACATAAATACAAGCGGCCTTTTGCTGTGATTTGCTTGGTACAATGACATCATACATTTTCAAATAGAACATCAAGACCACAGCCAAAAAGCTAACACTACTCCCTTACGTGAATAAAATTGCAACAATCTAGAGTTTGTTGCACTGACTGTTCAGTTTCTGGCTTCTATGCCATCTGCTCTCATGTGACCACATTATAAAATAATCTATATGGTGATCTCAATTTTGCATTTTCTGCATGATTACTTTTTGGCAGGGGGACTCCCTATGTCATCTCTCTCTGCAGGAATGCTTTGAAAGTTACTGAAAAGTCAGAATTTGCCAGCTCAGAGTCAAATCCAACCTCCTCCTCCTGAACCAGATCCTAGAAGGAATAAAGACTATAAAGACCTGTGTCCAGAAACAGACAGAAAGGCAAAAAAGCCACTAAGAGTCCCAAGCAAAGGCAGTGCTAACCAGAGATAAACCTAGCTAGGGTTGATGAAAGGGGTCTCTGCCTGTTTGGATGACAAAATTTTTAGGTGGTGGAGAGGACAACAAGGAGGCACAGGGGACAAGAAAACTATCACGCTTAGATTTTCTCAAAGCAGGCCTAGACCATAATTCTGCTCACCTTCTAATCCATTAGAGCCTCTTCCAGGGAGCATGTCTGCACTGCAGGACAACACACAGCCCAGAGACACCTGAGCTACCTTTACAGAAAGCAGCTTCATTATTGAGAACAAATCACAGAGCACCAATCTCAGGAAGCGTCCATCAACACCAAAGTGAGCCTAGATCAGCAGCACAAATTTCCACAATAACCCCAAAAACCTTCTTTCCAAAAGAGAGATGCTCCTCCTGAGGGTTTTTATCCCCTGCAGGGTGGACCCTGGCCAGCTGGAACTGGCCAGGAGCAGCCAATTAACAGCAGAGCATTGGGCTCCTTTTTGCACCATAAAGGAAGGTACTTAGCTGGCTCCTGTCAGGCAGAGCTAGTCATACTGCTCATATTTGAGGAAGCATTATCACTTCTTCTGGTGCACCTGTGCATAGCACTTCCGAAAGCACAGCAGGCAGCTCTGCTAGACTACAACACAGCTAATGTTGTGCTACTGTGGCTCAAAAAAAAATAAACCAAATGAACAAAAAAAGCCAGATGTGTTGGTGGATGCTGATGCTGCCTCTGAGCTGACAAACCCTGTCCCCAGGTACCTGTGAGCTTCTGTGTCACAGTGAGTAAGCAGAGAAGTTTGGAGTCCTTGTGGGCTACTGGAATGGAAGGAAAAATATTCTGCGCTTTCTTCTTTTTTTCCATTGTATTCCCACCTCAGCAGCAGCCAGGTTTAACCCAGAATTACAATTTACTTCTGAAGAGTCATGCTCTTGTATTTGTTCTCAAGTAACAATTTCTTCACTAAGTAAAGCAAAACAATTAAACTTCTTAATGCAAGAAAGAATCAAATGAAAAATTGCATCACAGACAATAATAATTGATCCAGAAATGAACAAAGGATGAAAGAGAGGGAATACCTCTCTGACCCCATGTGCATAACACAGAATTAAAAAAGGAGAAAATTTAATAACTAATTGGTTATAACTTTATGGTGCTGCCATAAAAATGGCAATAAGGACATTTTGCCTCAACCAGTTTTGTGCTGAGCTGTATAAATTTATGTCACTTTTTATTTATATTTTCATCATGGAAGTTCTGTTGAAAGAGAAGCACTAGAAAAATATGGTGAGGCTAGTCTTCACAACAGTACTTTTACGGTATTTTAAAAATGAAGAGATAGAGCAAAGTCATTCATATATCAGCTCTTCTCTACTGTCTCTTTATTCACCTAAGCCTGTGTTGAGTAATAATTCTTGCCTTCTAAATCATGACATATTAAGGATGAAAAAGACTTCACATTGGTTTTTTCCCCTCCCTTTCTTTTTATTATTCCTTTTGAAAGATCTGTAAAGGGCTGAAATATCATCCAGGCCTCTATGAAGCCAATCAGCACAATGCTTATTAAGCACAACACAGAAGACGTGATCTATTTTTAATTAAGCCATCTTTGAACAATGCAACGTAAGGAACCTGGCTTTTGAACTGCAATGCAATCAGCGAATGGGTGGTGAGTGAATTAAAAGTAAACAGGAGGAAGAATTCTAAATACAGGGAGGCATCTGAAGGGATTTAGAAAAAAAAAAAAGTTTTCTCAAGGAAAGAAAAAAATGAAGATTTTCTTATCATAATTTTGAGGGTACATTTCATTCCCTATTTTGACTCACTTTTCAAAGGAACATCAAGTTGTTTGTAGAAACCATTTGTTAGCAAATACATGGATCTCCTCTGCCCAGAACATTAGAAACTGCAACATATATACAACACTTACTGATGTTTAAGTATCAATCAGATTGTGTATTATTTGAGCAGAGTACACATTCAAGTCCACTTTACACCGTTATGGAACAGACTAAACAAACCTGACCTCAGAGGTGACCCTCACAGGATCCCTGAAGATTGCAAATGTATAGTAGGCAGTCACCATGAGACTTTTACAGCCTGGTAATGGCATGCAAATGACACTCTGTCTCTGTAAGGCAGCCAAATTCTGGGGTTGTATATGAGAGTAATTTCCTGAAGAATTTGGGGAAAATGTGATACTTTTCCTTTTATGTATGAAATTCACAACATCTCGTCCTTTTACTAGAAGACTACAGGCAAAGCGCTGACAAACTTATTGCCAAGCCGTACTGTTCCCTGTAGCAGCACCTCTCCAAAACTCTCCCTCCATAAGTGGAGTGGGCATGTTTACCCTGTACACAGAGGGAGCCCAGTATGCTGAGTCTAGTTTCCACACCTCAGAAAACATGCTCAGCACCTCACTGAGCTATCTGTGTGAAGCATTCTCCAGAGATCAGCTTCAGGCAGGAGACGAGGGGAGATGCTCTGAATTGCCCTGTGGAGAATCCGTTCTCCCTCTCCAACATTTATACAGGGTGCGAGGAAACTGGCTATGGTTGGGTCCTTAAAATCAGTCAATGGGAATCCTACTCTTCCCTTCAGGGCTGCATTCTTTTTAATAGAATATATGCAGTGATACAGACGGTTCAGCGTGAGTGAAGCTGTCTAGTGGGTCTCATGCCAGTGCAATGGGTGAAGGCTTAGCTTTGGTTGCTCCATCACTGAGGATTAGGCCAATTTTCACAGCAGCAGCCGCACCTACGTGTCACAGATGTAACTTCTTGTCCACACAGCTCATATCTTTCTTGGCACTTTCAGTGCTGTAGCTGTGTTATTCCAGTTTTGCTTCAAGGCTTCCACTGCAGCTGTGTATACATTTGCCATAAATCAGCTTATCTGTTCCCACTGGAGCTCTTAGCAGAGGAAAAGAGACAGGGAGGGAAAGGTAAATGCATCCTCCACAAGCCTTTGTACTTCTATGTACACTTGGCTAGTAAAGGACCAGGATCATCCTGGCGTAACACAGAGGAACCCACTTGTGATTCCACCCTGGGCTTTGAGGAAACCACCCACTCTAGTCATGCTGAGTAGCAGCTCCCAAAGGACAGCATACCATGGCCATGCTCCCTCACTCAGTTTTTACAAGAACTCACAGATGGACATCTGTTTTAAGATATGACCACAAGGACTCAGGAGGGCTTTTTTCCTCTCTGCCTGGCCATGAGACTTCTGATGTCCATTGGGGACCTCCCTAACATTACCTGTGCTTTTATCAGATTGCTGATGTGTTGCTACAGTGTACTCCATGCACAGACACATCCTGGATTACTAGAACCAAAATCCAAAAAACAGTACAGCAGCCCCACTTTTTTGCACCACTTTTCAAGGGCTGTATTTGGTACTCATACTATGCAATTTCTTTCACCTGACCTCCTCTGCTATGAGACACTGGTGGGACAGGACTGTACAACAAGGACTTATGCCAATGAATTATTTGGCCTGATAGGTTAGGATTCTTCTGTTTGCAGTGACTGCATTAAATGGAGACACTGGGAAACATTGCCAAATGTAATAAAGCAGTGTTAATTTAGCATATCTGCTGTGTGGAGCACTTAGGCAGACATCGGGCTTAATTTGGAACGTGCATCTATCTTCCTCAAGGTACTGCTGTTTAAGGTTAACCTTACACAAGGACTACACAAGGACTGCAGGCAGAAAAAGTGTTTGGGTCCTATGCTTTTTAACAAAATAAGATTCAGTGAGATTTTGTCACTTTCAAGACCCACTCTAGCTGTTTCTTCCTATTCCCAGTGCCCCCCTTTCTTTCCGCTTCCCAGAATCACACTGTTGGTAAACTGTTTTCTTCCAATATATAACATTACAAACCTATGGGTATTTTCCTTCCCTCTGCAGTTCCAGCCTCTTCTGGGGAATTAAGTTATACATACTGCATGAAAATAGGACCACAGGCTGGGCCTCTACAAGCTGCTAATTGAAAACCTTGTCAGAAATAGGAGGAAGTGGCAAGAAACTTGGCAGGCCCTGATGCTTTTCATGCTGTACTTAGCTCTGGGTACTTATGAATGGCAGCTCTGCAGTACTTTGCAGAGGTTTGCAAGTTGTGCCAGTGCTGTCTCTGCCATTATAGAACAACATGTTCTTCTCTATAAGCTGAAAAAAAAGAAAAGAGCATTTATATCCAGAAAGCCACATCCTGTGTTTTTCATCCAGGTAATGCTGCCACTGAAGTGAAAGTGAAGAAGACAGAAGACAAGACCTCACCTCAAACATATTAGACATGTATGGCTATCAGCTACAGAAAAAGCTGATGAGGCAATGTTACTCTTTGAAAAAAAAATCCATGTGCTAGAGTCCTGGCAAAGATGATCTTAGGCTGTAGTAGGTAAGAAAGTGAAAGAGGGCACAAGGAAGATGTCTGGACCTGATCCTGCAGTTCTCAGTTGAATCCTGCTTCAAAACACCAGCTCACATGGGAGCTGAAGAATCCAGCCCCATTAAAAATTACTACAAATTACCTGATATGAAATGCTTACATTATGAAAACAGGGATGATTTTGCATCTGTTAATGAGTATAATGACTAATATATTCAGGCAGTAGATGTGACAGCTGTCTGTATGTTTTTAGGGGCATGTATTTTTAGATGCCATTTACCTCCAAACATATTAACTACTACATCTTTACAAACTGCTCCAAACCTCCAAAGCTTAAGAATGCAGGTTAAATTTCTTTCTGCTTCTGCATCACTCAGCTACATCACTCTGCCTCATTATTTGAAAGCTCTTATAAATCTGCCAGTCAGATCCTCATCTAAGTGCTATGGTAAAGGGAAATGGCTAATGCCAATGTGAAACAAAACAAATTTAAAATCACAGTCCACAGAAACACTGCTTGAATACAACTGCACTGCCTGCTGCTCCATTTTAACTAGTTTAATCGCTTGCTGACCAAGCAGGGCTTATAACTGTTAAGGAATATGTGTTTGTACTTTTCTCCTATTTTTCAAAACCAAAGATTTGCAAGATGAACTCCAATTTTAAGACAAAAGTCACCCCATTAAATCTTAACAGATGTTTCTCAAGTTTAGAAGATTAAGAAAGATTTCAGCATCAAAAATCAAAGAAAATATTCTATGACCTTAAAAAAGGATAAATCACAAAGCTCTAAACAAACCAGAAGTCCACTTTGACAGCTGCATCTGACTGAATTGATGAGGTGCTATTGATGTTTGGATTAAACTATGCCTCTGTGATCAAGTACTCAAACATGGGATAAAAGAGGAATATATTCTTTAATCCCACCAACTAATTTTGTGTAGGCAGCAGTTGCAGAAAGCAGTGGTTACAGAACAAACGTTGGAAGTGGCTTCACTTTTGCTTATTGACAAAGCTATTTTTATTTCATTAATTCACCAAGTATACTATCAGCGTTTAAACTAACATGGGGAAATCTATATCAGGCACAGTATTCTCCACAAACAAATCACTGAAAATTTCAAAGTCATTAAAGGTAGAATCAATAGGATATGATTCTGAAGGGCTGGGAAGATGTAGTGCTAAAGTGTAATAGAAAAATTAGATATTGATTTTTTTATATAATCTTGATAAACAAAGTAAACAACACAGGAGATTCCAGTTCTGGTTTTATAGCATCTCTTCTCCAAAAAGGGAAAGGGTTAAGAGACAGTTAAGTCACTTGTTAATTACTGTCTTCACCTATCACTCTGTAACCCTAGCAACTTGCCACCTCTAGGAGAAGACTACATGACATGAGCTTTCCAAAACTCCTAGCAAGGGAGGAACTGAAGCAAAGCTAGGCTCCAGATGCTACATTACTAGGAATCCAGATGGGAGAAACTCTAAAACAAAACTAGCCACCTGGATACCTGGATCCTCATCTGACTACAACTGGGAAATGGCTTTGGGGTAAATGAGAATCAGACCTATAATGTTTAAAGCGTGGCATTGTGTCCCTTGCTGTGTGCTGGGATACCTCCTGGAGTTCCGACCCATGGTGAGAAGGATACTCTATGAAGGAATGGGAAAGCTTCTGGCTCCTTGCAGAAAGTCCAGTCCAGGCTGACACCAAGTTGTGCCACGGACTGTCAACATATGAAGCCCTACAATCTGAGCAAACAGCTGGGCACATCATTTTCTGGAGTAGAAAGTCCAGTGTTGAAAAAAAAATAGACTCTCAGGACATAGGGATCCCAGATCCGCAGAAGGCAGGCACAGAGGAGGGAAAACTCACATGTAGTGAATTTGTATTCCAAATAAAGCTTCCCTGCTCAAGCACACAAAACATCCAAACATTTTTTTCACTTGAGGCACCCAAGAATGTGATTCTGAAGTAATTTACTGGAGAATGATGTCTTTTTAGGGGAGTAAATATTTACCACGAGTATCCTTTCACTAAAATAAAGGGGAAAAATGTATCCTGAAGAGATCAAAGGATACAGTAAATGTAGGCAGCCATTCACACAGCAGACTCTGTGGTGGGGGGATGAATCCACTGAAGCTAGTGGCAAACTTCTCACTGATTTCAAAAAGACTGGGTCTTCACCGCTAACTCTTTACTCTTCTGCCTCTTTTTGTTACTTCTGTTTCTCTTAACAGTTGCTCTTTCCATACAGGTAAGGAACACATACTTTCAGATCCAGACTTGCATGTGCTGTTATTTTATTGTGCATGCATAAGAAAAAGAAGAAAGCTTTATAATTCTGAGAAAAGCTTCTGAGATGAGCTAAGCACTCCCAAGTCGAACTGAACTAACCCATACACTTTGCAGGATTAGGCCCAAATTAACCAAAAGCAGCTGCCTTGCATTCAAGAGAGGCAGCAAAAGTGACGAATGATATCATGAACCATAAAAGAGAAGAATGAAAACAATGGATGGTCTCTTCACCTGACTTAGAAACCTAAAAAAGGTATATCCTCAGCTTTGCGACAGTCTAGACTCTTTATCATTTCTTCAAGCACAGTTATATGCACATTTTCAGGAAGAGGTTGGATGTAAAAAGAACTTTACATTGCTATCAGATAATATGACTGGAAAACATCAGGTGAGAAAATGTATGTGGTAATATGTCCATGAATTAATGGTTATTTATACAAAAGTATTGTGTTTCTATGTTGTAGAAAAGTACATAGAATATTGACAAAAAGTTTGAGCCTGTTGCTGGTTTTTTTATTTTCAGCTGGATAAAATAAATCCTTGCAATTTTTTTCAAACTCTTTTTTAACTCACAAATGTATCTGTCTATGCTTCCAGAATCATAAATATGAATCCAAGCAACACCACTAGTTATGATTTATACTGCTGGTCTGTGACTATTATGCAAAGACAGGTTTTACCATTACAATTATGTAATTCTGACAGTTTTCTTTGTGTTGCTAGGGAATTCTGTAAACAAACCAAATAAAACCACAGAGTACTTCAACAGCAGTGACAAAGTTTCGTAGCCACAATACTAAGAATATGGTCTAGTTATTCTATAAACACACTTTGATTTGTTTATTTCAGTGTCAAATTAACTTCAAATATGTAACAACAGTCACTGATTTGATATGGTATACAATACTGCCAGTGACTGCTTTCATTGTAGTGTGTGTAAATCTATCTCTTTTTAAAATGAGTTCATTTCTGAAAGCGTCTCTGCCGTACATTGTGAATACTAAACAGGGAAGCACATATGCAACTTATTTAAAAGAAAATTATTTCCAATGAATTTTGCTATGATCCAGCATATTTCAGCTCCATTTTATTTTTCCTTTTGCACAGTAGAAGGAATAATTTTTAGGACAATTAATAACTCATGACTTAGAGAAACAAATTATAATCTCACTGGGGAAAAACTAACCTCATCTTCATCCATGCAGTTACCCTGAATCAGTAGATTGTGCTACTTTAAAAGAAAGACAGAATTTTGACCATTATAACCAATATACAAAACTGGGACAAAATCAAATTTTTGGAGCAGTTGCAAAGAACACAGATCCTGGAGAGATGCACTGAAGAAACAAATTATTACACTGTGTTTTTCATTTCATACCATATTTAACTGAACTATAATCTAGGGAAAACATCAGTGGCTTACGAAAAGATTCGGATGTGGGATTTTTGTTCTTTTTAGGGAGCTCTTTTCTGGGGAGCAGTACAGGAGTTGCTACATACCATGACCATCAGTGGTGGCAAGTAACAAATTTGGTATTGGCAGCCGCTGCTCTGCACAAATGACTTTGAAGTGGCTTGTGATATGCATGCCACAGCTTGGAAAACCCTGGCTTGTATCATAAAGTGCCTTTCACAGTGAAGGATCTCCAAATGGTTTAAAAGCTGCACACTCTACAGACAGGTCAGAAGCCCACCCACTGAAACAAGGCCAGTTCAGGACAGAATGAGGCTATCAAATGGCATCTGTAAAACTAAATAAGATAATTAAGCAGAAAAAAGAAAGCACATTAGTCCCATATTCTGCCAATACCAGCTGTTTCTGCCCATTTGCCCACATAGTATTGGGAGGTGTGACAATATCCAGTGAACCAATTTCCCTTTCAGAAAGCAAGGAGTTAATGTCTCACTCACAAGGGTCAGGTGTATAAAGCAGAGAAAAGAAGGCAGGAGCAGGGACCCGGGACCTGTCCCAGGAACCAGAAGGGCTTAAAAATGTTAGCAATGAGAGATATCACTCATGTCCAGGGTCTCTCAGGACTGGACTGGCAAATTTTCTCCCCCGGTCATAAATTTTTGTGGTTTCAGTAGTCAGGCAGAATGCAATAATCCATGCTGGAATTTCTTCGGGAGACCAAACACCCGTTCTTCTCTCTCTGGAAATTGCAAGACTTGCAGTGAAGTGGAAAAGATGAATCTCCATTTTCTAATCTTCTCAATAATAGGCCTTCAGCAGGTCTGTGTGAGACACTGACTCAAAGAGAGAGGCATACATCCCTTTAACTCCCTGCCACATGGCTTTTCTACCATGGAGGGTGTGACTGCATCCCCACCTGTTTATGCAAGCTGCCTGCTGTGACAAAGAGCAAAACATTTCTGTTGCAGTAACTGAAATATCAACATATTGCAGAAAATCACTGGAAGTTTTGGGGATCCTGAAGGCATTTCACTTACTTCACCCTGTAAGGGAACCTCCTGGGGTTTCTCAGAACAAACAAGACAGACACTATCTTGGCAATATTTAGAGATGGACAGAACAACATCCTATGAGTGATTCAGGAAAACAAGGCTGGCTGTACAGCTGATGACAGTGTTGGGCTGGCATCCTCTCTGGCTCTGGCATGAAAAGTGATAATAAATAAATGGATTCTAGGGTAAAACAATCATAGAGACAAGATGTGAAAAAGCCACATGAAGAAGTGTTGTATTTCCTCTGGGACATAGAAAACCAGCTCCGCAAAGTCTCCCTATTTACCTTTATCCTCAAAGACTGGTGAAGAAATAAATTGAGGAAATGAACTAGAAAAAGGCAGAGGATCTGCCACTGCACAGGGTCAGCCCCCCAGCACATACAGATAGGCGTACTGCTCAGGTTGCTTCAGCCCTCTGGTGTCTACATAAACACATGCTGAGTTGTCTTGCTCCTGTTCTGCTATGTGACATCTAATGAAGACTTGACCTCACAGAGATCCCAGTTACTGGCATCCCAGTTACTACCTCAAATGGTACTGAGCAGAGACACAAGGACTCATGTCCTTTGAAGGACTAAAATCTCCAGGAAGAAAATACTGTATTTACTGTCATTAAGCTGAAACAATCTCGGGACTCATGGAGAGCTTAGAGTTTTAATACTTGTGAGGTAGAAATTGTGGAAATTAACAATGAAGTTGTGGAAATTAGACGTTACTATTACAAAGCCTCTATTTAAGGGATAACGTTCTTGGCAGAGAAATATACAAGGCAATAAATTGCATTAGTAGGTGATTATATTCCCAAAGCAAAAACTGCAGTGATGGCTGAATAAGTAACCACAAACACCATTATACAACAAGGGAAAGGATAAAAGCCATGATATTGTGCCTTCTAAAATATTTCATACACACACATTATTTTACTCCATTACTAGTGCATTTTAAAGTATTGTGCTTCATCCCTCTTAGCATTTCCGTATTTACCTCAGCAGTACAGATGAAGTCTAAAGGAATTCAGTTCAGAGGTGGGCCTTGGACACCTGACTCACCTGATATCCATTGGTAAGGATATACAGATGGTCTGTAGATCAAGTTCATGGGTAGGGAAACATTTTCAGAGGCCCTCCAGTATAGTTCTGCACTTCCACAAGCACAAGAGTATAGTAAGACATCAAGGGGAAGGGCCCATCTTCCCAGAAATCTGTGGTCCAACCCTCTGGGGGCACTTCCACTTGTACAGATAATGCCTATCTCTAGGACAGAGCCCTAGGTCAGCCCCTCAGGCTGACTGGGGTATAGAGAGCAAATCCCTCCTCCCCATCCTTAGCTCTTAGTTCTCCAAAAACCCACTCATCCCTCCCACTTATTCAGGGTGAATAACTCTTCCAGCACACAGCCCATATGGTTAGCAGAAGCAAAGCAAACTAAGAAATACAGCAAGGGCTGTATCTTCATCTTTCCTGTACTTCATACTTTGCAGCTTGGGGCTGTGATGGTTCTTCAGCTATTCCAAGACCAATAACAAGGATTCCCTTTTTTCCCTCATTATGTACGGCTGAAAAATTTTAAGTGTTTCACCACCTATGAGCCTCACTGCCATTATTCCTGCCTCTGTCATGTCACTATAAGCTTGCTTTATGTGTATGGAGCATGCACCAACCGCAGGCTATACTTAAACTCATTTGGAAATGGGAACAGAATGCAACATGCCATTGTTATACGCAAGTTCCCAAGTCAGACTGTTCCCTGCAGTCTTAGGCCAGGCACTTGATCTCTTTGTGACCTGGGTCTCTGTTACAGTCAGGTCCACATTGCTATGTTCTTCCAACATGCCTCACTTCAGATTGCTGGGGGTGGGAAGCACAGGGATCAGCAGATTTTTCGTGACAGCACAATCCAGCACTAACTCCACCAGTCTGCAGCAAGCACTCTCTTCCAGAGCTGGCTGTGCTATCTGGGGACATTGTCATCACAGAGTGTCTGTTACTCACTTGTCTGAAGTGAGTCCAACCTGTATACATCCACTGGCAAAAAGGTTCATCATGAAAGCTCTCCCCAAATCTGCATCCAGCAAAGACAAATTGCTCAGCTCAAATCATCTGTTTAAGCTAGCATTGTTCATTTTGTCTTCCAGTAACTACCAGTGGCTGTGTTTGAGCCTTGCCTTCCTGTTCCATTGTGAGCTTGAAACAACTAGATCCATCTCTACTCTCCTTCTCTTATTCCTTAATATAATATGCAATTTCTCATATCTGCTGCCACACCCACCTTGCCTCTAAGCCCCACCCCCAGTATTAGCACGTAAACACATATATATTCAGCCTACCCTACTCACCAGCTATCTCAATTCAGCAGCACTCCAAGCCTGAAAACACCTTGGTGAAGCAAGCTTCAAACATTGACCTCACTAGCCCTTTGCCATCCAAGGAGTTCCTGGGTACAAACAGCCATGAAACTCTCCTGGGCAGGAAAGGAGGAAAGACATTAACTGCAAACTCATTCCCCAGGGTATTTTCTGTGTGTCCTCAAGGGATGACATCACCTTGCCTGAAAGTGGCCCCCTGACACACTTCTAGAGAAGTTTGATTCATTTTCAACTATCATTTGCTAACCCAATAATCAATAAACTGGTCATTGGTTAACAATCCCAGGTTAAACCTACCCATCTGGCTTTACCTTTAATGCATTAGGGACAATGCATATGATCCCTTTTGCAGGCAGAGTTATAACACTTGGAAAAAACATCTGGATTGTTTTCAGCTCTCACAGCTGCTTGCAAAGCCTTGGATACAACAGCAGCAGTATTAAGTGAGCAACACAACAGCAGCAGTACTAAGTGAGCAACACTCTCACTACAAGGGCTGGTGTTGGTCTCTTTGCAATAAGCATGCATTTTTACCTATGAATGGGTTTCCAGGCCTTAACATCTGAATCGGATGTGCCCCTGTTACCTGAGAACTGAAAAGAAGCAAAGCCAAATACAGAGCAGACCTGTTTGCAGGAAGACCTACAGAAGTACCTGAAAGCGATATAAGGCTTTAGGGTGGTTTTCACATCTATTTTTTTTATATTTCCTACTTATCATAAGAGCCTACAAAAAGGAATATGCCCTTGTGAATAAGTCTAACTGAAGACATTTTTTGCCTGTCTTTTTTAATATCCAACACAAGGATAATCATAACTTTTTTCCAAAGCCTTTTTTTTGCCCTCAGTGAGGTCTTCTCTCTCTACCTCCTCACACTTCTGCACATGTAAGACACATACCAGCTGCATTGCCAGCTATGCTGCCAGGATTGTGTGCAAGAACAAAAGTTTGGTGATTTCTAGCACATGCATTTGGTGTGTCAGACACTTCATGGAGTGCTGCAAACCCCCAGTGAAGGCTTTGAATTTGTGTATATTGGCCATAAGCAAATACATTTCTTCTGGATTCCTCCATGTTCACGGAGACCTTCCGCCACTCACTTCGCCATGCGAGCTGACCAAACGGGCTTTCATGCATATGCTGCACCAGGTTATATCTCTGCTGAAAGTCACCCCAAGGAAAAATAAATGACTAGATATCACAGTTTGGGACACAGAATAAGCAGAAAAATTAAGTAGAAACCATGGTAATGAAGCTTCTGTGTCTTTCTCCTCAATTCATTCTGATGACTTTCACCTTAAACAGCACACTTCATTGCTACCAATGCACTGGGCAGTATAACACACCTTCCAAATCAGCTGGTGCCAGCTGATGGTGCAGATAAAAGACCTAAAAAACAGCCAGTATGTTAAATCACACTGAGAGTCGTTGGCAGAATTGCTGCAAATGATTGTCCCGAGATTCAGAGAGGAAAAAAGCCCACTACCACAAGTAACAGGTAAGGATTTCTATTTCTGCACCTTCAGTAGAGCAATTTGTAGCTGACACAATCTGACAAGCATCCCACTAGAAAAAAATTACTTCCACAGATGAGCTTCAAACCCATGGGATCATCAAGTCAGAGGATGGGGAGAAGTGTGTGGGGGTAGGGGGACAGCAGGAAGTTCTCTGCTCATTGAAGTGCAGTCAGATGCAATAAATATCATCAGCAACTGTGCACTGACAAACCATCCTGCCAAGGTCTGCAGCTAAGGCAAAACAGGGATTAAAGTACCTTCTTAATTCAGTGCATTCTTAATTTCTGCAAGAGCATTGTGGACTGTCCTGTTCCATTGCTGATGTACCCTGGGCATACAGCAGTGCTATCAGATCCTTCCATCGGTGCAAACTGAGATCTGGTGTAAAACTGAGATCCTGATCTCCCTCTAACAGGAGGAAAAAAGTCTTTCTCAAATCAAAAAGATCCTGACTCAGTTCTGGACAGGTAACTTTCCAGAATTTCCCCAAGATCTTTTTCTTTTGTGTCTCCTGCTTTGTGGGAACCGAAGCTTATGAAGGTGAGGTCCTCATAGGCGAGGGCTAGGAATATGGTCATTCAATAGGAAGGAAGGCAAAACACAAAGGACAATTGGGAAACTATGGTGGATACACGCTAATGTAACGCTCCCAAGAACCCTGCGGCTGAGATGATTTATTGATGACTGTCATACAAGGATCACAAAACTATCCATAAGACTACAGAACTATCCATACTGCTGAAGGAACTGCTTGTACCATCTTGGACCACAGCAGATAAGCATCCCCATGAGCACTCCTGTGGATCCAGGCAAATTCAGATTGGCTTTCCCCACTCCAGACTCTGTAGTAAATTGGAGCTACCAAAAAATCAAAAATGCATGGCACACAACAAACTTCTCCGAGATGCCCAGTCTTCTGACAAATTTTCTTGCCAAAAACCTAAGTGAAAGACTAACAAGGCTGAAGTCTCAGTTTGAGATGGAACTCAGTACCTACGCAAACTGTTCAGTAAACTTCATTGCAAATTAAAAGGGCCAGTAGCCCAGATTCAGCTATAAAATGGACCCAATGGGTTGTGCCACTGTCTGAAAAGGAAGATGCTTTATCTGCTTGTAAAGTGATAGCTTCTCCTTTGTTGGGTTTAGAGGTCTGCAAGGCAGAAGGGAGGGAGGACCCTGTTCCTCTGTTACATGGCAGGAAACAGCCTTCCATATTCAGTTCAGGAGCAATTCTTTAGTTGTAAAGCATTTGTGGGATCAGGTCTCCCTGAGGACACACAGAGATAAGAAGCCCAGCACCAAGCACAGGAGAAACAGAATCTGATCTTCCCAGAAAATCCTGTTATGCATTGCTGTTAGAAGAGGCTTCAGACAAAGAGCTGACCTTTTTGGTACCCTATGTCAGTACTGAAGTTCAATGAATCATTTAGTCACTACTACTACTCACTCAGTCACTATTAAATCTCACTACATCCAATTCAACAACTAGCCTCTAAAACATTGCATAGCACATCCAAAGTGAAATACCCTCAAGCTACCACAGAGAGGGACAACAGCAAAGAAAAAAGATGTTTATTAATTCCAGTGTCCTAAGCTGTAGGGGGAACCCATCTTTCTCATATGCCCTCCCTTTCTGGCTGTATACTGCACATGAACTCTGTTTTTCGGAACAGAGGCTAAAGAAAAGGACTGCTGGTATTGTCTCCTTCGGAGGCTTGGTGGAAAATATAATACAGAGTATCACAGCAGAGAAGGAAGGAGACAAATGGGTATAAGCAAAATAGGGGGTAAGGAGTAGGGAGAAAATGCAAGGAAAAATCTTTCTGTCCTTTGGTTACAAGGAAGAAGCAGCTCAGTGTAAATGCTCCTCTATGGTAACATTTATGTAGATACCTTCAAGGCAGATACGGAAATATCAACAAAAAGCTGGCTCAGAGGTGTGCCACCTCTTTTTAAATGGTTCCTTAATAGACAGTGGATGTGTAAAGAGAGGAGTTGGCTCAGCCGCCTACAGTAGAAATGTTAATGGTTTTGCAACATAGTAAAACACACATGGAGCTGCAAGTGAGTTGGAAGACAGAAACCAAATTTGGGGTCAGAAAATAAAAGGGCCTCTGTACCTGGCAGGAAGAAGGGAGCATTAAGCTCAGCCAGGAGCTTGGAAACACCACGAGAGAGCCCACGCTAGAAACAGGCTGTTTTGCTGGTGAAATTCTCTCAGTTGTGAGTCTACCTGCCGACTTTGCAAATGCATTAATAAAAGCAGACCGAGACAATTTAATAAGCTCACTCCTGCTGCCAATTCCTTTTCCTCCATTAAAAGAAATAACCCATCCCTCTGGTTCCAGTCTGCTAACCACCTGGCATAAAGCCCAAGTGGGGCTCGGCTCTCCAGCCCTGAAAGGCAAGAGGTGAAATCCAGTCCTTGCTTAATACCAACAGTATAAAGCCAATTTAAAAGTCTTTAAAAATCTATCTTTGATCGAAAGGAAGATGTTGTTTAATTGAAAAGTCTCCTTTTCTGGAACAGCTGGATTTTCCTCAAGCTGCAGCCACTTCAAAAGGATTCCCAGTAATGTCAGAGCTTCTTAGGTTTAAACTGTCAGCATCGGAAGGGCTGCTACAGGCTTTCGTCTCCTGCAGGTTCCTAAAGACCTCTAGTATATAAAGATCCATTTTAAATAATATAAATGCTTTAAAAATAAAGAAGGGAGGGAAAACGCTAAGAAAAAAATTCCCTCCAAATATAAAGTTATCATAGTTTCTGCTGAAGACTGATTTCTGCAGCAGTTAGGTATTTTTCTAATATTAATACTTTTGGTCCTTGTTCCTTAATCTGCATAACATGTAAACAGTAATGAGGTACCCATTGCTGTAGACACACAAAAACATGTTTTGGAATTGCTGCTTTACTTCAAATGCATTGAATTTAAATGCAGATGGAAAATACACTTAGGCAGGCATTATTATTCAATAAAGTGTGCCCTGTCATGTCTCATCATGCTTGACTAAAACTTTGTAACTCTGGCATAGCTGGCATAAAAATAGGGATATGCCAGTATCTGGATGGAGACATAACATTCTCCTCCAGGGAGAGGAGACAGCAGCTTAACAAATTTGATGTCATACTCAAACTCCACTGAGCCCTCAAAATAAGACAGACTGGCTTTTTTAAAATTTCAGAACTGCCCTCTGCACCTTAACTTTCATGACCCATGTGAGGATTTTACCATTTCTGTATATATAGCTTTAAATTCCTGGCACACACTGTCTTTATAGATAAGCAAAAAACACAGGCAGTTGGCTTTAAAAACAATTCCTCCATACAGACAATGCTGAGGTCTGTTCAGAATTGAAGCAGATGAACAGAGACTCACCTGTATTCTCAAATCCATGGGCTGCTCACGTTTAAGGACAAACTATTTGAGACCGTTTTACTGTTGGACTGGGGAGACCGGTGCTCTGGAGTCTGTAAAACATCAGGTAGGACCAGTCCCCCCTGTTCCCTCAGCTCTCTGCCTGGACTCACACAGACCATATTCAGCTGACCTGGATTCTACTACATCTCCATGCCTTGCTTTTCCTGCACATGGGCTCTAAGAGACTTTCCGTTCAGCAGCTCATGTAAGCTTTGGGACTTCCCCTCCCTGGACTTACACACCTTTAGGGTGAGGTCCTCTGTGAATCCCATCCTCGTCTGGCTTTGTGCTTAAACTCCTCACTTGCACAATAAGAAACACAGGACTTCAAAGGGTAATTGTGAGGGCAAACAGGGCTGCTCAGAGACGGTAGGAATGGAAGTCATAAAGTGGGACACTGCAAAACACATGACAGGAAAATCTCCTAAAACATATGCACATATTTAATAACAACTGATTTTGGGGTTTCCCATGCATGAGGACCCATAATGAGTCTTCTGTCATGTCACATTGTATTAGTCATAGTCATACCAGTGTATTCCCTTTACAGCAACTGGGGTGGCTGGTTTTCTGAATACTCATATTTGCTATCAGTAAATTTGGAAGTGAGGGACAAGGGGTTAGATTAGGACAATTAAAAGCTTATTCCGTTACCAATTACTTATATTGCTATGCTACTCCTATGCTATCCCTGGTGTAATTCTATTAAGTTTTTGGAGTTACAACAGGGAAAAATTTGGCTCAATGTGCTTAAATATTTTTTTTTATTTGATACTCGTGGCTGTATTTATATCCAAAGCAATATGTCTCTTATTACAAACATAAGTCTTTGTAATGGCATAAGCCCTGAATGCATAGGACATTTAGCCCATAAAAATAACCAAGGTCTGATCCAGTCTCCATTGAAATCATCTACAAAACTCCCATAATTTCTAATGGGAACAGAATCAGGCCCCAGCTTTTCTGCCCTTAGAGGGGAGAGTTGCATTAAGAGTTAGTGGTAATATCCCCATATTGATGAGTCACTCACTTTGCAGTACATAACATTTTATGAAGTAGAGAATCACTTTCCCTAAGCAATTACAATTTTGAGACAGGATCTCAGGCACTGGCAAGTTCCTTTGTTTCACAGCCCACTCTTGTGTGGCGCTACAGCCATTCTTAACATGCCTGCCTGGTTATTTGCTAGGGTAAATAATTTGTAAAATGTGGTTTCTGTGATAAGAAGAGATCCCAGCTGGATATTAAAGTCTGGGTTAAGATTTCAATGAGTGAAGGTTTCCCTTAAACTTCTCACCCCATTTCTTCAGCTTCTTGATTAGCGGCCTGTCAGTAAGAACAAGAACGTCCACCTCTGAAGCGTATTAGCCCTACTGAAAGGACTCCCCTTTAACCCTCGTCCGGTATTGAGTGTGAACAACAGAAGCTTATCACATATGTAATAACGTGAGCAAGTGCAACTACTGCAGAAATCTTTGAAAACCTATGTGTGTTACCTCAGCACTGGCAGAAATGTAGGCATTCCTTCTACCACGTTTTGGGAAATATTGCAGACCACTAGCAAAATCCTCACATCTCTCCAGCAAAACTGCTAAGATCTAATGTGAGCTCTGCCCACAGGAACAATGGGCTGTACTAAGAGCATTGCAACAACTGAAATTTACTGTTCCGTCAGAGGGGAAAGTATGTATTGGTATCAATTGCTCAGCTTTGATGGGTGAGATAGGAAGATTTAGTTATTTGGGATCAAGCCTCCAAGCCACACCTCTGTATTAAGAAAGAGAAAAGATGTAAAAATGGACAGGGCATCTAACGGCATTTGATAGATTGGTCCGGGGGAAGGGGGGGGGGCGACTGTATTCTTTTCAACTCAGAAACATTTTACAGTACTTAAGCAAAGCATTACCCTGGCCACTTGCTCTCTCTAGTGGCCAGTATGGAGAATAGCCTAAGCTTTCAACAGCATGTACAACGTTTCAAAAGTTTCTAAAGGAGAAGCACTTTCAGAAAAGAAAGGCAAACTACAAGCTTTAAACGGAGATCATTAAACACTTGATCTGCCACTCAAAGCTTTGTCATCTCACCATCACTCTGGGGAGGATGTAGGAAACAGGACTGAAGTATCTGATTTTCCTCTAACAAACCTCTTTGAGCTGCTAACTGAACTCCCTGCTTCAGTTTTCGCCATGGTCAAACTGTCCTTGAGGCACACTGCTAATGCGCAGCATTACTTTCGATGGGGGAGAGGTATGATTCAAACAGTGAAGATCCCAGTTCTGGTTAGCTTTTACATGGTATGTTATAATACGGAATAGAATCTGCTCAAAGTCCAAAAGCAGCAAAAATTTTGTTCCTAGAAATCAAATTGCTATGGGGTCTGCAAAAATACCCAATTCTTTTTTGAAAGGTAAATGCAGTTATTACAACCCAACAAAGTCTTATCAGCCAAGCTTTCTGAACCAAAGTATCTGCTTCCTCTTCCGCTACAGCTTCTGCTCTTACAAACTTCAGATTGCCCAGCAGCACTGTAAATCCACTTCTAACATTTCCCAAGGAAGGGCTGTGGACCTTTGAATTATGTTCTACTAGAACTGGAGAAGACGACTTTTAAAATGTAAAGAAAAAAAAAAAGTTATAGATGAGAGTCTAAAACAAGTGGAAAATAGATGTAAATTAAACGACTTATTTACTGCATAACAGCAATGGAAAAGACAGTGCCAAGGCTTTGGTTTTAAATAGAATACTTTTATTCCATGTAGTTTTTTAATACAGAGATTGAAGTTACAAGGCACTACCTCAGTCTATTGTTTAATGACATTTATAACTCTACAATAGTATTTTGCAAAAATTACTGCTCAGGCTTAACATTTCTGATTATGGAATAGACAATACAGTGATGTCATGAATGCAAAGTTAGTAAATTATAATCTGTCATTTTGCTTTAAATAAGTGTATTTCTTCAGACAATAGGCATGATGAATATAAGCGCAAATGAACCATGAATCTCTTCAATTATTCTTATTTAGATTCATTTTCCTATGAATTTTCATTTAATTCCAACCACAATCTCTTTACCATAAATCAAAGGCAGCCCTGTCTTGTGGCAACATATCTACTTAATATAATGAAGAAACACCTACAGTCATAAAAAATAGCGTTTCCATGATCCAAGGTTCTTTTATAGCAGTACAGTCTTGTGTTTGAGGCTATATTCTGGAGTTTGCAACATAGTCCCTTCTCCTCTAGCATCAGACTGTTACTATCAACCACAGCAATTACACGGAAACTACATTAAAAGCCCTTTACCTTTAACACTAAACCCAGGGTAACCTGTGGTCAAGAAGGATATGATTCTCCTACTGCTAGAACCTCAGCTCATCTACCCATCACCATTCACCTCTTGCCCTGACAGCATGGAAATGAGCTGGTATTATCAAAATAACCCATGTTGCCTCACTTGGACTCAAGCCCAAGGCCTGAGAGATTCCAGATCCAGCTTTTCAGTTCAGGCAGATCCTCAGGGGGACAATGTGGGCCCTAATTGCATCAGTGCTAATAAAGATGCTTAGCTTAGCTGTCCCACTCAAGTCCACAGCCCTCTTGAACATGGCAAGCAGCTGGTCCAAAGTTTCCCAGCCAGAATCCTTGTGCTCCATCTGGCTCATGCTGTCTTTTGAGTTGCAAACCACACATCTGCAATGGGATTCCCATGCTGCTCATGACACCCTGAAACCCTTCTTCTGGATATTGTGGTCTCAGCTGCGGTCATGACCCCTTGTGAGAGTAAGCAAATGCAACCTAACTCTCCCAAGAGGCTCCAAAAGACTCCTGTCATGCCCTCTGTTGGGAACCACTGATTTAAAGCCCCACACAAAGCCCCAGGGTCATAGGGTACAAAAACTGTGCCACAATTCCTTTATGTTGCTTCTCCCTCACCTGTTTGCCTCCTAGGACCATATCAGGTTTTAATCTTCTGTTTTGCTAACCTTTGTGGCATACAGTTGATCAACTTCAGCCCACTTCCCAAGGTGATCCTGTTCACCCGTGGAGCCTCCTGCTCCTCTCTCCTGACACTCTCCTATTGTAAGCTAGCAGAATAGGCAGAAGGCAAGGAGATAATCAGGCAGCCGATGTGGTCTGAATACAAGTCTCGTTATCTCTTTATGCATTCTCTCCTCAAATTGTATGACCTGCATTTCAGGCACCCTTGGGCTTGGGATTTACATTTTTAATATTGGGGGCTTGTGACGCTGTCCTCTTGTTGGTTAATTGGTATCAGAGAGCAAGTGTTTTCCCTTCCACTGAAATAAATCTCCCCTAAAGCTGCAATTGCTCATTCTTTTGTTCCATCCTCATTTGAAATGGGTTCTGCAAAGCCTCCACACCATGCTAAATAATCTTCAACTCTCACTTTTTAAAATCTGTTGGTTTATGCCTTAATGGCTTTGATGGGCTTTGCTATTCAGTCTTGTTACTTAAACCACTTTCCTCATATTCCTAAACTCTGTGTTTTCATTCATCCTTACCACAGTGGACTCTTTGAAGCTGAAAGGATTTATTTATTATCCAGAATACTTTTCCCCCCTGATTTTGGAAACATACCTTTTTAAAAGACAATGTGACACAGTTCAGGGTATTTTCTTGGTCTAGAATATAGAGCCTAAAACAAACACATTTTGTGTTCTGATTTGCTGAAAAATCCATCTGTACCTCGCAGGGAATCATTTTTCCAGTGGATCTGTGTCAGCTCCAAACAATAGAAATGTTGCACTCATCATCAGTTTAATGTGATCTGAAATAACATTCTGTTTGAATTCAGTTGTTAGTGGTGTTAATAAAAGCTAATCAGTAGCAATGGTGAATTTCTGGAAGATTACTGCATATGAGCTGTAATTCTCTGTCTTCAATATGCACTGCAATTTTAAATTAAACTAATTTGGACACACATAGGAAATGTCAGTCTGGGTAACGCTGTGTAAACAGACTGAAGTATCACAGAGGAGGATCAGGAACAAATAAAATCGTCTGTGTGACTTTGTTCTTAAATCAATGTTGACACTTTTGCTGCTCCTACAATGATAATGTAACTTTCAGCTCTTTCTTCATGTGCTGTCCTTATTGTGCAACGATGGAAATATTGGAAAGTGTAATCATCATTTTGTCAGTTATTTATTTTAATATTGTTCTCCAAATATTTGAAAATATCTAAAAACAAGGGCAGAATTTCCAAAGCTCATCTGTCAGTTGGAGGCAGTCAGCTCTCTTTCCAACCCACACACAGCTTCTTCAAAAACTGGAAAGATGTCCATGTATTTGAAACATTGCCAGTTGCTTCCAGGCCAGACAGCTGATGTGCCCAGATTCCTCCATCCTCTGGGGGAAAAAAATGCAACCAGAATCAGGAGTCGAAGTTGGTTTGTTTTCTCTTATATTTTTACACTGACTCCAGAAAGAGATGGTGTCACTGAAACACTTCATTCAAAAAGAGTTTTTCTAATGACTGAAGCTGTGATTCAGCCCCAAAAGACACAGACCTTGAGCCAACCTGAAGCTGGAGATTTCATTTCATCTGGCTTCTATGGGGAAAGAACTGAATCCACACTGAGCCCAAATTTCTGGGCTGATGTGGAATAGTATTTACCTACATAGAGTCCAGCTGGAGGCTTATTGTATAGCAGGATACAGTGGGGTTTTATTTCTTCAAAGCAGTTAGTCATGAACACAGGCTTGGCTGGAGACCTTTGCTTTCTGTGACCTAACCAGGACACAATGGTATTTAATGGGACTGTGACTCTCTTTGTATTGCAAAATGGCCCCTGCAGTGCTTTGACTTTCCCTGCAGTCATGGTCTCTCACCTGCCGTACTTACATGCTCCAAGCTGCAGGCTGAAATCCCAGCTTTAAGGGTGTGGTCAAATACAGAGGCAGGAGCCAAGGTTTGTATATGCATTGGGTGGCCTGGGGTTAACCCACTTAACTACATTAAGGTCATCTTCTTAGTTTTAAGTTGAGAATAATACCACTTATTTTAGTATCTCACAACAGGGGGGTCACTACCAGGATTAGTTGATGCTTGCAAAGTGCTCTTGAGGTTGTAAAGAATTTTAAGTGCTATTTTATAAAGTTGTGTGCAGAATATGACAACACAGGCCACTCCTTACCAAGTCTACTGGTCAAGATGGACTTCTCCAGTGTCAGATTTCCAAGTGATACAGTTCCCTGCTCATATTGTGGCTCAGGTTTCACCAGTGAAGAATTTGGAGGGATCCTGCTCTTGGGCAAATGGAAAAATTGAAATCCCATGACAGAAAATCTTCCAGCAGTCTTTTTAAGTTAGAAACAGGTTTCTATTATTGGATAGGCTGGGGGAGGGTAGTCACCAGGAACTCTTGTCTCCTTGCAACAAGGACGAGAAGAAATGTACCCTTGCTCTGCAAAATGCACCATGGACTAGATGTTATTCATGGCCACAGTTCCCCATGCTTCCAGGAGGGCAGTAAATGGAACTTCAAAGGGATGTAGCATACTATCTCCATACTCCAGTGATACCAACCAGTATCAATTAGGATTGAGGCCTGCTATTAAGCACAGCAAAAAGGCAGCTTGCCTGCCACATATTTTTCCCAATTTTCATATGATGAGAGAGTTTCAGGCATCAGACACACTTTCAAGACATTGAGCATCAGCTGAGCTCTGGTAATTGCCCACACATGGACACAGGGTCTAAGGCGGCGGGGGGGGGGGGAGACAACGCGGGGGGGGGGGGACACGACTCATCTGAATTAGCTTAACTTTCAACAGCAGAACTTAGCTATGTTCAAAGCACATTACCAGCTCAAGGACTAAGTGCTTGTGCATGCCTATTTACCACAGGTCAGACAACATGATTAAATATATTATTCCCAAAACTGATTGACACTCTTTTTCCTGATTTAATTATTTTAGATGTGGTATTTCTTTTGTAAACTAACAAAAGTAAATCCATACACACCCTTAATGCCGACACTTTTAAGAAGAGCAATGTAACTTCCACTGCTTTCATATGTTCTCTTCTGGTCACAGAGGACCCACCTCAGTCACTGCCTACCCTTCCACCTCTGCTAAAATACAGTAAGAGTGGGCAGGTCATGCAACTGTTAAGTTCTGGTCTAAACAAGTCAGGCTAAATAAACCAGCAGCAAGTCCTAGTAAAACTGGCCCAAGTTAAAAGGGCAAGGCTTGTTAACAATCACTTAACTGAACAGTGAAGACAAGTTAAGTGGGCTTGTTTGGACTTACCAGTTCAGGCAGTGACCACGCATACAGTTCAGACAGCAGATGGGAAGGGAAGGAAAGGAATTAGACCCCTATCATTGGGCCCACAAGTATTAAATTGATGGGAAGCTAAGAGGAGAGACTCCTTCAGCCAGCGTAACTACCTACCTTGGAAAGGCACATGTGGGATAGCACCTTTCTTAACTGAGAGTAGCGGTAGCTCTACCTGGAATCTCCAGAGGTCACACTCCTTGCCCCACAACTCCTGCAGCCACCTCCCTGCAGTGTTTAGAGGCCAAGTATGGGTAACTGGTTCCTGCCCTGTGCTACTTCAGTTGCTGACTCTGTTTTTGTTTTCATGCCTCTTCTGCCCTGGCAGCATCAGCCCTGAATTTGATTCAGGAAGTCTGAACCCAGAAACAAAACAAGCCTGTACCACCTAAGAGAGACAACATCTCTCTCCCTTGGCTCATTGATTAGTAGTTTTTAGCTGCTTCTACTCCCCCTTAAAACTTACAATTCAAGAAGTGGAGAAAAATAACTCTTCTCATTAGCAAAAACAGTCATGTGAAAAAAAACTTGTCTCACTAATTACGGGCATTGTGTTTGCAGTCCATTTGCTCTTGATCACCACTTCTTTTCAGTTACTCCTTGTACTGCTGCTTCATCTTGCTCAGTGAGTAGGACAGCAGCACAAGGGGATCCAGTACCTCTTACTGCTCAGCTACTTTTTTTTTGCAAAACCTTAGTGAAGCCTTTTCACCTCTCTCCCAGAGGATAATTAGGTATAATGAGGGATAACACTAGAAGTCCAGTGACGGCAAGTCCTGTGTAATACCACTCTTTACAGACATAGCATATCCTAAAACAGGTGAGCCAGCAGTATTTTTCCGTGGAGCTTTCTCTGTCCCCAAAAAAAAGAAAGAAACCAATAAGCTAAATCTAGCAAGCCACTTACTTAAACTGATATTATTTCCCTGGTCATCCAAAGCAGTGAGTGAGGACAAGATACCTCCGTGCTTAAGAAATTAAGTTAGAATAAGAGATGATCTCAGCATCCCAAACTGGAAAGAAAGAAAAAATTTGACAATTCCAAACTGCTTTCTGTTCATCTTGTTTGCAACCAGACAAACCTCATTAGAGCTGAATTTCTGCAGAGCATCACAGTGACATTCAATGGACCACTTGCAAAGTATGCATTTCCTTCAAGTGTCCAGAACAAACTATCTGGACCTGGAGCTGGGGCCAGCTGTTTGTTAGAAAGCCAAGCTTCAGGCAAAACAACCTTCCAAGCTTCCACACTTGCTCCAATTTGCCAATTAAACACACAAAGCAAATAATGGGGAAGGGGAAGAAGGAGGGGAGAATCACAGTGTTGCTTTGCCAGAAAATGTCAAAATAAGCCAGATATAGGAGCCAGTAGAGCCACTTACACCACATTATAATATGCAGAGCATTACCTACCTCCTGATCCTGATAGTAATTTGTCATTATACTGAAACCTCATTGCGTTTGTTTCCTTTAAGGGAGCCAGAAGTCTCATATGCCACCCCCCATCTTTGAGTGCATGTAGTCAGGCTGCCTATCGAGACATTTCAAGGGAAGGCCAAGATCTGCGCCTCGGAAAGCCAACAGTTTCTCTGTCTGTGCGGAAACCTAACGGACACAACATAATGTGGAACAGTCTGTCCCAGCAAAGGGCTGAACTGCTAATCTTCTCTGGTACTGTCTAAAAGCAGCAAATGGTCCTGCTCTGGAAGCACAGTGAGGTATAGCTCTCAGCCAACTCACACAAGCAGTCAGAGCTGCAAAGGATGCCTTGGGATGCCTCCCCAAGTTTCAGTACCTGTCTTCTACCTGCACCCAGAGGCTGGTAGCCACACACCAGGCAGACTAAAGACAGCCTTGTGTAAGACCTTCTATATTAGACTCACCTTGACCTCCAACTTTGTTTGTGCACCAAGAACACAGCAACTGGACACCACTTAAAAAAGAACAACGCTGAAATCCTTTCATTTTGTCCATCTCTCTGGCACTCTGAGGGACATTTCTGGCTGGGAACTGTGACTTAGGTTGGGTGTCAAAGCATACTCGCTATGATACTTCAGGTCTCTGTGCAAGCTAATCTAACCTTAAGGAGAAGCCAGCTCAGTAACTCAGCCAGAGCCGGCCTGAAACAAGGTTGCCCTCCCAAACCCTCACTACCCCCTCCCGCTTCTAAAACATAACCTACCTGTCTTGAGCCAAGACCCCAGCAATGTATGGGTTGTCTCTCTACCCGATGACTTAAATTCCCCATGCCTTTACATGAAGAACTCAACTCTATTTGCAACCCTACCCTTCCTTTTCTAAGTTCTCTCCCTTTTCAAGCATCCAAGCCTGAGGGCAAGGTTCCACAGTAGCTCGAGCTCAAGCCTGTTTTGATCCCATCTTCATCTCTGTAACACAAGTCACATAATCCAGTCTCCTTCCTTGCACTGTTATTAGAGGTCATACAATGTGGGCCCATTTAAGGAGCCAGCACAGCTGAAAATAACCTACACCAAACAGAGAAAAAAGAATTGATTAAGTTTCAGACAGGTCAGTCTCCTGAACAGATTCACTGCACATGAATGGAAAAGGAGGGAAACATCTTTCCATGGGAAAGATGTAACAAAGCAGTATGGACCTAGTACAGAAGAACTGTCCCCACAGGCAGTGGCCAGTGAACCTGATACTTGCTAAGCCCAGGAGGTATGCCTGTGTCAGCTGATGGGTCACAGCTTAACTAGATGCAGGTAGATGGACAGAAGGAAAGGAGGAGAGTCCTAGGGTGGCTCCAGCAAGCTGTGTGTACCTAAGGCCAGCTCTGAGCTCTGCACCACACTGTGGCTCTCCAGTACAGACATGCATATTCACTGATCTCAGAGATGGCAAGCAAAACCACCAGCAGTGACTCTGATTCATCTATCATTTCCCTTTCTAGCTCCAAATGTGCCCTGTGAAACTGTTCAACAGTCTGTCTTTGTATGAATTAGGAAATGCACATACTCTGCTTCATTCATATATTTCTTTAGTTATCAGGTGCCCATCTTGTAGTCAGAAAGCTTCTGACTGCCCTTAAAATGTAGTTCATGTCCACCCTTTACTATAAGAAAAGCAGCAATCCTTACAAAAGACAAGATTATTCCAACCCACCATCCTGTTTTAGACTATAGCAATGAAAAAAATGTCACTGGTTATTTGGACTATTGTTGAATATGCCAATAGGTTTACTTTGTACTCTAAAAGGGAAATCAGATAATTGCTTCTGCAAGACTGCATGCTGCTTATTGTACATGGTTACTGCAAAACCTCCAGCAAAGATACATTTAAAAAAATAAAGTTTTCAGAGACTCTTAATCCTATCCTCTTGCCCCCAGCACCCTCTTTTTTCCCACCCCAACATCTCACTTCTTTACTTTATCCCTGACTGCAAAATCAGCATAAAAAGTGAAACCTGACAGGAATTGGGGGAGCAGTTTTTAAGTAAAGGCGAAACGAATCTTAAAAGGATTTTGGTCATTTATAAATATTTAAAGACTGCAACCACAAAATCAAAGTTTTGTGTTTCAGATACTTTTATGTACTGGTCTAACCGAAAACAGCTTTGTATAAAAATACAGTTTTGCAAGTCAGCCCACTTCCATAAAGAGAACTATCCCCTTAAGCTACTGCTAAAAGGTCATTTGGCCTGCAGGGACTTGCCCCCTTCTCTCTTACACTCCCGTTAGCAGAATGGGAATGACCCAGCATCCCAATAAACCTCTAAGCCCTTGAAATACCAGAGGCACCCAAGTCAAAGAATAAGAAAAGCCATTAATTTGGTGTTCATTTCCCTTTTTAGATGCTTGGTGCGAGCCATTTCTGGACCTGGATCCTGCAAAGGCTCAAACACAGGTTTAGCTTTGCACACTGTGTGGGGTTCCATTTACTTCAACAATTGCAAGTACTGGGAGGCCCAGGGACTTATAGACAAACTGGAAATCAGGCTCTGCTATCTCTTTAAAAAGGATCTCATCTATCTGAAAGCTCATTTGCATGGGGGGGGGGCGGGGGGTGTTGTTAACCGATTACAGTTACATTATACCATGATTAGTCCAACTGAAAGAAAACAGCAGGAAGAAAAAAAAATAGCTCCTACTTCCTCTCCACTCCCAAGTTAGTTTATTATGTGTATTTGATGGCCCTTCACGAAGAGGCAGTAAGACCCTGAACCTGCAATGACCCCTGTTTCCACACAGAACATAACGACTTCAGTGCAGAGGTTTGCCTGGACAGGGCTCATTGTCAACTGAGACTCAAACATCCCTGAGCAAGCAGAAAAACAAAAACATATTTTAATATTTCCCTTAAACAAAAAAATAAGTCTAGCAGATTTCGAATATTCTGTCTCTATCAGACACTTCCTATCCTGTTGTTTTACAACTGAACACATCCCTGTAGGTGCTGGATGCTCCGCAGGGTCTGCACTGTTTATGTGTAAGGCACCATTCTGCAGCATCTTGAGCTGTGTTACTCAGAACCTTCAACTCCTGAACCCTGCTAGAGTTGAGGGCACTCAGCCCCTCTCCTGATGGGACATAAAACTAGTTTACTTTGATCTTAAGTGCTAGAATTGTTTGTGATTAAATCTAATTTCATCAAATCCTCAAATTTATCCACTCTCCTAACATTTGCAATTTCACTGAAAACAATACATGTAGAAATCACTAGCATCACACATCCTACTGAAGATGAAGTTAATTTACAGAATCTAGCCTTTAAAATACAAGGATTTCACAACAAATCTGTTCCTATAGCAACAGAGTAAGCTTATGTGAACTTCAGGCATTCATATTCATAGAAACTCCTGAAGCAAGACTGACTGTTGGCCATAACATCCCTACTCTTGCCAAGTTTCAAATAGTGCATGAATTATGCCAAAAATAAATGGGTGTGACTAATACAAGCACACGGAACACCAAGGGAAAAAGAAACACCCAAGCTTTTGCCTCTAAGGCAACATTTGTTGATAGAAAAGATGGGCATTTGGAGAGCATGCCTTTTCCTTCCCTTTATCTTTTTGCTGTACTTGCACTTCATAAAAGCCCCACATGCACATTTGCCTCCCATAAATTGTGTGACTGCTAGTAATCGCACATCTTTGCAGTCTATAGAACAAATCTTTTTTTAAAAACTTGCTCCCTTTGTACTCCCCTGGTATTTAAGGAGCACGTGTGTGCTGGAGGAGGAAAGTCAATCTGTTTTAACTCATACCCTTCTCTCTCATAGAGCTGCAAGCAATTCTTTTCACAGCCTCTGAAAAAAGCATGCCCAGCCTTAGCCTGTGACAAGCTCTGCGACATCAAATCCATCTCTCTCACATCCTCTCCTGCCTGTCTCATCTCTGCACCCCAGCCCAGCCTGCCCACTCTCATTTTCCAAGGTCAGACTTTTCTAAGGGCCAGCCTGCATTTAACGTGCTGTATCCAGATCCAGAAACTTCCTGCTAATTACTGTGGTCACACTTCCTAATCCAACAAGCATCAAACTGCACAGTAGTCTCTCAAGTGGAATAGGTCACCCAGCTATCTGCTGCAGGTCGTTCAGTTGACAGATTTTTCTTGATGAAAGATAGTTCTGCAAGGTAGCTGTTCCAACATGAACAGCAATCTGGACTAATTACATGTGATACACCCACTCTGACTCATGCGATAGCACAGAAGGAAAGGGAGGGAGGAAGGGGAAGAAGATGAAGAGAAACAGGAAGAGTAAGCATGGTAAGTCCTTAACTCATATAAGGAACAGATGAAAGTTTCACACTTTCCACTCTTCCCTGTGGAATAGAAAGGATTCCAAGAAATTATTCAAATTAAGACGTTACCCCTCTTTCTCTACCTGCCCCAGCTCCCCTTCCTAGGCTGTACAGCAGCTCCATTTCCCATTACAATTCAACAAAACCCAACATTTCCTTCTCAGAACTCAGTAACTGCTTTTCGGTCTGATGAACTCTATAAAGGCTAAACAACACATTATTAAAAAAAAAACATGAAGGCAGTGGAAGCATCTCTCTGGCTGTCATTTCACCCCATGTTCCCACAGATGATTTTACAGTCTCACTCTGCCCAAATCCTGATTTTTGCTTAATGATGGAATTAGCCAAACACATGTTGAGAGAAGAATGTGAAGATATGGGAGGGCTCTGGAGACCAAGGTAGACCACCATGGAGCAGAGGTTTTGCAATAGGAAAACATAAGGCCCATAGGATTAACTTTACAACTGATCTTGAAATTCAGTGTGGGGATATGGAAGAAGGATTTCTTCTTTGCATGCACTGCCTCAACATTCAGTCCACCTTGTCAGATCAAGTCTTAGGCCCTGAACCCATAAACTTTCACAGTGTGTTTTGGACAGAATGGTGGCCTCCAGAATGCCTCCTGTCAGGCATTATGTCAACGTGCCTTCCCTCCTTTCAGGAGTGAGGATATCCACAAAACTTCAGCTCAGCAACTAAGCATGGGCAGAATTTTATCCAGGCCTTAAGATGATCACCTCACATCCCCCATGAGTTTATTAACATAGTCATTTTTCACTTATCTTGACAGTAAATTGATTTCAAGTGATTTGAATAGTGTTCATTCCAGAGTCTGAAGAGAAGCTGTTTGATAAAAGTCAGCCAGGTCAACAACTGAATGCAAGAACATGCCATCTTCTCAGAAGAAAAGAGTTGGCCCAATGGGATAGATTAAGTAAGGTGCAACTTGTTGCAACATGGTTGCTTCAGGAATGATGCCACTTGGCTGGGTTTCCTTGCATGTGTCCTGTTCTTGGTGGAAGTTGTACTGATTTAGACACTAGGTTGCATTTATTATTTGCTGTTGCACCAAAAAAGAGGAAGCCACCTATGTGTTGCTTGCTAATTATAGTACCTTCTGTTAGGATGGCTACAAACATTCAAGAATGAAAAGCTGTAAAATACAGTAGGTTCTTGTGATTAAGAAGGATGAGAACACAACTTGCTGATCCATTTTGACATTCCACTGACAAGTCTACCTGTGCATGATAGAGAAGGCTGTTTCCAGTTTCCCAGAACTAAGCCTGGAACCTGGGAGATCTTGTGCGAAGTATGAAAACAACAGAAAAATAAGGGGGAGGGGAAGCAGGTGAGAAATCACAAAAGCTACTCATGGTCCACGGATTATTTAAGAACACCTGTGTTACCCGAATACTTGACCTTGCTTTGCCCTGGGTAATTCATAATGCTGGCATCGAGTCACCACTTGCCAGTAAAATCGTATTGGGTTACTCACCTTCACATGAGATGGGCCTGCCTCCAAACAGTGCAGATTCAACCAATGCTGAAAATTGCACGTATTCATGAGCCTTTGCCAACTGACTGCCTATTTCCCAGCCATAAGGGTTTTGGTAGTTTGCCCTCCAGCCTTGCTGCTAACAGCACTCAAATGAACATAACAACATCTCTTCTGAGCATGCTGAAGCAGTAGCAGAGACTGCAAAGCCAGGAATGGCCCTGCTCAGAGCTCTCAGAAAGGCTTACCTTGGCTAACATAGGCCTTGGGTCAAACTCTTCTCCCTCATATCAGGCTACAACAGCCAGCAGTGGGGCAAGGAACCAAGATGTGGACTCACCCACTAGATTTTACACCAACAATCACAATTGGTTTACCCTTAATTTATGTTAAAGGTCACTCCAAACTAACTGAGCCCTGTCATCTCATTCTGAAATGTTGCTTTGGATTTTGTCTTCCTGTTTCACAATCGTATTTTGGTCTCAACTGATGGGTTCCTGAACTCTCATGGAGCACTTTCACTCCCATCTGGTCACAGCATAGCACTGTACCACATGAATACCTTTTCCTCTCAGAGTTTTAGTAAAGGGCTTCTGCAGGATGCAAACCTGCACTCCCTCAGGCTTTAAACCATCCATTCTTTCAGCACTATAATGCCAGCACCCTGGGGGCAATATGGACAGTCCCTGGAAAGGACTAGCAAGAGGATCTAGAACTTGCTTTCATTTCTATCTGTTACACACTTTTGGTGCCCTCTACCCTTTGGCAGAAATACTGAACTACTGGAAAGTAGAAGCAAATTCCTACAGCTTCATTCTAATAGTAGTCAAGGCTGCGTTGGCTGGCCAAGTAGTGCCCATTACCTTTAAATGGATTAATTTTGCTGTTTGGAGAAGCATGCAAGTCAGTCTTGGCAGAACAGGAGTTAAGATTTCAGAGTAGTTGTCCTATAATAGTAGTTTAGCTTAAAGAATTACAGGTGTTCCAGATGTGGGCCACCATGTTCAAACTGGTATTCTTAATACCAGTTCCCAGAACTGCTCAGGACTTGTAGCTCCGCTGGTCTTCAAGAGTTGTGATTAGTTGACTTCACTGGAAACCTAAGCTTTTGTCCCTGTCAAGCTCCCTTTTCCATTTCTTCCATCTAGAACACATAAATTTATTTCTACCTATTTTAACCTATTGTATTTATTACTCTCTTCTCCCAGAAAAGTGTTGGCTGTTTCTAGCCTGCAGGTTTTTTGGAGGAAAAGAAACATTAGTTTCAGGCCAAGAAAAGCATGTAAGTCAGTTTGTAGCTGTTACAGCCAGGAAGCCATCGCTCTTCTGTGAACAATGAAAGGGCAGTCTCCGCAAAAGTGCAGGATGTTCTGGACACTGCCACCAAACTGCCCACCAGCTACACAGCTGTGTCAGAAGCAGCCTATCTAAGCAAGCACAGTAGTCTTGGCCAGGTGCACTACCAAGCCTAACTACCCCTAGAGGAGATGATAGGTTTGGTCTTGAGTGCCTCAAGGCTGCCCTTTGCTTGCAATACAGGCAACATCCAAAGGTCCTTTGATACTTTGCTCCCAGGTAAGTGCCCAAATACTTCTGGGAATTAAGGAGTCCTCTGCAAATTTGCAATGTCAGAAGTATGAGTGACAAAGGACATGCTATTGCGCAGGGCTTCCTGTTTTCCAGCTCATGAGATCCAAAAGGCCATGTACTTTTAGTAGACACCACACAGACCTCACCATTAACTACTTGAGACCAATGGAAAAGACTCCCACAAATATTCATGGATGTGAAGCAGAGCCACTGGTGAGCGTTTGTAGATGAGTCCTATTACTCACACTAAAGGACCTTAACTAATTCTAAAAGAGAGAAAAGAATCTTCATTCCTAAGTATTATTTTAAAGAACTCCAGTGCTTTAAATAAGTGCACTAAATATCTATTGAAGTGTCAGATTCAGAATGACTCTGCTCTTGGTAAATGAAGGCTTCAGTTTTCCTGGTAGCAAGATGGAGATCTGGTGCATAGAGATGAAAAACATTTCTCTCATTAATTTCAATGGGTCTGCCTGGAGACCCAAATCTTAAGCACATGCTTATGTACTTGATTGAACACAGAAAGGACTTAAGCACATGTTTAAGTGTTTTGATGAGTGTTGCCATATGAATTTCAACATGGATTTTCAGAGCTATGGCTTGACTGACAGATTCAACCCTTTCAAACATACATTATCTAATTAGTGCCTGAAGGAAAAGGCCTAGATATAGAACATTTGTCTTTCAGCACACAACTCACACAGCATTTCATGATATCTTGACACTTATTAATTGCATTCAGTTTGAATATAAACACTGTCACATGATCTTTAATTGAGAATTGGCTGAAATACAATAAACAAAGGATTACAAGCAGAGAGTGGGGAGTATGTGTGTCAGGGGATGCCACGGGGAATTTTGGTTGTGTCCAGTCTTGTCCTCAAATGATAAGGAAAATAGAATTAAAAACAAGCCAGAGTTTGTAGATGGCAAAAAACAGACGGGGGGGGACTAGAAAAACAGAGTACCTAGAAATGTTTGAAACTTGGTGGGCAGAAAGAAAGGAAGAGTTATAATGGAAAGGAAGAAAGAAATTTCTATCTTCTTCCTCTCAGCTGGAAGAGACAATATTCTCGACACCTTCTGTCCAAAGAGTTAAAAAAACCTGCAGATGATCAAAAATATGCACAGAGCAATAGCAGAGGCAGCATCACAGTATCATACAGAGCAATAAGAGTGGGATACTGTCTCCAGGAAGAAAGGCAGAGGTAGAAGGTTTCTGTAAAACGACATTGTCTTCTAAAAAAATGCTAGCAGCAGGAATGGCAGCAGTATAAATCCCCTTCCTGCCTCCCTTCTGTCTGCCAACCTTCTTCCCTGAGGCTGTTCCAGCTTTGCCATCTCCAGGTCTATGGACTATGGACTTCAGTCATCCCAACTCCTGTTACAGGCTGGGACTTGTGACAGAGGCAAGCTAAATTACTTTTCCTAGCTTTGTCATGACATCTGGGAAATTCCTTCCTTGCTCAAGCAATCAGAGCCTGGGACCAGGATGTGACTGCCACCAACAGGCAGTGGAAGAAGTGGATGACACAGAAGCACTCATAGGTTTCTGAGTCTCCTACAGGCATGTATGACTTTGTGTGTGTTCACAAGAGCATGGAAGCTCCTGCGGGATTGCAGGACAAGAGCCTAAACTTGCACTGGAAACCAAGAGAAGGACTGCAAACTCTGGTACCCTCTTTCTAGATGGATTAAACTCTACCCTTAAGCTAAGAGGAAGCAAAATGCTGGAGCCTGCATTCTGTATTTGTAGAGCTGCAAGAAGTTAGCCCAAAGACATTTTTTCACATTAGTTTGGCATTTGCTAAAAGCCACTACAGTTGCGTTTATAGCATATCATTTTTCAGATGACCAGAAGACTTATTTTCATCTGCCTGTCAATTAATTAATTAATCATTCGGACCTTTCCTTTAAGTAAAAGTGTTCTCGCATAACTTTCATACCATTGTAAATTTTTACCATGTGGGGGGATCAACTAAAATTCATCAGAGCTTTCAATCAATGTGAGATATATATAAATATATAGAGAGATATATGAAGAAAGTGCAGCAATGGTATTAAATTTCAGAGCAAAATCATTTATTCTGCCTAACAATGAAGCTGCTATCTAGAAACAGGACTGATTATTCATAATACTACCCACTGCTATTACCAGAACTCTTTACAGCCCCCGATAAGCTTTTATCCAACATGTTTAACATGTCAAAGTCAATTTGCCTTTCCACATGTATATTTCATAAGGTTACTTAAGTATACAACCAGACACCCAAGTATTAAATAGAGTATACATTTGTTTGTATTTATTTAATATTGCCCTAGATCTTGACAACTTTAAAAGAACACGTCTTAGAAATAACTGAGGTTTCTTTAGGAAAAGATCTGCCATGAAAAGTTATGGTTTTTCTAAGCAGCTTAATGGTAGAGGGTTACTATTTTAAAGTAGGAAGAAAGATTGTGTAATCTTTATAGTTACATATTGCAATATACAATAAAATTTACATAGCTAGAGTAACAAAGGATGAGTATATCTCCCCTAAGAAACACCCAGCAATGGCAAATGCCAGATAACATGAGAAATAAGGGGTACATCAGGGAGCACACAGCAGACAAACTGACCACACAGATCCAGTGCAGATCCATCAGACCTCCTGACCCCTACAACAGCACCAGTCCCAAGCCAGCTACTGGAACCATTGACAATGCACTGTGCCAGTGGGGCTACAGTAGCTCAAATAAAGTGACAGTACATAGACATAGATCAGGTCCAGTACAGTCAATGCTGAATCAGACCTTTCAGCCCCATTGACACAGGAGCAGGCTGTCTCTGCCTGTGCTCCCACTTCTAGAGGCACCAGATCTATCAGCTAACTGCTCAAGGGCTGCTTAACAGCAATGCCACCACTTCTGGCATCAAGCTGCTCCTGAAAGACATGTAACTATTCTCACTTACTCCTGCATCTGAGCCAACACACCCTATGTCTCTGCATAGAGCAAGCTCAGGACACCCCACATCCATAGCCCAGGTATAACCCACAACCCAGACAGCCACTCACAGAACCCTGACAACATCCTGCACATAGCTTCATCTGCTCAAGGAGCAACACAGCTTCACCTGGAGCACCTGCGGGGATAACATCCACTGCTTCCTCCTCACACACGCCCTGCCCACCACCAAGCCCATTCTCATTGGCTCCCAACACAGCCAGTGGAGTTAACAACAGCTCACTCACCCTTCAGAGACCAGCTTCCACTGCCTGGTAACCTGTCCTGGTTTCGGCTGGGATAGAGTTAATTTTCTTCTTAGTAGCTGGTACAGTGTGTTTTGGATTTAGTGTGAGAATAATGTTGATAACACACTGATGTTTTAGTTGTTGCTAAGTACCGCTTATCCTAAGTTAAGGATTTTTCAGTTTCCCATACTCTGCCAGCAAGCAGGTGCACAAGAAGCTGGGAGGAAGCATGGCCAGCCAGGAGAGCTGACCCAAACTAGCCATAGGGATATTCCATACCATAGAACGTCATGCTCAATATATAAACTGGGGGGAGTTGGCTGGGAGGCGTGGATCGCTGCTCAGGCATCAGTCAGCAAGTGGTGAGCAATTGCATTGTGCATCACTTGTCTTTTCTTGGGTTTTATTTCTTTTTGTTTTTTAAATAATCCTTTTCATTATAATTATTATTATTTTTATCATTATTATTATATTTTACTATTATTATTATTATTGTTAGCATTATATTTTATTTTACTTTAGTTATTAAATGGTTCTTATCTCAACCCATGAGTTTTACTTTTTTTTTGATTCTCCTCCCCATCCCACTGGGAGGGGGGAGGAGTGAGCAAGCAGCTGCGTGGTGCCTGGTTGCTGGCTGGGGTTAAATGATGACATAACCTCAGGATCCTGCTGCACTTCGAACACAGGGCCCAAACTCCAGAACTCTCCTTCCCACAAGGGCACAGCTCTCCCACTCCACTCCAACTGAGCATCTTTTTATAGCCCAGCCTCCTCATGCTGCATAGGACTCCTAGGCAGACTGAGCACCTTTAAATGCTCCTATGCCTGGTGAGGGTGGGCATGTGCCTCCCCACACTGCTTTACAAATACTGAACAACTTCACATAGCCTCTGCAGGACAAAGAAATTGTCGTGCCCCCAATGGGGAAATCAAGGCAAGCAGCTTGAGCATCATCCTTGCTGACTGGCAGCACCAAACCTGTGCCTTTCTTACATTAGCACAGTAAGTTAGGAGTAGCTGTGTAGGCCATAAGCAGATCAGCTCCTCACACACGAAAAGCCTGCCTGAAGTGCCCAGCACCGACAAGCTGTGAAGCTGATTTCCTCACAGTACTAGCAGGGCTCCCTTTTGGATGAAGCACCTTCACAGACAAAAATGAAAGCCTGAGGAAAGCTTATTACCCATGAAATGCAGACTTACCAAAAAATTACAGAACCCCTCGGCATTTTGAATTTAGCTTACCTTGGAGCATCCTGCTAGTTTAATGGAAAGACACATAAGCATGCAAACACTGAAGTACAGGTTAAGAACAGCTAGCTGAAACCTAGGGCCTAGTTTTCTTCCTGTTCACATTTCTGAAATAAGCCCATTTGGGGCCAGGATGTTCCTTTGCTTTCATATCACCAAAATCATGAGCAAAATTTAAACTATCCCTGGTAAAATACTTCTGGAACATTCAGCTTTAAAATACATATATTGCTCCTTCACACTGTACACTGCATGTACCTGACAGCACAAGAGAATGACAAAATAAAATGTTCTTCTGTGTTCACTTGTGTTCTCTGAATAAATACAGAATGTACTGAAGATTTTCCCCTAAGTTACTTTGGAAAAGCTCCTGCAGTCATTCTTGCAGTCTACTGAGCAATTCCTCTAATAAATGCAACACCCAGAAAGATTGAGTTCGTGTCACAGAGACACATCCTTACAGCTGAGAATCATTTTCAGGCTTTGAATCTAGCTAAAAAGAGATGCATTAGCAAATGCAGATGACACATTACTATTTCCTTTTAAAGGAGGTCTGGTCAGCACACATGATGAATTCTGAGACCCTTACATGATATAAACAAATAGCCATGATTTTTTATTATTATTATTATTTGGAGCATCAGGCAAGCTTCTTCAGTATGAGATTTATACGAAAGAGACCACACTTGTTCCCATTTATAGCGCATACCTTGGACAGCGCTGACAACAATTAAAATGGGGTAAAAAGGCTTCCCAAATACCTTGGCATTGTCTGGATGACCACTGAATTTTAATAATAATTTCAATTAATTAAGACAGGAAAACATTAGAACTATAACAACAGTGCTATTTCATTGGCAGGCTATTGGGGGAAAAAAAAGAAGATTCATATGTTGCCCAGCAATAAAAATCAAAATAACTGCAAGTAGCCTCAGGGCTAGAATCTGCTCTTATTTACACCATCCAGGTAATTCCATTTATTGCAGTGGGATTACTCCAGGCAGATATTGTGGTCAGGCAGCTGTTGAACACCTCGTGCAGAATTGAGCCCTCCAAGGAGAATCTGGCTCCGTGCATTTACGCTTCCTATCAGGCACACACCCCTACGGGGCTATAATGAAACGTTAAATAAATAAAATAAAAATAGGGACTTCTGGCTCAGGTTTTAACTCTGCCCTCCTGCACAAGGTTCCAACTGATTTATCAAGTTAGTATTGTGCCTGGGAGGCACAGGAAAGTATGAGGGGTAACGAGCTCATTTCTCCATTACTAATTCCTATTATTGTTAGCTGGAGTCAAGAATAAGGTGATTCAGAGTGAAGATGTCAGAAAAAAAGATCAAATAACTTGAACAGGCAATAACAGCACATTGACTAACTATAGCAGCTGTATTACAGGTGGTAGTTCTTCCTCCCAAAGAACAGCTGGCATAGGAAATAATTTTCAGGGTGAAACATAGGATGCTGCTCAGGAGAGCAAGAGAAGATAGTCTTTGAATGAATTCTCCATTGCAGCAACCCTAAAGATATCCTCCTAGAAGCAGGAAGATAGACTATATTTTCACATGCCTTTATGTCTCCTTATGCTCCCTCATGTTTCACAATCACTGTGGAAGAAGTGTCAGCTGAGGATGAATGTATCGCTGGAAGGTAAGCAAGTGATACGGCTGAGGACCTATCCCCTGCAAAGGGTCTTTCTGTCTGGCTGCACATGAAGATGATGCCTTTGGTTGAGGACAGTGCACCAGGAAATGTTTGTGCACGTCAGTTCAAAATGGTGTGACCAGGAAAAACAACAGAAATTCACTCACTGCCACTAGCTCAGGCAGCAGAGTCTTCATCTAGGTGGCTGTTTTTTCCTGACCTTTCTCAGTTGTGGCCCACTGGTGGAGCATATTAAAACAGATGTATTGCCTCCATGAGATCCCTTCAGCTCCTAAGCAGGTTCTTGTGACCTCATCACAGTAAACTATGAAACAAATGATCTGCAATATAAAATTACTCCCAACCAAACTGATTCAATTTCACAGGTCTTTAAGGACCAAATGCTTAAGGACATGATTTCAAGAGAATGTATGCAGATGCTTTTAATTAGATGCAGAAAGAAGTGCTTTGCTGAATGAGAAGCTAATGTGCAGCTGTGTAAGAGAAAGGTTGGCCTGTTAAGTGTAAGATTTCTCACATACCTGGAACAATACACCTGCTTAAGTTTGAGAGCAGTAACTGTTTTGTACTTACACTACCCACTGAAGGCCAGGTAACCAAGTATGTCTTTTGTCTGCACTGAAGTTGCAGAAACATCTCAGGCAAACAACTTAGCAGAGAGAAAACAGTGTGTTCCATTGCACAATATGAATGACATTTTTCTTTAAAAAACACTGCAGGTTGATGGCAGGATATCAGCACAGAGAAGTTATCTGCACTTAGTGACTAATTCACCTTTGGAAGATATTGCTGTTACAGCTGATAACAGACTCAGACAGGAGTCCTGCCCCTGAAATCATTTCCCATCAATCTCAATCACTCTGAAACACTCAACCAACAAAGGTTCCCAAGTCAGCTGGCACACAAATGTCCAGACCCTGCCAATATTGTGATGCACTTACTGTAAACACACAGCTAATGAATGTTCATTCACTTGATGATTCTTTTGGAAAGTGGAGACACGTCTAAGTGTTTAGGAGGTATGTAGTACTCAAAAAAAATTGATAAATACTCTGACACATCTTAAAACAGAGGCACCAATGCTTTCAGCCAAATAAATAATGCTAATCTTGCATAAAGACATGAGCTATTTTAGGAGTCTCAATGTATTAATTTCATTATCACTGAACATTGCAGTTGTTAAATATTCTGACCCCATTGCTTGGGGAAGGATGGGAACAAGACTAATGCAGATGAAAATTGTTAGTTGTTATGGAAACCTTTGCATAATCATGATGGCAGTTTTGTGTCACTCTGTGGATTTGGATCATATTTCCACCATCAGCAATGGCCATTGCTAACCCATAATGTTCACTTAGCAGGATCTGAGACTGTGCAGCTCTTCCAGCAAACAGGATGCCCCGACTCTGGAAGAAATGCTGACCTGCAAGTGAAAATGAGATGTGCCAGGGTTGCTGTCCACCTTCCCACTGAGCTAAGCTAGAACTCGGCAACGCAGTATCAATAGCCTACAGGAAGACTTGAATCCTATTTGTCTTGATGCCCAGAAGGACTGCTCTTCTAAATAGCTGGGCACGAGATAAAAATTGAGATATAAATGCACTCATGTGCACACAGACATGCATACATTTAAACAGACAGTTGAAAATTAAGTTTTAACAATATTGTGCTGAGAACCACCATGAAAAAAATTATTTGACTTGAGTTTCTTTTCACCACAAATCCCTAAAGGCAGATGATGGGACCCTTCGAACACAGTAAGAATTTGGCAAAATGAAGTAACTTGCAGACACTGTGTCTGACACAGCACGTGTCCTATAAGGCTGTATTCACTGACTGCCATCTTAGAAAGCTTCGAAGCATCAAGGAAGTTGAATGCAGTCTTCCGGTCTTCTCAGTCTGTCCACAGAGAGTGTGTCTTCCAAAGAAGGGAATAGGAAACCTGCCTCTGTGTGTGATCATGTTGCCATCTAGTGACCGCAACCTAGAGAGTACTCAAGCCCTAACACCAACACAAGCACAATGCTGTGCGTGAAGCAACAGGGCCTTGTATAACTGAGACCTCAGGGGAAGTCTTAGCTGTTGCCAAGATATACACGATTATTTCTCCTAAAGTTACAAGTCTTACTTAAGCAGAAACAGCAAGTTCCTTGAGTAGGGTGATAAGGAACTGAAAGCTCATAGAGGTTGTAGCTCTTTCAGTATCATTTTTGTGCCACCCTTCAGCTCCAGGGCCAACACAGTGGTTCCCTTTCCTTAATTCACACTGAGAGTTGGCAAGACCAACCACAACAGTGCATCGTGGCCAGATGGTCTCTGCCACTCCTGTGTGGGTTGCTCAACTTTTCATGTTAAGCCCAAAGAAGAACAAAACATCCCAGCATAGGTACTGGACACTGCGAGGCCTCCTCTACTACTCGTTGCACCTGGATTCAATGGCAGATTTTCTGGGACAGGGGAAAAATGCAGTTATTTTCTACAGCCCAAAAGATGTAGGTACCCAGCACTTTTTTAAATGACCAAGATATGTAGGCAAATAAAATTTGGGGATTCCACATACAGGCACTTCTGAAATCCAACTCTCATTGCTTTTTAGGCATCTTTTACCAATCCTGGCCCAAAACACTCAATCTCCATCAAAGTTGTTCGAGCGTTTTGATAAGGCGAACTTTCTCTCATAAACATGTATGTGCTCAGTCCATTTGTATGTAGATAACTGTACATATGTGTGAGTGTGCATGCATGTGTGTGTATAAATACATATATACACACAAACAGAGCATCCTCTCCAGGGTCCAATCTTTTTATTTTCCCTATATACACATTGCTACAAAGTCAGTTGTAGACAACTGGCCAAAGATACAGAGAGGCACTTATATGTGACTTTCTGCAGTATCTCTTGCAAGTTTTTCACCCTGCCTAAGCACCAGACATTACCACCCCAAAGTCTCTGTATCCTGAAAATGACTTCTCCCCGCAGTATCAGGTTTTGTGGAATTTGTCTTTGTTTTTCCCCTCATTGAAAGGCGGCCTTCGGTTTCTGCCTTAACAGAGCCACACGTCAATCTGGATCAGCATCACCTCGTTGGTTCTGTCTAAACATACACACACACACAGAGAACAAAAACAGCTCATATGTTTTCTTCCGATTATTCTCTCTATTATCTCTTTCTTTTGCTTTGGCATCTGAAAAGCCACTGAATTTTTTTTACTAAAATATAAATAAATTTTAGGCCATATATTCCCTGATCAAATACAGACAATGTAAGGCTAATTTCAGCATACTTTTCTCCTTAAACTGTTATAGAAGTCTCACTGTGGTTTCCTGAAAGATATGATACACACAAGAATTGCTAGCAGATATAATTTACTGGCTCCAATTTATTAGAGATCAAAGAATGGGGAAAATAGGCCTCATCTTTCTTGTTCTTCTTGGCAGTGGAACTTTTAGATGACTTAGAAAACCAAAAGGCAAGCAGAAAAGAAACAATATGAGAATATACAATTGCGATGGGGAAAAAATCATGATCACATTGAAATACCTAAGGGAACTAAGGATGGCTTCCAAAAGCCTTCATAACAATTAAATGCATAAACCAAGTCAGATGCAGATTACCAAGCACCGTGGCCCTTATCCTCAACAGCCATGAATCAGTCTTGATGTAGCTATGCTAGTGTGAAATAGTTGAAGATCTTCCTCCACTGTGGTGATGCTCTAGGATTTGGGATGGGTTAGTTCCAGTGGAATATGGAGGAGAGCACGCAGCTACATACATCCCTGCCTGGGAAATAAGGCATTTCCTAAATCCTTTTCCATGATCATTTCTTAAAACCTTTTCCATGAAAATGCCCTAGCTGATGAAGCTAATCTCTGCCACTCCTGTGAGATTTGCTCAACTTTTCCTGTTAAGCACAAAGAAGAAAAAACATGATGCGTAATGAAGGATGGCCATTTGCAGGATTGCTATTTTTGCTCTATTATGCTATATATGTTTATTCATGTAGTCAACTAATTTCTCCCTGAAATAACTCAATAGCTGAGACTAGAGACTGAAACTGTGTTCTGTTCTCTCCTACGGGAACTTACATTCCTCAGGCAATTCCTTAAAATCAGGTTTTCTTTTAGTCTTTACCAAAGTGCTTCCTTTCCAGAGAGACCACCCAGAAGAAAATAGGAAGTTCCATAGTTTCATATTCTTTGAGGAGCAGAATGCTGTGTTCAAGCCCCATACTTACCCAGCCACCAGGGAGTTAATGTGTTGAGCAGGTACTTCATGTTCTGCCGCTATCTATGTACTGATTAGCAGTGGTTGGAATAAAAGACTACAGCCCAAGGAAGGCGGAGCATTCTCAGAAACAGCAGTCTGGCAAGAAGCTGTCAAGGGAATAGATCCAGAACCCCCAAGAACAATGAGACGGACTGACTGGGAACAATTAAGGAAAATCATTCCATTCCCTATAAAGGGGAGAACAGAGCATCTTTCCGAAGTTGTGGGGTCCCTGGAAATACCCATTAACATAGGACACAGAAGGGACTAAAAGACTAACAGACTGGACCATTCATAATCTCTTGGAGGATAACAGCAAAACTCCTCACAAGGAGAGTGGAAAGTCTTCCCCAGCATTATCTCCCTGTCAAATGTGCTAATGATGGCAACAGTGCTTCTAGAGCAGGTTTCACCCCAGTGCAAACCAGACAGCCACCGGATCCTTGTTTTGGGGGTCATTCACAGTAGTTGTCTATTACTGCCTAGCTATGCAGAATTTCAAACAGCAAAGCAAAATGCTCCAATGCTAGTGGCTAGTCTCTCCACTCAACCCTTATCTGATCAGAAGCTGCACTATGCTGCTAGAGAAAGCTATCCAAAAGGCAAAAGGTAAGAGTCCACCTCCAAGCCCATTAGTTCTTTGATTACTCTATTGTCAGTGCTAATGATTAGCAACTATTGAGAGATGTATGATTGAACTGGCTGATTGACTGACATTACCAGCTCCTTTTATGCAGACAACTGAACAACCCCCAATCCCACCTAGGAACTTTCTTACTGAACCTTACCCAATTCCAGCTCAGGAAGCAGACAGCAGTAGTTATCTTGGAGAAAGATACAGGATGCTAGAGATGAACAATAATCTGTTCACCATCCTTGTATTTGGACTTCACCTTGATTCCATCAGGTTTTGTATCTTTTTCAAAAAACACATTTAGCATAAACTACTACGAAACTGGTTATCTTAATTAGGCAGACAAATAGGATTTCTTCTCTATGTCTCTTGCTGAGTTTTGGTCCCAATATAATCTAGCAGCAATGAGTTTCGCAGACTAATTCTGCATTATGTGAAGATGCATTCCCACAGGGCAGCTGTGATCCCTTCTAGGTTTCAGCAGCTTTGAAGTTCTTCTGTTACAGTGAGCATGTCTCTGTGGACATCTCTCTTTCTTTCTTCTCTGGAACCTCAGAGTACAAGGGCGTGTTCCTGGCTGGACCTGTGTCACAGGACAATGATCACAATACAAAAATAGCCCCCCTGCAAATCAGTTTATTAAAACTATTAAATGATCAGCAAGGAGCAGGTCTTCTTAAAGATCAGAGACCCAACTGGACTCACATTTCAAGCTAGAGTGAGGGTGGGTTACAAATCAGGCTAATCAGCACTCTCTCTCACAAAACAGGAGTGAATAGGGCACTGAGCCATGGAAGTGTGAGACCGAGATATGTGAAAGGAGGGCACAATGTGCAGGGATTCAAAGATATGAGTCTCATCATTGCTACTGCAGAGGTTGCATCAGCAAGTTATCCACAGATGATGGAACAAGGATAAAAAACCTACCATCATTCCTACACTATTCCTTATTTGGGGAACTTTATCCCAGCCCATTTCTTTGATCCTTGTAAGGCAAATGAATCTGTTCTACGGCAGTGACTTCCTTCTGGCACATGGGAACTAGACAAACTGAATGCACTGCATGACCTCAGTACTTGTGCCAAGTACTTTTGTGCCTATACACCTCTTTTGGGGATGAAGACAGGAGCAAAGCTTGTGACTTGCTTCTTGTCAGTCAACAGGTATTCTCAAATTCCCCTGAGCGTAACATGCGTGGGTAGAGCAAAAAGATAGTACTGTTTTCCCAGACTAATATTCTCAGCCCTGGTGTGGAAAAGCCAGGCCAATGCATGGCCTGACTTTCAGAGGTATCACAGAATCACATAATGGTTGGGGTTGGAAGGGACCTATGGAGGTCATCTTGTCCAACCCCCCTGCTCAAGTAGGATTACCTAGAGCAGGCTGCCCAGGACCATCAGCCTTGCTCCTATGGTTTTTAGTGGGAAGTACTGGTGCTTACAGCACCTGTGCAGGACAGATCTCCCTCCATAGGCATGCATTTTGTTATATAACAATATATAGATGAAGAAAGGGAGTGACAATATTTCACAGGAAGTAGTGCTATTTGGAATGGAGATGGAGTCTGATACAAAAGACTGTTTGTAAAGCAGCTATTTCCACATACATACAAAAAAGCAGAAATGTTTAAAATATTTATGTGCAGGATTAATTCATAGCCTGTAAAACTTGCAATCTTATATCAGAATGAGCCATCTGTGTATTTATCCATCTTAGTAAACCGCAAATATGTAGAATAGCAAAACTGCACAAACTGCCCCCTCCCCTGAAAGAAAATACATGTTGCTATCTCAACACTGAAACAAAAAGAAAAGCAACCATCTTTGCAAATTAATGAATTTACTGAAATTCTTAAAGAACCAATTGGAAACAGTTGTTAAAAAATAAGGCTGCTTAGACTATGGAACAATTCAGTAATGAGAAACCCTATTATTCTCTTCGAAAGGTCTTGGAGTGCTTTGTAAGGGACTGCTATTAGCTTTACAGATGGGAAAGCCAAGGCCTTACCAGGTGATATGATTTATCCAAGGTCCTTTCACCACTCAGTAGTGGAAAGAGGACTATAAACAAGGTTTCCTAATCCCCAGTCCACCACTAGCTTCCGTTAGCCTTACCTCTATCACAAGGAGGACTGGAACAGCAGTTGATAACCAATCTGTTTACTTGTGGGCCCTCACATTGTGGTTTCGTCAGAATCCGTGTGGAAGCCTGGCAGGATGTAACAACACTGGAGGACACTCTGCCACAAATCATTCTTCCTTATGCAACTAACGACACCAAGATGCAACAGGCATCCACTTCTGCATGAAGAAAAGCTACTGCAATTTCATACTAGACTTGAGTGAAACCACCTTGTGTAGGAAATACTGGGGAAAGGCTTTGAACAACTTGTCCCAATCGGGTAATTTCAGAGCGCTGCTTCTCCCTCCCTAACGGGAGCCTCACTGCAGTCACTCATCAATTTGCCACCTCTTTCTTGTCTCCCACTGCATCACAAGTGGAACAACAGACAACGTGTCAGAGCTCCCACTCTTGAGGCTGTAGTTCTACATACCCACGCTGCTGTGCCAACGCCAGCCAGATTTCCACTCCTACTCCCTTTACAGTAAAGGGCCGTCCATCCTCAGAAACATTAAACCATGTGCCAGGCCCAGCACAAGCCACAGCGACACATGCCAGCTGCCTGGGTGCCTGCTGCAGGCCGGCGCAGAGGGCCTTAGCTGAAGCGCAGCCACCTCCAGGTAGGGATGCCCGGCTGCGGAAATCCATTTCCACCGGCGGCTCAGAATTACCTCTTCCAGCCGAGCAGAGCGGGAAGCCACCACAGAAAACCCTTCAAGTAGAGGCAGGGGCGGGTGCCATGACGGACGACGACGGGACTCGGGGCGACAGACCTCCCTCAGCCGTCGACACTCGCCGTGAAGGGCCCGACCTAAACACCGCCCCGACGGCCGCGCCACGCGCCTCCGCCCGGCGCCCGCCTCCCGCCTCGCCACAAGATGTCGCCCTCCCCTCAGGCAGGGCCGGGGCCGGCGGGGCGGCCGGGGAGCTCCGCAGGGCCAGAGCCCCGCCGCCGCTTCACCGGCGGGGAGGCTGGGGGAGGCGGCGGCGGCGGGGTCGCGGCAGTGCTCACCGGAGCCGCCCGAGACCTGCCGGCCTCCAGCTGGCGGCGGCGGCGCCTGGCTGGCGGGGAAATGGGCCGCCGGGCGAGTGGCCGCCATGTCGCGGAGCCGCTCGAGGGCCGCCCCACCGCCCCCTTCTAAGGCCGAGGGTGGAGACGGCTTTCGGGTCCCGCCGGCGGCCCCCTCTCTGCCCCGCAGATCTGCTGCCTCTTCCCTGGCGTCCCCCGCCCAGATCCAAGGCCTCCGTCCCGCTCGCCGAAAAAGGGAGAGTGTAGGCACTGGGTTTGGGGACCAAAAGGGCCTCCTGGGGCGCGGGCTGCCTCCCCCCCGCAGCGGTGCGTCCTCCTGCAAAGCCGCAGAGTGCTGGCTTCAGACCAGCTGCCCTCTTTGCACCCAGGGGACGGGAGGCTCCAGCTCTGGGAGGCCCTTCAGGGGCCTCACTCCTCTGCTTTACAAAACTCTTCCTTTCCATGGCCAGTTCATTCTGCTCTGCTCCTGTGACACCACTGTCCTTTAGCCCAACTTACTTTTCACTGTGTCTTCTGAGCAGTGAAAAAAACCCCCAAATCCAGCAGTCTAAGAGGATGCCTGGTATTTCCTGTTGCTAGGAGTGTGGAGCAGCGTCTTACGGTGACTCGGTGTTGAGGTAAAGCTACCATCTTTTCTAAATCCCCCCATCTGGACCGAGCATCGCTCCAAAAATGACTAAATGCAACAACTTCATCCTAAAATGGGTCACTGACAAGGCTCAGCAGCCTCCACTCCTCTTCGATTGACTCCTGGAAGGCAGTTACAAGTTAGGACTAAAAAACCTGGCCGGGATGCAAACAGCTGTCCTGCTGAAGATGTATCTACCTCCCACTTACTTGTCAGCTCCTGCCTGTTAGAGGGTTACCACCTTCCCAACTCTGTAGGTGGGATCACCTTATCTAAGTGCTGCCTAATCCACTTCAGGCACAGTCAGACAGGCTGGTTCAAACAGTCTGAATTGGTGGGCTGAGCACAGCCAGCAGATTTTCCTTGAAGCCCGTAGTGGATGCTAGACGGACAACTCCATCAAAGTGACAGCGGTATTATCTTTCCGTAGGTCCAACCAGATGGAGAAGAGAATGAGTGTCCTTCTGGGCTGTCACTCTCCAGGGTCTTCCCAAGCTGAATGACCCTTTTCAAACATACCACTAACCTTTCACTAAAGATGTTTTGGTGATCCTGGAGGAGGCCTCCTATCCCTGTCATACATAACATCTAGATCCAGCCCAGACCACATGCATTAGTACTCCGGTTGTGAGTCCGAGAAGCTCGCATAAATGGAGCATAAGTGTGGGGGAGACAGGAAGAAAGATGTCACTCGCAGCAGCCTCTGAGCAATCCTGTAATGATGGTGTGTACGTAAATGATGTAGGAGGGTTCAGAACAGGAATCTGCTCAGAAAATATTTGCCCTCTGTGACATGAGGAGTACTGCTGATGTCAATGAAGCAGGAGTGGCAAGCCCTGGTCCTCAGGAGTCAGATTTCCCTTTTTTTTTTTTATATTCACAGGATTATTATGAACATCTGGTAAACAAATTCTTTCTTAACAATTGACAAGATTTTGACCATTTCCTTTCGACAGCTGGCTTAGAGTAGTAAGACACAGACTCTAGAGTTTAGGTTCACTATTTTTTTCATACGTAGCTTCTTCCACACAAGAACCAAGCAAAGGTTCTGCTTACGCATAATTATATTCACCAGCAAACCATAACTGCTGGGAGGGAAAGTTTTCCCTAAGACTGCATTTAAATCCAAGTATCCCCGTTCCTTTTCAAGACCATGCTCATTATTACAAGACAGGCACAATGGTACTAGCTTTGCACAATCCAGTGTTTGTTTGGTACCTCTGGAAAAGAAGATTTAACAATCCTAAACTCTGTGCAGGAAGTTAGAGAGAAGAGTTACATAGCGATTCAATGCGCAACAAGGAGATAATTAAACGGGGCGCACAGGAGAATCCTTTCTAATTGACTCCCTGGATCAGATTTTGCTGGCAACCATTGGAAGTGAAGATTAAAAGAGTTTAACAGCTTCCACTTTCAAAAAGTGATTTTTAAGAGGAAAGTATCATACTTTATTAAGAATTTCATTGGAGCTGCTATGAATTGTGTTCTAAACCAGACATACTTCATCGCTATCTTTGCTAATATTGTTTCTGTAGATTCAAGTACATTCTAGGGAAGGTTATTTTTTGTTACCATGGTAAAAATGATTTTAACTGTATATGATCAACATTGCCCCCTCTATTTGCTCATAATCACTGGTACTCCTCCACTTTCCCCTTCCAAATATATAAGCATCAAGATGTCTTCCTTTTTCCTTTCACTCACATAGGTAACAGAAAAACAATCTCTCAAACATATCCAGCTATGACACCTATTTATTAACTGGTCCGGATAAAAACCAGCTCTCTTTGTATAGCTAAGTATTCAAGACAAATCCAAAAAATTTAATAGCTAGAAGTTAAACTCTCTTTTTTTAGCCTGGCTTCCTAATGAAATGAGGCTTATGTGATCCTGCTGTCTGTTATCCTCTCCTTTCCCACCCTCCTCCCCCATTCAAATGCTTTTAAACCTGTGGGCCAATTCCAGCTAAATTTGGCAGAGAGGTAGGAAAATAATATCTTTGCAACCTCACTGAGCTTAATGAAAATCAGCACTGGCCTGAGAAGAGATACCCAAATGAATGCCCTTGTTTTAGGAAAGACCATGTAGTTCCACAGTTACCCATTCGGCTCATGGGGTGACCCAGCAGCATGCACACACCAGCCAGCCTATACCGTGGTTACTTGAGCTTTCCCACTGCAAGTGTCTGCTGCATGGCTAGCTGTTGCTGTGGCATAGGAAAGCAGGTGGGACTTATATGATGGGGGGAACTGGAGGTGGTGTGGGGCTGTGCAAGTCATTGGCTGAAGCTGTAGTTATAGGGTTGTATATACAGAGGCATAGGATGAAGACACATAGGAAGCAGCTTTCACTGCATCAGCTGCTCCCAGAACAACTACTCGCAGTGACTGATACTACCCACTTGGTAATAGCCACCTTCAAATAGCACAGTAATCCAAACTGGCACAATTCTTTCCCCATGATACATTTTGCTGTTCTACATAAGCAATTTGTGTAGGACATGTACGAGAAGATTTCCTGTACAAAATACTGAACAGGAATACTCCTTATCTTCCATAGCCATTGCCTCCAAACAAGCTATATTATGCCCTTTGTATCCTGGGTGGGAGCCAGGACTGCTAGAGTGATGAATCAATAACATCCATAAGGAAAATGAAATGGAGGAGGCTCTTATTCAGTACATTTCTCTTTTGTTAATTGTTGCTATATTTCATTCCAGCCCCCCATCCTTCCAAACAGCTGGGACTGTGACTCAGCTTCAGCAGCTTACATGCTCAGAAGAGAGAGTCACCCTCCTGGGGCTGATTTCACTAGCGCTTCATAAGCTCCATTGCTCGGCAGGCTTGTCCATCACACAGATCCTTTTGCAGGTCTCGCACATCCCACATCCCGGATCCCTGTCTTGTCCCAGGCAGCCGACCACACTGAACAAGGACAAGGACAGCTAGAGCATCGGGGCCAGCAAGATAATCCTGCTAGCAGGACAGCTGCATAGGGAAACATTGGCTTTGCTCACCCTGGCATCATCATCCTATCCTCATCAGATGCATAATCTAAATGACAGAGCATGAACTGGGCCTAAAGACAGAAAGAAATAAGACCCACTCTCCAACCCTGCTGCAGAAATGCAAGCACCTGATGGACAGGCAATGCAAACAAAGGGCAATTATTTCTTTGGCTGTGGCACTTAAATCCAGTAGATTTGGTTTGTCAGTCATGAGTCAGCTCTGAAGCAAGCTTGTGCCTTCAAGATATGGTATAGATGCTTCAGAGTTGACACCTAATAAGTCACTCTGTATGTATGGAAAGTTTAACATTGCTGTTCCTAGGTAGCAATTACACTAGATGGCAGGTTGGAAGGAAGGGTTCGTATAACTGACAACCAGAAAGAAGGAGTTGAAATAAAGTTAATGAGATTTCTTTTTAAGATAACTGCTGTGTCCTCCTCAAAATAGATCAAGGCGCCTTAGGTGGACACTGAGGGAAAAGCATAGTGAAAGCAAAACAAAAAAAGCAATGAATAGCAACAGGAAAATAAACTAGAAACATATGTAAAACAAAGACGGAGGCAAAACAGACAGGCCTTTCCAAGCCTCACCCTTTAAGCCCCAGCTCCTGGAGCCAGGAAATTGCATACAGTCCCCAGTGTCATTAAAGTTATTTTCTCCTTCTTGCTATCCTCTGCAAAGACGACTTCAAAAATATAACATAGATGTACTTTAAAGAAAAGCCAGAAAAGGCACCCAGATTTGGCTAGCAAACACTGGGTCTTTAAAACCAGAGTGACCTGGTAATTCTTTGAGATTGGCCCCACAACTTTTGAACAGTGAGGAAGTGTTCAAAATGCTGATAATGCTGCATGAGTTGGATGAATTAATAGTTTGGGCCCTGGAAACACTACACAACTACGCTGCTTTCTGGACATAATGAGACTATTTTAATAAAAAAGGTGTTTGTGTGCAAATATGTAGCTTTCAGGTCAAAGAGAAACCTGGTATCAGAAAGTAAACTACAAGGACAGAGACGTCTAGAGACATGCGGAAGCCTGTAAGGTCTGTATTATAAGGCTAATGTTTCCAAGTGCATCTGGAGATGGTACATTTATATTGCTAAAAGACCCAGCTCACACCACAATGACAATGGGACACTATAATGATATTGGTGGGACACTATAATGATATTGGCAGCTGACTGCAAGTCTTCTGCTGCTAATGTTTTAGAATAGGTCAGACACCACAACCCATATTTAGAGCATGCTTTTTAGAGACACTGGCCACCCACAATTCCTACAGGGCTGGGCACAGACATCAAACCAACAGCTGTAAAGCTCTTATTTCCAATGTTGTGTTTCCAGTCAACACACAAAGCTTAGGTAGGGAACATATTGTCAGGAATGTCTTCTGGGTTTGTCTTTTTTTTTTTTCCCCCCAGCCTGTTTCCCAGCTAGTCTTACTGAGGAACAAGAAAATCAAATGACTTGCATGGAGGTCACAGAGTGAGTCATCAGCTCAGCCCAGTGACGGTCAAATAATGCTTATTTGTAAAACTATAATTTTATAGTGCTCTACTGCATAGCTTTAAAAATGAACGTATGGGAAAAATACACCCACATATGACAAACGTACTTATACTCTCTCCGCTTTGGGTGGACGTTCTGTTAGTCACAGGGAAGCATCTGTGTAAAGCTTTTTTTGTTGCTGCTTTTTGCTTCTCTAGACATTTCATCAAATGGTTCCTGAGTCAGAAGTGGGTTTTGCTATTAAAGTCTGTGTGGAGGCTGCATTCCAAAGCTGTTGGAGGATTCAAAGATAAATATTCCTACTTTGGTGAAAAAGAAAAAAAAATCAAACATCTTTGATTTAAAAAACAACAACAATCCAAACTGAATGTAATGTTTACGAAGACAGCAAATAACTAATGATCCTGCCTGATAGTCGCTTTGGAACTGAAACCCAAGAGGAGTTTCATTAAAGTGCAAGTTCCCTTAAAATTGCTTTCAATTGTATAGCGTATGTGCCTATCGCGCTAAAAAAAATGGTATTGATTCATATTGAAACTAATTCCAACAGCAACAAAATATTAGCCAGCAACCTCATACAGCCACTGTGCGATGAACAAGGCTTTTTGGAGCAGGAGCCGTCTCTGTTTTGTGATTTGTATTTTGTGTGGTAAGGGTGGAACGCAAGCCTGTAATAATCCGTCTCAAGAAAATATTTGGGAGTGAGCATATAGGCTATGGCTCCTTTGGCTCGCTACTTTGGAAGCCTCATGTATCCTCTCAGATACACGGCTTGCATCAACAAAATGAGAAAGGGCTGTGCAGTGGAAGATGGTAGAATCACCCCATCCTGTGAAAGCATTTCTCATATACATATAAAACCAGCAGCTGCAGAATACACTGGATGTGTAATACAAGGAGGTCAGACTTCAACTTAAATCTAGGTACATTGCTCAAAGTAGCATCCCTGCCTTAGTTCAGGGCAGCTGCTGAGCAGTACCTTCAAACCCACAGTTGTCCCTGCTGTGGTCTGCCACAGACAGCAGAAATGACAAAGTCTGTGCTCTCCCTATGTAGTATCTGTCATCATTCCTTCCATGGGGGTACCCAAGCCTAGATGGGCTTAGATTGATTTTGCCCTCCCACATGAGGCAGAAAGAATGTATTCTCCTTTTTGCCCTGGGTATGCTGACATGCAGGATGGAGGGACGGACCTGTTCAAGGACAGGGAACCCCACAACAAAGCTGGGCCCAAAGGTTCAGTGCAAAGTTGAGTTCTTACCCCATCCCACTTTGCCCATGTCCAGCAATATCCCATGGCTGGGATGATTTACTTCATACTAAAAGAGAGCCCTGGATGAGGGCAGGGAGTTTAAGAAATTTGTCTAGCCTCCCTCACTGCTGTAGTTTTAACTTTTTCTTGCCTGGCTTAGCAGTGAACAGCTGAAGAGCTCTGCATCACCAGCTGTTCAAGGTGGAGCTGGACACAAGGGGAGGTGATGAGCCTCTAGAAGTGGAGCTTTGTAGAAGGAAAGCTGTTGAGCGAGACTGCACAGGAAAAGGGGACAATTTTGTTTGAGCTGGCCTGCTCCCAGCCTCACATTGCCATTGTGATCATGACCTAGGGAAAAACAGTCCTCAGGCAACATTGATGAGCCTGGTGTACCTCATCTCCGATAGCCAGATCACCAAGGCAATTATAGATCATGTCCAAGAAAAGCTAAGATGAATGAATAAAAAATTTGAAATATTAGATCATCAGTAGAACAATGAAAACCCCAAACAGATACAATGTTATTGCCTTTTTTCTTTTTTTTCAACTTCAAGCTGAAAACCTGTTTGGGCCAGAATTCTTTGCAATCATGCTACTGAATGTGCCTATAGTTAGGAGATAAAAAAAGAGGTGTTAAAGCTGCTAGGAGATGTGATCATCACAATGAGGGACTGGTTGCAGCCTGCAGGAACCTGAAAAGAAACTGGTGAGTGCAGGAGTTAGAAGGCATTGCTATGACAACAAAGCAAACCACCCCTGAAGAGAATAGAAAATATGTACAGCCATGCCAAGATCATAAGCAAAGAAATGTATATTCTAAGAGGAGGCAAATGAAACATTGACTTGGAAAACAAAATTACACCTTTAGCATGATTTCTTCTTTATACATGGCATCTCTTCAGGAAAAGCATGCATTTAGCAGAGGGAAAGAAACTTTCATCAAAGCATCTCTTTGCCCAGTCCTTACGCTTTGAGGAGGTAGTAGAAAGATCTGTGCTTTATATTTGCACTCTCAGATTTCGGCTAGGCATGGTTGTTTAAGCTATCCATAAGGTGGTCTTTATGCTTTTTTCCAACCAACACTTACTGTACTTGTGAACAAATTTAATGCTAACTTTCTTACATTTTCCCTCCTAATAAAATTAATCTCATTTACCAGAAGACACCTTTTTATTCACATTCAAAGCCTAGGATACTCCATGGAGGGTTAAACCTAGAAATTCCTCTAGCATTCTGGCAGAGAAGGTTTCCATGTTGTTCTACAGCTGCACATAAGTCATTAACAAGATCGGTCCAAACAGTTGTCTGGACCATACCTAGCAGAAAGCTCCCTGGTGACACTGATGCTTGATGACAGTCAACTCTTGAAATCAGAGCCAGTGTGGATTTTGACATAACGGTCCACACTTTGTGTGCTCAGCCAGGAGGGGGAAAATTCTCTGGTTCCCAAAGTGAAGGAGCAAATGAGCAGGCTGGAGGAATACACTATAACAAGAGCATGCTGAAGAGGTGGTGAGCAGCATCTAGGGTTTGTCACAGGGAGGACAGCTGGGCAGCTTTGTGCTACGGGATTGTTCTGCATAGGGGATGTCCTACACTGGGAGAACTGAACAGATGCTGCTGGAGACAGAGCAGTATCAGGCCCTACCTGGATAGTCTTATGATGGCTTTTGAGATTTATCTTCTAATTTAGCTCTGGAATGGTAGGAGAGAGGGTGTCATATACACAGGCTTGAGTGGGTTGTCCTCTGGCTCTACAAGGTCCTCATGATGCAGCCTTCTGCCTCCCTCCAGCAGACCTGAGCAGTTCTGCATCACTTTCTGGCATAAATACTTTCCTGCTTCAGCCTCAGAGATTTCATTCCCCTACGGCACTCCTTAGCCAGAGACTGAAACACAGAGCTCAACTGTTACAAATGTATGCTGTACCCCATAATACATCTGGAACATCAGCAAACTAACACATGAAAAACATTGTCCTGGGCTAGGAGATATCTTGCAGCAACAACAACAACAACAAAAGTGTAATTGTCCTTGCCTGTCCTGTGAAAGGTAGTGCCATGGAGTGGCATGGGTTGAACCTCCTAGCAGAGACACAGCCTGTGCCACCAAAGGGAATTTCAGCCCACGGCAACACCACCTACGTACCCAGACACGCTAAACTGTCAGAAACACTCATCTGTCAGCATAGCTCTGTCTACACCAGTGCCTTGCCAGCAGTGGGGGAGTTGATTTCTTTCCACACCCTAGAATTACACTGGCAAACTCTGTAGGTTACACTAAGCCACAGAGTGCAGGCCACGTGTGCATACACTTTATTGGCCTTCATTTGATCCTGTGCATTAAAGGCAGCTGGGCTTCCTCTGTTTCCAACTAAATAATAATTACACCTATTGTTCCCAGTGGGCAAAGAGACCCTGTTCGCACATACCCAGAAAGACAAGGCATATAATTAACACCTTGCTGGGATAGAGAGCTTTTGTTCAGGTTAGCTATTACATGTCTTGCAGCCTGAAAACAGTGCTTCTTACATTCATTTCAGCTCATTTCCTTCTTGCCTCAGAGCTTAACTCTCTGCTTCTTCCCAGGTCTTTGTGCATGAATGAGTCCAGCAGCGGTGCTCGGTAAGCTGAGGCCAACAGCTTACTCCAGATGTCTGGAGCAGGGTGTCCCGAACCCTCGTGTGCATCCCACGTTCCTGCACACAGGCAAGTGCTGTGGCTGTCGTTGCTGCTGCCAAACCCATTTGCAAACACATGGCAAAGGTCTCTGCCAAAGATGCAAGGCAGAGGATGTGTCTCACCTTGAGACTGGGGCTACAGGAAGAAGGTGAAGTCCCACCAAATGGATGGGCTTAAATAACAACTCATTGCTCTCCTCTTCCTCCTTCCTTTCTCTTTTCTTCCTTACCCCATTCCCATCCTCACCGCAGCTCTCATTTTCACTCTGCGTTCTGTCCCTTCCCATGTGCTGGACTCCACCCTCTGCTGACCACTGTGGTCAAAAAATCTCCTTTTTTTGTGTGTGGATTTAGGTTTTTCACTTTTTCACTTCAGGTTTCATTTTTCAAGCCTCTGGTTCAGTGCATTCAGCTGAAGGATCCCAAACACGCTTAAGACTGGCACAAAGGGGGAAGCAGAATAGTCATGGTTAAGGGCAGAAAGGAGGTGGACAGGGAAAGGGGGGATATGGTCCCCTCTTCTAGCAGCAATCTGCCATTAGATCAGCTCAAGCTCTCTTCTGTAACTTTGCCATTTGTTTTACCAACACAGCAATTTGGATTACAGTGCTATGAGGAGGTAGGGAAGGTGGAACTACATCATTTTGTCAGTAATAATGTTGCATAGGTACAATTACAGCAGCAAAGAATCCCTTCATTTCAGGGCCAAAATCCCACAGGCAAAAGCATTGTATTGCCAGAGTAAGGTCTATCTTTATGACAAGACCTTCCCAGGAAGGCAACTCTGGAAAACCCTTTTGGACCCCCCAGCACACTGAAAGGCCCTGTGACTCATCCAGGCAGAGCAGGGAAATCCTCCCCACTCCAATGCCCCCATATTGCAGGCTCTGTACATGAACTGCCAACAAGACTGCCGCTTGCACTGATAGCCACCAGCACTCAGGAATACAAGGCAGAGAGCAGGAGCCGAAGAGCAAAAGCTACGCTAGAGACATGAGGAACCAGAGCAAGAGCAGAAACCAAATGGTTTGGCATAATCAAGACAGGTATTGGCCATCGACTGACAAAGGAGCAGCTGCAGCTACTGCCTTACAGCAATAGGTCCTGGCAAGCAGCGGGGTTACCAATGCCCAACCAACAGGCATTTGCATAGCCAACATTTCGTCACTTCAAGCTCGGTCCAGCTGGTACTACCTGATTTGGCAAGGTCTCTGCAACCTCAGGGTGGTGTTTTGCCCACTGACAGCTTTAACTATAAATATCCAAAGCATCATACCAATACAACCCGAGTGAGAAGGAGCTTAAAGACACCTAAGTACCAAGTTCCTTTGATGGGACCACTCTCTGCTGCCTGTCGTCAACATGAAGCTAGAGGTCAGCTCTGTATCAGAGCACTCCCAGATCAGTGGGATTAACTTAAAACCCCTTTGTCAGCTCCATAAACTAACCTGGTGCACAGCTGGGTTGGTAGCATATAACATTTTCACTGCCTCAATACAGATAAAGCAGCACCAGTTCTTTGAGGAGAAAAGGTCTAAAAAGACCATTTCACATCTGTACTAACCTAATAAAAACAATAATAGCTGTGTTTTGTAAATGGAAAGTGCAGCCACACTCATGCAATCCTGGCAGACTAAAAACTCCTGTAGCGCACAGTTCTGTCTTCTTTTGCAGCCTCTAAATGCAATGGCATCTGGTGCGTTGGGAGTTCAGCCCTTCCAATTAACTAACAAGCTTTATCTCCCACTGGTGCAACTGAGAGGTGATTCTGTGATCTCAGGAAACACTAATTGCTCTTTTTTTCCCCTGTTCTAATTTAAATAACATCCAGTCCCACCCTACCAAATAGCCACTGTAAGGAGCTTTGAAAAGGTCTGTACTTAGCACAATGAGATTGCAGCAGACAGGTAAGCAATTAGGCAAAATAAGCAGCAAGTTCTTCTAATACAACAGCCATGCAAAGGTTCATTTCCTGTGACAACTACTGTATCTAAATGATGTAGTATGTTTAAATGGATTTGACACATAACATTTTGTTAGTGATCTCTGGTTTCAGACCTCAGTGTTATGAAGTAGCATGAAGGTCCCTTATGCACATACCCCATCAAAATTGGTAGGACCTAGACAAGCATCTAAAACCACCATGATAGCAATGTCCCTAAAACACATGGTGGTATTACTGGACTATGATTTGAAACATTATTGTTAGGATTAGCAATTTAAAGCCTGATGTAGCAAAAAACCCAACCCCAAACAAACCAAACCAAAACAAAAACCCCAGCCCCAGCATCAGTTCTCCTTATTTTCCAATTCTATGCTCAACAATATTTCAGCAGCTGCCTCTGGAGACGCTAGAATATCCCTGCAAGAGTCAGACGCTGCCAGGAGAAGGACACGGAGTGCTAGAGATGGGCACTCCTTCCCCTGTCACATGAAGCTAGTCCAGAGCAGCAGCCAAGGGAGTGTTATTTCAGATCCTTTTGTAACAGCAAGTCAGGAGAGTTCAGCAGTGCCCAACAGGCCAGACAGAGACAGAAAGGATTTGTCCCAACTGCCTAGGACACTCCTTTCCTACTTTCCATGGGAGGTCTCTAATCTGCTTTTGCTGCCAGTGGCTGGAGATAATAGGAGCTGTATTGCCTTGGGCATTTTTCTCCAGGACCTCATCCGGTCCCCTGAATGGGGACAGCAGATGCGCTTCCCTAGGTTCCCAGTCTATTCCCTGGATGAAAAGTTATCTACCATCCCAGTTATCTCAAAAGGACAGCTCTGGGAAGCATAGCTTAGCCCTGAAAAAGGCCGTGTTGTGAGGAGACAGGGGAAGTAATACTAAAGAGAAAAGCAGCAGCAAAGCTGGACCACAACATCTGATTGAAATCTCAGGTTTCACTCACTCAGGTTTTACTGAAACTCCCCCCACTTCCAAGCTTTCTCATGACAGAATGAATTGCTCTATCAACAAGTGTAAAAGGAAATGATTAATTTACCCCTCCCATCCAAACTGATTACCAAGACTTCCATATCTTCAGGACCTGAGTAATGAATGAGCTTCCTGTGATTATAGCCAGGCACACCAAGAGGGCTCTGGTGTTAGCATTCACGCCTCTGGGTCAAAAGCTTAAGGACCACACAGCATATCTGTGCTCATCAGAGACAGCAGCACCTTTTTAGCATGGTGAACAGTAACTCCTGTAGTTTTTGACCTTGTGCACAGTAGTAATCTTGTTTTAAAAAAACTCCACAACTCTGTTTCACACCACACGACATGGCACATGGAGCACTAGGCTAATGGGAAAGTGCTGGAGTCCTGGTTTCCCTGCCATGCAGACTGGAGCAAGGGTAGCATGCCAGCTTGGACTTTCTTTCCAAAACGTGAGGCTCAGCTTGCTGGGAGAAACACAAGAGGAATCGGAAGCTCCTGTGTCGCAGAAAGACAAAATGCTGCCAGCAATTAATGGATGGTATCTTGCTTTCTTACATGACAAGCCTCACTCCTGGTGAGACAGGAATTCAGCATGAGCTGGAAGCTGAAATTTCTTACAGCTCCTTCTTTTGTGGTGGCATGGTTCCCAGTTGCTGATCTTACCATGTGCCAGGCAAAAATCTGTCCTCCTGCTATCTTTGGCCTCCATGCTATCAAATGCTGACCCTGATTCAGAGCTGCGCTGGTCTGAGCTAAATGGCATAGCAGCGAGACAGCAGGGCTTCTCTGCACTAATGCACTCCCTATTGCTAACAGCAATAGGAAAACCAGGCTGGAGATCCAGACAGGGACGTGATGGTCGCCCTCCTCCATTCTGTCCTTCAGATCAGATGTTGAGCCAAAGCCTCTTCTCCAGCTGCTTTCAAGGTAGAAATTACAAACTGTCACTGTCATTCTCAGAAGAATAAAAAACGAACCTCAGTCTTAGCAGACAGGCCAGCATCCCCCCTTCCCCCGGAGGAAAATGGTTTCTGTGTTAAACTTTCACAACTAAACCCGAAACCCAGTGATGTTTGTTTTAGGTTTTGTTACAAACCTAGAACACAGGCCAAGTTTGAAAAAAGAAAAAAAAACTGGCAAAGTTTCAAGCAAATCAAGACCGATTTATGGTTTTGAGTGGAAACCATACTCAATTCACTACTTTCATAGGGGTTTGATCTGAAACCAGGCACAATCTGGCAGCCTCAAGCTGATTTTTGCTTCAGGTTAAATTGAAAGCCAAACCCAGCACATCTCGCCAAGTATCCAAATCTATGGGGTCCTTGCAAGAAGGAAGGATTCACAATCACAGGTGCTCTGGAGATCCCATAATTGCATAGCAGTACCTACACACCGGTGTGTCATTCCAGTCTCACACAGACAATGGATCTGCCTTCAGGATGGTACTGTAATATAAGCTGAGAGCCTTCAGTATAAAATACATCATATAATTCAAATTCTAGCCTGTAATTTTTCATTTGTTGGTGTCATGTCCGTGTGTCATCACACACCCCCCCCCCCATTTCCTTTAATTGTTTTGCTTTTAATCTCTTTGCTGCTTTGGTACAGTTGGCTTTTTATCAGATAGCAGACAAAAATTCTGGTGGTCTTGTATCAAAGGCTGTAAGTTGTTGCAGTAATTGAGAATGCTGTTGCGGCACTGACAGTAATTCCCCAATTTTACTGAAAGATAAGGCGCATGCCTTACTATGTGCATATACTGCATTATCTCTGAGCTTTCTTCCCCTCTGCCTAACACTGATACTTGTGTACGTTTTAGGCCTGCTTTCGAAATATTAAACAAAAGTGTCCATTTTAAAAAAGTGATGGCAACTGTGCCATTGCTAGACAGACGGCACAGGAGTCAGTGTTTCACGGAGGCAGAAGGAAGGCTGAAGTAAATAATGGACAACCAAAGCCATTATTTAATGATCCTGTGCCTGGCTTCTACCATTATTTCACATCGTTAAATGTAACATCTTGCCTCTCCCTGCCAGCCCTCCGTTTTCCAAGTCCTACTTAATACCTTGTAGATCCAGACAGTGAGGGTTTATGCATCCCTGAGTCTGATGAGACGCTCCAGACATGCAAACATTCACAACGCAACAGCCCTAAGTCAGCATATCAGTATTAGGGCTGTGCAGTTCATGCCTTATACAGATGTACGTGTGTGCTTGACTATATGCTAGGAGTAGATTTTCATGGGATTAGCCACCGGGAACATTAAGTGCATGCTTAAGTTTTTGTGGGAATGGCAGGCCTATCTATTAAGAGAAGAAACAGATACATAAATACTACTTTGCACGTATCCAGTCCCCCATCCTAATTCTTTGTATTTTAATCAGATTAAACTTTGCAGAAGCATATTATTTCATGACAAAAACGCCACGAGGAACAATCCTTTGTATAGGATATCAAAGAACCATCTTGAGACATGGCTCCAGTCAAGTTGGCACGGAAGAAGTAAAGCATCCCCAGCCACGAATCCTCCCCAAGCCGTCAGGAAGCCACAGGGAAGTTTGCTTGCTGGAGCCAGGCTCCTGGAAACATGCTGCTCTCTGTAGTGGTTTCAACAACAACAATAAAAAATCCGATAGCAAGTATGATGGGCTTAACATATGAGCTGTTCCCCATGCAGCCTGCTTGATGTGCTTCAATGGGTGCAGGGGAATCATTTCGTCACCACCTATTTCCCCAGGTCCTTGCTGAGATGGGCTTTGCCTCCCAGGCAGTCCCTTCCCAGCAGGAGGATATGGGTGGAGATACACGTCCTCCTCCAGCTGCAGCTGTGCTGGCCGTGTTGCTCCCACCACCACTGTCCCTGCAGGTCCCTCAACCCGCTCCCTTCAAAACCTGCTCTTTAAGCCGCTTATCGGGCTCATTTTCACCTTGCTGTGACAAGCAACTGGAGACAGGCTGTGAGCAGCAAACATCCTCCTGCACCTTCCCAGGCACACCTCCCGCCGGCCCGCAGCAGCCTGCCGGATGCTTTGGCTTCCTTCTCTGTGACACCCTGAGCCTCAGCAAGGCATGACAGCCACCTCCGGGCGTTCCTCTGAGACGGGGGACCAGCCAGTGGGTTTTGCCTGCAATTCTTCACCTCTACATGGACTTTGCAGGGGGTTAAACTGAAGTAGTGAATAGCCCAGCACTGCCAGGAAACCTGAGTAAACCTAGTCCTTGCCAGACAGAAGGCAGTTTGCGTTGGTATTCCTTTACTTATCCTTCCCAAATTTACTAGGCTATGTGATCTTTTCAGGCGTAAATCACCTGAGGTGACTAAGGTTAGGAATTCATTTCTGGATGTTAATAACAACTGCCAACGATGCCACCATTCAGCTTGCGCACAGAGCTGCCAAGTAGCAGACCAAATTCCTCGCTAATACAATCCCAACAACAGGAAGGTTATTCCAGCAGGGTTAATTCTTACTTCTTCATGCTAGACACACGCCACTTCTTAAATCCAGTTTTCTATTTATGTTTTAGGTATCTTCCTTGGAAGATATGTGAACTAGGCAGCCGCAGTGTCTACTAAGGCTGATTGAAAAAATGAAAAGAGAAAACTAGTCCAGATGAAGCACAGCTGGACAACTTTTCTTGCTCTTATTATTTGATGCCCTTCAGGAGATAAAGAAAGTCTGTGCTCCATTGTTCCAGTGACAGAATAAGGCCTGCTGAGACCCCACCACTTCATTACAAAACATTGCATGCTGGAGCAACCACAGGCGGCCACAGCTGGCCAGCTCTGGGAAAATCAGGAAAAGAGTTTGCTAACTTAGAATGGCTTGAATTCCGAATTTCTGTCCCCTGCTAGTTGGAGCACACAGCGTTATTTGTTGGTCTGGAAGGAAATGCCCACCACCTAAGCTGCCAGTTACCATACATCTGGTTTTAAAGGGCTGCTGCCTTCACATTAGATGGTACGGCTGGAAAGAGAACCTTTAGGACCTGACTGCCTGCCGGACATCGTAGTGCAGCCATGGTTCTCTTGGACCAGCTCCTGCCTGCCCCTGCCAGAGAGTGCCAACAAGTCGGGCAAACACTTGAGCTGCAAACCACATTTCTGCTTCAGTTGCTTGGGATGTTTCTCTCATGCCTATCAGCATCACCTCTCTTATCTGGAGTGAGCACAAGGCATTTTGCTCCTCCGTACGTCCCTAGCCTGCCCGCTGGTGACCAAGCAAGCCCCTGGCTTGAGCAGGGAGGTAGCTCCAAGTGCACCTCCACATCCGTAGCCCTAACAGGGCAAACCTGCTGAAGGAGAGCGCCCTGCAGAGCCCCACAAGGGATGGGGTGCATACAAATAAAAGTAGCCCCCAATGCCTCTTGCATGACCCTACACATCTACCTCTATACAACCTGCCAGCAAACTGAGAAAACCTGGAGTTTATTGGGATGAAAGGCTGGTGCTGGCAATCTAACCAACCATCCAGCGGCATAGGCATTTAAAACCAAGTGCCGTAAAGCTGCACGCATCCATCCCCTGTTGCCTCAACTCTTTCCTCACTGCTGCTTCTTCAATAGCTTTGCTGGGAAATAAAAGGGCAGTCTTGCCTTCAGCCATAGCCTGGGCTCTGCCCCAGGCGCTGTTGTGAGCCTTGTCCTGTGCCCTGAAGACACAACCAGGAGTTGGAAGCGCTCCCAGAGCCTTTAGCTAACATGAGCTGTGACTCCCCCATTCCCCAGGTTACACGCCTCCCTTTTCTTGTTTCTGCAGAAGCAATTGCTCAGCAGGGATTGAATGAGGCAAAAAAAACCCCAAAAATGTCTAGAAAAAAACAGACAAACCCAAAACATGCAATTTTGGAGCTTCCAAAATGAATGAAACATGGCAAACAGTTTCAACGGTACTCAAAATATAGGGGGAAAGGACATACATATCTACATTTCGTGAAAGGAATGGTTTGTTTTGAAAATGCCACAGCATTTCATTTCAATGCCTCTTAAACACAACCCTTTGATTTGCTATTTTGAAGTGGCATTTTCCACTCAAAAGAGACCTGAAATAAAAGAAAGTGTGAGAAGCAAGCGGGGTAACTAACCTCAAAACAAAACATTACATTCAAAATGTGATTTGGGTTGACCCAAAATAACATGTTGGGGGTTTTCTTATTTCCCCCAAACAAAAAAAAGGAAAAACAACCGTTTCTTTTACTTTGACCCAATCCAGTTCTTTTTCTCTCCATTTTCCAGCTCAGCCCCTGAACTGAGGCAGCTATTATTTTCCCAGGTCTTTCCAGAGGGAATATTCTCTGCCTTGTGCCTCACTGCCATGCAGTGCATGGTCAAACACAGAGTGAGCAACAAAGCTCTGCTCCTTCGGGGCAAACCGAACCCTCAGGTGCCTCATTTTTACTCCATCTTAACTTCCACATAAGTGAGTCAGTATTATCCAGGCCACCTCACTCATGAATTTCAGGAGCATCTAAAATGCTCAATGCAGATACAGTCTTTGCATGAGTGTGTGAAGCAGGCAGGGTAAGGGGAATCTGTTCATATTTAATCTTCTTTCTAACTCTGTCACACTTACTGTGTGGCTTTGGCAAGTCCATTTGCTCCCATGGCTCAGTTTCCCTGACTCCAGAGCAGAAATGAGCTTTATCACCACAGCAAGCTGCTGTGCCTGCTTACGGGTACACTCTCCTGAAAACAGCACATTAACCACTGCACTGTGGTGCAGCAGAATTTCTTTTCCTCTATTTCAGCATCTACAGAATACTGAAAGGTTTTAATGGTCTAAACCTGCCTAACGCATGTGTCTCTTTTCGGATGTTACTCTGCTTGTGAGGGCAGCCAAGCTTTGAGAAAAACAGCTTCTTCCCTCCCCCCCTTTACCCTTTTCACTTTTTTTTTTTTTTGCATCTTTCTCCGCGGGTTTCCGGCGGTTCCTTACAGCCCCACAACAGACAGCTGTGCTCACTGTACCTGTATGTGTGTCTGACTTTTCCTCCCTGGGAGATTTGTCTAGAAGATAAGCACAAGCTTGCGGAAATCCTGTGACACCGACCTTAGGGCAGCTTTTCGTAGCGGGGATCCCAGTGATATTTTATCCTTCTGGAGGTCCCACTGATGGACAAATCCATGCATTTCGTACTCCCCGAAAATCCGAAGTAAAGCTTTGGGTGCCTTACACTGTCTCCCCAAACACACGAGGCTCCACTGCTGCTCTGTGGTTTCGCTGTGGGCAAGCTTACTTTCATTTTCACATGGTGGAGGGGAACGTGGCTTCTGGGTTTCAGCCAGGGAATCCTGCATTGTGGTCCTGCGCATTGCACCCTAAAGACACTGCACACATGAGAATGATCCCTCTGTGGGGGATCGACAGTGAATTTATGCCTTGAGATCTGGGAGAGCAGGGGTATAAATGCACTGAAGTTATGAGGGGCTTAGCTGGGTGATGACTCTGAAGGGAGAAAGGAGCAGTGAAGGGAGGAAGAGTTGGGGAGGGTGGTGACATGGGTCAGGCATGTGTCTCCTGCATGGGAGAGTCCTGTCTTGTTGGCATGGAATAAGGTGAGTTCATTGCAGATTAAGAAGGGCTTGCCAGCAGAAAAAACATATCCAGAAAAAAAAAAAATCAGGACAAAACAATATTCCAAAGATGCTTGTTAGGATGCCAAGATGGACCCAAGCCTTGGACATCTGGTTGCCCTGAGTCAGAGAGAAGCAGGGTGCAGACCCTGCGGTTTGACTGAGGTTATAGGGGAATTCAGGGGCACTTGAAGGCAGGCAGCCAGATTTCAACCTTTCCAAAGGAGCCACCTTAGTGCCTGAAATAGCTGCCTTATCCTTAACATCATGACAAACCTTCCCAAGACTGAGTCTACAATATTGCTAACAAAGACACACAAATACACATAAAAAGACAAAGCCAGGCTCTCCTTTCGCTGAAGCTGGCACTGCATACGACATATCAGACTTTTCCAGCTCCACTCCAACCAAAGGGGTATACTCATGCATTTTTTTTCCTACTTTAGAAAAGCAAAAAATATTTATTGGGCTTTTGTTTCAAAAATCACTATGCTGTGACATTTTTCAGCAAAATATTTCAATTAGGGTTTTATTCTTTTTCTTTTCTGTGAGACGGATTTAGTATCTGGTTCCATGGGCTCAGCAAGTGAGTAAATCAGAATTTATAGGAAACTGGGAAGTCCCAAGTGGACCTACCCGGGTACAGAGCAAAGATTTAAGATTTATTCGAGGACATGGAAGTAAAAAGAACAGCAACATTTCCTTTGGGAGGAGCAGCTCGTGTATTCATGGCTTCCAGTTTAAACAGAAATGTCTTCCCTCAGCAATTTCACATCGCAGGCAACTTGGGAGATGTAGCACAACTGGAAGAGAACAGGGAGGGGAATCCCTAGGACTCAGTGACAATGTTAAGTAATTCCAGAGACTCTCCTACAGGAAACAAAAGTCAAAAGAGGAAAAGGAAAAAGGCCAACAATACCTTCCAGTTCAAAAGTCTCTGTAAACCATTGTTTTGCAGATGAAAATGTCAAGGGAGACAGTGTCTTCTGGTGGTGAATATTCCCATATATCCTTTTCCTTGTGAGCTTGGCTAGCACATTTGTGTCGAGCCCGGTAACCCCACAGGTGGCTGAATAACATTTACTGCGATGTCTAGACACAGGAGAGTACTGTGCCTCCTAAATTAGCCCAGGATACTCTCCAGCCGCGACACTCTAGGAGAGGGATTGCCAATATCTGATACTTGAAACTGATTGCAAAATCTTTCCCCCCAACAGTGAGTTACGAGTAAAGACTGCTGTTGAATAGAGAGGCAGAAGAGGATGTCTCAGTCCAGCTGGAGTTTGGGGGTCCCTCTGTATACCCACAGGCTGATGGAGCCAATGGCTCTCTGAAGCTACCTGTGGCTCCTGGGAGCCATGGAGGTGGAGAATGAATTTGGCATCAATCCCATATGAACCTAGAAAGGAGGACTCTGGTTCTGCAGGGGTGCACAGCCTATGGCAAGGTTTCCATAGCTGCATACCTTCAAGGAGCTATGTTAAAGGCCAGCTGCTGGTCTCACCATGGTATATATATCCAAAATAAAGGTGCCAGTGGTATTACTCCTCCTCTATACCACCATACTGGAGAGGAAAAATTTTCTCCAATAGTCTTAAGAGAAAGACACCTAGAGCTAAACAAACAATTCTTTACACTGAGCATGACCAGTCCTTCTCAGCCTGCAAACCACTAAGCAAAATCTTCACACCATGGGGAACCACCAGGCGCTGATCCCTGAGCCTGAAAACCATAGGGAGGAGGAGCTGGGAGACAGAAGGGGAGAGTTACCTCATCCCTGAGCTCTCCAGCTCCCTGGGTCACACCGGGTGCCTGGCCACAGGGGTTCCTGCACAGGCTCACATCCTCCAGGCAGTCGGCCATCCCCGATTCAGTGCTGGGCTCGATTTTCACAGTTGCACACGTCTTCAAACCAGTGGGAATTAGAGGCTTTATGATCTGACTTCCATGATTCAGAAGCTTGCAATTTTGCGGGATGTGGGTGCTTCCCTCGCGTGGGACATCTGAAAGGCCAAGCCTTGCTCATCTTCAAAATTACATATAGTGTTTGGATATCTTTCATGTCACAGTGCAATTTCCAGGATGAATGCATATGCTGCACCCCTTTATAGTAAGTGTGTTTTAATTTAGGTCTCTGTGATGTAAGACCCTGAAAAGTGCATTTAGAACTGAAAAGGCAGCTGGTCCTCAACACTAAAGGCACAAATATGATACCGCAAAACATTTTCTGAAGGGCGTGCCTTCTTCAAACACACCTTCATTAGAAAGATTAAAATTCAGAAGAGAGACGGCATATGTCTTACAGTCATTATTAAAAAAAAAAAAAAAGTCAGGGGAAGCATTATAACTAAGAATCTAAGTTTAATTCTTTATCCAGGTTACATGTTGGCACAAGTGCAAAGGAAAGGGCTCTTGTTTAGGCAGCAAAAAGTATTTGTAGGTGAAAACACTTCTCTGGAGGGTGAAAAATGTGTTTCATCTATAGAGAGTTATTTTCAAACTTGGAAATCGGGGCATAAAGAATTTTCCTAGGGTGGAAATGCACACTGGAGCACTTTTACTCTGGCCCCACTGGGCGAACGATTACAACCATGTTCAGTTTGATGGGGCAGCTTCACAGCAGCACTTCATTTTAATCCATGCTGATACAAACCATGAGAATAAGCAGTGTGGTATTTAGGCTTGAAGCATTTAACTTTACTCCAAAATTCTCCCAAGTTTGGAGTAATTCTGGTATGTCTCACAAACATGTTAGAATTTATTTCTGTCCTTTCTGATAGTAAATTACGAGGGAACAGAGGGGCTTAGTGATTTAAATACCAGTTACAGCCAAGCAATTAGACACATGTAAATAAGCATGGGGAATTAAGCTCAAGTAGATGTTGTTTTCCTGTCCTAGATGACTCCCAAGTGCTCCTGAGTCCAAGTTCTCCCCCTGACACCTGGATATCTCCTCAGGCTGTGATTTCTCCTGCTGTAAGGGAAGACAAAAGCTCTTCTCTGTCCTTACAAACGACTGTGAAGGATACTAATGAAAAATTAGTATATAAGACCAGACATGATTACACAGATGCACTAACTATATCAAAAGTCACAATATATCATTTATTACCTGGGTGATTATCTTTTTTCAAGATCTCATATTCCTCAGTGATTATCTGCTCTGATACTTGGAACATGAATATGAGAAAATACTGTATAATGAATTGCCATTGTTAAAAGGTCAAAGCCCCTTTTGGGGTAATTGTGTGCAGCAAAGTAAGTTACTGCAAAGCTTCCATTGCTTTCTGGTATAGCAGATTTTATGGTCAAGTAAAGCTCTGGCTGCGATTTTGGTGGCAGCTTTATAGCAGTGGCACAAAGTCCTTTCCACTGTTAGTATTCTTCAGAAAGCAGAAGGCAGCAGGCTCTGGTGCCCTTTCTCAAAGGGTGCCTTGCTCATCCCATTACTAGCAGAGGTAAAGTCCATCTGCAGAGGGGATAGAGTTGACCTTGACTTGCTACAGCAAGGTGAAAATCACTTCTGCTTTGCACCCACCCAAGATTTTAAAGCAAGACAGCTGTCCATCTTTCTTTCAAGATGACAAAGACTTACCGCGGTTTGCCTGTGACCCCGAGAGAGGAGAAGGGCCCAAAATTTGGACTGCCATCTCCCAGGCCTTTGATCAAGTCTTGTAGGAGCTTTCACATTTGTTACTTCCTTAGACTTAGAAATGTCAAAGAGAAGACCCAAATCTCTTTAGAGCTGAGCAGGAACCAATTTATAAGCAGCTTTTCAATGTCACAGTTATCCAGAGCATTTTAGGCAGTAATAAATTAAATACTGGTAGTGTGACAATGGCTTTGGTATGAGGAGCAGCAGTCATATGCAAGGTAATGTATACAGGCCATGTGGTTAGGGTAATTCTGTCACCCCTCGATGAGTTTTGGACTACATTGTATGGGAGGAACAGATCTGGTGGGAGAGAAGCAGAAAGTGAAAAATAAAGGAAGAGGCCAGACTCTGTGACAGGTCTGATGAAGACAAAACCGATGGCATTAAAAATAAATATCATCAGTCACCAAAACCTCTTCTTCATAAGCTCTCTAGCTCCCTGTTTAAAAAAAAAAAAAAAAAAGTGGTAAAATGCTTAAAATACCAGATCGTGCTGCCGAGTTGGGCATATATAAGAAGCTAGATGTCTGGATACTGTTGAGGATCTTGTTCCTTGTTCCCCCAGAAATTTAGGGCAATAGAAAACCTTTCTGAAGCGAGGCCCGTAATTTTGCAGAGATTCATGCCCACGTTGAACATGTGTGACCCTGAAGATGTGCATGGTCCTAGCATACATGTGAGTTCCCCACGTCATCAATGGGACCTCTCCAATGTGTGAAATCGAGAGGCAGATATTTGCCATAAGCCACTGAAGGTATGTAATGGCTATTTAAAATAAAATATCTCTTCTGGATGGCCTGATCCTGCTGCCACTGCCTTCAGTGGGGCTGAATCAGGAAGTTATCATCAGGGCCATGTAACTCCTTCCTACAAACCACCCCTCCAGCCATATTTTGTAAAGCTGCAGTCAAACAATTATCTCATGTTAAAAGTACATGCAGGAGGGGATGAAATTCTCTTCTCAAACACAGCTTTCAGCGCATCCATTTAAGTGTAAATGCTGGGGTTTATAGACTCAAAGAGAATAACTGAATCAAAGGCAAATGTTTACCTGCCATGGATCTAGGAGGTTTCCTTCACAGTCCCTGCAACCTAAGTCAAGTACTCCTGACTATGGAAATGAAGCTTATTTTCCAGAATGTCTTCCATTTGCTGTTTTCCAGCACTTTCTAAATAATTCTTCTTTGTCACAATAAACCTTAAATTAACCCCCACTCCTCCCTGCTTGAAATTTTAGCATGATGGTATTAACTGTAGAATGAACAAAAAAAGCCCTTCAAGCTGCCACTTCAGTACGCCCCGTATCTTGGATTGTTTTTACTTTCAGCTTTTAAGGTCAGAACATGCACCCAGCAATAACCAGCCCTTTTTTTTCGCTAAGAGACTGGAGAGGCTCCTATCTAAAACAAGGGAGTTTTGTGAGCAGGCTGTGAGCTCTGGGGAGGCAAGCCCATGCTTTTAGCTTTGCAGGTGTGAAGTTCTCATAACCTGGGCTTGCATTTCAGGGCTTTGTTAACCCTGGCAGCAAATGCTGCTGGAGATGCAGCTGGCAGTAAGCACGTGAAAAGGCCTTGTACCCAGTTTCTGCAAATGGCAGCGTCTGTTAATAACCACGCACAGAACAGAGCTGCGCGTCTTCATTCCCTTCTAGACAGAGCTGGAATACATACTGGATTGTATGTGCGGTCCCAAAAGATTTGTGTGGGGTGACTAATTACTTTTCTCCTTAGAAGTGGGCAGGGAAGCATAATATGTTTGTGATTACAAGGACATAAAAGGAGCGTATGATTATTTTCCATGGGAATCCTTGGGAACAGCGATGCAAACGTCTTGGAGGATGGCTGTCTAAACTGTTGCTCTCTGCAGGACCATTAAACCCTCCTCTCAGCTTCTTCATCGCGTGCTGCAACTTATCCCTGGTAAAGCTATCCAGTGGTGCGTGGGGTTAACCATGAACTTTCTTTAGCTCCAACTCTCCACCTCTGAGTCCTTCCAGGACACTCATAAGCCATGTGCTATATTTGCCTAGCTGGAGTTGTTATGAGGACGTTGACACAAGGGGAAATATCTGCCTGGAAAAGAGGGTGGACTGCTACCCTTTGAAATTAAATATTGTAGAGCATCTGTAAAGAACTGCGTGGGTCAGTGTCACTGAGCAGCCCTGAAGCCGAGGGCTTGGTTAAGGAATATACAGGCAGGTACATACAACACTTGTTCCACTCGTTTCTCCTGCGTACCATACGCCACTAAACGCATGACCCAGCCATGTCCTCATTTCCATATTTCAAAAGCTTAATTTAACTCCAGAAGTCTTTCCTGATCAATTCAGGTATTGATCAGGACCTGGGGGTTTCTGCCACGGCTTGGCCTGGGACTGGGTAAACCCACAATTATAACTGCTCAGATACTGAACTAGAACCCTCTACTCACAGCAAGACACTAGTTGAGAAAAGCAGGTCAAGCCACGAAAACTGGTTTTGCCAAAGTAAGTAGTCAACAGTTCATCCTGAGGCCGACCAAAGAGCTTTGCAATAAAGGAGATACGGGTGTTCAGAAGGGATGGTCTCCCATTAACTGTGCGAGAAAGGGAGGAACACTGTTCATCGAGTGAAGTTTGGGTATTGGAAGGTGACTTTCTTAAAATACACTTAAGGGTTCAAGCCTAATTCAAATAATCCCCAAGGAGTGGAGGAAAAGGTATGCACAGCTCCAGTGTTTTTCCCAGATCCATCCACTTTTGTGGTCCCTGAAGTAAAAACAGATTATTTGGCATCTGTTTATTCAGCTCCCATGAGGCCCTGGAAACAGCTGTATCAAAAATGCAGAAACCTCTCAAGGGTGGAAAGGCATCTTGAGAGGAGAGCAGCCCTTCCCTCATGCCAAAAGTAGCCCAGCTTTAGGACTAATCCTGAGGTTGCCAGTGCATCTGTGACACTGGCAGAGTTTGTGCACACTTATTTTGTGATCCAATGGGCCAGGGTGTGCTCTGAGCCAGGAATGCACAGAAGCAAAGCACTACTGGGGAACCGATGGTGATATGTGAAGGTTTTGTAGCAGTTTTTCCTTCCAAGCATTCAGCAAAAAAAAGGTATGCAAGAAGTTCAAGAAGCAGCTCTGCACCCATCTCTTGTTGAGTCCATGCCAGGAACTCAACTCTAGCAGGACTCCCCAAAATGTCATCTTGCAACACTAGGTCTGAAGGAATCACCCACGCCAATGTTGCTGTCTCAATAAACCTGCTAATGCCACCCTGTCACCAAGGTGAAATTTTGGGGGGGGGGTGGAAGTCTGAAGCGCTGAACTCAAGATCAGAGCATTTTCCTGCTGTCTGCACTACAAAGACAATGTGTCATGTGCTTGTGAGATTACAATTTAGGTTCGTTATCATCCCTTTATATCAAAAGGAAGTTATGCACACAAAGGAAACACCAAACCATCATGTCAGGAGGGCTATAAATCACATACTGCTGAATATTAAGAGGACATCAGAGTGCCCAGTAGAAAAGCAAGGGTTTGGAAAAGCCCCCTTTTCCTCACAATCCCCTCATTTCAATAAACCTTGCTTTTATTTTGGGAGAGGGTGAAAGAGAGCACATGGTTTCATGAATACAGCCACGAATGAAACCAGGTTTGTCCCATACGTGTGACTCATGGCTGACTGCATGCGCTGGCCAATGCCTTCCCAGCCATCAGGACATTGCTGTTGCCCATGGTGTCCAGAAAGGGCTGAGCTCCTGCTCTACCTCTGCTTTCAGTGGAAAGCACTGAGCTGCTCTTCTAAACAGCCATTTACTTTTTTTGTACTGCTGAGCACTGGGTTATTTTGGAGATCTCTACTCTCCTTCCCCATTCCTCCCTTCCTCTTCTTCTCCCTGGCCAGCAGCCCCAGCATCTCAAAGTTGTACAAAGGCACACGCATGCAGTAGCAAAGAGATTGCATGAGCTTTGTTGCCATTTTCTGTCCTAGTAAAACACATGGTTACAAAAACCAAGAAATGGAGAAAACAGTGGGATAGTCAGATCTTGGGCAAAGCGGCCTATCTGGCAGCGAGGGTTCCTTTCTGCTTTCCTGCTCTGATCTTACTGCCCTTCAGAAGGACATCCTGGGAAGACTGTGAAGTGAGGAGTCCTCCACTGCCTCTTCCCCTGGCAGGTGCCCGAAATCCTCCCGACAATTCTCCAAACCACATGCTGAAATCCCAGTCCTGCTGAAAAAAAAACATTAGTATTTCCAAACTCTGTGACCTCCCAAAATGTGTCAACTCTGAAAGCTTTCAAGCTGACTGCAAATGTTGCAGATCATTTCTGTAGCTCTTAAATTCTTAGCGATTATAATGGGGGAAAACACGGATGTAATCACTGCTTTTAAAATATGATTGCTGCTCAAAAGAATGATTGGGGAGGGGGGTAATTGTCTGGAGGATGGCATGATTCAGGAATGCTGACTTCCACTCCTCACTCATTCAAAGTCACCAAGTGAGTCAGTGGAAAAGTCACTGAAACTAGCACAGTCAACAAGGTACCGACATTCATATTTAGGTTCCTAAATCAACAGCGTGGAAGATTTCAGCTCAAAGGTAAGGGTTTTAAAAGCAAGAGCAGGTGAAGGTAGGAGGCTACGTTGCAAGCCTGCAGTAAATGTCATCCTAAACTCTGTCGCTTCAAATTCCAGTGCTTCTCACCCCAAATAAGTGCTAGCTAAATGTGTAACAGCACTCGGAGAAGTCCATTTTCAGTCCAAGCAGAAACAAGGTCCATACATCAGGTTCTCTGCAATGGCTAAAGTATTACGCTGCAAAATAAATGTTCCTTTTGAATATAAAATGCAGAATAGTCATAGCATGCAAATCAGTAGTACGCAGAAGCTGCTGTCTTGAAGCTCTGCCACCAATGGCTAATTAATTCTAGGTATCATAACAATCGCATCACAGGGAAGCGCTATTCTGTGTGTAAGCAGAAGCTTTGTATATAAACAGTACAATGCACAAACAGAAATTGCACCTCTGAGAGACTTTTCATTCAGAAAAGTCAGTCATCTTGAAAGAGCTACTCACAAGAACCGGCACTGTAACCTAAATATTAGAAAAATAAAATTCAATATTTATCGGTATGAAAGTAATAGTAAGAGGGTTGTGCAGTGAGAGAAAGTGTTCAAAGAATAAATAGCTTAGCTTCCAAATTAGCAGGACAGTGAAAGCAGAGATCAAATATGAGATCTCGCAAATCCACAGGAAATGACTCAAGAAACTAGATTGAGTAAAACTTCAGCTTCCAAGCCTCAGACACGTTTGCTTCTTGCCATTAGGGCAAATATACGCATACACAAGTACATAAAAATACACCCAGATCATACAGTCAAGCTCCCAGGCATTAATCAGGCAGTGATTAATACGCAGTCCTCCTCAGAGGTATATGCATTACAATGGCCTTTTAATTACATGATTGCACCCTGGGTTTTTCACATGGCCATAACTCTCCCCTTATTCTAGTTCTGTAGTAGCCAACTGCTAAATGCCACGCTCCCCACTTCATGTGCATCGATGCTCTTGCTGACCACGGAAGTTTTTGGCATGGAAGATTTTAAGGATGTTAGACGTCTGTGTAATCTCAGCATCGTTTGGGGGGAAAAAAAAACGACACAGGATGGGTGGAAGTGTGTCAAATCATTACATCTGGTCTTTTATGGTACAGCAGCTGAAGACGTTCCTGCCATTTCCTTGCCCTCAACTGCTTACTCCTGCCCTGACACTTCCTTTCGCTGCCAGCTCAGCTTTGCCAAGATGTTTATCATGCCATTCTGCAAGCTGGATCCTTGAATAACTTTCCAAAATAAAGAGGTATTGGGGGTATTATTAGCTGGGACCATTTAGCAGATCCAGCAGTGTAACTCCCCAACGGGGGGGATGCATTAGCACAGCCAAGGGGGTGTCAAACTGTGCTTTGCAGAGGAATGAATGGGTGGGAAGGGGATGGGGAGAAAGGCAGCACTGCCACCTGAATGAGCATGCCACAGGCTGCCAAGGGGAGGGAAGCAGGCTTGTGCTCTCACACGTTATCTGGTGTTACAGCCAAACCTCTAGCAATGACAAGTACGTTACTATAATACTGTAATGCCACCAAAGCTGCAGATTCTGATATCGTCTCCAAAGGACATGCTCCTTCTCCCTGGGGGCAACCTCCCATAAAGAAGACCTCAAAGCTTTCATCAGCTCTTGCCTCCATTGCATTACTAGCAGTCCACAGATTTTTCTCCAAGTTTCCACTTCTGTTCCTGAAAAGAAAATTTACAGCACTCAGAAACTGAAACCCAACAGAGCAGAAACACAATTTCCACCCCAAAATCTGAACGCCTCTTCAAGACTAAATCCCACAGTCTAGACTTGAAAGATAAATCGGTAAGTGGCTTCCTTAGGAATCACAGCCATACGGGGTCTGAATATCCCTACGCAGTGAGAGCAGACATGGGACATCTCCCTACTCGCAATGGGAAAGAGATGCTGCAGCTGAGGAGCCTGCGGAGGCCAGAAGGGCAAGGTGATGTGCTTGGGTGGGACAGACAGATTTCTTCTCCCAGGATTGCCCGGTCACAGAGGACCTGATGGAGAAAGCAAAACCAAAATTCACTGCTAGTTATTCAACTTCATGGGCCAAACTTTTTTTTCAGAAGTCAGCTCCTGTCACCCCCTCCTCCGTGGACCAAGCAAGTTTCCAGGGCAGATGTCACAGTGTAGCTGTGGCCACACCACAAGCTGGGAGAGTGTTTACTGTTACAGCACTGTTCATTGTAGCAAAAAACATTTACACTGACCTACAAAAAAAGCTGCGTGATGCCACCAGCATGCCTGCGCTCACCCCATAGCGTTGCCGAGCGTGGCTCCAGGGATTGATTTGAGCTCTTGTAGAAGGCAAGATGGGGCGGGAAGAATGCAAGCAAGGGTGGTGAGAAAAGCCCAGCTGTACGGGCAGACGAGCACCGTCGCCTCAGGACTCGGCTCTGTGGGGGCAAAGCTGCCTCCCTGAGCTCTTCTACCAGGAGGCTGTTAAACCCCTCGCTGCACACACGGCATTGCGCTAATCGCCTACGGGGCCGTAAATCCTTGCTGAAGGCCTTGTCGGCCACGACAAGGAGCTGTGCCGAGCCAGGCTGACTTGGGCCGAACCGAACCGAGCCGAGCTAGGCTGGGTCGGGCTGAACCCAGCCGAGCTGGGCAAGGTCAGGCTGAGGCGAGCTAGGCTTGGCAGGACTGAGATGGGCTAGATCGGGCTGAGCCGGGCCTTACTAGGTCAGGCTGAACAGGACGGAGCGGGGCTGGGCGAGGCTGAACCCAGCCGAGACGAGCTGAGGTGAGCCGAGAGCCGAGCCGGACCCAGCCGAATCGCGCCGAGCGGAGCCGAGCCGGACCGAGCCGAATCGCGCCGAGTCGAGCCGGACCGAGCCGAGCCGAGCCGAGCGAGCGGCGGCGGCGGGCGGGGCGCGGGGGCTGCGGCGCGGGGGGCGGCGCCGGCGGGCGGAGGCGAGCGCGGCGGCGGCCGCACCCCGGGCGCTGCGCCGCGGGGGCTCGGTGGGCCGGGCCGGGGCGGGCCGCGGCCGTCGCGGGGGAGGCGCCACTGGCAGGCGCGTCTCCTCCTTCCTCGCCGCCGCCGCCGCGGCTCCCTCCCTCCCGCCCGCCCGGGTCCGGCGCTGCCCTGCCCGCTCCCGGCGGCCGCGGCCGCTCGGCAGCGCCGCCGCTTCCTGCCGGGGCTCCCCCCCCTCCCTCCCCGCTCTGCCGCCACCCGCGGCGCCCCGCCATGGCGTGAGCGCGGCCATGGGGCTGGCCCGGCGCCGCCGCCTGCCCCCGGGCGCTGCGCTGCTCCCCCGGGCCCGGACCCCGCGCCGCCGCCGCCGCCGCCGCGCCCCCGCCGCGCCCCCGCGGCGCGCTGACCGCCGCCTCTCCTCCTCCTCCTCTGCCCCCGGCCGCCGCCGCCCGGCGACGAGCGCGGCCGTAGCCCCCCCCTTCCCCCCCGCTGCCGCCCGCGCTCCCGCGCCGTCGGACCCGGCGCGGCCGCCAGCCCCGGCCCGCCGCGGCGCGGCCTCCCCCGCCATGTGAAGCGCAGGAAGATGCGGAGGCGCAGCCCGGCCGCCCGCGGCGAGGGATGAGCCTAGACGGGGAGAAGATGACCGAGGAAGCCTACCCTGACGAGTGAGCGGGGCCGGGCGGGGGCGGCGGGCGGGCGGGGGCCACCCTTTGTTAGCCCGGTGGGAGCCGGTGCGGATCCCTCACACCCCCCCGCAACGCGCACGCACACACACACACACGGACCGCGGTCGGACAGAGGGACACGGACACGCGCATACGTGTGCGCGCTGCCCGCCCGCGCATCCGCCATTTCGCGCTCCCCCCCGGGCCGCCCTCATTTGCATACCGCCTTTTCATTCATAAAAACCCCCGGGAGGCGCGGGGCCGGCGGGCTGCGGGGGGGGAACCCCCGGACACCCCTGGCCGCCACCTCTCCCCGCCCCGGCTGGGGGGGGTCGGGGCGCCGGGCCAGGGCGGCCTGCAGCGGAAGCGGGGGGGGGGGGGGCTGTGCGGCGGTGCGCTCCCTTTCCCCCGCCCTGCACCCCCGACGTTGCGGGGGGGGGGGGGGGCACGTCGCGGATCCCCGCCCCGGCCGCCGCCGTCGTTTTGTGAATAGGAGGGCGGCCGCCGCCGCCGTCACATGACGCCGCATTCATAAACCCGGTCACCGGCGGCCTCCCCATTCACCGCCACCCCCTCCCACCCGGGGGCCTGCGGGTGCCTGCTGCACCCACCCCCCCGCAAAGGCATCCCCACAACCTCCCCACAAATAAACCCCCCCGAGAGGCTGCACCAAGGCTTTCAAAATGCCTGACAGTGCTCTTTTCCTTTTTTTACATTTCTCTTCCCCAAAATAAAAGTTAAAGGTATTACAGGAAAGGCTTTTACAAGCCAGGCTGGCCCAAACATTGTTCCTGGCTATCTCTTTCTGGGTTTTGACAGTCGAGAGAAATGACTCACTTGCGTGCAGGACTGGTTTCGTGCCAAGCGCCATAGGATGTAGCGTGCTTTAAAATGACTTCTCTCAGGGCTTATAAAGCAGCGTCAAAATTGTGCAACTTTTCGGCTCGGTTTTTGGAGTCTGAAAAAATCATAATTGGCGGCATGTGCTGCTCTTATACCTGTGTAACGTCAAACTTATTTTAAGGCGATTTACTGGAGAAATGTGAGTGGTGAAGGAAATGGCTTCCGCCTGCAACGTGTGTGTTAAGAGGAATTGTTGTTTTGGCACTTCTTAATGAAGAGACTATAAATACGTGTTTATATGTAGCTTCTGAAATTGTGGTTATTTTGAAGTTGGTATGGTTCTTCCAACAAAAAAAAAAAAAAAGTTGAGTTTCTCTCTTGCGGATTGCCATGACCTAGCAGGCTGGAAAAATGCGGCCAACTTGTTTCCAATAAAAACCTCCCGGTTCTTGGTTTGGTTTTTTTGGTTTCATTTCTCAAATTGGACAAGAAGAGGAGAGGTGGGTCCCTGTCTCTGGGTTTGAGCGTGCAGGGGCAGACCTAACTCGATTCAGTAGATGAAAGCTGGTGTTCGCCAATCTTCATCTTGCAGGAAGACGTTGCTCTGAACGCGTTTCCCTGCAGGGCTTGGTGCGGAGGTGAGTGTCGGTGTAAAACAGCGAGCTCTTGGCTCTGATGGTTGGTTTGGTTTTTTTTTTTCCTTAATTGTAGGCTGCAGTTTGTTTTGGAGTCAATTCTTCCTCCACGTGCCACTGCACTGCCATGCTGAGGGAGGCTTCAGCTAATGGGTTTCGTGTATGTCCTGCCTGGGCTAGGGAGGGAAGTTCTCGGGTCACGCCACCTCTCCTGGGGTCACTGGTCAAGCCAGCAGCATTGTGCTTCGGTCCCTTGGGAGATGGGGAGCGCTGGTGGCTACGGGGAGCTGGTGCTCAGCCCACTTCCCAGGCCAGTGTTAGCTGTCTTCTCGGTGGCTGGATGTATTGGCTTTCAGGGTAACTGATGCACCATGATCCTTACCCTGGTGCATATTCCAAGCAGCTGTTTTGGAGGCTGCAGTTGGGCTTGTCGCAGTTTAGTCCAGGCCTTCGCCTTGCAGGGCATGGTGAGGTGTTTCAGGTAAGCCATGGTTTCCTCCGTAAGCTCTTTGCTTCCAGCCTTGCATTGATTGATAGCGTCGCTGAAGCTGGTGACTCATGGGTTGTTTTTCATTTTGGTGGTGGGTGATTTCATTTTTTTTTTTTCTCCCCCCTCAATATATATGGTGTTAAAAAAAATAAGGACAGGGTCTCCTGATAAGTTTTCTCAAGCTGTCAGAACAATGGTAGTATAGCATGCTATTTGCCCTAGATATCTGGCTTTAATTTGCATAGCTATTCTCGTTTCACTGAGCGCACTGTGAGCAAATGTTAACAGCCAGATTACAAAAAAAGGACCACTGTCGGGATAGGATGCATTTTAAAATAACCCTCTTCAACTACATTATGAGGGTTTTCCCCCCTGTTTTTGGCTTTTTTTTTCTAATTCCTTGAGAACAGCTTGGTAAGATTTTGAGTTTTGAAACAATTTATAAAACCGAGGAGGGGAAAAAAAATAGGGCTTAGGATGCTGGAAACTCATTGGTCCCTTCAGGACTGCACCATTTCAGATCGATAGTTAGAGGTCAATTTGTCATTGCAAAGTGAGCGCCTCTTTCTGCTTCCCAGCCTTTATTTCTGCTTCCCTCCTTCCGCCCCCCCATCGCCACTGCACTTCTCCTTTGCACGTTGCAGGGCGGGGGGGAAACGGGGACGCCCGGTAATAAATCAAGAGGCATGAAGCTGTGGCACTGAGCATAAGTGGTGGGAGAGTTTTGGGCAGCGCTGCCTGCACGCAGGAGAGGGGCAGCTGCCTGCGGCGAGCCCCGGTGACCCTCTCTGCGACCAGCAGCTCCTGGGTGGGCTGCTGGCGTCTTTCCGCTTGTAAGTAGGAGGATGGAGCTGAACCCCGTAAAGGGATTCGGTTATGCCCGGGGGCTGCTGCCTGCTCGTTCCGATGCACGGTTCCAAGAAAGTCACAGGAAGTAATTAAATGGAAAAGGTCAGAGAACGAGGAAGTGTTGGTCCGCAGCCTTTCGCTGCTTGGGATGGAGCCTCGACGCCTTGCCCGAGCCAGGCAGTGGCTGCGTCCCCGGGGTGTCCCCGACACTCGGCAAACACGCGCTTGATTTATTCCAGCGAGCCCGGAGCGCACGTGCCAAGTGTTCGCAAGCGGGACTGGTCTCCCGGAGTTTTTTAACGAGCTGGGTTAAGTGGGATATGTCTCAGGCGGTGTAGAGGGTTGCTGTGGCATTGTCCGGGACAGCAAAATACGGCGTGAGATCGTACCGATGCTTTGGGGTGATGTGTTTTTCCCAGTCCAGGGAAGGAAAATTAAAGTTGACTCACGCTCCTTTGTCCTTTCACTGGTCCCAAAATCCTGCTTCCCTCCATTGCCGAGCAGGGACCGGTGATGCTTGCTCTGAATACCGAGTCCATCAATATTGCAGTTTGCCCCTTACACTGAAAAAATAATTTCTTTCTTCCTTTTTCTTTTTTTCTTCATTTTCACCACGCTTTTGCCCAATACTGATGATTTTTCTGTAGGTGTCATAAGCAGCTCATTCAGCTAGATTTTTTTGCTGCAAGCTTAAGCTGGGGAGGAAGGCATGGGACACGCTGTATGTCATGACATTATTGCTCACAAATAGGACAGGAAATGAAGGATTGCCAAAATATAACTGTTTGTTTCTTGGCCTGAAAACATGCCTGTTTAAAATGTGACACGTAAGTAGCTGCTTTGTTCAGTTACTGGGAGAAGTTGCTGTTTATATGGGAATAATAGCTCTGTCGGATGAAGGAGGGGAAAAAAAGGGATTTACCCTTTCTACTTCTGTCTTGGAAATGCCTTGGAAAGGAGCTGTAGGTGGAAGACATACGGAGACGGTGTTTGGTCAGACAACTGGAAGGGAAACCTGTGGGAAGAGGGTTGCCACTAGCAGGAGGGAGCTGGACTTGAGTTTCTCAGCACGTTAGTCCATGCTATGGCTACGGGCAGCCCTTGGATAACCCTGATCCTGTATTGAAGAGGAAAAACCTAAAGAACCCACCTTTGGGCCAGAAAGTGAGGTTTTTTGGCGAGGCTGTCCTTGGCAGGATGTGGGGTGGGACAGCGGCGGTGGGATTGACGATGTTCAATCATGATGCAGATGCTGCACCAGCAATGGGATCATCTTTGACCTGTTTTTGCAGCCTGGTCTTTATCTCGCTGGGGCGCACCCTCGAGCGTGGGTTAAAAGGTAGGCTTTATCTGCCCGTTTAATTAAATCCCGAGGCTGCAAACAAAAGTACATTGTGCGGCAAGGCTCACTCTTAACGTGGACTCAGTTTGCTGGTAGCTGGATTTAAACCACAAAATTGTTTCCTGTTGGCCACCAAACCGCAGGGAGATGATCGTGATTGTCCTTCTTCTTCTGGACCAGGCTGGAAAATAGGAGCTCAGGAATGAGGCACAACTTAACTATTGGTTTCAATCCCTCCTTTTGCTTTCTTACACTCTCTGGCATGCTTGAGGAACCGATAAATTCAATTTCCTTCCCTACAGCAGAATAAGGATAAATGATCCTCCAGAGGTATTAAACCTGGGAGGGACGTGCTTGGAAAGTTTGAGTACCGAAAGGGTGCAGGCAGTCGGCCGCATCCTGACACAAGTGATGTTGCATGTTGATCCAGCCCATTGAATGGCAGCACCCTGTTTCTCCAGAAGTCGAGATCTCGTGGGTCACTGGCAAAGGTGCACCTCTTGCTTTCTCTGCTGTTAGGACCAACTTTGGCCATAGGAAATGCTCCCTACAACAAATTCATTGAAAAATGTGTTGTGTTTTGGTTTTTTTCCTTCCCCTTTTTTAGTAGTAGAAGGTAATCCTTCTCGCAAGAGATGTGCAGGAGTAGAGAGGGCTCAGAGATCAGTAAAACTAAAAGTACAGCTCTGGAGACCGCATTTTTGATATATGCCCTGTTTGCTAAGTGGAGCATTTGATTTTTGGAGGACTTGCACTTCTGAAGCAGTGCAGAAATTTGAAAAGAAAGAAAATAAAAAAGGTCAGTTGACTAAAAAATGCACGAATAGACTGTGGAGTTGATTGACAGCAGATGCAAGCTGCAGCAGTCCCCATTTCTGTGGACTACCAAAAGCAAGCGAGAAGCTGTTGTCACGTAAATAAATCCCAGCACTGGTAAGAGAGAGCTTCTCCAAGCCTGCCAGCAAGCAGAGCAGTGCAGCATCTCCCAGCACCTTGCTTGCACTGATGCTTTCTTCCTACCTTGGCTGTGGGTAAAGTCAGTTGATAGTTTCTAATGCTTTTTTTGTTTGTTTGTTTCTTACCTATTGGCTTTCTGCCAAGATTTTGTGAGTTTTCTTTTCCTTCCTTCCCTTTTCCCTACCCGTGTCCCCGCTTTCCTTGTCAAATTTTCTTTAATAATTTATTTTTCTGGTGCTTGCTCAGTACTGAAAACCTGACCCTCTGAAGCTGCAGAGAAATGCAGCTGGGCTGCACCGGCTGCCTTCATGATGCCTTCCCTTTGTGCCTAACCCTCACCTTCAGTTTTGCATCAGCTTTTCAGAGCAAAGGTTGGGTTTGCCTGCGTAGTTTCTCATGCTTCGTTTCCTTGCGTGGCAAGGCTGTCTGTCCACTGGTCCCCTCTGCTTGGTGAGTTGAGGGTGCCGGGTTGCAGAAACGGAGCCAGGGCGAGGGGATGACCCCTGCTAATGCAGCAAGAATAGCAAAGCAATGCCCAAATACTGTGATTCTGCCTGCTGGTGCAGTTGTTTTGGGGGTTTTTATCATATGGGTGTGACCATTGGTGTTGGTACCCGCAAATATCATAGCGATGCTCCTTACCTCTTTTCCTACTCCAGCTTGATGTCAAACAAGTGTTGTGTGGGCAGAGGAGGATCATCTTCTTTAAGTCCAGGAGGATGTCTTCACTCCGTCATCTCTGTCCTTCCTTTAGCAAAGTCACCGGTGGTTCCTCCCTCCCCTGCCCCGTGCCCATCATACCCAGGGAAGTGGGCTTGCCCCGGCGCCCGCTGGCCGGGTCTTTGGCACAGGAGATGTGGCTTTGCCTCTGGCTGAGGTTGGGAGCAGCTCTCCGCGCAGAGCCAACGAGGGGCTGTTCCCTCCTTCTGCTGGGTTTCTGCACTCTCCTGCCCGCTTTCTCCGTTTCGCTTCTTGTTTTGCACTCTTTCGTTTCCTTTCTCCTGCACTCTTGGGTGGGTTGGGTTTTTTTGCCTCTTGCTTATTTTATTTCTTCACATGTTGCTCGTCTGGAAGCAGGACTTCTGCCATCACTGCAACTGCTGGTGCAAACCAAATTCTGCTGGCAGTTATCTTTTTCCTAGCATCAGGGGAAGGTGGTCTCCCATAACATGCACCTGCTGTAGCCATTGGAGCGAAACACTGTCTACTTCATGCAGTAGAAGTAGATGCTTCACCTTAAAAGTAAGCTGTGGTTTATCAAAAGCAGCATTACAAAGTATTCTTTCAAGGCTGTTAAAGACCTTTCTGCCAACAGCTAGCAGGTTCTACCTGTTACAATAGGTCTAAATGAGATTTAACCCAAATTATTATTTTTGTCTCCAGTCTTGTTCTTAGGCTTTCTGAATAACTTTCTTCTTTGACTTTCTTTGCTTGCAACTCACACTTCAAGGACTATGTTTTGGGGTTGGGTTTTTTTTTTTTCCTCCCCTTTGTTCTCAACTCCTGCATGTGCTGTAATCAGAGGAGAGATCTTGAGTGTATCAGCTGAGCCCAATAGCTGATGGCTATTCCAGCTAGGAAGGAAACTTCTTACTGGCAGGCATGGGGCAGAGGGGTTACAGGGCTTTCTAACAAAATTACTTGATTTCCCCAACTGTGGTGTTTTCAAAAGTGAGATTGTGGAGTTGCCCACCTCCACAAAGTACTTGGACTTTGGCAGCGGTGCCTAGCGAGGAGAAAAGCATTTCGTGGCCTGAAGACTACCGTGGTGGTAGAGCTCCTTTCTTGCTAGCTAGTGCTTTTTGTCCAAGGTGCTACAGAAACTAGGCAAAATGCAAGCCAAAAATAGCATCTTTAGTGAACTACCTAAACAGTTAAATGGATTTTTTTGTTTGTTTGCATGTGTATTAAATGGCCTTTCAAAAGTAACATTAGGACTTGTTACCTGTGTACATCTCTCTCTGTAGCAACAAAAATGTGTGTCTCTTGTTGAGAGCAACCACTTTCTGCACCCCACCCCACCCCCTTTTTTTTTTTTTAATAGGAATGTTGAATTGGTCACTGTTACACCTCTGCTGTTCCTCTTTGTGAGACTCGCATTGACGGCGCTGGGAGATGTGTTGTAAAACCTGATATGTCTTTTGATCTAGCATATGGGAAACATGTCTCTCTGCTTGTAAGGACCTGCACTGCTGTGCAAGGACAGGAGCATGTTCTGCACATGCACTCAAGTCCTGAGGAGGTCTGGAAACGCTTAGATTATTTTTTTTTTTAATTGCCTTATACATACGTCCTGTTTGGATAGTCCCATTACTTTTTTTTGCTAGTTAAAAGTGGGTCTGAGGACTAGGCAGCTTCCCTCCCTGCGCTGTACATTAAAATGTTTAGCATTGCTTGCTTGTTTGGTGAGTAGTTAGGAGCAAGATTGGTTTCCTTTGCAATAGCTGAAATATACTGAAGGTGTTTGCACAGCAGTCAGAGTTTCAAAACGCTGGGGGAAATCATGAAGCTTCTTCCCTAAATACCAGAGCCTGTTGCAGCACCACGGTCTCGCCTACCAGCTCCTTCCTCGTCCTCCCTTTGCCTGCGGAAAGACAACATTTCTTAAATGATGTGGTTTTATAGGAATTAAGTCCATGCTTAGGATTAGTTGATGCCACTAGCAGCAATTCGCATCTGAGCTAAAGCACATCTGTGTAATATTTTTTTTCTTCTTGAGTCTCTAGACCATTTATGCTTTTCATTTTTTTACTAATTTACATACTGGTGGTAGAATGCATTTTTAAGGGAGGGAACATGAGGTGAAAGAAGGCTCTCCCATAGCCTTGTGTATATCTGTTTCTAGGTGGGGGGTTCCTCCCTTTAAATATGGGCAACACTCATTTTTCTGCACCCGTAGCACCCTGAGCAGATCCCCAAGGTGAGGGGGATGCTGCCCAAAAAGATAGCCATCGTGCTTGCCTGCTCCATCACATGCTTGTGCTCACTGAAAGCCGAGAACTCAGCTCACCTTCGCTCGCTGCATTTCTTCCGCTGACATGTCCAAACACTCCCGCCTGGGTTTTTAAGCACTTGGAAGGCAAGCTGGCTGTTTACGTGGTTTTATGAGTGGAAAGGTATGCCCCCAAGCTGATATAAGGTTACTAACGCTTCAAGTTGCAGCATATAGGGAAGCGTGCGCTTTGCCTCGAAGTTGGGACAAAATGAGGCAAGGGGGGGTGTGAATAGCTGGGTTCATGTCCCAGTAGCAAGTGGCAGCCCGGGCGGCTCGTCATGCGCATCCTTCTTCCCCTCCAGGCCATCACCCTGCCTCTGGGCTGGGGTGCCAGGAGCATGGTTGTTCGTGGAGTCCTTATAAGATCTCTGAGGGCTGAGAAGAGGAAAAAGTATCCAGGTGTTAATACTGGAGAGCTACTTTTTTTTGTTTTCCAAAAATCAAAGGGATGCTGTAAAGAGCTGCTGGAAGGCATCAGCAGAGCTGGCGAGTAGACTTGGCTGCTGCTGCAGGGCTTCTGGGGCTGGGGCTGCAGGCTATTTACAAACAGTCTCGTTCTTAAAAATTATGTAGAGATCTGAAAGTATCACCTTGACTCATTCAAAGCACGTTCAGAGTTTTTTTCAGCTGTTTAACTTGGTTTTTGTTCAATAGCACGTTTCCTGTAACTCTTGGACCTTTGCATCTCTCCATCGTTCATCCGTACTGCATGGGTAGGGCTGTGAGGACAGAAGTCCAGCAGCACGACGGGGAGATGAATGCCTAATTTTGCCTTAGATGCCCAATGCAGTGGGTCCTCACGATGCCAGCAAGCTGAGAAATTCACCCTCGTCTGCTGCCACGTTGGCTGTTGAAGAGCTGCATGCGTGGGAGAGCATGTTGCTGAAAGTGGGGGCTAGACCTGCCTTCTACCACCTTCTCCATGGTTTTGGCAATGCAGCCACCTTATTTGATCACATTTCCTAAAACCCAAGGTGCCTGATTCCTTAGCACCGATTTATTTTACTTTTTATTTTTATTTTTTTAACTTTTATTAAAACCCCAACTGCCTTGGTGGGGACGGAGAACCAGGGTACAGCTACCCTGTTAGACCGCAGCGTAAATCCCTGTATTTCAGAGCTTGTTACACTCCATGTATTTAAAGTATATGTGTATAAATTACAGAAAAGCCACTGATACTTCGGTGGAGCATGCTTGTGCTTTTTTTTAAAATACTGGTGAAATTACAGCAAAAACTTTATCACTGGAGATTTACAGCACTGCCAACATAATTCATCCTTGACTGAAACTTGGCATGGGAGGTGTTAAGCTGGTTGCAGCCTGTCATTGCTTTACATGTTGTTACTGGCTGTATGCAGTTTGGTGGCTGTAAAGATAGAAAGGTTAGGAAATGGTATAGAATTTTGTAAAATAGTGATTCCGATACTTGGCGTTGCTTGAATGACTTAGTGTTTTTAAAAAGGCATCAGATGTTTAGTTGAACTAGAGGAAGAACTTAGTGCAGAGCTTGTTTTCTGTGTTTAAAAACAAGAATAAAAGGCTGCAGTACAATTAAAACACTAGAGCTGCTTAAGAGAAAAATTTCCTGGGTTTTTTTTTTATTCTGCAAGTATTTAGCATTTTGGTATTGTAATACTGCATGAGAGCCCAAATGTTGAATGGCTGGAAAGTTATTAAGCAGTGCTGGAGATGAGCTGCTGCTTGTTGTCAGAAGGAACTGAAATGTAGAAAGTTAGCTAGCTTGGTTAAAAACAATAAATAAAATAAAAATTTAAAGAGGGAGTGTTAGGAAAGAGGGAGAAAGGGGACTAAATGCATTTTAAAGATGCAGTTAAAAACCCAAACAGCATTATGGGTTATGTAGACAAGGATAACTTGCAGATTTTTCTAGGGAAAAACACATCCAGAAGAACTGTAATTTTCCTGTATCTTGTCCACCTTAGTGACTTGGAGCTCAGTGCTGCTGAACCGTGGGACTTCTCATGAAGCATCTATAGCTTCTCTGTACTTCTAAGGCACTGGATATAAATGTTGCGGACAGGCAGGCTGGTGTGGAGAGGAGCTGGAGGCATACAGAGAGCATGGTCTTACAAATGCAGTCAGGAAGTTCTAGAAATACCCTTTGTAAACACTGTATCCTACAGGAAGAACCTTAGAGCCCAAATAAACCATTTCCCCCTATGCCTATGTATACATAAACTCTACTGGTTTGGAAGATCTTATCAGGTCAATGATGTGCCTCTTTACAGTAGCTCCTAAAACAAGTTGTATGATAAATATCAACTTTTTTGAGCTGTTTATCAGGTCTGTCTGTCCTTTATTAGTTATTTAAAAAGTCTGCATCTCCCTTGCCCTTACCGAGAAGTCATAAACCTTCCCAGGTCGGTTCGTCTGGATAAGTGACCATTTTTGGTTAAAAGCCTTCCAAACGCAGAGTTGCATGGCTTGGTGTGGATGGGCCAAGGCAGAAGGAGGGTGGGTGATATTATCTGTTTGACCTGATGTGCATGGCGGGGGGGGGGGGGGGGTGTCTTCCCCCACCTAAAAGTTATGCTTATACATATGTGGTATGTATAGAAATGATTAACAGACAGCAGATAAAGGGGAGGCAAAAGTAGGCTTATTTTGATGCCTTGGATTGAACTCCAAAAGAGTTTGTTGGTCCTGGGAATGCCATGGCCATCTTGCACGATGCTGGGCTGGATGATGTTAAAATATGTGTGCTTGTGGTACAGTGATGTTTTTACACAACTTCTCTCCTGTGTTTGCATGTTAAAAATCTTCTTGCTTCTCTCCCAGTTTTATTATTGGGTCCCAGAAATGCTTGTGTACCCAGAGGCCAAGATCTAGCTGGGGTCTCCCAGTTTTGGGGTGTGGAGCTAGCGGTTGGTGCGCCTGTTGACCTCAGCTGTGCCGATCTTCCCCCAGCGAGTGGTTAAGGAGCCCTTCGAAATCACAGCCTATGAATGAAAAAAAAATTAGGGCTTAATGAAGTCTGCCACCAACCACTCATTTGATTTGGTTCTGCATGCATGCCTTTAAACAAAATCCCTGAAATAAATCTCCAGGGCATGCGCAAAAGCCCCCACCCCAAACCCCGATAAGCAACAAAAAAGACTTCCCTAAAGTTAGCAGCTGCATGGATTATTTTAGAAATGGTGATCATAAAGATCTGTAAATTGAAACACAAAAAGCTCCATCTGAGGCATTTTTATCTTGGATGCGAGGGTTTGGCTATGGAGCACCCAAATTCTGTGGTGTTCAGTGCCTCTGCATCCATGTAGCTCTATATTCTGTTGTTCAGGAGAGCTCTAGGTGAACTGTAAACTGGGTTAATTTGTTGATATAATTTGCTGTTCTATACAAAAGTAATTTTAAAATATTTCTAGCAGCTTTGTTGCTGGTGGGGGTATTTGGGTGTGGGTTTTTTTTTTTCCTCCTTCCCTTTACTATGTCTCTGAGGAAGTGTGGGCTACCTTTGTCAGAATATTGGTGGAATAGCTTCCCCAACCTTTCATAAGGTCGAATAAAAAAACAAACACTCCTCTTTATGGGAAGGAAGGGATGGGGAAAGAAGGGTGTTTGTGTACACTTTCCCATTCATGTTTTAAAAAGAAAATATATAAACTTCTGGAGTCGGTGCTGCGTAACTCATGCGATTATAGCAGTTGAGAGTCGGAAGCTTAATTTGCTTTCTCAGCGCTGACTTAAAAAAACAAAACCAAAGGGGAATAGCAGTGAGCAGGAGAGCACTTGCTGCTTTGGTTTTGCCTGTGTTGGACAAAACACACTACAAGTTCTGCCGTGATTTAAGCAATAAAATCACTAGGTGCTTTTGCAATTGAGTTCTCTTTGGATTACAAATGTATCTAAGGTTTGTGTGTTGATTTGGGGTAAGATGATACAGAGGAAAATGTGTCCTTTGTTCCAGTACTTGAATTTTGAGATTTCAGTAAAACACAACTTTTCTGCAACCTTTGCATCAAGAAAAACCAGTTAAATATTACTAGACTGTTTCCCTCTTCTGCTTCCTCTCTGCTGCAGGAATAGGAGGAATAATTTTTCACAAGACCGTTTACCAGGTTGTGGTTTTACGTGAGTCTGGTACCCTTCTGAAGATACTCAACTGCAAGTAGTACTTCATTATACATGTTTTAAGAAGGAAAAATTTGCTCTGATTTCTTTGCTTGGGGTATGAATGGTAGAGAAAGAAGTTAATTAGAAGTTAAAGAAAGCTTAAGACTGGTGGGACTAGAAATGAGCATCCTCAGTTGGACCTTCTCCAGATGATCATCCACCTTGGGTCACCGGTGGTGAGCCCTGGCTACCTACTCATGGTATAGATGTTTAAAGCAGCCAGGTGCTGCATTTGTCCAACCCCTGCCCTGTAAGCAAGGGTGGAAAACCCTAGCTGCTTTGCGAAAGGCTTCTGGATCTGTCATCTCTGACCAGTTGCCTGTGGAACAGTTGGAGACAATATATAACATACGCTGTTTGTTGCAATTAATGTTAAAAAGGACTCATTCAATGGACTTCCAGGGATCTAGCTGAAAACTGCTACTGGTGGTTGCAGGGAACATGCCTGTGCTGAAAGAGGTTGTCTCTTCAGATGGTTAATGTTAGCTGGCCTTCAGCTGTAAACCGAGAATCAAAGAGAGATGCTTCACATCCTCTCTCATCTTTTTATGAAAGTGACAGTCCAAATATTAGGATGCATTAAAAAATACTTGGTAAATAGCTACCAACATTGTTTTTGAGTACAGTTAGTACTGGATTTTTTTGCAGCGTATATGGAAGTAAACATCCCTGCGTGTAATAGGAGCAGTGGGGAGAGAAGGGAAGGATGGGGTGGCAGAGAAATTTGTTGTCTTAATTGGTGATGGGTCAGCAGAAAAAATACTTATGTTTTTTGTACTGATTCATTCCAGCTTGTGGTTTTATAAACTGCCATGACATGAACCTGGGCCAGTTGGGTCACCCCTTCATACAAGGGGCACAGGAAGGTGGTGACTGTATTCTTCTTAGACCAGTAGAACTGAGTCTTCTTCGTGTCTGCAGACAGTGTCTTTCACTGTCAGATGGTGTGCATCTTCCTTGGCTTATTGTTCAGAGCTGTGTTTCTAATCAGGTACAGAGCACCTGACTTTTTTTCTCACCCATTAAGCCTAGCGTCATGTCTTTACTTTCTGGATTCTGGCAGAGTGCAGATGCCCAGCAGCATGGCAGGGTAGCAGGGGATGTGCTTTTGGCTTCAACCCAACCGCTAGTTGAAGTGTGCGTGCCGAAGGTTTATCCTCATTGCCTTGCTCGCTCCATGTCACCCAGATACATGAAGCCAGTGCAGCTTCAGGTGACTCCGGAGGTACAACAGCAGCAGTTGTATGCATTTGCTTGACAGCGCTGAGTTGCTGTGATGTTTGCAGAGGAAAACATGATTCTGCTTTCTTCTGTGAAGTGGTGGGGAGCACAAGGTCACAATGAGCCCCTGTTTGCAAAATAGCCTAAGAGAGAGGGATGCTCTGGGTTTTGCAAGCTCTTTAGTTGAAAGAGGCTCCCAACAACTAGTCCCCAACCACGCTTTTAAGCTGTTGTTTTCTTAGGTGGAAGGAATAAATGCTCAGCCTCTTTCCTGTACTTGTGCGTGTGACTTGTCAGCAAGAAACTTCTGCTGTTCCCTGAACTTCTGAGTAAAACCAGCTCCTCAGGACAGAAAAGGGAAACTCCTTGAGTGCACTCTCCAGCATCAAAATGCATCATATAAAAGCATGTTTGTACGCTTTGTCGCATGAAGGAATTCCTGGCTGTACCCAGCCTTAAGTAAATAGCCAGGGAGGGGTGACTGAAGCATGACGGATGGCTGTGGTTGGCGAGGAAAGGTGCGCGGCGTGGAAGTCCACAGTGCAAAGCAAATGATTAAGGGAGCTGTGCTGCGTTTTACAGAAGTGGTGTTGTGTTAGGAGAAAACTGTCCGGTGCTTAAAGCTGTGCTCAAGGTCTCTTGCAACACATACAGAAAATGCAGAAAGGTTTTCTTCAATCCATCAGTAAATTTTCCTGTTATGTCATGCCTTTCAAGACACTTGAAAATGGTAAGTCTTCATCAATGAAAGGAAGTAATCCATTGGGGTGTTTTGCTGATTTGATGTTTAGCTTCAAATTTTGGACAGAAAAAACCTCCAGAAGTTTAAAATCCTTTTCTAGAGGATGCATAATAAAAGGTCCAGGAAGGTCCTACCTATAGATTGCCTGAGCTGCCCTTGCAGCTGGTGAGATGGCAGAAAACCAAGCAGGGTTTTCCTTGGATGGCTCCAATAGGAATGTGCCTTGTTGAGCACCTGGTTCAAGCTTTTCTTCCTGTATAATTCATAAAGGGGATTTAGAAACTCCCTTGACAGCAAAGGTTAATTTTTAAAACCCAGAGAAAACTTAACACTGCAGAGAGGGTAAGATGTGGTTCATTGGAAGGTGCTGCGTTGCAGGGAACACAACTGCTCCCGTGCAAGAGTTTCTTTGCTTAATTGAATAAAAGAAATTGAAAGGGTTGTGCATGTTAACAGGTTGTGCAATTTTTTGCTGTTTTATATTTAACTTCTGAAAACTGTAGATCTGAAATATGGGGAAGGAAGTACCTAAAAGGCTAAAATCCAGTTTCTGTATATTCATTTTATTTTGGAACATCCCAAATACAGGAACTACTTTTGTAGCAATGTAGCTTTGTCATTCATGATCTAATTAAAATGCTAAATATAATATTGTGCTTAAGGAAGATATTTGCTTCTGTATGTGGTAACTTCCCTCTGCAGGATAACCTTAATTTTGTCAAGAGTTCTTTGTTTTAAAGGTCAGAAGACGGTTACTGTCTTCCCTCCGATCAACTATGTGCTGACAGATGTGGAAAAAGTCTCTCTGAGATTGGCCTTTGTAGGGTTTTTTTACAAAAACACACAACAACCTGGCACGGGGACGTGTAAGCTTCCAAGAAACCTGTTTATATAAGAAGGTATTTCCCATGTGTTTGGTAACCGGGAGGTAGCTTGAAGATACAGCCTCCTGCCTGAGTGCAACCAGGAGCCTCTGCAAGGCCATGACTTCAGTCACAATGGCTCAAGGATGAAGTTTGTGATGTGCTCCCTCAGCGTGTCGGTGCAGACATGCATGGTAGCTTCAAGGCTTTGGTAGCTTCAAGCATTTTGCAGGCTTTCTTCCTGTGTTGCGTAGCAAACCACTCTTGGCTTACGTTGTCTATGGCTGTAGCTGTAGTTTTGTGAACGCTTTTTTGCCGTTTAGCACTCCTCTGTGTTACAGATCGTGCATAAATTAGTCTGCCCATGTCATGGAGCAGGATTGTGGCAGAGTGGATTTTTATTTTATTTCTTTAGCTAGACAGTGTGCTGAATGTGTTCTTCCTTTTGGCTAAAATTAAACCTTCTCCCCACCCCAAGCTACTCTCCCACCCATGGCCTTCCACTACACGAGGCATGAGACACATGCAGAGCACACTATAGCTTGGCATGATGGTTCAATTAACTATTAAATTCTTCAGCCCGGGATATGACCTAATTAAACTTGAAGAGCATGCTTGCCCCAGGTAAATAGAAAGCCTGCTTGAACAAGCATTGGGGCACTGAGCAAAAATTACTCCATATCAAAGGAAAAGCTTAATTTTAGCCCTACAAATCTAAACGGGATGTAGCACCTTCAGTAGCCCATAGATGTGGGTTATTGCATTGTCAGCTGTTAGCAGGTTAAAGTTAATAAAATCTGCTATTTCAAAATGGTGTTGGCACCACCAGCCTCATAAGAGCCGTCCGTGCCGATTTCATAGCAGCGTTTCAGGAAAGCAAGTGAGGAGCCACTTTGAGCTTGCAATGCCGCTTGCTTGGCAGAGGGTCACGAGGAAGTCCTGAGTGCTATCCAGGAGTGGGATTTTTGGAATAGTCCCCGTACCATCCTCCATACTGGCAACAGCTGGTCATCATAGGCATGATGGGCATCTAGGGGCCCTGGCACCAAAGCCCAGCCCTCCCCATTGCTACCTTGGTTGGCAGGAGACTCCACAGTCTGTAAGTGCCATGGAAATTTTTAAAGCTGCTTGATTTTTTTATTATTATTTTTTATTTTATTTCTGATGTCATTGGCATGCGTCTCTGACTTGTTGAAGTACCTACCCATGGACCTCAGACACTGGTTGTTTTAATGGATGAGGCAAAAATGCCCCATGCAGCCAGGGCTCTGCAAAGCCAAGAAGCCATGAGATGCCCCAGAAGAAGAGAGGTCCAACGCTTTCAGCATCAGCTGGCTTACAGATGTCCTTGTGCACTGTGTGCTCTGTAACCAGGGCTGCCAATGCTTGGAAGGCTGCTTTGGACAAGGCACCCATCATTTTACTGTGCTTTTTTGTTACTTCATACTATTTTTATTTACTTTGAAGAAAGGGACTTGAAGAGCCAATGAATGACTTCTGAAGCTATCTGTTGGCTATTGGCAGACAGTGGAGAAAAAGAGACTGTTGTATTTTGCTAATTGGCGCACACTTGATGAACTACCTTAATGGTGGGAGTGAAAGTTTGGTATTTTTCTGGAAGTATTGTCCAGGGTTTTTTGGTAGCTTGTTCGTTCATCTTTGTCTAGAGCAAAGAAGGGGTGAAGCCAGAATATCTGCGTGTCATTTCAGGGTTGAAATGACATTTCTGGGTGACATTTCAGGGTGTGAAGCATGGGGAACCTTGGCGAGAGCTGTATACGGGTGCAGCTTCTCATTGCTGCCTCAAATACTTAATTAGCTGGAGAGCGTGAACTGTAACAGCACTCTTGATAGTGATTTCCTAGAAGCTGGTGCTCAAGGGCTCCGTCTGTGTCTGTTAATTATTTTGCGATTTCTGCTTGTAATTGATGCGAGTTGTTTAATTACCAATAACATCAGTTAATGCGAGGAGCTACGAGGTGGTGTAAAACATTTTGTCATGCAAACTCTTGTACGCTAACACACGTGGGAGACAAAAACAAAAATAAGAAAAGATTAACAGCTGGTCTACTTAGATTTGCTTCAATTCAGTATGATTTTAATGTAAGTAATCACTTGAAAAGGGAATGTGAATTGGTATAAGGCAGATACCCACTAGCTAGCCTGGCTGGCTCAGGTGGGCATTTGAGCACAGACCTTTGCTTATCCCTCATCATCAGGGAGCACGTCAATGTGCACTATGCCACTGTAGCAGCATCGGCATTTCTCTAGACAGGAATAATTTGTGTGAACTGAAATTTTAAATTGTTTCTGTCTGAGATCTTTGCTTGTCTGATTTTACTGCAATGTAATTGACCATATTGTTGTTATAGTCAGTTGCTGTCCTCATACAAAACAAGAAAACACATGGCTTGGTATATTCTGTGTCAGACAAATAGCAAATGCTTAATATTTGATACAATATATAGATATTTGTATATATGTGTTCATGCAGTAAGTGTGCAGATAGCATCTAGGTCTTAATTGTAGTTGTGGTAGAGGTGAAATCCAAGTGGAAAGCTGGGTTGATAGTATTGCACTTGTTTTTTTTTTTTAATGTAGATCATTTCCAACCCCCCCTGCCCCCCAGTTAACTAACATCTGCTAACTAACGTGGAAATTTAATTGTATTTCCTAAGCGATGAATGCCCTAGTTCGAAGGCATCGCTTCCAGTGGACAAAAATAATACAACTATTTATGGTACTAAAGAGCGAAGTGATGAGAACATACTAGAAGCATAAATATTTAAACCTTTTTTCAGGTTAATTTCTGTACTGATGGGTTTCCGTGCTCTGGGTATTCTGCAGAGAGATGTGAGCCTAATTCAGCTCTTAGGGTGGCATTCACTACATGTGCGTAGCATTGGTTGCAATGGGAATGATCTAAATTTCTTGCAGGCTTTTGCAAGAAAGGGGTGGAGAAGTTGCTTCAAAAAGTTCCTGGATGAGGACAAATTGATGTGGTGTCCCTGTCCCCTACTCTCCCCACTTCCTTTAATAGCAGAAGACCCCTGGGCAGCGCTGAGCCTCAGACTGACTCACTTAAGTAAGCTAACTTATGTATAAGAGATGACATGAGTCTGAGGGCTCCTTGTGATGCCACCGTGAGCTAGCATGAGACGTTTCTGAGGTGGAAGAAGAGGTTAGTGCCTCCGGTGTCTGTTCAGCTTTGGTGACTTACAATGATCCGAAAATAGCTGTGCCACCAAGACGCTGCAGAAGCGGTGGTTGGCCTCAGCACATCCCTGCTGCATCCTTGGAGGGACTGTAATTCACAGCGGTGGTAGTTTTATTTTCATTTGAACAAAAACTAAGGCAGGAGAGTCCAGAACAGCTTTTCTTGATAGTTTCTGTTTGTGGCAAAACCCTTCATTTCCAGCAAGTACTACCTTAATATCAAGTATTACAGTAAATATACTGAAATACCTATCTGGAGGGAGTGCCTTCATCCTGTGGCTGTGGGGGGAAATGCAACAGCAAAATAACTTGATTTACTGGTATCACCTACAGAACGTTGTCCACGCTGTGACAGCCCTTTCAGGGACTTGTAATGACTTTAAATGAGGTGAAAACCAAGTAACAATGTTGGCTAGGGAGGCAGCTAACCTGTAATGTGTGGGATGGCCTCCCCAGGCTGACAGCTCTGGGGACCTGAATGAGGAAACTCTCTGCAGCTGTTTTTGTATAGAGAATAGTGTGACCTGCAGATGGAGGCTTTTGCTGGTATCTTAAGCTTTAGAAAAACAAATATTCCCTCAAAATAACATAAAAAAAAAAAACTTCCACTTCTTCCTGTTTTTATAGTTCGCTTATTTCCTCAGTGTCACGGTTTTGTCTCCAGTACTGTAGATTATTAATCTTCAGAGGATCAGGACCTTCATAGAAGTATTTCCTGTACATGTTTATCTGTCTCTTTAACAAATTAGTATCTACTTGTTCTCTTCTGAATTTTCCTGCAAATAATAGGAAACTCTCCCTCAGTAATAAGGCTTTTTGCTAGAAAAAAATATCTAGATGAATCACTGCCAGGGGTTAAAGTACCGTTTGTATGACTTAGTCGATGGCATCCTTTAGGACATCTGCAAGTAGCCCCAGATTCCAGAGGTCACTGTCTTTATGTTGGTTTTGGCAAAGCATTGTTTCAGCTAAACTTCATTTATTTGCTTGTAAGTGCATCTGGAGGTCTCCTGTCCAAGTGTTACCTAGACTCCTAGAAGAGGGATGCTGCTATGTCTAGAGCTCGTTTTGAGACGGCTGCAGATTTCCACCTAATTTATTGGCAAGGTGAGCATTGGCCGTCAGCAGAGAAGTGCCTGTTTTCTACGTCCAGCTCTTGTGATGCCTTGTGATAACAGGATGAATGCAATCTTTTCAGCCACTACACTACTAACTTCTGTTACTTTTAGCTAATCTCAGCTTGGTTTTTAAATACATGCATTAAATACATGAATTTAAATATATTCCTCCTAAAACGTGCATGCATGTGCATGGTGGATGGGGCCTCAACTCCCAGGTTCTCCATGGAGTCATTACAGCCCAAGCACATCTGGACCGGCTGAAGTGAGGATGTGGTTTCTCCCTTCTACCTCAGAACTGATGGTATGCTCTCCAAGGGAGAGCGCTGGATTGGGACGAGTAGCTGGCTTTCCACCTTGGCTTTCTATTTTGGATGGAGCTGTCATCATCTGATTCCATCACTGAATCCACTGAAGCTGGGTCTGTTACACTGCCTGTAATTCAGTGCTCGTGCTGGCACCACCGTGGGTTTCCACAGCACATGCTGGATTGCATCGATATCCACAGCATTCTTCACAGTGTTGGCCTGGTGGCTCCTCCAGGGCTGTCCCCATGGTGGAGGAGACATGGGTTGGGCACCTGCCTCATTGTGGTGCTAGGATTAATAAAAAGGCATCCCTGGACGAAGAAATAGCTTGTGGGTCCTTCAAGGCATAACCTTTTGAATTGCTCCTTGCCCCACCTTGCAAATTAATATTGGAAATAGCACTTGATCAGACTCAGAAAGGCTTGGGGGGGGGGGGGTATTGGGTTTGGTTTGGGTTTTTTTTTTTGGACTTGACAGCTTGTGATTTCCCATCATGGTGCAAATTGTTTAGCAAAGCTTGTATTCAGCTTGCTTTTGGGCAACACCTGGATATTTCTTTCCCTTAGCACGCTGAAATGCCATCACTTTTTTCTCTGAATATTAATTTCTAGTGGACAACAAGGCCTTGCAGGGCAGTCTTGGCACATTGCACTTCTGCTGCCATCTTGTCTGGGAGCCAAAACATCCCACTGGAGTGCTGGGCACAGAGCTGCCCTCCCTTTGCACAAATGCAGTGGAGACCTGTCTTCAGACCAAGGCTCTTCCTTTCCAAAATTTCTCATGCTCCAAGGTACTAGTGGACGTAGCAGCAGAGGCAGGTAAATCTGAAGGAAGGAAGTCAGAGACTCATAACTGAATGAAACCACCTTAAGGAAGAAGAAAACCAAGTTCGTAGATGGGGCGTCGAAGGATAAGCGTGTACCTCCTGTCGATTTTGCGTCCTTGGTAAGCAGGAATTAAAACCCTGGTTAAATCTGAGTTTAAGGGGAGGGGAAAAAAAAAAAGCCATTTTGGATTGAGATAAACACTTGCGGTTCCACTATCATTCGCTGAACGTGCGTAGAGTGGTTGTAACACAGCTTGAAACAGTGAAAAACAAGTGGGAAGTTGGGAAAAAAAATCAGAGTATATCTTCTTCCTCCCTTCTAGACATTACCTTAATAATTTATTGGAGGTGGGCAACGTACAGTATAGATGGGGCTTTGCCCAAAGGTAAAAGGTAAATCCTTTCTTCGCGCAGATCTTCAGCAAGAAGATATCTTCAGCAAGAAGATAATGTTGCTGTTCTTCAGTATTTGTTTTTTGATGTCTTTAAGCAGTGTTGTGGCCTGTTAAATGAGTAGACTTGCATAAGCTCTTACTAGATATTTTCTAAGCTTGACAGTTTTTTTGGTCTTGTGTGGGGCATTGATGTTCTGGTATTCCCTGATGAACCTGGAATATTTGATATTATAGCTCCCAGTTGATACTGAGTGCACCAAAAACCCTGACGGGAACAGGATGAGAAGCTCCTTCACCATCTTTGCTGCTAAAAGGAAAGACCATGGGAGGCTTCAGTCCCCTTCAGATATGCCAGACGACTCCACCTGTCCCTAGGCAGATGTACCCAAAACTTAAGCTTTTTGGAAGGAATTGGCATGAAAACACGAAAGTGCAGTGTGTTGAACAACTCATCCTTACCTGTCAGAATAAGAATATAGGATGACCCCGAGGCGATCTCCCCTGATCGACTTCTCTGCCGTATGTGAACAAAATTGCTCTTGCCAGCAATATATTCAGCGGGCACTTCACACCACCATATCTTCTAGCATTTAAAAGATCTGCCTATTAAAACAGAGCGCAGGAAATACAAGCCATTAAATGCAAGTGACACTTTTGTGACCGGGTGAAGGACCGTGGCAGGAAGAGAGGCATGCAACTGCCTGCAGCTTGAGGAAACGCTGGTTTGTTTGTGCTTTTTCCAAAGCCCTTCGGCTTTGCAAGGGAAGCGATGGCAAAGATGTAAACAGGAAACCTGGCTGCAGGGAGAACAAAGTAGAGGTCGGGAGATGCGCACAGTTGGCTGGAGGAAACCAAAGGTATTGGTGAGAAATCTCTGACTGCTATAGGACTTAAATAATAACATCAGGAAGCTGAATGCTGGATGTCCTAATACAGGGCAGGCATGGCAAAGCTTGCAGTACTCTATGCAAGAGGGGAAGCCTGCCCTGTATCATTTCTGCGTTCCAAAAGAGGCAGACTGTGAGGGTCACTATCCTAAATGAACAATAAAATAATTCCCAAACTACTAAAAACGAAAGCAGCATCATAAGCATTAACCATCTTCCTTTTAAGTCTATAAAAAAGCAGCTTGTTCCCAAGAGCACTGGAAAGAGCTAGACAAGGTACATTTTAAGGGCAAGATAATGTTTTACTAACACATGCAGGAGAAGCAAAGTGATCTTGAAAATTTAAGCTGGTTAGCTTAAGTCAGTCCCCAGCAAAACGGGAAGTTTTCAGTGGATTTAGAAACGTAGGTGGCTAAAGTTTATTGTATTGTGCTGCTTGCCTCTTGGTCTGCTGTATCTTGCTGCCTTTGCAGGTGCTTTTAGCATGCAGTATTGAGTCCTGGCATGAGGGCTTTGCGAAAGATAGCGCCAACCCTCAGAAAGAGCAGCAAAGATGATTTGAAATCTAGAAAGAAGAAATTAGGGATGAGAAACTGGATATATGCGGTCTGGGGTACACATAATTTGTCTGAGAATACTTGCATGGGAAAAAATTTTATCCTACAGAAGGGGAAAGCAAAGATGCAGTTGTTAGAAGTTAAAAGCAGATTCACACTTAAAAAAATTTATATATTTTTTTAGGGATGTTGTGGATTCTTCATCACTTGAGATCTTTTGCAGATAAACTGGAGTAAAGCCTCTGTTAGACCAAGCAATCTAGATTAAAGCTGAAATGAAACAAAAGTTTGATTTAGGAACAACCAGCCAAGTCAAGTTCTTCAACCTGTGTTGTGAGTGATCGGTTTTCTCAGGGGGTCAGAGGTATGAATCCATCTGTGGCAGTGATTGATTTTGGCTCGTAGAGGCGAGTTCTTTGGACAGACGACTTGAAAAAAAGCAGTTGAGCTCTGCTGTCTGGCCAGTCTAGGAGATACCAATACTGGCGCAAGAAAAACACGAATTCAGATGCAAACCGTGAGAGGCAGGACATAAAAGCACCTCTCCTTTGAGCTAAGTATCTAAGCTTGAAAAAAGGGAAGAGGAAGGTCTTGTGTTTTTACTAGCTTTTTTGTTACCAGTTTTTTATCAAGAAAATGAAAATTTGCAGCCTGCCCTGTGATGATCAAGTCCATGTCACACAAGTAAAGCAAAGTACAGGGTTAGACTTCCTGGAGTATATTACAGCTGTTTGTCCAGGTATCAATTAGGAGCTATGGAGGAAGGGTTTAATTAGAAGAAAAGCATATGAGGCTTTTCTGGCACAGAGGAGCTTGGTGCATGTCATTTGTGTAACCTCTTTTCTGGTCATGGATGTTTATTTCGAGTCAAGTAAGATGCTCTCGGCAGCTTTCCTTTGATCTGTCTGCAGGAAAATTAAATCCACATGGCTTCCACCCAGAACCTTTCTGCATCCTGGATGGAAATACCCATCTACGCTGGGGTCATTTTTTATTGTCATCCATATGTACAAAGGTCCATTCATCTATGAGAATGACATGTCTGTCCAAGGCCTAAGCTTTAAAACACCCAGAAAAGAAAAATGGTTGTTGCAAGCTGTCAGTCACCTAGAGATGAATTTTTTAAACTGATACATAAAGAGTTGCCTCGGTTTGCACGCTTTGAAATGGCAAAAAATGCTGCCTCCAACTTGCCATGCTCATTTAACATCTCTGTAATTTATAAATAGTTTGTGCCTTCGCTAGGAGCTGGGATTGTGCTATACGTAATGATCTGGTGCCAAAGGGACGCCTGCACTAGTCCAGCTGGGACGATGGCCTTCCAGCCTGGGCCCTGAGCTGCAAAGCAATTGCTGCTGGGTGTTAATGGCAAGATGCTCCCACCATGCTGGTGGCTTGCAGCTTGCCGGAGCCAACTGTAAAAAGAAAAAGTGATGGATTCTCTCTGTTTCAGATCAGATGATGTCTACGAGAGATTAAATACTGCAGCTTTCCTCTTTCCTTAGTTTTACTGGAGTACTCGGGGTGCATTTGTGTTAGGAAAGCATCATGCTCAGTGATGCTTAAGATCTGGGTGAAGTCAATGTTGAGAAATGCATAAGCAGAGTCGAGCTGTGCCGTGACCGGAACTGCTCCCATGTGGGCTTTTATGGACCATCTATCCCCCAGCAGACTCCTCAACAGCTGAAGGGCTATTCGGCTGTACTTTTAATAATACCTTGCTTTTGTGCTGGCAGAGATGTGCAGCATGGCAGAGCCTTATTCCAGTTTCCTCGAAAATAGGGAAAGCATGTTAATGGTAGGTAGGGAGGAGCATTTCAGTGTTCCTGAATATTCAGCAGTGCCAAGCACATCATAAAAGGTTTGAAGTCATTCCTAAGGATCAGCTTTTCTGCCCTTTTTCCTATTTCTGCTATACTTCCAGCTCTTCCCTACAACGCCACTTGAATGAATGCTCTATTCAAGAAAACTTTATGGGCAACAAGGGCAGCATGAATGAAATGGGTGTCTCTGAAGTGTTGGACAAAAAGCTACACAGACCATGTCTATGAAGTCTTTTGTTTGGGTTGGGGTTTTGTTTTTTGGTTTGTTTTTTTTTTTTTTTAATTAAAAATGGGGAAAAGCAACCTTCTTTACCCCTCACAAGGCACAGTAAGCAATGTTTAGGTAATATTGCTATAGCAAATCCTGAATGCTACACCTAAGGTAGGTTGCCTGGCATTCCCAGATGATGAGACATTACAAGTTTCAGAGTGTCCTATATGGACCTGGGGCTGCAGATACTTGGAAGCCTTCGCTGCACAAAAATTACGTGCTGAAACATCTTTTTGCCTGGTTCACAAGCTGTCAGCGCTTGGTCCTGTGCGCTGTGTTAATATTTGCTGCAGAAGTTCAGTCCATTAATATGACTGGCATTAACAAGGTGACTGAATTTCATTCTCTTAATCACAAATACTCCAGCAGCTACAGTGAAAAAGGGCTCCTCTTGCTCTGACCACAGCCTCGGCTCTTTGAACCGTGCTTGTAATTGGCCAGCAGGCAGCGGAAAGCAGATCCGCTGCCTTGTTGGCTCTCCAGTTGCAATGTTTACTTTAGATTTCTAATAGCAAAACCCTGTAGCAGCGTGCATCCCACTGGAAACTGGGGAAAATGTTCGTGTATTAGAGCAGCCGCTCACCAGTCCAAGCTAGGAAATGCACAAAAGCTTTGGAGGATATTTCACTGTAGCACCAAGTTAGTAGGGATGGGTGTGCTAAGGTGTACTGGACCAGGCAGTATGTAAGGGGAAAAATAATGATGATAAAAAAAAAAAAAAAGCGTGGCAGCATTGCCAACCCAGGCACTGAGGTTTGTTAGCTTAGCCTTAAGTTTAAAGAACATTTGCAAAAGCAAGAACCTAACCAGTGATTCAGTTGATGCTCAGAACTATCCCATGACTTGATATCTGCTTCCCTTTGGAGAAAACCCTTGGGAGCAGGGCTTGAAGCGAACTGAATTAGGTGGTGGTGGTTCTTCTTGACTGATGCAACAACTTCTCGGTGTAGACAGGCAGCCAGGGCTTTATTTGCATCCATATAGATTGAGCATGCTGTAACATTTATAACAGAGGGCTTTTCTGTGTATTGGATTTTCACACGTGGAGTGTTTCTCCCTGCCTGCCTCTGATCCTGGCACACCATGAGACAGGTGACTTTGCAGAAAATACCCAAGTCATTCCTCAACCCAGCCACATGAGCTGAGAGCTACCCTGCGGCAGCTGCAAAATTGTGTTAGCTTTACAGTGTGATGGCTTTTCCGTGTAAACCCATCTTTTGATGTGTAATGCTGGAATCATGTTTGTTAATGCTGCTCCTCTGTAAGCCACCTTATGTCGGTGCTCAGTCCCAAGTCTCGCCATATGCTGTGCTTTGAGTTTCTAAGAGGACCAGTGGCAGGCTGGTCTGCAGAGCAGTGGGAAGGCAAGAAAACAGGGAAGCTTTGGGGAGATGTAACCACTCAAGTTGTTGTTTCAAAAACATGATTACAACACAGCTTATTCAAAGATAGTTTTGATTTACACTGGGAGGTTAATTTCATCTTCCCCTGTCCCTTGGGAGAAAAACTTTAGAAACTGGACTTGCCGCAAAAAGGGCCAGGCATCTTTCTTTAATTTTTCTGGCTGACGTTGCTTTGGACTTGTGTGCTGACTTCTTGCTGGAGACAGCTGAGGACAAAGCTGATGGGCACTGTGTTAAGCATTTGAGGGTAAAAGCAGCGCTGCTGCAGAGCTTGAAGAGGAAAGCAAGGCAGCAAATCCTGGTGCATCTGGGAGGACGAGTTGTGGACTGGGGATGTACAATTAAAATTAAAAAAAAAAAAATTAATTACTTGGATAGCACGATGCTGTGACTGGCTAATGAGTTACCCAGTGGTCGCAAATGCACTTCTACCAAAACGGAGTACCCTTTGCCCATTAAATTAAGGACCTTTTTATGTTGTATATTGAAATAGGGTAAACGCAGCTGTCACTTGATCCCACTGTAACAAATTTAAAATTCTGTCTGTTACCTTCAGCGTGGCTTTGGAGTGTAGCTTGATTCCATTGTCGTGACAAAATCCAGCCAAGCTGCAAAAAGGTGCCTGCAGCTACACCTGCACGCGTGCTCGCTGGATGCTGGAGAGAAGCAAGGAACAAATGCTTCTGTCCTGGCAACTCAGGATGTCCTCAGCATCCTCCATGAAGCCTGGTGTCTACACACTGAAGCTGCATTCAAGCCTTGGTGGTCTTGAGCTCAGTGTTTCCGTGGTCTAAGCTTGAAGTTTTCAAGAGTGTGTGTGATTTTAGGTGGTTATGTCTGTAAAATGGGGACGCAGCTTTCCTAAAGGATGCTTTCAGGCAGCATCACCTCAGCCACCGTTCTCTATCCTGGGAAAAAGGGATTTTTGCCCCAAACCGAGGTTAAAACAGTATGGATTTAAGGAAGGCAGAAGCAGCTGAGCCTGGAAACACTTAAATTAGCTTTCTTCCCCCCTCCTGCCTAATCATCAGCATAGATTAGTTCAGAAACCGGGCAAGTATTTTTAGAAGCTGCTTTCAGAGCCCCAATGTCACAATTTTTATTCTTCTTGTTGGTGCTGAGGCAGTTCTTGAGCAACGTTTCAGCTTTTAAAAAAATGAAAGGGCATTTAGGGATGATCATATAACTTTGGGAAGGGGACACACTGGCTGAGCGAGGAGTTAAAGTGGTTATGCAAGTTTTCGAGCAGCAAGGGAGTGCTTGAAACCAACTGCCTGAAACTAAGCTCGTGTGTAGGGATGTTGCTGTGTTGGCACTTCAGTTGCATGGGCTGCCTGCAAAGGTATGGTACACAAGGACCTATAGCTGATATTTATAAATACCAGCTTGTCGCAAACGGGAAGTATTTAAAATCCTGTTAAAAGCTGCGATGGAGGCAGGTACGTCTGGAGGGTGAGTGCTTCCCCCAAGCCTGTTGAGTTGTTTGGACCCTTGGTCCCAGCGCTGTGTTAGCAGCTTTTGGGGAATAAAGTGCAGTCAGGGTTACCGGAGAAGATGACGCCCGCTTTCAACTTTGGACCTGTTTGCAGTCCTGAGTGAGCAGGTGACGTGCCCGCCGGTCTGGTGCAACCTCTCAGCAGCTTGTTTGCTCCGTCAGCCGCTGCTAAACGCCCCCGTTATTAGTTTACGGTGGTTGTATTGTAATTATTTTAATTTTTTTCCAGCCTATAACCGGGGTGGGGAAGCAAGGATCTTTGGTCCGTGCGTGCGCTGGTGCTCTGCGAGCCGGGAGGATGTTGGGAATGAGTAATGGTCCGGCCAGGGCTGTAATATGCAGAATACCTCTGGGATGACTCACCCGGTACAATGCAGCACATCCCTCAAGGAGACTGAATCACGCATGGGGGGAAGCCGCTCGGCAGCAGCCAGCTGGGACGCGGGGCAGCCAACGCCGATTGGGAGGCTGGTGGTGGCAATGATGGTAAAACGGAGCAATCGGTGTGTAAAATGTAGAGGAAATGGCATCCCCCAGCAGGTATGTGTGTGTGCTCTTGCTGTGTATAATTTCCTGTTTTTTACTCTTGGTTTTTTTGTTTTCTTTCGCCTCCTCCCATCTGCCCCCAGAGCTCTTCTGAATCTTTTCTAAATCAGCATATAATTTATCAGTGAATATGTATGACTTTTGTGAAACACAGGCTTTCTTTTATGGTTACATATTATTTTTTTCAGAAGTAATGGTTTAACGTGCACCCTCTCTTAAATACTGAGAGGAAAATAGATGCTGCTTGGGAAGCTGCTTCCCTTGATGTCCCTCTCCATGGACACTTTTTGCGGTGGGGGGTGTTAAAGAGAGGTGGAAGGCAAACTCAATGTGCATGCTGGTTTTGATGTAGTTAAGAATGTCGTCTTTTATTCTGGTTTTTTTTTTTAAATGCATTTACCTGGCAAAAGATAAAAACATTTTAGATTTAGACCACAGTTACCCTGCTTATTCCCTCGCCCCTCCACTAAAATAGATTCAGCTGGAATTGACTCACAGAATTTTTATTTTATGTTTTCAAAATACTGTCTAGCCTTTGTAGTTGTATCGTACGTGTCCCGGAGGTTGTTTACAGGGGGATAAATATAGTTGCATTCTACACTCATCAGAATGGAGGAGAGTGGGGGAAAATGCAAATTGCTTAGGGTGAGCAAGGGGTTTTGGTGTTGGGGTTTTTTTTCTTTGCTTTGTAAATTTCATTTTTTTCAGAAATATTGCGTATGCATATACAAAATAATTTATTTTTACGTCCGGAATATCATTGATTCTGTAGCTGAAGATAAGCACACCTTGCGTTATTTTCACTCCCACCATAATACGGCTGCATTAGGATGGGTAGCACTTAATCTGCAAAACGTGATGTTATATGGGAGTAATGGGATACCTCGTCTGGCCAGCGCATTTGGTGTCATCATGGGCATCACAGCGGTCTACGACGTGACAGCAGAAACTCCTTGGAGGGAGAAGAGAGTCATGTGGAAACAGTGTCGTCTTGTGAATTGAATAGATTTCTCCATTACATTCCTCTCTAATTTTTGGCAAGCGGTATAAAATCTCTAGTTTCGTTTTACAAAATAAGGAGGGCGATAAAACTTAGAAAGCTGGAATACCGTTCCTGTGCTTGTTAGTTTTCTTATTTTTGCTAAATATCACCATTCATTAGCTAACATGGGATAACAGTAACAGCATTTATGGTAAGTATATGTTAGAAAAAAATTAACATAGAACTTGATTGTGGCTTTTGGGGGGAGCGGGGGGGTGCAGGGAGGAAGTGGAAATCAATTCAGGATGCAGATCTCATGTAACTACCTGTTTGGCTGGCTAAGCTTTTATGTGATTTTTTCTTATCTTGCATGTGATATAAAACAAATACCATCTGTCATGCAATAACAAGTTCCTTTCTCGTTACAGTAAATGATAGTGCTAATTAGCTTTCCTTGAGATCTGTTAATATTTTGTACCCTTGCACAAAAATAGGAGGACTTGAGTGTGCAACTTATGCCGGCTTCATGAGCTGCAGGGTAAATTATTTAAACGCATTAACTTATTAAACTGATTTTTTTTGTTTTGCTGTTCCTTACAACTTTCCAAGACATACTGACATGTGCAGCTATAACGATTTGTTGCAGAATTGATCCATTAAACAATTTTGAATAAAAGTTTTTTGGTTGGGGAGGGTGTTGTTCTGTTTTGGGTTTTTTTGGTTTGTTTTTTTTTAATAAACACCAAACCTGTAATTTGCAATCACTGAGAAAGCAGTCACCATGCAAAGCTGCAAGGAGGCTGGTCCTGAGGTAATTCAATTCTCCAGTGAGCATGAGGTTCACTGATTTTTTTGAAGAGGTTTTATTAAATAGTTGCTCATTAAAAGTTTTGTCGTAAGCATGCATCCCAGTGGGGTCATGGCTGTCTTGTAGAAAAAAGTAATTTTGGGGGTGTCTTTGTAACAACTTTTGCTGTGGGTTTCGATAGCTTTAGCACAGCTTCAACAATATATTTTACATAGATTCTTCAATATGGCCATGAGTACTAAATTAATATGTCCCTGATGCAGTTAGACTTTCATTTTAATTCAATATTGTTTGTGTAGTAAGCTAATTTCTGGGGATAGCCCTTAAAATCCGTGCACTTGAGCTGTCTCAGTGGATCTTCACTTGCACATCAGCATGTTTGCAAGCCTGATTTTTTTCCCCTAAAAAGCCGCTTGCCGGTTCGTTTGGGGTTTTGCTCATGTGTATGGCACTTTCTGGGGATAGCTGGGCAAGGCTGGCGCAAGAGGAGAGGTTATGCTGGCTGAAAAAACGGGTTTAGCTTGTGCAGGGCTAAAACACCCAACCCTATAGCTGTGTGAATAGCACTTGTGTTACCCTGCCTGCGCCAAAGCCTGATGGTTTTTAACACCAGATCCGTAAGGAGTGAGGGCCAAGGGCCAGATCTGCAGCAGAAAATTGCTCTTGTCCCCTAGTTTGGTGCATCCAAATTAGTTGGGATGTTGCATTGTAAAAATGCACTGCGAGAGTTACTCTCACAGCAGAAGCTGATGCTTTTCTGTGTGTCATTTAAAAAAAGAAAAAATCATACATATATAAAAGATATGAATATATAGAAAAAAATTTCATATCTACACCATATATATTATGTATGTATATTTTTATATATATAAATATATATATATTAAAAAATTAGTTTTCCGTGTACTTCCTGGAAGGATTTGAAATAAATACAGGATTATGAAATCCCATTTGAGCAAGTTAGGATAGAGCTGTTTCTCATAAACTCAGTAATATCAGCCTTAAATGTTTAACAAACATTTTGTTGAAAGGGTTCCTTTGTTCATCGTTGCCTCGGCGTTCAAGGGAGATGTGGAGGCGACCGGCTGGATTGTTGCAGGTGTCTTGGTTTTTTGAGAAGTCCCTTTCCTTCTGAAAAAACAAACAAACAAAACTGCTATTAATCTTTCCTGTGGAGGATTTTCAGATGAGCTGCAGCGCTGGAAACAAACGCAGGCTTGCTGGGCACTGGCTGTGGAGGACCTGGCCCTTCTTTATTCTGCCTTTGGGGCTGCTCTAGACCCAGAAGGGCATCAAGGAATGAAAAATAAAATCAAAAGATGGTACTTTGGGTTTGCTCCAGCTTCCTGGAGCTGTGTTCCTTGCGTGAGGCCATGTGTCGTATAGGAAGACAAGCTTTAGAGGGTTGAAGGCACTTGAGCCTTTGAGCATCCCTGCTGCATCTAGGACCCTCGCAGTCCATCGGAGTGACCACCCTGCTGGGTTGGGTTTTTTTACTGCACACAAGATTTTGGGCAGCACTCAGTCAGCAGGAAAATCCCCAGCATTGAATAACCTTCGTGCAAAACTACTTCTCTGGGTGCTTTATGGGATGTGCAGGTAGGACTGTGCATGTCTTATAACTTACTGGCAGTGATTTCCAAATCCTGCATGAGCGCTTCCTTTGCGGCAGGATTTTCCTTTTCCACCTTCTGTGTTGCTGTGGCTAACAGTGTTCTTGGAGTTAATTTTTTTTTTTTCCCTGAAATGGTCAGCATACAAGCTGAACACACGCTGCCAAACTCAGTTCAGCAGCCAGGCGTGAACTAGGGAGTTGGAAGAGAAAACTCCTTTCCGTTTTCAGGGGGAAGCTGGGAGGAAATGCTAAATGCCAACAAAGTTATCTCATTTTGTTGAGACAGAGAGAAATGTCCTGAAATTGAGCTTGTAAGGATAATAATGGTTTAAGATTAAGTGCTCCAGGACAGGGATATTGCAGGACTTGGCCAGCATCTCTGGAGCAAGGCATGTTGAGATAGAACTGTCTTGTATTTACTCTGACTGGGTGGAAACCAAAATTTCCCAGATGCCTTTATTCTGGCAGTATTGGATTTGAAAGACAGAAGAATATAGGTTGCAAATTTGATATATTAGAGATGGGTTACAGGTCCAGTGGTTCTGTGTTCCTGGTGTGATGCAGAGGTGAGGGCAAGGAAAACTTTTGGGAGGTATTCCGTGGTTTTCTACAGGCTCTATTTTAACGTTGGCTCTGACCAGGGGAGTGCAGATGGCTATTTTTTCTTGCTTATATTTAATGAAAAAGCATCAAACCTGCTGGAAATCTAAATGGTATCAAAATATCAACTTTATTTTGCTGTGACTCTGTGCACGCAGAAGTTTTCTTTCTAACAAAGTGAAAAGTTAAGGTTTTGAAGAATACTGGTTATAATCTGCAGGTACTTCACCCTTGCTAGAAGGTTCGCGAACCAAGCATCAGATCAAGAAAGTGGGACTTCAAAAATAGCAGTTTTTCATGACTTCCATTAAACTGCCACTTCTTTCTGGCACTGTGGGATGAACTCCAGAGAGGATCCTTGCAATGTAATTTCCAGCAATCACCTGGGCAGAACAGGATGGCTTTAACTCCAGCTGTCAGATGAAGTAAGAGCACAGTGAAATACATCCAGCTCAGCTAAAGACAGGTTATGCCCCAGTAAGTGTAAAGTTAAATTTGCATGGATCTGTGCTAAACAGCCCGACCTCTGCTGCTGTTGCATTTGTAGCCTCCTTCTGTCCTTTTGGCTCTTCCCTGAAATCTGGGATCTGGGAATGTCAATGAGTTAAAAACAGAAGTCCATAATTTTGAAATCCGTTATATGCAATTACCTTTCTGTCCGAGTTGTGAATCTCTACTCGCCCTGTAAGCTGCAAGGTCGAGAAGGGAGGAAAATACTGAAGTGCCGTATGGCTGCATTAGCATGGAAGTTTGTAAGTTTATATTATGGTCAACTAGCCTGGCTAGAGGAAGAAATATTACTGCATTATGGAATGTGTCTGGAAAGTGTTTTAGATGCTAAATGTGACTCAAAAGAAAGGAGTAAATGTGGTGGGTTGGACTACTTCCCCCCCCCCACCACCCCTTGGGATTTTTAACCATCTCATGGTATTTGCAGTTGCTGCGTTTTAAGCAAAGTGGAAAACAAGAGCGGCTGGTGGAAGGGAGCTGTGTGCTTCGACCCTCCTTTTACAAAGACACTGGTAAAATTAAAGCCTTAACTAACGAAGGAATTATTTGCCATTTAGTCCTGGATGTGGGATTGCAGCTGTAAGCCCACACCAGGCATACAAGACAACTCAGGGCTTTGTCCCCCACTGGTTTCACTGTGGTGCGGTTGCTGTAAGTGATGTGGCTGGATGGTGTTGGCTGGGCTTAACGATGCGGCTTGTGCATGCTGGAAGAAAGCACTTTTTTATCCACCTTAAATGTCACTTTTCTCTTAGACACAAATGCTTTGTAGAAGTTAGGCTATAGGTAATGCAACCATGGTTCAGTTATTGGAAAGGTAATCGTGCAGTCACTTCTTGTTTAGAAAAATTCTCAATATCCTTCAGAGTAGCAATTATACACGCACACACTTTTTTAATTATTTTTTTTTTATAGAGATATGTATGCACACCCACAAGCTACAATTTTTAAACGGCTCTCTTCCTTCCAATAAAAACAGCACGTGGTTTTCTGCGCTACCTTTACTCCCCAAGTTCATTATGGGTTTTTGCTCAGGGTGGGGCAGGCAAACAACCTGAAGCAGCCCTCGAACATGCTGGCTGGCTGCCATGCAGCTGGGTAATCCCTGCAGATACTTTCTTCTCAAGCTTTTAAGGCTGTTGAAGACAAATCTGTAGGGTTAAGACAGAAAAGTATTCCATTTAAGAACATAATTAAGAATAGTTTGCATGAAACACATAGCACATAGGCCGTAAACCCAATAATTAGAGTGGTCTTAAAGTTTTAAGAAGCCAACAAAATGAGGGAACTAAGGCTTACTGCAGGGGTGGTTTTTTAGCTGTTTCATTTTTAACTATATGAAAGGCTTGCGTTATCTAATCTCAGTGGCAATTGGTATCTCATTAATGGGAATGGACTAAATATTTTCACATACCTTATTAACCATTTCTCCTGGAATAGTCAAATTGCACAGTTGCCATGATAAAATTGCAGGTGCATGACTTGAACATGGTTGTTTTGCTGCTTCAGTGCACCAAGGTTTCAGCAGTGACGTGCACATGTGATTTGCAGATCTCTCCTTTGCTCCTGAGGATTTTGAATGCTTGCAACCAGCTGGAGCCTTGGTGCAGTCGTGTAAAATTAAATAGCAAAGAAAATAAACAGCTTTTATACTAAGAAAGCAAGGTCCTTATATGGACCAGAAATACTTGAGTACCTCCCAAGCATTTATCAACACTGGCATGAGGGAAAGAAGCATTGCCTATTCTAGGCTTGTGGATGGAAATGGCAGGCAAGATTTTGACATAGAAAACTGAAGGAAGCAGTATGTAGCCTTGAAAATTCAATGTGCAGCTTCTGAGTCCTCGTCTAGTGACTAAACCAAGATGTCAAGCCCTAAAAAGCCTTAACTACCTCCTTTCCTTATTTCTTTTCTTTCTTTTTCCTAAATCCCTTGGCATAGGTTGCATGTTGGGAAACGTGCACCTGTGGCTGGAGCCCAGTGGGAATGGAGATGGGGCTCTCCAGGAACCGCAGCGTCACTGGTGACTTTTGATCGTGCAGGAAAGCGTGCCAAGGGATTACATTAACGAAGCCAGAGGTCTACTTACCTTGCCAAAGGTGAACCCTTCTGCTGGACAAGGCCCTTTTCTAATAGGGGAGCAGAGCTCTTCTTGCCATGGTAGCGGGGTGGAAACTACGTTTTCTGGCTTGATATATTTAAGGAGGTAGCTCTTCAAGGTGGGAAAAATGAAGTTTATGTGGTGTTCTCTTGGCACGTGGGTGAAATCAGTGGCTGTGGTGGCAGAGGTTGTAAGCGCCATAGGTCACAGTATCAGTGTGGATATAAAGATGAAAACTGTACGGCTCTGTGCCCCACCAGAATGTGAGTATAATGGGCAGGGATAGTAGTCAGGGGACCTAAATTTAATGTGTAGGCATCCACTAGTATTCAAATGTAATTATGAGCCTAGAGAAATCACCAAGAGGTGATGGAAACACACAGATAATTGGTAGAAATCACAAAGTACTGAGTAGTAGCTGCTTTCTTAATTTTCCTTTAAGTTGATGATTCCTGCAGGAAGGTAACTGAAGACGACAGTACTTTTGGGACAGCTGAAGGCTTAGGCTCCTGCCATAAAAGTGAACAGTAAATCCCGCAGGGAGCTGTATTTCCAGCAGCAATTTCCAAGTGTGGAAGGAGAAGCAGCAGTTTGTGTGGATGACTTTTGCGGTAGGATAGGAAGGAAGGTCTTATTGAGCAGTTCTGACTTCAGAAGAGAGCTTGAAATTTAATGGGAGTTCCCCAGAAGTGAGAAGAGTTAAAAAGAAGTCCAGAAAGGATCCTTTTCTTTATCTGTTAATTGCTAATCCTTATAGCCCATATGGGAAAGTTACAAAGGAGAAAACTAAAATTGTCTTGGATGGAAGCAGCTTAATTTTTGCACAGTAGGAAATTAGCTGAAGTATTTTGCTTAATTCTGACTGTCAGGAAGCTGAGAGGTTAAAGTTGCTACTGGTAAAATCTAGAAATACATTTTCATCAAAAGATAAAAAGGTAACTGGATCTGTTTATAGACACGCTTGCCCTGTTTCCTGTACCAGGATGCTGCTTTAAGGACTCAAGCAAAAATATTCTTAAAAATGTTGTTTCTCAGTTCTGTGAATGCTTTGCATGTGTCAGCTGTGGTACAGGCCATGTATCTAAGTATGCTGAAAAGCTTTTTATCAGCCAGTGCAAAGTCCTCAGAGCAATAGGGGATGAACCTTAAGCGTCTGTGTGCTGCCTTCATCGTGCAGGTCCAGTGGGAAAGTTGGTGTATCCATAAAATAAAGCCAGTGAAGAGAAAATCGCAGTGTGTGTTTTGCGAGATATGTCCAGCTGCAGAAGAGATTAGCTGGTCCCAGGCATCTCTGTCCAGAAGATGCTCGATGCCTTCCTTGGTCTGTCCTCAAAACTGCCTTCAAGTAGGATCCGTGAGTCTGCTCACTTAGGTATTAAATAAAATCTGGTTGTATTACAGAAAGGGGAACTCAGACTTCAGGTATTAGCAGTTGGATTACAAAAGTGATGCAAAAATTATGCCTGAAAACAAGAGGTAGTTTTAGGTGGTACAGGATGGAGAAAACTACCACTGCTTGTAATTTTGGATAGAAAGGGCCTGTTCTCTTGTCATGTTGTACAGGATGCTGGGAAAATGTCCAGATACAGAGCTTTCCTCCAGGAGGAATTTTTCTCTAAAGGATGATACCTGTCACTTTGAAAGGCCTCCTCTTGGAGCCCTCTGCAGGTTGAGCTTCCTCCTCCTGGTGAGCTCACCTGGTGGCCTGGAGATGGACAATTCCTGGGCGATTTTCTTTGCGTGTCCTTTTTCTTAGCCCCTGTTGATGTTCCCAGTTTTGTCCAGGTTTGAGTGTCCTGCGGCACCTTTGCGGGCACTGGCGGGTGTCTCAGCAGCTCTGCAGCTGACAGTGCCATGGTCGTGCGTGGTTGACGTGTAGCTGTGCCTTGGTGACCTCCCTGTGAGGGCGTCACAGCCATCAGCGCTGTTCTTGAGCAGTCCCTAGGTTAATCGATGTCTAACACATGATGGGTTGCACTGAGCCGGGACTCAGCAGCAGTGTGAGGACAGAAAAGCTAACTTGGGTATTTCCCAGCAGCTCCGGGGTGGGGATAACCTGTTTTAGGTTGGAGTCTGTTGTGTGTCCCATGCAAGGTGCATGGCTTTTGCTTACATCCTGTAGTGGCCTTTCTGCTCCCAAATGACCCCCTCCCTGGTGATGTCCTCAGCAAATCCTGGAGCAACTGCTCTGTGGAAACCCTGGGATGAGGCCTGGGTGAGCAGAGCCTCCCTCTTTTTTTGACCCCTTGCAATGGGCACCTGGATTATCCCCAAATCTTGGGTGCTTCCAGAATAGCTTCTTGTGAGGTTATGATGTGACGCCTTTGAACGCCCCTTGAAATGCTGGTGGAGCTGTTGTAAGGACATGGTGTGGTCCTGATGACCTGAGCTGAGGTGGTCCCCATCTCCTTTTGTCTGAGGTACCATCTGGAGCCACGCTTGTGGTTTTTTTCCCATAAGGGTGTCCCAGTTACGAAGGAATTTGAGTGTTGTCTTCCAAAGCCCACTTCACTAATTTGATCACAAAAACTTTAAAACACCTTGTTCATGGGTTATTTGAGCTCCACATGTTCTTCCAACACTTTGGAGACCTGATGCCCCAATGCATCCCCTGTGGTTGGTGGCCTTGGGGTACTGCTTGGCTCACCCCACTGTCTTGGTCCCTGTCCTCAGCTGCACAAGGGAAAGAGTGTCCGAGACCATGCGTTGTTGTTTGGTATGTTGAAATCTGGAAACCCAATGGGTTCGTTCCTTGCTCTTTGATGGGTTTCTTTCCTGTGGTGGCTTGAGTGGTCAAGGCTATCCGTCACAGAGATGGACTTCCATCCTGGGCAGAAACTCTGTGTTGGGGCCAGATCAGTGCTGTCTAAATACCGCCCTCAAGAAAAACGCTCTGATGAGACTGTGTGATGCTCACAAAAGGTTTTGTTTTTGTTTTGTTACCATTGCAGTGACAGCTATATTGTGCGAGTCAAAGCTGTGGTTATGACCCGAGATGACTCCAGTGGGGGATGGTTGCCGCAAGAAGGAGGCGGTCTCAGTAGAGTTGGCGTCTGCAAGGTCACGTACCCAGAGGGCAATGGAAGAAGTGGATTTCTAATCCATGGTGAAAGGCAGAAAGACAAACTGGTAATAGACCCCAATTCAACTTTTGTCTGTTCTTATAATGAGAATTATCCCAAATCTATTGCTATTGTATTCTTGTGCAAGTTTTTTCTAAAACATAAAAAACAGGCATGTGCAGATAGTACCAGAATGGAAAAAAACAAACCCGTCCTCATCTAGAATTGCCATCTTCTGCTATCTAGATTGGCGTGCTGTCACCTGGAAGGAGCAGGTAAATTTTCAACATCCATGTGCAAAGACCCGCTTTGATGATTGAAAAAGGGCCTGTGGTTTTTTTCTAAGACCTAGCAGGGGTAAGTGAGAAGTGAATTGAAGTGTAAAGAACCCATGAAGCCAGTCACATTGCACTGAGTAATGGAGTGCAAGCCTTTAAAACGGCCATGAATTATTTATGCTGTGTGCCGTTCAGGGTTTGAACAAGCAGAGTGAGAATATGAAGACAAGTTGTCTCTTACGAATTGACGCACTCAGTTTCTCCTGGTAGCTGTTTATCTAAAAAGGAACTCTCTTCTTTACCTGCACAAATCAAATTAATAAAGCCTTTTCCCTGTTTCCAGGGTCTGTTTTAGGTGTTATAGTTTGTTACGTTGTTTCTATATATTTGATTCTTGTGATATTCACTCTTGTGAAGAGATGGGCTAGCTTAAAGATAACGCTACCTGCACAGGCTCTGCTAACTCAGTATTTGGGCAACATTGAGTCAGAAATGATCTTGCTTTCAAGAAGACTGGCATTTTAAAGCTGTTTCAGGTACAGTTTTTCTTTTGCAATGCTATTTTGCTTAGAATGGTTTTTTTGACACTATTTGGGAGCTGTGCTTATGGTTTTGGGGGATGGAATAAGACTAACAAGCCATTCCTGTTCTCCCTGAGCATCACTCTAGAGATGGGTTTTGGCACAGGAGAGCTTGAGATGAGTGCCTGCCTGGGTATGAGGGTGGAAAAAAAAGGTGAGGGGAGTGTTACAGCACCTCCTAAATCTGCTGCTGGTGGATAAAATTTCTGTTGAGCAAAATTATTGAGGGAAGAGGTTCTCCCTCCACCTGAGCCCCCGCTATCTGTAACCTGTGCTACGCTGGGTCTGGGTCCGAAATAGGCTCCTGGGGTAGGGAGCAAGCACCTACTCAAAGCACAAGCAAAAGATGAATGTGCAGTGGTTATGAGAACAATTACAGTGTCTGGTGTTTATTAGTCATCGTTTGGTAGGGAAGGATGTTTCCCTACACGAGACATGACTTGGCTTGCCTTTGGGTCTGGGCTGAGACGGTGCCGTCTGTGTCCTTGGGGTGGGAAAAGTGACTTTGCTCCTCTTCTGGGGCTTGCGCCCTCCCAGGTGGTGCTGGAGTGCTTTGTGAAGAAGGACCTGGTGTACACGAAGGCAAACCCCACCTTTCACCACTGGAAAGTCGACAACAGAAAGTTCGGGCTCACTTTTCAAAGCCCTGCTGATGCTCGAGCCTTCGACAGAGGAGTGAGGAAAGCCATCGAGGACCTCATTGAAGGTACCGCGACGCGTGGTGGCAGTCACTCCAACCCTTGGAAGAGTGGGGAATGGGTTTTGAGTCATGCAGCTGGGAAGAGGGATGGGTTTAAAATCAATTCTTGGGCTTGGACATCTCTTGTGCACGTGTCCAAGTGTAGCCGGGTGCTTTCCCTGTGCTGAGCAAGCCTCAGCTTTTAAGAACTGAATTTTCTCATCCGTTAAGGCAAGAAGGGATTTCAGTCCAAGTATGTTCCAATCCTATCTGGCCTGGTCTGTCCAGACTTCCCCCCTTTAATTATCATTGAGTCTGTTATTACTGCTTTTTTTGATAGGCTTTGGTTTCACGCTAGGAATAGTAATTCAAACAGCCCAGGCTCTTCTTTATATGCAGCTGAATCTCATGTTTACTGAGTCTTTGTTAAATCATAGTACAAATTCCTGCCTGGAGTTGAATAAAACTTTGTTTTGTTTTTGGTTTTTTTGCAGTAATTAGTTTTGTCTGCGTCCGCGTAGTTGAATGGTAGTTCTTGAAGACTTTGTTGTGTTTCTGGGTTTTTTTTTAATTCTGTAAAAAATGCGTTTGAATTGCCTGTGCTTTGAAGTTGTCATAAATTTTTCCTTTTCGCATTTCATTGCAATCAGGCAATCATAATACAGCTATAATTCAATAGTACTTTATTTTAATGAAATTTGATTCTTCATGGGTTTTTTTGCTTAATTTTTTTTAACCGTGCCACTTTATGTAGGGACATAGTGGTCCAAAGCCTTTCTCCCTCTCACCTGCTGTGACTGGGATGTTTTTATATACAGATGGTATTATTTTTTTGAGGATACTAGCTCAAATATATATACATATGTGTATTCTTTTTGAGGACATTAGCTCCATAAGACAGCTTAACGTTCTGCATGCCCTGTCCTTGCATTAACATGGAAATGGTAGATACTGGGGGAGAATTAATCCCCCAGGGTTCTCTCCTGGTAAATACCTCATCAGTTAGAGGAAGGATCTTCTCAACTAGTTATTCATTTGATTTTTCCTGTGCCATTAATGTGAACAAGTTACAGCTAGGCCTTCCTTTTTCTTCTTCTTCTTCTGCTAAAACTGGGAAGCATTTTGAGTCATAAAAGTGATGTTTTATATAAGTGGCATGGGATTGTGCAAAGTTTCAAGAGATAATAACTCAGCTGTATTGAGTAGTACTTTGGAGATTCTGGTATGTGGCAACTCCTGTTCTGCTCTTTGATCCATTTTACAGTGGAGGTATTTAAAATCAAGTTCTGCTGTATCTCAGATACTTCAAAATCAGCAAATCTATGTTTACCCCATTAACAGCACAGACTGATCCTCATGAATGTGTTCCTCCTTAACTTCCAAATAAGGCTTTCTGAAAGAAAAGCAGTAACTGGCTCGTGCACACACAGCGTCGGGCAGTGGATTTCATTTATCGTACATTTTTTGTTCACATAGTTGATCAAATTTAGCAAGTAATATTAAGCACAGCTATGTGCATTCGAAACTTCACTTTGTGAAATTGCAGCTTTATTATTAATATTTAACCGATACTTTGTTCCCTGTAGCATCAGAAGTATAGAAGTCTTGTGCACAAGTACAGCAATCTTATGCAGCTCTGTAGAGCGTCTAGATTTTTTACTTTTAAAGCTAATGTAGCAAATGGCACAAATGTTTTCATGTTACTTAGTGTTTTAAGTGGGCTTTCACACTTAGCTCTGCACATCTTCGTGATGAGGCAACTGAGAGCAGCCAGGGCTGGTGCGGATAGCATTATATATAGCACATTATTTTTAAAAATTTCCAGAATGAAGGTGGTACAAACCGTTCAACTATTTTAGTTAGGGATGTGATGTGGCCCTAATTCAGTATAACAGTGGGCTTACATAAAAAAAAAAAAATGCCTTTGGCTTGGGGTTTCTCCCCCCACCAGAGCACCTTTCTGCACCCACCCTCCTTGGCAGCCTCATGGTGGGTGAAGCCACCTGGGAAGGGGGTCCGGGATCCTTGGCTGGGGATAGGGAAAGGGGTCACCCCCTTTTAGCCACAGCATGAATTTACTGCCAAATCCAGCGATGACGTGTGCCACCCTCCCCGCTGCCCCTCTGCGATGTGGGTGCTGACCAGGCTCTCAAGCGGCTCTGGAGGGGGACACCCACAGGGTGGGGAAAGAGGTTGGAGGAAAGTTTTGTTTTTTTTTTTTTTTAATGTGATTTCCCACTTTTCCAGATAATTACCATGTAATTAATGAGAACTGCACCCCAGTATTTTGCTCTTGTCCATGGTATTTACGCATTTCAGCTCCTTTCAAATACTTTGCTTACATCGGGCAAGGTGGTTCTCTGAGAAACAGCTGATAACAGAAAAGACCTCTACAATATATAACAACTTCTGAAGCTAGAAGAAGAAAAATCCCAATCTAATTCTTCATTGTCAAAGTGATGTTTATTTTTTTTTAAATAAAAAGTAATTTCCCCCCCAGATTTAGGAAATACATGAAGAATAACTCATGTAGGGTTTCTTGACAGCTGAGGATCTGGTCTTGAGCACTGATTAGTACGTAGTTTTACCGTTCTTCAGAAATGAAAGTCTTCTGTAATTGGAAATGTTAACTGCTATTTTTAACATAGTTAATTAGCATTGGCAGCCATGCAGTTGCGTGTCAAGAAACACTTTCAGATTTTACCTTTCCAACCCAGCTACCAGGAGATGATTTTTTTCTTCCTTAATTTGAGCCCCTCTTTTACACATCTACAACATAAAGTTGTGAGAATCCAAATGTTTACCAGCCTAATAAAAAAAAAAGTTGCATAGAAATGTCATGTGTTTAAAAAGCTGTTGTTTTTTTTTTTTTCCTAGGGTCTACAACTTCCTCGTCAACGCTTCACAATGAGGCTGAGGTCGGCGATGATGATGTCTTCACTGTAAGTACATGTCACCTGAGGTTGTTCTCCTTTATGCTCCGGTTTACATGGTCCAGTTGGAAAGGGTTTTCTTTTTATGCCTTGGGTTTGGCTTCCAGCCATCTCCATGTTTGGCCAGTGGGTGTGTTTTATTTGGTGGAAGTATATCCTCTACAGAAGGTAAAGCCTTGGGTTTCTATTGGCCTCCTGTCGCCACGTGAAAAGCATGGCAGAGCAGATGTTGTCAGGGCTAGAAGCGAGTGAATAATAACTCTCAAATTTCCTATGTCTTGGCCTGGGTGGTGCACATACCTCGTAATACCTCTCTTTTCTGTCCGTAAGAAGCTTCCCACAGACTCAAGTGGGTGGCTGCTACTCAGGTGCATACTCAAGGAAATAAGATTTTGAATTGCAGTTGTTAACGAAAGCCAACTTTTAAGTGTTTTGCCTATGCATGAAATGTAGAAAGTTCAAACAAGTGTTTTTCAGCTGGAGGAAGGCACAGTAGCATGCCATCTACCTAACCAGCGGTGACTTAAGTAGGAGTGAGTTGCTTGTATTTAATTTGTGGTAATGTCTAAAATGTGTTTTGGAGCTTTTCTGAAGCAGAAGAAGCTGCTGTCCTTGCTATACTTGCACATTTTAAAAGAGAAGGAAAAAAAAATAATTATGTCACATGAAATTTTAATCCAGTCATGGATATTCCATGGACTGAAAACAAGATGCTTGCAATGAATACTTTATTAAATTTATTTGCTCAGCTCCAATCGTGAACCCCCACGCACATGCATACATGCATTTGTTGTATTATAAATGCCCTCCTTGTCCCGCGGTGCAGGTGGGGCCTGGATGGCAGAAGGGCGGAAGGTGGGATGTCCTCAGCGCAGCAGCGGCAAACTCAAAGTCGTCTTTGAGATACTTCGCTGCATCTTTAGGTTGAATGAGGAAAAACTGAGGACAGGCATCAAGCTGTTTGAAAATGGGCACCGGGAAGCACGCAAAGCCAAAACATGTTTTTGAGGGTGATGTTTTGCTGGTATGGGACCAGGGCAGGTTCCCTGCTGTGTTTTGACCAGATCCTCCCGACGGCTGGCATGTTGTCCGCATCTGTCCTTTTGTCACAGCTCCGGGAGACAAACAACAGCAGGCAGGGTTAAAAGGTGACTTCCTGTGCTCCACAGCAAAACTATCATTAGCAGCTGCTTCCCACCTGCCAGAATTGATTTATAGGCACTGGGATTGGATGGACCCAGGGGGAGGCACTGCTGGAGCCAGAGGAGTTTCCTGATTTGTGCTGTTTTGTCCCCAAATTCACCAGGTGAGCCTTGCTCTGCTGGGGATGGATGGTCATGCTGGACATGCATGTGGCTCTTCTGTGCTTGTCAGAAAGGGGATGACCATTGAAATGTACCTTGGGCGGGTGTGTGCCAGCTCTCGCTGGGTTAGACATGGAAATACTCAGTGTTAAAGCAGTGAAAAGTAGCCTGTGGAAATGGGAAAGGACATTTTTGCTAAAAGCCAACTGGCTGACATTTAGGGACCTGGGAGTGCTCCTGCATTTCTCCACAAGCTCAGTCTTGTGGTTGAGTGTTGATTTTTAAACTCGTAGGGTGCTTTTTACTGGGAGGAAGCAGTTGTGCCTTTAAGTAGTTGTTGCTTTACATTGGGAAAGTTGGATGAATGGTGCCCCAGCTGCATCAAAATCACTCAAACTCCTGCGTTCAAAGTGAAGAGCCAAAACTGCAAGAGATTTTCCCCCCTACTTGACCCCAGGGAGGTGACAGATAACCCCCTGCCATACAGATATTTATGGGTAGGGTGCTTGGCGGAAAAGGAGGAACAAGCTACTTGATAGCATTAGCAAGGAGGGAAACCTCAGCTGCAGTCGGCACCTTGTTGGGATCCAGGGAGACATTCACATGTCAAGTTGTGCCCTGCCTGGCAGTGCTCTCCACATGTTGTGTGATCTCCAGAGCGTGAGAGGGACTTCACTGATGGTGGTAGCTTGCATGGTGCTGTTGGTCAAGCTGTCATGTCAGGGCAGGTGTGTTGTCATACTCCAAAAATAAGGCTTTAGGAGCATCTTCCTCCCCATTACTTCTTTTTTGCTTTCCTGGGATGAAGTCTGTCCTTCTCCTGTAGTCCTTAAGCTCTTTGAAGCTCTCAACTTCCCGTTTATCTGGTAGGTGATGGTGGAGTATGAAGTCTGCATAAGCCAGAAATAACAGACTGAAGCACGGAGGGGTTTTAGTCTGGGAGAAATTGATAGGGCTGTGATATGTTTTATTATTAACCTTCTGTTTCATTCTTTCTTTGCACTTCTTTTTGACTTGTGTGTCATAGTCCATTTGGACATCCTTGCATACAAAACTTCCTTACAACTTTCCTGTAAACTCTTTTCCCCAGCCACAGCAGTAGATTTTTTGGGTTTGGAGGGGTTTTTTTTCCGCTCTGTTTTAAAGAGAAAGTACATTTGTTCTTTTTTATTTCCTAAGGTAGTTATTAAAATCTTCACAGTCCTCCCCCTCTCCCACACATGCATGAATAAACTTAACTGCGTGTGGCAGAATTTTCAAAAGCATCTGCATGATTGAGTCATTTAATCAGTCATTTACCCGTCTCTGAAAATCCCAGCCGTCGCTGCTACACTGCTGCCTCAAATATTTGGCCTGAGGTCCTGCCTCTCCTTGAAGATGTTTCAATCTGTTCAACCACAGTGGTCCAAAAGTTCACATTTCTTATGCTGCTTTGCAGACAGCCACCCCAACTTTATCTTGCATGTCAGCACTGATGTTTGCACCGATGTAATGGTACCGGCTTTAAAACAGCCACCCTCCTTACATACAAGCACTGACCCTGATAACAACTGTTGGATATTGATTGACACAGGGCTTTTATACTGTCCCTGAACTTGTTAACTTCAGTACCGCTCCATGGGATGATGACTTTGGGCATGTTTTTGTGTGTCCAACTCATACATCATCCATTTTGTTTATTCATCAGCCAGCATGCAACCCTTCTGGGCATCCAGCAAGTTTACATGGGGAAGAGAAGGTTTGCCCCAGAGGTAGAGCTCTCCCTCAGGCTATGATCTTGCGTGTCTTAATGGAGGATCATTTTCTTGCACTAGAAGGTGGGGATTTTTGTTTTTTAAGGGGGTGAATTATCTGCAGCTGCAGACATGTGAGCATTTGCTTGGGAAGCATCGCTGGTGTCAGTAGCCTTATCTCCTCCCATCACTGTAACTTGCAGTGCCAAGACCATAACTTGGGAAGCAGTACCTTGCGCCATCCCTACGGTGTATGCTTTTCATCCATTGTTCTGAAGCATGGGTTGTATCTTTAAAAGCGGGACTTTGCCATCTAATGATTTTCCTGTGGATTAGACCTACAGCAACTAGACAAATCAATACAAACCTCTGTTCTGAAATGCATACCTAACAGGGCAGAAAGCAAAAGTATATAGAAATAAATGTCACTGACTTGAGGGGAATATGCTTATTTCTTAAATGAAATCTCCATTTAGAAGTTTTAACAATATGTAGTTGTGTTTCTTTAATTCCAGATTCTCAGTAGAGCCCATAAATGTCTTCCATATGTTAGCAAATAAATTTCTCCTGTCTTGTACATTATAAATCGTCCTCTCAAGAGATGCAATCTGAGTAAGACTAGCCATCCGTTCTGTCTCCACTGGGGGAAACATTGTCTTTGCAATGGTCTGAGATTGTTCTGTTTGTCTTCATCCATCCAGCTTGCATCTTCAGCCTTCTTTAATTAACATTCATTTCAGAAATAATGTTTAATAAAGACTGACTATGTTCTGTAATTCCTCAGCCACAGATTTTGCCATATAATTGAGTTCTTGTGCAAAATTTTTTACTTAATCTACACTTTTACTTTCAATTGCAGATAACAATCCCACATGACCATGAAGTGAAAAATGTGAATTGAGTCCAAGGAAAGAAAGGTCAATGTCTTCCAGAGTCTGCAGAGTGCCTGAAATGGTCTCTTTTAGCAGCCCATCTGAAAAAGCAGAGGTGTTTGTGCTGAAACCTTATGACTGGTTTAGCTGAAATGCTGCGCATGTGTTTTTCAGATAAATCCACAGCCCTGTGCCTGCTTTAGAGTTAAAGAAAAGACACCCACTGGCAGGAGGAGCAACAGCTCCCATGTTAGTTCTGGTTTGTGAACCTAAAAATGGACTGCAGTCCCCTTCTGGGTTAATGGGAATATGAGGGAGAAAACAACAAAACCCAACCTTACTAAGTTTTATATGCATGTTACAATCATAGCCGTTTCATGTAATCAATAATAATTTTAAAAAATCCTAGGTTTTGCTCAAAATGAAACTTGCAGAATTTTGCAGGTAGAGCAGGCACGATCTATAGGTGCATGGCCAAGCTGCAGGGTTGCGTTTCAAGACACCTAGACTCGATCCATTGCTTCTCTTGCAGACTCCTGGCTAAAAGCCTGTTTGCCTCAGTTCCTCAACAACAAGACAGGGAAAATATTCTCCAGCTTCACTAAGGTGATGCGGACAGATCTTGCTGCTGCCACTTTTCTTCTCTGTGCAGGGTCCTGGTGCTAGGATTCACACTGGGTTTCCAGCAGAAGTCTTCAGACTCATGTTTTCACTACAAAGTTGTGTGTTTTGAGTGATCCTGCACCACTCGTGCCTTTTTCTCAGTATGAACATGTACTCTTGTGCTTGGGGATGTTCGAGTTGGGAAGTTTATGTGGCTTGGACGCTGCTCACAGTCGTTTAAGAGACAGACACAATTACCCATTCTGTGCTGTAGCGGTGCAGATTGTGGCAGATGTTAATGTTACAGTCCTCCTTGCATCTCTTCTGGTTTCCTAATTAAAAAAACAGATTTCTCCCTGCTGCCTTTCCATGAAACCTTTTCCCTACTTTTATCTCCCATGTGGGCCTCAAGCGTGTTACAGCCTCACTATTAAAATTTATAAGATTTATGTTAGTTAGATAAACACTAAATCTAATTTTTCTTGCTGGCTTGGTCATTTCACGTTCAGATAGTTCTTTTAAAGAACGACTGTAGCTCTTTTTCTTTAAAGTAGACGTGTAGAAACCCAGTCCAATTCCTTTGGAATATATTTGTAAGTTCCGTGTGATGCTGGAGCATCTCTCGTCCCACCCCTCCATGGAAAATGATGTTGCCGAGAGTAGAGAAGCACTGAGTTGCAAGATTTATTTCTTTCACAAGTTGTGCTCAGGGATTGAGGAGCAGCAAGAGCTTGCAATTTCCTTTCTCTTAAAGCTAAGATAAAGTAACAGAAAGGAAAAACGCCTTTTGGAGGAGCAGAGCTCTTTATGGGGGTGGTGGGGTGCGGTGCTTAGGTTGTCACCGCAAGCAAATCCACCTTGTTTGCTCTGTGAGGCTGAGCAAAGCAATTAGAGGATTGTCACAGTGATAGGACTAGATGGCCTTACCTATGTTATTCTTCTTGCTCAGCAGCCAGCTGTGCTGTGCGTGTACAGTCGAAGGGTTCACTGCTGCTAGCCACATCCTCTGATGTCTGGATTTTGGGCTTGCATTGTAAACCACAGCTATTCTAATTCAGATTTTAAAAGAAAAAAAAGTACTTGCCAAGAAGAGAGAAATTCACACACAGAAACCAGCAGGCTCAAATCCCTCCCTCAAAAAAAAAAAAAAAAAAAAAAAGCCTTTCCTGGCTTTGAGCAATGAACTGGACTAAGATTTATTTATGTTTTTTTTATAGTTGGGTGTCTCAAGTTATACGCAGTGCTCTGGGCATCCCCGTCCTACACTTCAACAGTCAGTGCAACACCAACTTAGCAATTGCTTATCGTGTCTGAACATGGCTTTTGCTCTTTGCACGTCAGTGCTGTGAAATTTGCCTTGATTTGTTCCAGCAGACTGACTACCGAGGTAGTCCCGGAGTCTGAAGTCACTGGTTTACCTATAGTTTGTTTTGGTTTTTTTTTTCCTTCCTCCCGTTAATACCAGGGTGTATAAGCTTCTTGGTGAAATTCTTCCTGCTTTTATGCCAGGGTTCAGGAGGCAGGAGAGATGCTGCTGCAATAGTGAAAAGGTCCTGAATATCCAGCTATTTTAAGGCTATCTTCTTTTTATTCCTTTTATTCCTTGTCTTTCTTCAGGTTAACTTTGCCCACAACAAATTCATGCCACTCAGTGGGAATGGATAATGATGCTCAAAGAGATTTTTCAGTAGGGAAAGTGAAGTGGAAAGTTTTCCTCTGGCTGTCAGGTTTTTTATAGTGTTGTGTTTCTCCCTTTCCTTCAGGACCTCCTGTTTCTTTTAAGTGATGCTGGAAATTAACCCATTTATTTTCTTACTCTTTCTACCAATACAAGCAAGCTATACTCACTGATAATTTAATACAATTGTCACTGAGACGGAGGTATCACTGCTGTCATCTGGGATGTCAGCTGCTCTTTTCTTTAAGTCCTTCAAAACTGTAGCAGCAGTTATTGTCTACTTCAGCCTATAGATTGCCCTTGCTTGCTCACAGCCTGTCATCTGGACAGGAGGAAATATGAAAATTACTGTGGTGTGGAGGTGCACAGAACATAAAATCTATTTATTCTTGTGTATATCACAGATTCACAAGATGTAAGTGAAGTGCAGAGCTAAGGGGAACTGATAGGAGAGAGAACTGTGGGGTAGATTTGAAGCTTTATTTGCTTTCTTGAAAAGAAAGGAGGGGGAAGTAGAGGTCTTGCACAATTTATGTATTGCTTTGTTGTATTTATCATTATTTTTTTGCTTTCGGGTCAATCTCTGGTGGGCAAAGCAGGCTTTTCTTGCTGCAGATCAGGAATATACAGTTTAACAGAATTCCCAAATGCACTGAACATCAGTTGCTTTGGCACTGTTTCAGTCTAAAGCTTTCAAACAGTAAAACCTTCTCTCTTTTCTTACCCCCCCCCCCCCCTTTTTTTTAAACCAAACTATCAGTCTGGTTGTCTTACCACACATAGTCTTCAAAATCCTGAGTCCCTGGCAAGGACAGGATCACCCAACCAGTACTGCAGCGCTTCCCAAGGGTCCGGCAGTCACTGCTGTGCTGGCAGGGAGACGATGGGAACATGGTCAGAAATTTGGTCAGTCACGGGTACCCGTGTGCACTTTGTGGAGGAGGCAGAAAAGTGTTTGCTGTCCCAAAACCAGACCCAAAAGAAAGGATGTGATTTTTTTTATTTTTTCACATTAGCCCAAATATGGGAAGTGGTCCTTTCCTGCAAATATCAGCCTACTAAGAGCTTGGGGCGTTTGGGGTGTCTGTGTGAAGACAAGGCGAGGAGCATCTGTTGTTCAGTAACAAATTATTAAGCAGAAAATACCTGTATTGCTATCAGATCTTCCAAGTCTCACTGTCATGTAGTTTTTATGTAGCTAATTATAGCAACGACTTGCATGTGTTGAGCTACTTTGCTGAGGGTAAGCAATTTCTCTTGTCACAATTCTTCCTCTCAAGACCGTTTTTGTAGTGTATTTTCTGGCTCTGTACTGTTCCCACATACAAATACAGTTGGCCCTGCGCTGGAATTGGGATATATCCTGCAGGAAACTGAAATTTGATCTTCTGCTGTGATGGAAGTTTCCTTATAGCTGTATCTTGCCAGAACTTTTTAAGTGTTGTAATTTGTGCACCAGTTAAGTATCGAGTTTTGTTCAGTTTGCCCCAGCAGTGCAAAGGAGATTTTTGTTAGGTTTTTTTCTTTCTTTCTCTTTTTAACACCTGTTTTCCCCTTGCCCTGTGCTTAAATGATGATATGGTAGCATATTTTAGTGTGCCAGCTCTTTTGGTTTCATATTCTCTTTAACTATTTTGTTATGTATAACCACACTTGCATTCATTTAAGTAATCTTCAGATGACTGAAAGCCTGTTTTCTTGTAATATGCAGTCACCTGAGGCTTTGGGATGAGAAGTGTCACCAGCAAACCTGCCTGTAGGATTCCTTGTCCAAAGGTGAATTGACTGCTGCTTCCCTAGCTGTAGTTTCTAGCTGATGAATTTGTGATCTGAGTGCATTGTAGCACCATTTCTTACTTGCAGTCAGCTAGCTGCGTGTTTGTCTTCTGAAAAAAATAATGTGGCTGTGTAGTAATGTACTTAAACTACGTGATGAGTTAAAGCATGAAGCTGTTTATAAGTGTGTTCCCTTTTAATTCATCTGGAGCTCAATGCTTTAGTGCATTTGTGTGCTTAAGGCACAAATGTGTCAGAAACAAAACATAGCCAAGATGAAATTGCCCTTTCTTAATGTACAGTAAAATGGGGGGGAAGAGATTTTTTCTTCTTCTTTCACTTTTTTTTAAGGATTATTTTTTAACCTGGATCAGGTTACTGGTTGGACTTAGTGCATGGCCCTGCAGGCAATAGCAGCAGCCCAGATAAAGGGGGGGGATGCAGCAGGGTGAGCATCCAGAAGTGGAGCTGGAATTGCTGGCAGCCAACGAAGCCATCCCTGGGACCCCTTGCTGAAGGTGGGCTTTGCTATTCCTTCCCAAAAGCAGTCACTGTGCCCCTTGCTGTTTCCCTTGCGTAGCTCTGATCCCTTGCCCTCAGCCAGGAGGAGCGTTTGCAAGTACAGCTCGTCTTTTCTGTGTTTGCAGCGCGGTGGGTTTGCCTACCTCAGCTTGTCAACAGAGCTTTGCAGGCTGGGTTTGTGGGCTTCTCGTTTGGGCCTTGCTTTTGTTCAGCTGTGGTTCCCTGGGCATTTCTTCGGCATTATGTAAGGGGGGGGGGGACCTGATTTGAGGCAAGATGCCTGTGAAAAGCAAGTTATTTTCCAGCCAGCTCGGTTCTCCCTACCTTGCTTTTGCAGCATAGCCATGCCAAGAGCAGAGCTGGCGTGGGGGAGCAGGAATGGGGTTGCAGGGGTTATTTTAACACCATATATGAAACCACAGCTGAGGGATGCAACTTGACTGATGCATCGTTAGCCTCAAAGCCGCTGAGAGCCAGCAGAGCGGAGAGGGGCTCCTGCCATCACCCTTTTACTAGCACAGCTGACCCTGCACTGAGCCAGCCTGGGGAAGTGAACCAAAAACTAGCCCTATAAAAGAAAGCAAATACTTTTCCGGTGGTTTAGCTCCTTGAGCCAGCTCAGTGTAGGGCTGGAGAAGCAGAAGTGCTGGCTCAAGGGAAACCGTAAGCATGGCTGGCTAAGCGGGTGGCAAAAAACCTCAGCCACCCTGCTAATATTCATCGTGCCACCTTCTGCAAGACAGCTTCACTGGAGACCTTTGCTGTGCTTGTGCCAGTGGTACAAGTAAGGTGGTTCTTGCACTCAGGCTGAGCCAGGGTTAGTATTTTTGGCATTTTCCTCGTTGATGTTGCTACTGTGAAATTTATCCTTCAGTTGAGACAAGGAGACAACAAGATAGCTGAGGCGGTGTCGATGGGGGTGTGTTATGGCCAACTGTTATGCTTTTACCTTGAAAATACATAGTTGATATTACTATGGTTTTCCATTAGGTTCCTTCTTTAATCTGGGCTATGTAGTTAGCCTTTGAAGCATATAGTCCTTTCTTTTGGCCGTGGGGTGCTTGAAAATTTCACAAAGACAGAAAATGGCCTTTTCCATTATTTTAATATGCAACCTAAGGAAGTCGCTTTCAGCAAGCAGCTAGATTTGTAATCTGCAACCTATCTGCCTGCTGTGTTCGAACAAAACGCTTTGTGCCGGGGCACTCGTGGGAGGAGGCACCGGGGCCGTGGGCTGGATTTGAGGTGTCTCGCCCAGCCCTGGACACCACCTCTGAAGGTGACAGGCGGAGCGGACCCCGCGCGGGGTGTAAACACAGTTGGAAAGAGGCAGCCTTGGCCAGGGGGACAGAGTGATGATTGACAACTTCCCGTGCCGTGGCAGAAAGGATTAGGGAATTGCCGCCCAGCACATGACCCGGCAGCGCTGGTGGGGCCAGAGGGATGTGGGTCTGGAGTGAGCCAGCAAAGCTGTGCTCAGCCCCAGCATCCCAGCCTCTCTGCATAATTTAGAGGGGGGAAAGCATTTGGCTCCTGGTGCCAAGCTGGAGCATCCGTCTTGGCAGTGATGTGAAGGGGGCTGAGTCGGAACTGCAGGGCAAATGACTATGTTGCCATGCTGTTCATGAGAGACCCTGTAATTTCCACGTGGTGTTTAAACACTGGCAAGTCTGGTTTGAATCCGTTGTCTCATGTAACAGGTAGAAAAGAAAAGAAAAAAACCAAAACACAAAGAGTTCAGGCTGCTTGGAGTGTGCACCCGAGTTTTGCCAATCTAACCATAATTTGGTTGTATCCTCTTAGATGTTGGGGGTTTTGGGGTGGGGGGGGGGCGGGGCAGTTCTTTTTTTGGAGAGTTTGGAAAGGAAAAGGAAGAGTTTGGTAAAGCTAAACAATGAAACATGCTTTTACATGAGGCTTCAAGAATGATTTTTCTTTAAAGTGGCAGGCTCCCCCTTTCACCCTTTTAAGGAAAAAAAGAAAACCAACCTTCTGACTGACAAAATACTGCAGGATGATGTTCCCTCTACCCCCAGGCATGTGTTTAGTAGTAACTGAGGATGAACAACAGAATACAAGCATCCGGAGTCAAAATGGACCTCTGCCCAGTACAGAAATGCATTATAAACAACTGCATCTAAATAGCCCTGTTTCCTTCCCTCACCTGCCTGATGTGTTTTGCCAAAGGTCTGCTCGCCTCTTATCTCGTAAATATTTTATGAAAATTAAATCAGAAGTGATTATAGGAAGCAGTTCATCTGTCTCTGGTTCTGTCTGCAAAAGGAGAAGGGAAGGCAGAAGTAAATGAGTACCATTGCATTTTTAAGCAGACCCTGACATATTTGCAGTGCATGTGAAGAGGGTATTTTAAAAGTTTGTATCAGCTGTTGGATTCTATTCTGGTGATGAATTCCAGCTAAAATAATGTGGATGCTCATAACTGTGTGAATAAATGACCCCTAACTGACTTTTTAAAATATGCTGTCAGCCTGCTGTAGGAAGTTTGCATTTAACTTTTTTCCCCCCTATTTGTAACCTGGTGTATTATATAGGAGGAGCGCACTGCTGAATTTAGAGGCTGAAGTGTTGAATTTGTACATAGCAAAGACATTAATGATTGATTGAGTGCACCAATTCTTTTAGCTTAGCTAATCTAATTTTCATTAGCATTTTTTCTCCCCCCCCGCCCTTGAAAATTTCTATATAGAAGAGCTGAGATTCAGTGCTGAGTTATGTGGAGCCATCTGTTCCCAGCTGCGCTCAGCAGCAGCGCAGGCTCTTCCCATCCCCGTGCACGTCCAGTGTTTAACAACCCCCAGCTGAGCTTCGCTCCTTTAGTTCCTAGCATCCCTACCTGTCTTCTGAAAGGAAAGCTTTTCAGCAGCATTGGATGTGCTAAATTCCCTGTTAGCATCTTAAAATTAGGAGCTAGCGTTTTCCAAATTAATTGTGGCTATGCTGATGACAAGCAGGTTAAAGACAGAAGACTTTAAAGTGGAGCTGGCACCCACCTCCCTCTCCAGACCCCACTGTCTCTGCCCCCTGCTTTGCTTGGAGACCCTCCTGTGCCATCAGGGCGCAACCTTCTACGGGTGGTCAGCTGGCATCAGGGAGCTGATACAAAAATGATTTTGGGCTGGATTCCTGTGGTTCTCCACTCAAGCATGTGCACAGAGCAGGTGATGGGACCGGTGGGAGGGAGAAGCAGGGACCATCACCTCCCCACAGCAGTACGGACCTTGGTGGCTTTCTCTCATGGCTTTAGCAGAGGACAGCTGTGGTAACGTGGCTAATATTACTTGTTAGAGGAGGGAGGCTTTGCTAATCTTCGCGGAGCTGTACGAACACAAATATTGGGCAGCTGATCATCCTGACAATGCTGTAGTCTGTACCGAGATGTCATTTCCAAGGCATAAACAGATTAACGGAGCCCTTTATGCAAAAAGGAAAAGCCTGCCTCTGTCCCTAGATGGTTTTAAGCAATTGGTTGGTTTAAACAGTTCCCAGGTTTAGGTAAAAAGATCCTGCTGAAGTGATGTAGCTCATCTCAGCATGGAGAAATCCAATCAGGCCACAGGAAGGAGGAGTTACAGGAATGAAGAAGGAAACCTAGGAGTCCTGGTAAGGAGACACTCTCCAGATTGATGAGGACACGAGTGCGTCATGAGTAGGCAGAGCCATCCCACTCTTGCCACTCTACCTACGGTGGGATTGCTGTGCTGCCTGGGGAGCAGCCACAGTAACTGGGCCTTGTGGTTTGAGGTTTTCCCTTATAAGAACCTGATGCACAGACTTTTCCTTCCATTGAAGCGGTGCTGTAGCCCAGTGGTGCAGTACAGGCAAGGTGAGGGGTGTCATATGGGAAGGAAATGTTGTGTGGACCCACTCACAGCCTCTGGTCCTGGGCAGAGTCCAAGCAAAATGGGGTACTGTCTTACTTCAGTCCTCCTCTGACTTTTGCAGGCATTTCTCTTTGTATCTGTGCAGATGCCTGCTTTTGCAGAGATGTGTCTGACACCTTGTATCACTGGCAAGTAGTGAAACAGGGAAGTCTCACTGAGGTTTCCCCCTTACCACATCTGAGTCTTTGCTGTATCATTTAACCATGTCTGATTCTCATATATTCTTTTTACTCCTCAAAGTGAGCTGTTAAGCCACATCTGTGGTCCATGCAGAACTGACCGATGATGCCAGAAGCAGGTTTAGCATTAGCTTAACGGAGATGATCTTGTGCACCAAATCCTTGTAAATGTTGCCTAAGTTTTGCTGACTTAAGACAGCAGAGCTACCAGCATCCTTCTGGCACTAAAAGCTATAACCACAAAACTTAAAAATAAAAAAGGTAGCAGTAAAACTAGCTAGCTTTCTGTACTTTATATTGGTATTTGTGTAAGTGGTGACTAGGAAACAGTCCAAACATTTGAGAAATTATAGCTCTGTTCTGGTTTTAGAAAAATCTGAATCCATGCTTATTGTTATGGTTGTGTGCAGCCAATTTGTCTTTGAACTGTACTGGAGTATGATCTAACATGAAGCTTTTCCTTCAGACTCCCTGCTAGGGAATAGAAGTAGATTCAGCTCCAGCGGTCCTCAGCGGATGAGAGTGTCAAAAAGTTTCAAAAATGTATGGAAGCAATTTTTTTTCAATACAATTTTTGTCTTGTCTTCAGTGATAGGAAACAAACAGAAATTTGACAAAAGCATTTTCTTCTGTGGCTTTATCTTGCCATGACAAATTAAAAGCTTGTGCTCGGGAGACAGGAGTCTCAAATCTTAAGAGATTTTTCACACTGAACCTTTTTCTTAATACTTAGATAATCTAAGCCCCCTTTGAAGTGGGCTGTCCTGTGTATACAGGGCACACTTAGAGGTGGATGGAAAATGTCAACTGTTTCCTCTTCTAATTTTCTTGAAAAGAGAGAAAAAGGCATTTTGAGACAAAAATTAGGATTTTTGCTGTTCCCCTCTTTGTGAAATTCAAAAGTGCTATATCTCTTTAGGCTTTAAAAAACAAAAAGTTGGATGGGAAAGGAAGGACTTGTTATGGCAAGATTAAGCTGAGGGAGTTCTGGGAGACTATATTTTATCTTAATTTCTTTGGAGAAGTGGAAGTTTCTTTGCTATGCATCCGAAATAACTCTCAGACTTCCTCTTTGTGAAGTTCATAAACAGCGGAGGCTCTGCAGATAAACTTCAGATTGACGCTTAGCTCAGTATTGCTCGCTTGCTGTACCGTTTCACCGACTTTATCATTTTTCCTTTCCGTATTGATAGCACAGCTGTGTTTTCCCTTATTCCAGTGAATGAAAAGGGCCAAGTGAAGAAGAGCTGCCTTGTGCCAGGTCTCCCAAGGGATCGCACCTGGGCAGAGCACACAAAGAAAGGGCTCCGGCTGCCTGCAGGGACCTCATTGTGCGGGTCTCAGCCGGAGCTGGTCAGGCTATGGCTGGAGGGAGGATGCAGCTTTCTGGCTGTCACTTTTCCATGCTTATCCTCAAGCCATGAATAGGTGAGGGTGCTGGGTTTCTTCTCCTGGGGACGATGAGCACGTCTTTTCAGATGACGAGATGGTGATGGGCTCCTCTTTAACATGTCTAGGCTTCCTGAAGTGAACACAGGAGCCACTGTGAGGAGGTTTGGCTGTTGCAGAAGGCTGCCTTGGTAAAGATGAGACCTTGAGCCCCCATCACGTTTTGCGTTTCCATGCTGCATGTTGACAGTCCCTCTCAGATATGGGTGATGCAGTGAGCGGGCTTGCACAGCCATGGGAGCTGAGCAAAGGGGAGCGTGGCAGTAGAGAGCAGGTTGGTTTGTAGAGGCCTTGTGCTTTGCAAAGGCCAGGCTGACATGGGTTTTCGATTCCTTTAGGACCATTACTTGCAAAACTACTTGTTAACATCATGATACTTCTCTTCCCCCTTGTCCTTACCACCTCATGTAACCATTAAAATCCTAGAGGGAGAAAAAAACCATTGTCTTGCTTGACCCACAGTTATTTTTGACAGCAAACTTGCAAATGCTTTAGCTAGCTGAGAGCACTTCTGGAAGTTACAAGTGACAGAGCTCCATAATTTCCCTCTGACAACTGATTTCTGACAAGCTGCCGCAGATTGTATTGCTTCATAATTTTGAGACAAATCTTCTGTTTTGTAGTCACCCTTGGATGTTGCATCACATGGGGTGAACCTATTCTGTAAAGCCATTAAAGGCAAGGTGATCAGTCCAGTTCAGGAGCAGGAGAAGACTTCTTTTTCTCATTGGTTTTGATAATAGATGCTTATCTCACCATATTACTTAGGCACCTGATTAGCTGGCCGTTCTTGTGTAACAAATCCATTTCAATGAGAAGTAAACTGCAGTAAATGATTAACATAATCTTCTTTACTAATGACTAGGGTTTTTTTAATTTAATGAGTCACTTCTGAAAGTCTGAGGGGGAAACAGGGATGCTTCTTTTTTTTTAGATGATCACAGTGCAATCATTTGCATGTAGAAGCCTGGTGTTGTTTCTCAAAACAGCCATATCAAACATGCGATATGTGTGCTCACTCAGATATGTACCGCTCACTTGCAAAAGGAAATGTGTTGCACAGGTTTTATAAAATTACTGTTATGGTCATGATTAATGATTTTGTTATCCAGGCAGTGAAACCACAAGACTTTGCGACCACCATAGCAATAGCAAAGCTCTAGTACGTGCAGTACAAATTTCTCTAATTAAGTATTTGAGGGCGTGTTGAAACAGAGTTTCTTACCAGACTCCCTGTTCCAATAACTTCAGGTTTGGGTTCATTTCTCTTATGTGGCTACTGGGCATGTTTTCAATAGTTTCCCCTCAGAAACAAATACTGAAGCTGGACTGGTTTCAACAGGCTTTAGAGGAAGACAGTGTTTCTCTGACAGACCAGTGACTCAATGGTTTGGGACATGTTTTTCCATCAGTGAAATAGCCTGACTCTGGACACTATGTCCTTTCTAGATACATTCCTGTAGACAAGTGTGTTGTATTTGGGTGACCTGCAACAACCCTCTCATGTCTCCCCCCTCCACCATCCTCCCCAAAATTTTCACTGCTATGTTGGTGGTAGAAAATCCCAGCCAAGACCCAGTCTTGTCGTGGGGACATAAGTTGTTCCCTGCTTCTATCACTGACAAAGTCTTGCCATCATTTGTTTGTAGTGGCATTTGGCTGAAGATGAGAATGCCTTTTCTTTGAGAACGTGCCTGATTTTTGCTAGTCACCAAGTCCAGGTTCACTCCCAGTGGAGTGGTACTGAGAGAACAGTATGCTTTTGAAGGCCTGAGCATCATCATGCCTTTGATCCTTGATCACTTAGTTTCCTCTGAGGGTTTCCATATGGCTTTTTGAACCACGTTTTAACTATGGGCTCTGTCAGAAGTACCTCTTTCTGTTTGAATCTTACCCAAGCCTATTCCAGTGAATGCCTTGCGATCTTCTCTTCTGAGGGATACCAGAAGAATAATCTCTTCCTACTGACGTTCCCATGGGACTCATGATTCAATACTACTTCTCTTCCCATGTTCACGGTCCCTTCCATCATCTCTTTTCCAGAATGGAGAGACCCAGGCTATTTAGTTAGTTGTTGTTGAGAAACCAACCCGTGTCCTCGATTTTCCTGACTGTGGCTATGTGAGCTTGCCATGGTGACAGTACCCTTATGGACACAGGGTGGAGGGGAGGCCAGAACTGCAGACAGACTGGGGAAGCACAGCAGATACATGCAATGCCTTGATGATCATCTTTGTTGCTGCTGCTTTTTTTTTTTTTTAATCTGTTGCTGAGCCACCAAGCTGACACTGTCACAGGGCTGTCTGTTTTAACCCCAAGACCTCTTTCTTGAGCAGCAATAGCTGGCTCAGAGTGCATCATTGTACATGTCAAATCAAGGTGTCTCTGTCACTTTCCACTTTAGGGATAAAATTTTGTGTCTTTTTTTTGTTTGGTTTTTTTTTATTTATCCAGTCTCTCAGCATTATGAGATTCTTAAGCAAGTTTTCAGGATCAGCTTTCATTTTTACTCCCTTGAATAACTTAAGTTTCATCAGAAAACTGTGTCATCTTGTTCACCTCTCTCTTCAGATCATTGATGACTATGCTCACCAGCACAGGTGAGGAGCCTGTGGGGTTCATTGGTGACCTTCTGCTCGGGAAGGGGGTATTTCCTACCTTTTTTTCCCAATCTTCAAACCATCCATTCCTATGTGTCGAGAGCCTTCTCTCTTCTACAGAAGTTTGAAGCTTTGATGGGGGACCTTGTTAGAAAGTAACAGTGCTTATCCCAGCCAATGGTCAGCAAGGTAACCCTGCAGACACTGCGTTTGTCAACCAGTTGCCTTTAGCGTCACCAACCAGGAGGCAGCATGAACTTTTTTTACAGATGAGTGAGCAGAGACCTAGTCTCGGATAGCTTGCTTTCTCCCTTTCTGGGTGCTTAGGTTAAGTGTTTGTGTTGGCAAACCGCCCCTCTAATCTGAAGACATTGAACGTGGAAATGCAGCAATTTTTAATAAGGTGAAAGCAAAGGCCAGAGCCACAGCCTCTCTGGTATGCTGCAAACAGGTTTTGTAGCCATGTCAACACATGTGGAAGAGAGGCTCAGTTGCCCTACTGGGTCTGATGGAGAATAAGGTGTGGAGGAAAGCAAGGGTAGATAAGAATCAGGCAAGATAAAAATCACTACAGCCTCTTTTCCAATTGCCTATTGCAGAAATACTGCCTTCCCCGAGAGGCAGCAAATAGCATGCTGCTTGGAGGGCTGGTTATAGCTCCCAGCTGCCCCACTGAGATTATCTAGCAGTTATATCCAGTTTGGGATTTTTATTTTCATCTAGGAGGGTAAGGGGGTTGCAGGCCAGTATGTGCAAACTCCTCCAGTTGGGTAATTTTCCCAGGCTTTGTTATTTTGACCATGAGCACCCATGACGTTTTCGGAGCATAATACACGAAAGGCTTGCCCCAGCAGGGCTTGGCCGTGGTTCCAGTGAAGGTGAAGGGTCCTGCTGGCTGGCACGGCACCATGTTAAGGCCCTGCCTTCTTTTTGGTTCATGTCAGTCAAAGTTTAACTTTGAGAGCATGCTGCAGGCTGAAGCTGCCCGGACTATGGGGCGTGTGCCTTTCTGTTGTTGTTCTGAGAAGCTTAAATTACAGCTTGGCATCTGGGCCTGCACCGCATACAGCACTGCAAAAAGGTACTCATATGAGGCGGCTGTTGTAACTAAATCCTAATTTTTCTCAGGTTTTCCAAATAGGTTGGAAGCTTAATGTTGTTACAAAGTACTTGCTTGTAGAAGCTGCTCCTTTTCTTTTGAAATGTCCCCAAAACATGCTAGGTATGGTAGGACCTGAAGTTACAGGCACGAGAATTAGCTTTGAAGGGTTTAAACCCCAGATTTGAAGTGCCTTTGTCTAGTAAGTTACGAAGACTGGGCTGAAGAAACCACTTTTTAAAAAGAGCCTGAATATCAGTGCAGTTAAATTTTAGAGGTGGTGTTAACCATCTTAACAGTTGTTCTGCTTCTAGGTACTTGTTTAAAAAAAAGCAACCAAAACAAACACATGCCATTAAAACTCTGTTCCTAATGGGTGGGTCAGCCCTTCAAAACTCATCCTGCTTGTTGTACCTCTCAGATAACCCAGCCTGGCTTTACATCACACTGCAAAGAGATCTGTATATTTGCTTTCAACAAAGTAAGTTGGGCATTCAGTGCTTTTAAGTGCTATACAGGTTGAAGAGGATCAACACCTATTTTGTGTTGTAATGCTTTAAGGTGTGCTCACCTTTGGACAGAGTCTTGCAGAGCGCTGTTTTCAGAATAAACAAATACCCACAATGAGTGTTCCTGTATTCTTGGAGTAAGAGACGTATCTAGTATGATTCATTGGAAAATAATATTTAAAGAGTGCATTCTTGACAAGGAGAGAAGGCTTTTCAGGTAAAACCAGTCTTCTCCCACTACCGATACAACTTTTTTCCTCCACTCTTGAGGTTGTGTCTCTAGCTAACTGTTGTGGCAAATGGAAACCTTTCCCTTGGACTTGTCATAGGTGCAGCACAGCTTGTTAGTTGGGGGGGGGGGGGGGGTGGATTTTTCTTAGTTCAAAGCACCAATATTTTTGGCACGTGCAGTGTTACAGCTCTTCTGATTGTTGTGCATGGAGGCTCATTTTTCCTGCTCCTGATCTGTTAGTGCACTTAACAGCTGTCCTCTGATATTCATGGTAATATGAAAAAGCCCAAGCAATCTATGAAAAGAATTAATCAGCAAAATCCTGGATGTCTAGAAATTGTATGGAAACTATTTTAGCCAAGGAAGGGCTATGGTGAGAGGATGGCTAAGACTGGTACACCACTGTGTTTCTCCAGGAGGAGGTGAAATACATATATTAAGAAGCTGTGGGTATTGACAACAGCATGTCATTGTGTGATATTTCACCCTTTCATGATCATTGTTGTGTAATGATGTAACTAATTAATCTAAAGAAAGTGCTCACCATGAGCCAGGAATGTATAAAAACTCAAGCAACATTCATTGCACATTATAGATTAGTGACAAACCGAGGAAAAAAAACCCTGAAGTTTTTAAAGGAAAGCTGATTATTCAAGTAGCCTGTGATGAACTGGAATTTGGTGAGTGTTTGGAGAAGAACATGTAAAGGAGTTTTTGGCTTAATGGGACCCCTACAGGTTAACAAAATTGCCAGTATTTTTGTAGCCTGGGTAACTAGTGGGGTACAGCCTGGACACACTGATGCTTTGTCTGAGTCTGCCCATGGGACTTATATGATTGCATCAGTTGACGGAGTTTAACTTTGCTCTTCAGAGTTAGCTTCTAGTGTGAACGCTCATCATCCTGCAATGCCCAGTATAACAAATAACATGCCAAGTGAATACGAGTGGTGTTGGTGAATATGTCACAGGTAGGCTGTGGCATATTATTTTTCCATGTGTGTGGCGACAGCTTTTATGGCCTGGCAACAGATCTGCCTCTTTCAAGTATTTTATGTGAAACTTTATGAAGCTGCCTGCTGTCAGGTGTTGCCAATATTGCAGGTGTGCGTAAAGTCAGTGAGTGGCAAAACATCTCTTTTAATACCATGTGCAGTAACAGCTGAATGTATGATGATTTTTTCCCCCCCCCCTTTCCATTTAAAACAGAATGCTACAGATAGCTCCTCTAACTCCTCTCAAAAAAGGGAACAGCCTGTGCGAAGTCTGGCTTCTCCTGCATCCTGCGAACATCGAAGAATTTGCACTCGTGGACACCTTCATGACCATTATAGCTCTGACCACTACCATCTAGAACAAGTAAGATTTCTTCCCAGTGTGGCCACCTAAAGGGCTGTGTCTGCCATAGCTAAGACTGGTGTTTGGTTTTCCCCCCACATCCTTGAAAAAGCCCCATTCCTTTCTCTCCCTTTCCTTCTCAGTTAGCTTTAAATGGCTTCCAATTATAAAAAAAAAAAAAAAAAAAAAAGGTTTTACACTGTGATTTAATGTGTTATGTTGTACCATGTGCACACAGACCATTGTAGGTCTGTGACAGTTGTACTCATTCCTGAGCCAAAGGCTGAAACTCTGTGATGGGTCACAGTGAAGGGCGTACAAAGAAGAAAAGACAAAAATTGTTAAATACTGGCTTTTCTCTGCTTAGGAAGCAGTGATTGCTGATAGCAAAGTGGGCTTATTTATCTTTTCTCCCTCTTCATCTCCATCCCTACTTCCACAGTCAGTACCGCGATCCTACCGGCATGTCAACTTTCCAGACGATGATGAGGAGATAGTGCGCATCAATCCTCGGGAAAAGATTTGGATGACTGGATATGAGGACTATCGCCATGCCCCAGCACGAGGAAAGAACTTTGATCCTGATGACATGGACTCCTACGTACGTTTTGCCAAAAGTGAGGCCTCAAAACACGAATACACTTACCCTTATGTAGACAACTCGGACTTCGACCTGGGTGAAGATATCAAGGGTGCTGTGATAAAGACTCAACCTGTCAAATTCAAGCCCAGGCGGAAGGAAGATGGTGAGAGGTCGCGGTGCGTGTACTGCAGGGACATGTTCAACCATGAGGAGAACAAACGGGGTCAATGCCAGGATGCTCCAGACCGTGTCAAGACTTGCATCCATCGAGTGAGCTGTATGTGGTGCGCGGACACTATGCTCTATCACTGTATGTCCGATCCAGAAGGAGACTATACAGATCCTTGCTCGTGTGACACCAGTGATGAAATGTTTTGCCTCCGGTGGATGGCCCTTATCGCCTTGTCTTTCATTGCTCCATGTATGTGCTGTTACTTGCCGCTTCGGGCTTGTTACCACTGTGGGGTCATGTGCAGGTGCTGTGGTGGAAAACACAAAGCTGCTGGATGACTACAGATGCATTCAAAGTGTTACGTTTTTCCTGTAGTTCAAGGAACACGTTGGTTTTGGAGCATTGAGATCTCTCATTTTGATGCAGCCACTGTGCCCAACAGCATCCAGTTCGGATCACTTTACATTCGGTCGTCTGGGGCTCACACTGCATTGATTTGCTCATCAAGTGTTCTAACTAACTAACCTACAGCATAGACTTTTGTATTATTAATCTGTAATCAAAACAAGACTGTCTTGTACATGTTTGGTTTTTTTGTTTGGGGTTTTTTTTTTCAGTTAAAATGAGTTTGAGAAACGAACTGCTTTAAAAGGTGGTGGATTGTAGAACATCTCCAGGTTGTGTCCGTCTTGCCTCTGCTTGTGTGGTACCATCAGCGTGTTAGCAAGCTTTGGCATTTCTAGAAATGGGGTGGTGTAGTGAATGAAATATCACTTGGTGGTGTAGTGAATGAAATATCACTTGGAAGATATTTTAACTTGCCATCAAGTTATTGTGTGTGTATAGAAGGTGTGCTAGTAACAAACTTGTACCACAACACAGTATTTCTGTCACTAGTTTTCTTTGGGGTTTTTGTTCTGTTTTCCAAAGCAAAAATAGCCATCTAAGCTGCAGTTTCTCTTCTAGAGTCCATCGTCATTTCCTTCAGCAAACATCTTAAATTATTTCTCTGTTCATAAAGCTCTGTGAACAGAAAGCAAGGTTCAGTTACCATAGTCACATAATCATTGAGAATCTGGTAGTTCTCCTTACCTGTAATCATTTCAGACCACTACTTGAAAGGGAAATGTAAATTTTAGGGTTTTCTTTTTTCCCTAAATAACATTGGAAAAATAAAACTGTGTTTTCAGAGTTCTGCCCAAAAGAAAGGGAACTTCTTCATTAGCCAGCCATGTAATGATCTGTGAATGAAACACTAAGGTTCCAGATGAGGAAAATTGTTGTTATGCAAAGAATTACTAACAATGCAACGTCAAAAGCACTATTATGGCAATTCTGGGGAAATGCTGCATTAAGTGGTGGATTATATGGAAAATTTTGTTTGTTTGTTTGTTTTCTGTATAATACATGAGCATGAGAACATATGCATCCACGGTAGAAACTACATTTAGCAATCTAAACAGGTATTTAAAGTCAAAAGCCAGGATGTTAACCACCACTTCCATTTCCTGACCTGCGGTCCCAATCCTCCAGATGCTTACACGTGTTTTGATGTATTGTGCATGCATCCAGCATTTCTGTGAGTCTGTGTGTAGGATTAAGCATGTGAGTCTTTGCAGGAGCCAGACCAAAGCGTCTCCCTGGCTTTCCCCTCCCCAGTTCACCACCCAGATTTATCAAGTGGATGCATAAGGTGCATATAGCAGGATAAGATTACTTTAATTTTTTTTTTTTTTTAATGTCATGTTGTCTTGTGTACAAGGCTTGTAATTAGCTTGGAAAAAGAGTATTTTTCTAATATATTACAAGGAATAGCCAAATAATTTTTATTAAAAAAAAAAAAAAAAATTTAGCGCAGTGAGCTCTAACTAGCATAGTACAATCTGAATACTTTGAGGCAGCTAGGGATTGGCCTGTCAAAGCTGGCACTGCTGTTCCTGCCATAATTTCTTTCTGCAGTAAATTGCCAGTGGGCGCATGTCCTTTCCCTCCCTCTATTGCACATTGACATCAGTCTTAAAAGAGAGGAATTTTTTTTTTTTAAATTAATTTGCCAAATAAATGTAAAAGGAATGCTTGCCATTCTTTCTTGGTGGAATGTCCCAGCGGTTCCTCTGAGAGTTAATCACAGCTTTTTAGTCAACCATGAATTAAGTATGCAATGTGCTTATACACTATAGAGTTTGGCAGGCTTAGTTCGTAGCAGTTGCTGGGGATTTTTTCAGTTGGGGAAAAAAAAAAGAAAAGAATGATAGTGGAAAAGGGATGGAGCGTTACACTCTGGGTGGTGTGTCTGGGTTTGCTGAATGAAATATAAATATTTTGTGCCTAATAGCAGTTGACAAATCTCTCAATGGTGTCTAGTAAACATCAAGCCAGCCTCGGAAAAAAAAAATAATAATGGAACAACCTTTTCCTTTTATTTCTGTTCTCAAAGTTGTTTCATGTAAACAAACATCTGTAAGATCTTCTCTCTATAAAGCACAACACTACAAAAAGATCTTACAGCTTTTTGTCCGGTCTTGAAGTGCCCCTATTTATTTAAGTAAAGTAGACATACTGCAAGCCTTTCTGTATGTCTGGAAATAAAAGTTTAAAAAAAAAAAAAAATCCCTCTTTTTTTTTTTTTTTTCCTTTTTCTTCCCCTCCTCCTTTCTCCCTCTTCTCTTGGGTTTTTGTAATACTTGTAGATTTTGCTGCGTGTGTTATTTGGTTTGTGAAGGCAGTGGTGTAAGGGCACAATGATAGAAATGGGTGTTTTTTGTAAATATTTCTCCTTAATTTCCACACTGCTGCTGAACAGTGTGTAGCGTTCTCCCAGTCAGCTTTGCAATACTGACATCAATCATTTGAGAGAAATTATTCAGATTTTATTTTTGTATCTGTGGTAACAAAACATTAACCAAATTTTTTTTTTCTGTTGTGGAAAGGTTTTTTGGTTTGTTTTTTTCCAAGCTATCGCTCACGTTAACAAATTAAAGTGCCTGAAGCCTCATCATTATTGTATCTATATACTAAAAGTTAAAACCCTGTTGTATTGATTTTTATAAGCCTTTTTACCTCTGTGTAAAAAAAAAATATATATACAAGCGTATGATGTACATTTTAGTTCTTAACTTCTTTTTTTATTGTTTCTAATATGTATGATCAGTGTAGCTCTTGCTTTAAAATGTACCATGTAAATATAAATACATCATATCAAAATGACACTGTTTGTTGTTATTTGGCTGGCTGGAAAAGGAGGGGAAAAATAAACGGTGCCAGGAAACACCGAGCCATTGCCGGAGCCGCCTCCCTACAACCTCGGGGGTTTCTGAGGAAAAAAATGGATTTATTTAAGTTTTTCAGTGGCGAATGCTGCTAGCCTCAGGCATGGGCCATACTTGCCCAGACGCGGCAGGGAGCATGGGGGCAGGTGTTTTTTCAAGTGTTTTTTAGGTGGTTTTCAGGTGTTTCACACATATCTGGGGGAGAACACTTCTGGGGGCAGCCTGGCCTGGTGGCACTGTGCCCCAGGAGGCCCCAGCGGCCATGACAGTGGCCGAGATGCCCCTCTTGCTCTCCCTTCTCTTCTCTCTGGGCCCTCATGCGCTGCTTTTGGCTGGGCTAAATGCGCCACGGGGATGTTTTCATTTTATTTTGTTTCACCCAAGCAGAGCTGCCCCAAAGAAAAGGGGAAAGCAGAGAGAAAGGCTGGCAGACATGGCTGCCAAGCGAGGGCCACCTTGCTTTTTGAGAGGGCGCGCAGTGGGAGTTTGTAGGGCTGGCTGGATGCTGCCACCACTGAAGAGAGACGCCTGGGGCAGCTGGCAGTGCCATTCCCATTCGGAGAGGTTTAACGTGGAAGATGGAAGAGGAATAACCCAGTTAAAATGGACACCAGGCTGTGGCCTATCAACTGAAGAAACTGGAGGAAAACCGGTGAGTATATCTGAATTTTTACAGTTATTTCCAGTGTGAGCTAGTCAGGCCAACACCATGCCCTTCTGAAAAGCCCAGTTTTATTCTTCTGTAGGTAAAGTGATAACCAAGCCCTTGCTCCTTTTTTTTCTACGTGCTGCTGCTTATTTCGCTGCTGAATAACTAAGCTGCCTCGACCAGCGTGTAAGAGCCGAGGCAATGAGCACAAGAGCCAAACCATACATGTCCTCAGATAAAAGGTTTGCTTCCTGCAGCGGCGGTGCTTTGCGTCATCTGCACCACCCAGCACACAGGATGATGTGCCAGTTGCATAAATAACCTCAACGGTTTGTCACAGCTTTGCTGAGATCCTGAGTCCACATTCACCTTTTTATTGGTTTATATTTGTATTCATGTATTTCTAGAAATATTATATGCTTATATAAACCTAGATTTCTGTTTACATTCATGATACAAGTGTATATTTGTTAGAAATTTAAAAAAAAAAATACTTTGCAGGCCTCATGAGAAGCACGTGCAGTGTGGGTCAGGTGGTGTGTTCGGGAGGACTCTTGTTGCACACGAAATCCTTTGGGTTGCATTGCTGTTTGCTCCATCCATGGCTAAGCTGAGGGCAAAGAGACTCCAACAGCCTTTTGCTTACAGTTCATACTCTCTTGACTAATTATGGCAGGAAAACTTCAGCACTGTTCCCTGGCCATTCGAATTCAGCTTGTCCCACAGAAGACGTGGCTAAGCCGCGTATCTTCTTGCAGCCTGCAATGTCTTCTTGCTTTAATCTGTGAATCAAAGGGTTGGTTATGCATGGATATTTCTAAACTGAACCAGTAAATGGTATGTTTGGACCCTGGATCCATGGAAAATGCAAACACCAAGATACAAGGCACCACAAAAGGTAATCAACCTTCTGCAACCTAATCAATGCAGAGGTCCCAGGCTTACTCCTGCTGATATCTGGGACAGGTACTGTCTTCTTGGCAAGATGTAATCAAGGAGATTGAGTTTGAAGAGGACATGGATATTGTAAGCTTGCAACCATATGAAACAAGGTTGAATATTTTATGGCTTTAAAATAATCATTTCACTATTAAATGTAATAACAAATTGCATTTTAGAATCATGTCCTTTCACCCAAGCTGAGTTTTAGGTGCTGACAAATGCAGCTTGGCATTTTATAGCAAAGAGACTTGACACCAAATGTGCTGCTACCATTGCCTGGGTCAGAATGGCTCTCCCAGCCTTTCCTTTCCCCGCTTTGGCAGCAGGAGCGGTGCCGACCCAGTTCACCCCCAGACCTTTCTCCTGGGGAGGCATCCTTGGGTTCAGACAAATGTTATCACAGCAGTCCCACCTGTGTGAACTTTTCTCTGTGTAGCCTATGAAACTGAAGAGAGAGAGGACAAGGAGAGGATTTTCTTGGCTGTGCTCACTCAGGAAACCTGCAAATACTTCCAACAAGCCTCTCCTCATAAAAGCAGTACCAGGTCAGGAATTGCAGGGGGAATGGATGGCAACTGCAAGGGATAACCAGTGAGGGTGCCTCCAGCTGCAACAGCTCTGTTTTCCTGCAAGGTACCAAGATGACTGTTTCAAGCATTTCTCAGGAGGGACTACCTGCCCAGTGTTGCCTTCAGGGACAGAATTTTTGCATGAGAAGGGTTTACCTGGCCTCCTTTAATCACTCAGTAATAAGTTTTTCTCACTCTGCTCAGAGAGCTGTAATTGAAATAGGTAAAACTGACTTATCCCTGTTGTGAAAATGAGTAAGTCCAAGAGTTTGAATGACTTGCTTAATGTCACATGGGGAATTTGTGACACAGTCTGGCCTGGAGTATCCTGAGCACAAGTCCATCACCATCTTCACCCAAAGGTCATCTCTCCTGTCACTGTCTCTGAAGATTAACTGGGAGGTTTGGGCTTCTACAGGAGCCTCACTGCATGGAGCACAAACCAATCGGTCCAATCAGGAAGGAATGTGTAAATCTCCTTTCTCTGCTAATTCTACTTGGAAATGCAAATTGTAAGTAGCTGTCAGGACTCCTGGAAACAAGAGGTATCATTGCATGTGTTCCCAATGCTTATCACAGGCAGAACTTGGCTTCTCATACAGACCAAATGCAGCCTTTTTCACAAATTATTTGAGAGCGAGCTTGCAGCACTAGCAACCGGAAATGCTTTCCTTTCTTCAGCACACGATGCTAGATGAGTTAACATCCTTCCTAACACCTCGTCCTTTTCCAGGATGTTCAGCCTTCTGGTATTTTCTTAACATTTTGAATTAGGCAATTAAATTCCTTAGTATCTTGGTGGCATACGTGGAAATAAATAGAAAAATGTTTGGCTTCCGCCCAGAGACAAGATATTTAAATGGTGGAAAGTATGTGTGTATTTTTGGGGTGGTGTACTTAGATCTCCACAAATATTTTTAGTTGCTTCCCTGCACTCATGCACAACCATCCCATGCCATTCATCTCATTCCCCCATTCCCCACTTGTAAATTCATTTAGGAAGAGTTGACAGACTTTGGTTTGGCTTCTGCTAGATTTCAAGCCTGCTGCCTAATGTTGTGTGAGACAGGATCTCACAGCAGCGCTCTGGGTGGTTGTAAAGAGAAAGGTTTCCGAGGACTGTAACACACCCCAGCTCTCTGCATGCACAATCAGAGCTACACACACACACTGATGTGTACTCTGAGGTGTCAAGGAAAGTACAAAGTCATTTCCAGACTTAATATAATTCATGTAATGACCTAAGGAGTCACTGGTGTTAAGAATACATATCATTGCATGGGGGAGCTAGAATTAATGCATACTTTGGGATGGCTAAGACATTACCAAGTCATATGCAGCCTTAAACTTAATTCTTATCTACAATACTTAATTATTCTTAATTATACAGAGAGTATAATATGAACTGACATTTCTTTTTCTGCATTTTCTAAGGTTATGTCACGATGAGCTGCAGAATTGGCCAACATCTGTTTTAAGGGAACTGACAGGACTACTATCAGGCTTACCACTTTGAGCAAGCATTTTTCTGATTTTCACACTCTTAATTTCTCTGTTTCAGTGTTATGCCAATGTCAGTTTATTAACTGTTTAAGCTCTTGATGTGAGATTCCAATCTTACGAAAAAAGAACAGGGATAGGGAACTTGTCAGTGCAAACAGCGAGATCCTTGATGTTGAAATATCAAGTCTGATATGTTCCCAAATGTACCCTGTTTTCTAATCTGAGATTTCCGGTATTCAGATTATGTTTAGCTCCAACCTGATTCAGAAACTAAAAGCTCAGACACTTCTAAAATTTGAAGCATTAATGTCCTTGTGCCCTGGAGGGCCATTTCCAACCTTAAAAGCCCAATTCCAGAACTACTGAACTCAAGTGATTTCACTTTAAAAGTGCTTACTCTTTACAACTTCCTGAGAACAATGATAAAAGCCAGGTTAGAAAGTATAACTTTCAACCACATTTTGTAAAAGTGCTGACCACAACTTAAAACAGAGAGCATTTTGATGTGTGCAGCCAAAAGAAGCGGCACTCTGCTGGTTTTGTTCATGAGTCTAAACATTGCAAAATTCAAATCCCAATAAATATGTTTCAGAAAACTCTGAGCAGCTAAAAAAGACAGTGTAGAAGCTAGGACTGAATGCAGATGCAGGATATACGGTTCATCCCAGACATGAAATATAAGTAGAAATACAGTCTTTTTTTTTTTTTTTTGAGGGGTACATAAAATGAAGCTCCCAGGGTCACGGTGATGTATTGGTATGGGGCCTGATGTTCAAACTGAGGTACCCCCAGCAGTTTCCACATATTCCCGCCAGGAAGGGCAGATGGTCTGTGCCTCTGAGAGGAGAGTTCAGACCAACTGTGGCTCAGGCTGCCAAGCAGGAAATCTATCTACACATATATATGCGTGTGTGTGTGTGCACACGTATCCTTTTGGAGCAGAAATCTAAAATTACCAACATGAGCTAAAAACCCAAGTGATACTTACCCTTTAAATAAATAAATAAACAGGTAAAACTCCAGCTGTGTGGCTGACCCTGGTGGCTTGGCAACAATGAATGGGGTTTTCTGTGCAGTGGCCCCAAGTATTGGGTATTGCTGGAGGATTTCTCTGTTCGCTTAGTGAATAGACCTCAGTGAACATCCTCATCTTGGGGAAAACCCCATAACCCCATTAAGCGGTTGAGCCAGCCACAGAAATGAGAAGGCTTCCAAAGTAGAAAGCGAAATAGCAATAGGATGAAGCAGAGAGGTTTTTTCTGCTCAGAGGACTTTTCTGCTTTGCTGTGACTTGAGTGTCATGTGCTGAATGGTCAGTGGCTCTGTTTCTCTGGGGCCAATGACTGGGCTGTGGGGAAACCAGGGGCATTTTGGCCAGTAGGAAAGCCTGTGCCTTCATTCATCTGCCTGAAATGGAGGGGTTTGGTGCAAACCATTTGGCCAGAGCAAGGCAGCCTTTGCAATGATGCCAGTATGACAGTTTAGATATGGTTACTACTGTCTGCTGCAGGGCTGAGACATAGTTGTACTTCCCTGTGTGCCAGAAGTGCCACAGGCCTGGAGCAGACTGCTGGGTGAGCAAAGTCCTCACGCTTACCCCTGCCTTTGCAGAGAGATTCAAAGGGCTGTAACATGTCAGAGACACAGCAAGAAATACCACATACATTTAATTTCAAAACTCTAGCACCCATCACATATGCAGTGCTATTTGCTGCATTTGTACTTCCCTAGACTTCGAACAAACGGGTTCCTTCCAGCATCAGGCAGAAGACTGGAGAGGAATAGCCCATTCAGTGCCAGGAGATTGCGTTCCCCAGTTCCCTGGGGTAAAATCCTGACTCAACTTAAGTCAGTGGCAAAAATCCCATACACTTTAGTGAAGCCACGATTTGTCTCCTGGGATCTGCAGGATTTGGATGCCAGTATCTCAAGGTTTGGCACCCAAAGTACCCCCTCTGCTGGCAACTCCCTGAGGTGAACTTCCCATGGTCTTCTCCCTCCCCCATTCTCCTAAGGGACACTATAAAAACGGATTTCTTATCCCACACAGTGCATCAGCTCCCCAATTCTGTCTTTAAAGGGCTGTGTTTGAAATGGGACCCACTTTCTGGTCCTGCAAAGTTACAAGTGGGTGAGTGAGGAGTGAGAGCATCCTGCTGACAGCCAAGGAAGGGCTTTGTGGGACACCAGGATCACTGGTTTTACCCTTAGCACCTTAGCTCATCACCTTTTTTTCTGTGCCCAATTGCCAGGTCATTTCATTCACTTGGACCTTCACAAACCAGCTTGGAAAAGAAAAAAATGTCTCTAGGAGTAAGCAGTTTTGACTTAAAAAGTGTCAAATTGGCAGAGACATTCCCTCAGCCACCTTTCACTCATTTTTGACAGCTTGCAGGGTTTCAGACTGGCAGCAATCCTTTCCAATATTAGGTTGAACTTCCAATGAAAGATTAAAAGCCTGAAAGGGTGTCTATGTACTAACATACATGAGAAAAAGGTCCTGTAACAAAAAAGCACCCCTGAAAGGACTGTGTTTTCAAACCCACTCACATACATAACGTTTTAAGAGCTGTCACCATCAGAGCACATTTTATGGCCAGTTCCTGAAGGAAGTGGTTGTAAAGATGTGGCACGAAGAGCAGAAAATCCAGGTGCTGAGCAGAGCGCTTTTGAACTTACAGCAAATGCGTGATACTTTTTTCTAACCAGAACAACTGCTGTTTGTGACCATCTGAACTTTAAGCTACAAGAAAATGTCTTTGGGGTTCGTCAGGCTGATATCCTGTCTCTAACCACAGCCTGTACCAGATACTTCAAAGGGAGAGAATACAAGAAACTCTGTATTGGAATCATCTGCTAGCAGAGGAAATTTCTTCCCAACATCAGACAATTTGTCATTGATTTATCCCCTCAAACAGGAAAGTTTATGTGCCTCTTCAAAAAAAAATCCAATTGAATGTAACAGCAATGTGAGTTCATTCATTAAGCCTAAAAAATTTTTATTTGAAATTTATTTGATTTTGCTGAAATACCATAACAACCCTTCTACAATTTTCTCTGGAGATTTTTCTAGTGCTGAATTGATAGTCTGAGGTTTTTTCCCAGGCAGTTTTTTATACAGATAGGCCTGGAAATGTGATGATGTTCAGGAGCTGTGGCCCATAGCAGCCATTTTGCAAATGCCAGTGTCTCCTCTTCCATATCCTTCTCTTGGCAAGTGTTTTTAATCCCCTTTTATGGATCCTTTAACCTTAATTTTCTTATTGTTGAGATGATATTGTGTTCTTATTGTTATACAATTTCTCTGAAGCCTCCTATGTGTCAAAAGACACAAACCAGATTGAGGATATGAAGTGAGTAGTGAAAAGACAGCAAATTTATTGTTTTGTTTATTTGTCAGATTGCCGACATTGAATTGGATTTATAATACATGTTTTCTGGAACTCAGATACTTTCAAAAAGACAGCTGTGCTATAGCTGTGAATATAAACTAGGATGAACTGGGTGTCTGAGATGAAGGTGTAAAGTCCATATTTAGGCCCTTAAGTACAAGTGGCTTTGCCCTGAGAGGTGTTGAACATCTTAATTTCTTCCTGAAACCCTTAAGATTTCCTAGCTGGGTAGGTATAAAATATTGGCCCCACTGAGGTCAATGGCAAACTTCCCACTGGCTTCAGTAATATATAACAACCCTCAAAATACAGAGTTAGGAGGCTAATTACTGGCAGCTATTTTTCTCAGAGCCTGGCTAATACATAGGACAATACCAAAATGCCTCTTTGTGTTTATTTCTTTATGCAAAGCTCTTCTATGCATTTTCCCATCCCCTGTAAAGAAATATAGAAAAATTCTGCAGCCAGAGTTGCCATCACTGTCTATTTAAGGGTCATCTTTTCAGTCTTAGTCACAAGCAACGCAAGTGAAAGACCCACTTTGCTTAAAACAAGGTCTGGCCAGGTGAGCAATTCAGCCAACTAGTAGCAACTTCGTGGTTCTGATGCAGAAATTCATTGGTTGATGTTTGGATCCTAATTTGAGACTTCTAATTTGATTGTTTAGCAACTGGTGATTGCTTCAACATGAACTACAGATGATCAGCATCTCCAGAAATCAGGCCACAGATCGCTGAAAATAGTAGGTATGGATTTTTTTAAGATGTGGGTCCTAAGGCTCTGCACTTCATTGAATTTAATCACAACTTGGAGTAAAGACACACACAAATTCAAAACTTTGGCTTGGTTTCTAACAGATTGGAATTTGCACCATTAATCTTCCGCTTCTCCTACTCCTATAATGGTTCTTGAACCACACAGCCAGTGAAAACCAAACTGAGGTCTTGAAGAAACTAATTTCCTACAGGCTTCATAAAAATAGGCAGCTGGGTAAAACGCAGAGCTGTTAGTACTCTTGCTGAGCTCATTCCTGATTAGACACCAGGCAAACAATGTGGGAAAAGCCTTGTTATGAATGCCCTACCTGTGGATAAACTCAGCTGGCAATAATGCCCTACTGGACGTTAACCATCCACCCCACAAGAGCAACTTCATTTTCGCAACACACCTCTCTCTTAAACAGCCGGTCATGCTCAGACACATCTTTTGGAAACCAAGTGCTGTTGTTTTCATGGCTTGTGGAATACTTGTTTTAACATATACCAGTGATATCTGGAAGGGAAGTGACATGTTTTCCCAATCAGGGCAAAGAAATGTGTCACGTAATGCCCTGGTTTTTCAGTCTGGCCGTAGCTTCTAAAGGGTCTGCTTCACAATTTGTTAATTCAGCTGAGAGTGTTGGCTGTATCTTTGTAGGGCTGTAGGTGGATGATTTGCTTTTTTTTTATTGCCAGATTGAAGTCTGCTTTCACCTTTTTTTCTCACTTGCTTATGCATCAGTATGAGTATCTTTCCATCTATGAAATTAAATTATTGTAGTTGGAAAGTCAATGATTCCAAGAGATTTCCTTGGGCTTCTACTTGCATGATGAGAGAGATTCCTGGGCTCCAAAAGGCTTAAAATGTCTGGGTCTTGCTAATAATAACAACCCAAAGGGAATAGTCCAGCTGACTGTATGTAGGCCAGACATAATCAATTAACACACTGAGATAATGACACACCAGCTTATGGAGCCTCCTAAATATGATCACGTGTAAAGACAGCCACTGGCTACAGGAGGTCTGATGGCTTCACAAATTAAATAGCACAGAACTGCCAATATTTAGATCTGGGATTTCCAGGAAGCCACACTGAGATAGAGAGCAACAGCGATTTCTGAAGAAACATGCATCTTTCCATGCTAATATCTAAACTAAAACCATGGCTCAGGGGACATTGATACCATAAATAAATGTCCTTCAGCTGCGGTTCTTTATGGCTGGTGGTTGCAAACTGATACCTGTTGGAGTTGTTCAGCTGAAGTCAATGGGACTGTTCCTGCACATGTCTTTGCAGAACAGGGTCCAGCATACAGAAATGTTGCTTACTTTGGAAGTTTCGGTCATACGTGTCTCCGTATTGTTCAAGCTCATGTGAGCCAAAGTTTGCATAACAGCTCTTAAAAAAGTGGGCCTCAAAATGTCAAAGGGAGCCCCCTTTCATGTAAAGGATGAAAGCCACGTTGTCTTGGCTGAATTCCAGCATCTATCCTTGTGTGTTCAAGCGGATGATGGAGGTTTTCTTGTGATGGCTCCTGAACCGGGTGCCCTTTTACAGCCGATAAAGCTAAGTTGATTTGCCTTGATTTTGCTGTGGGCTAAATTGCGTACAAAGGGGTTACAGTAAACTCTTAATTGGTGGCTGCTTGAATGTGTGTGTGTGAGCCCTTAGTTCACCCATCTGTACGATGAGGGCAAAAGAGGGGTCCCTTCCTTTTTGACCCTTTTGTCTAATCTGGTTTGATTGTAAGATCTTCCAGGCAGAGATTGTTACCACATGGCTGCACATTGTCTACTGGGATGGGGACCCTGGTCCCAGTGGTAAATAACAGCCTTCAACAGTTATTCTCACATGAATAAAATACGACCAGCAGAGTGATCCGAGTCATCTATCAAATAACCCACAGCTCCACCCACGTACAGCTCCTCCATATGAATCCTGAGGTTAATTAAAAGAATTTAAAGAATGATGGGGTTAGGGTGATTTTGGTTGAGCGCTGAAGACTGATGTATCCTCACAAGCTCCCCGTGCTGTTCCTCCGGGCTGGGGGTTTTGCATGCTTGCTGGTCAGTCCCCCAGAAGACCACAGCTAGGTTTCTAGCTGCTCTGCAGGCTATGCCAAACTACAGGTTTAAATATTCATTGCATTCTTCACATGCCAAATCATCTAAGTTGGAAAGCAGGAGCCTAAGATTTTGCAAAGCTGCTTTTGCACATAAAGACCATTAAAAATTCATCGTGACAGGGAAAAAACAACAACATTGCCAGTAGTAGGGAACTTTATGTTGACTTGGCTAATGCTGTGTGGGGCTAAGTTGGAGCTAACCCACATTAATGCACTTAAATGGAAGGGTGAGCCTGATCCAGTAAAAGCAATAAATCCTCTTTAGAGCTGACCGGACTCCAGTTGCACTATAGGAGAATGGGGCTGAATGGCAAACAGTTGGCAGGAGGTAACTGGATGGGGCCTGAATTTCCAATGCACCAGGTAATTTAACCCACAGCATCCTCTTTCCCCCATACGCACAGACTGGTTGCGGGTAGGACCACATCCCAAAGCTCTTGGCACCAGAGATGGAATGATAGACTGCGGGGCAGGGCAAATCCCTGCCAATACAGAGCTGGAAAGGTTGAAGCAGCTCTCTGTCATCGCAGGAAGTGGGCACCCAAGATTCCTGTGCTGGCAGAGTTGTTATCCCAGGCAGCTCGAGCAAAAGGGGTGAGGTGCAGGGAGCAGAGATGGACAGACAAATGCCTGGCCTGGAGCTGATGAGGCTCTGCCTTGCCTTGGAGGCAGCCTGCAGCTGTCAGGAGAGAAGGGCCAGCTGCTGCTGCCTTGCTATGGGTGTGGGACTAACTGGGTTGCTGTTAAACTCCACAGAATTACATCTGAAGCTGAACTGTCTCGGAAGTGAGTGGACCTGCGCGCTTGGGAAGTGGCTGTTACTATCAGAGAGCAATTTTCTCGAGGCTGACCCAAGGCATGGAACTAACTCCAGTCAGGGTGAATATCTCTGTTTCCTTATTCCTCTGAGAAACTGGGCCTGAATTTAAAAGGCTGTTTAGCACTTTGAAGCCACCCACAGTTCTGTCTTTGCCTCCCACACAAGCTCCAAGGAACTGACTCATTCCCACCGTATTTTCAGCTGCGTGTAAATCTTGCTCACAGCCCAGGAAGATCCCCGTTCAGCCAAGTGAATCAAGCACACATTGTGACTTGAGTTAGCTGGTCTTGAAAGGGTTTCGCCACGCCGACTAACAGTTGACTGTATCTCAAGACATCTGGCCTGTCTTTTAAAGTAGAGTAGGAACCATATTCTTTAGTTAGCTGTATAATTTATACCTTGTCTGCTGTTCTCTATTCATGATGCTTCCTTATGTTGACTGTTAAATAGCTGTCTGTGAAAATAAGTGACGCTGTCATCTGCTGTTAAATGAAAAGAGGTCTGCTGTACAAGCAGGCATTTACCTCTCCTCTCCCCTTCTCCGTGGCAAACTCATGTTGCTTCTCTCCCCATGGGGACGTTGCTTTGGGGTTTGCAGCATTTTAAAGAGTGTGAGTGATATGTACAGCACTTGATGGTTCGTAACTCAGGAAAATCAACAAGCCTTTCTGCAAGGGGAGACATAGGGTTGTCCCTCTGTCCCCTGCCAATCTGGTGAGCTCAAATGCTCTTTCCAGTTTGGACTAAAGTCCTGACATCCCTGGGTTTCTAGCGCGCTAATTCTTCCACTGCTGAGGAAAACAACTCACTTCTTGCTGACATCATGCTGTCCTCCCGCTATGCTGTATCCACTGTGAGTCTTTAAAGCTTCATGCTATGCCTGAACAATTACACCCACGTTTTGGCTGGGAAACAGAGACAAATGAAGGCAGTTAGAAGGAGGACATGGGAGCCCTGCCTTCCATTTTCCTGTTCTTCACACTGGGCTCATCACTGCCATCTTTCCCCCTGCCTGGCAGCAAATCTCCAGCAAATACCTGTTGGGGTCACCGCTCTGTGCCTTCTCTCTGCTTCTCTGTAGAAATATCCCCGGTCTATTTGGGCTCTGGACCACTTCTGCATGCTGTGACACCACAGCACAGTCTTTACAGATAAACGTTTGCAGGTTTTTGAGCATAATTCTGCTCACTATATCATTACAGAAGAGGCGGGGAGTAAACATCCTTTGCAGTACAAAGGAATTGTCAACAAACTCAGTGAAGGGGAGAAATGTCCAAAGGCGTGCTCTGTTTTTGGCTCGTTGCATTTGGTTTCCTTCATGCAACTTACTGAATGTCTGCCCCCTTTTCAAAAATCCGGGGCAAAGGCCTGGCTCTTGTCTGCACTATTAGCTAACAAAGTCAGGAATTTACCTCTGTCACCACCTGGGAGTTGAATAATGTAAAACCCAGCTCCTCCATCCTACTGGCACTGGGCTGAGTTCCATCAGCTTCTGAGGAGCTTTTTAGAGTGCAGAGTCCTGACCTGCTCATAGTGGTTAGTATTAGCTGAGACATGAATAAACAATAAAGGAGATAAAGGAGAGGCTGGGTTGAAAGCAACAGCTGTTTCCTATGGAATCCTGAATAAATTCAGGCTCCTCTTGCTGAGGGGCTGGGCTTTTGTCCTTGCGCAAAGAAATGAACTGCTCTGGGAATCGCATTCTGATGTGAGAGCAGAGTGGTATTTGTTTATCACTAAATATAAAGGGTCAGCTCAAAAAGTTTTAAGAAGAAAAAACCATCTATTTTAAAATGTATTTATTTCAGGTAGTTCCAAAACTTTTAGCTGCGTTATCTCACTTCAGCTGTGACTCTTAGGAGCAGAATTACACCCCAGACTTGCATGTGTAGATCATATATGGCAAGCAGCAAAGTCCTTGGCCCAAGATAGCCTTTTGCTGACTCCAGATGTGCTCCTCTGCCATAAAACACTTTGGAGGCCCGATGCTACATTACATAAGCCACCCAGTGGTTTTAACATTGATTTCAACAGAAGGAGCGATCCCCTCTCTGTGTAACTAAGCAAACGGTTTGGCTTGAGCCTGATGCTATAATGAATTTCTAAAGCTGGGTTTGTGGGAATGACTCCATCAGCAAAACACGAGCCTCCGCTCTGCTCTACCCCCAGGAGTGCACAGCAAGTCTCGGAGCTTTAGGCATTTACTTCTGATTTCCACCAGTGGAGCAGAGAGAAGAGCTTGGCCAGGAGAGGTGGATTTTCCTGGTACTTCTCTTGTGTAAGTTCATTCCGTTTCTGTGGAAATCAAGCGTTTTTCTTTCATAGGGAGATAGAGCCTTCAGTTATCTCAACAGTACAGCAACGGGAAATTCTAACATCATGATCCAGGAACCAGATAAATACAATCTGTCTTAATGCAACAATCTCCTTTTCAGTCACTACTACCAAATTACTACATTTGAAAATCCTTTGCAAACTCTGTTCACTCAGGTAATCTCTTAATTTGCTGAGGGCCTGGCTGCTTTTGTTTACATGTGTAAAACCTGCAACAAATTTGGATTCCCGATTAGCCGGTCCCTATCCTCCCCCTCTGCTTCCCAGCTGCAGAAGGGTGGCTGCAAACTGCAGCAGTTTGCTCTTGGCAGCACTGGCATTATCACTGTAGAGACCTTCCCCACAGAAAATAGTTTGGAGATATTGTAGGGAGCCAGAGTTTGAACTAGCCCTATTTTTAAATTTTTTTTTAATTTGTTTTTTTAAAGCAGGAGGTATAATCTGTTTTAACATATGAATTAGCAGATCCTGGTGGGGGTCCCCTGGTGTGTCTACCTTTCCAATATGAGGCACTTGGCTCCAGCTGCAGTGGGAATTCAGGGCAGTTGGGGCTAGTGGGCTGTGCTGTGGGCCAGGGCAGCCACAGCTGCAGCAAGTTTGTGGCTCTCTGGGGTGGCTGTGGGGTATTTGGGCTGCTGGCAAACTGGCTACTTTGGGAGAACAGGTCATACCAGTCTTGCCTCTTTAGTGAATCTAGTAGTGAATGGTGAAATGGAGCTGTGATTGCATCTGCTACATCCAGGTTGTCTGCACCTTCCTTTTTTTTGGGGGGGGGGGGGGAGTAAAATCCCTGGAAAAGTACAATCTAAGGGTAATCAAGCCTTAAAAATTCTGCTATTTGTATATTTGAAATGAGTATTACCTTGCCTTAGAACAAACCCAAGTGTATAGAAATGCAAACCTGCTAAATTTCTAATGCTGTTTTAGAAGGGGGTGTCTTGGTTTTGAAGTTTAGTATTAGCTAGAACTCAAATAGATCCCTTCAGCACTTCCTTTTTTCTTTCTCTTTTCTATTTTTCACCAAGTCTTGCCCATCTCGACTGCTTTCCTGAGGCTCTGTTTTGTTTATCCTACACAATTTCCTTCCTTCCTTCAAGCCCAGACCCCCTTGCTCCCCTGGGGCTTCCTGTGATAGCTAGGCACTAATCATGTACTTCTGCCCCAGAAGCACAGATAGAGGCTTCCTCCCCCTGCTTCTAGTCAAAGGAGGATGTAAGGCATAATGGTAATCTTAAACAACACTACTATTCATTGTTTGGGAGATCTGGGAAATATCCTTGAATTCAGCTTGCTAAATTAGCTGCTTCTTGAGTAACCCACAGCTGCTGCGTATCTGTCCCATTACATTTTACAAAAATGCAGCAGTTTTCATTACATATGATATTCTCTCGACATATGGACCTTCCATTAGTTTATGTCTCTGTAGCTCTGTTGCCATGAATGTATACACAGAAACATTTTCTTTTGTACTTAAAAAAAAAAAAAACCAAACCCAACAATTCTTGAAAATAGATTAAAGACAGGCATTTGCAATTATTCAGATGGAGCAAAGATGTTGGAGTGCCTCAGAATGCAGCCTCTGTCAGGAGCCAATACTTAGATTAAAATGTTGCTTCTGGCAGTAAAAGTGTAACTACTGGTGGTTTTAAGGCTTCATCCTGCCTGTTGTGCACATGAATATCTCCCTTGAAGTTGGCAGGTGTTGCCTTGTGCGTGCAGATATTGGAAGTCAGATGGACCATCAGTGTAAGGTGATGCTTAACCATCTATCTGAGGCTCCTAAGGAGGCAGCAACATGGTTTTTGGATTTGGTCTTATGTGTTTGCTCCTTCAGTGATTCACAGAGGAATTTGGTTTGAAAGAAAATGGATTCCTGGTGTTAGTGGATTTACACTGCCTACCCTTTTAATATCTTCTCCGCATGAGTGGGGAACTTGAGCAAACCTTGGGGAGAAAGGTTTCTATGTCTCCTCCCTCTTGTGCACTTTTCTAGGCTTTGCCCCTCAAAGTAGATATGTGGCCTTGAGGAAAACCCAAACTTCCATCTTTGCTGTGCTCCCTGTGAAACAGCTGGCTCCAGCAGGGTGTAATCCTTGATGCACCAAGTACTTTAAATAAAAATGCAATGCTAGAACAAGTGAAAACTTTCCTTGGACCCCTAGAGCACTGTTCAACACCTCTCTTATCCCATCCAGGCCTTATTTCATTGACTTCAGAAGGAGTCTGAGCAGGGGTGAGCACTGGCTCTACTCTAAACATTGGGAAAAGTGCCACACGTTTGCACACTGACTGTTGGCACCTCACACAAAACGAGGGAGGACAGACCACATCCTCCGAAGGGCATCCTTGGGCTATGCTTGATTGTATGGTCACCAGCAAGGGCCAGCAAATGTCTGTGACAGTGGTCTTGACTGTGTAACTATGGTTAGTAAGCCAGTGGTACCCATCTCATTGCCTTCCTTCCTTCTTTTCTTCCACCTACCATGGTCCTCTCTGTTGTCCCACTTTCCCTCTCTCTGTCTCTCTCCCATTCTGTTTGGTTTTCTTTTCTTGAGTTGCATTTTCCTTATTCCATTTCTGTCTTGCCATGAGCTGATGACTTTACTCACTGCTGTAAGTTTGGGGCACTAGATCTCTGTCATTCTTTGGGATGTTGCCATGCTTAATCCTGCCTGCTTTAGGGATGTGATTTCAGGGCTTCCGATTAACCACGTTCAAAATTAAAAATATGTAATTCTGTTTTACACCTCTTTCCTCCTTTTATAATTAAGTTACAAGCATGCCCCCTCAAACGTATCCACCCAACTACAGATACACCCTGCTTTACTCCTGTATGTGAGCCTTCTGCAACATGCATTTATATCCGATACCTGCACCTCCTGTGCTGCAGGAGGGGAGGATCATCTCCCTCCACAGGAGCTACAGAGCAGTTGGAGACCTGAATCTATCCAAGGATGTGTCTCTCCTGCAGCCTGGGGGAGCTGCCAGTGCTAGGGGCTGTCAGGTACCCCATTTCATGCTGGTGCATGTGGGAGGGTATGCAGAGGATCCCCAGGAGTTGGTCAGCTGCGTGCAAGGAGCTGCCAAAACTTGGCAAATAGGAGAGGCTAAGGATTCTGCTGTGGCTCCTCAAAGCCATTCAGGTGCTTAATCCTGTGTTATAAGAGGATGCCTCCTCCTTGTCAGGGTGCATGGGCAGGAACTCTTTGCAAGAGAGGCCCTTCTCATGAAACAGAGGAAGAGGGTTTGGGTTTCCTTTCAGTGGCCTCTAAATCATTTGTCCAGAGCACAGAACTGCCTCTTCCTGGAGGTATTTAGGCCCATTCCTTTAGAAGTCATCTACAATTGTGTTAGTATTTGTGCATAAATGAATATTAATTGTGAATGTGGTCTGACTACTGGGCCCATTTCCTCCCACAGCTGTTTTTGTGTGAGACGTGATCCAAAAACATCTTGTGCACACATCTTCCAGCCTGGCTCCGCAGGCGAGCTTGATGGAGAACACTTTGCTGGTAAGGCCTGTTGTGGTTTAGGCATGGACAGAGTGCATAGCTGCTCAGTGCTGTCAGGGTCTCAGCAGATCTGCATTTGCCTCACAGCAGACATTTAGGTACCCAGGGAACTTGTGTTTTAACTGGAAAAAAGCTTATGTGCCAAAGGCCTCCTGTTGTAAGGGAGGTTGCAGCTGAGCAGAGGTTTGGAGGGGCTGAACGCTGGAGTTTGCTGCTCCAGCTGGCGAGGAAGGCCCACCCACAGCTTAGGTGGTGTTTAGGGCTCCAGATTTCATCCTGAGCACCAGCACCTGAAATCAAGTATTGAAACACCTGCATTATAGCACTTTTATTTTATTTGGATATGGTTCTGTGCGTTTCTACATTTATCTCTTTGTGGATTTATCCCAAAGAGATTGCTGGGACTGAGCCTGGGACTCCTGCAGGAAAAGACGGTCCCAGAGATAACAGGTTCTGAGGACAAATACTCCCAACACGCTATTTTTTAATCATTAAATGAGTGTATCCTTACAGATTTAGTTGTATTTAACTAGGGAAAGGGATTTGTTGTATGACTCGCATGTCCGAACTAATTGCTACTTGTATTTTTTGATGCAAAACCCTCACAACTGCTTGCGAACAATCTGTAACGGATGTGTGTGCTCAGAAACTCTTGAGCAAGTAATTTTGGACTTGCACACTTGAAAAGGTTGTTTGCAGGTGATGCATGTGCAGACGATTTCTGTTAAGAAGGGACCTAATTCAGAGTGTACAGCAGGCAGCAAAAAGTTTCCCATTGCCCAAAATTATTCACAAATAATTTGCCTGGCTCTTGGTTTTAATCACATGATCCAATTACAACTTAATCCCATCAATATGAAATAAATGTTCTCACCTTTGGCTATTGTCTCGGTGTGGAAAGCTGCTCACAGCCTCATGCCTGGCAATTAGTCTGTGTTTTGTGTTCCTGTTGCAAAAGGGGAAGGGGGATGGACCAAGGATCATTGGTGAAACACGCAGCTTGAAAAGCCTTCTTTTGGCCCAAAGTGGGAGCAGTGCAGCCCATAGAGATACTGTCATGGATCCAAGCAGGCTGGGGTTAAGCGGTTTCCTTAGCTTTTCTCCCTAAATCAATTTGAATATTCTTGGCAAGCTCTGTTACTATGCATGGTGGGCAGCTGTGATTCAAGCAGGGACTTTTTTTTTTCCCCTTTCTACTGTCCCAGTCTTCCTGTCTTGTGCAGATGTGATCCTTTCCCTCTGTCTGCCTAACAGCTAATTATTTTACCAGATGAGCCAATAGTCTGAAGAAAACAGACCATGCATATTCTTGAAAGCAACAACTGTGTTACAATGTCGGGGGGGGATGGGGAATTAAAAAAAAGAAAAAAGTAGTCATTTCCTTTTGACCCCCTCCACTCCTTAAGAAAACCTCCAAAAATAGCAAGCATTCTGATTTATAAGTGACCAACCTACCTCCCAAGTTAGTACCCCCCTCTTTAACAGCAGAAACTTGCACCATATATTTGGGGAAAGTGGGGAAAAAGCCAGCTTGCATATAAAAGACATCCAGCTAACAGCTCTGTAATCAATGGCAACCCAAAAATGTACACACCCCTGTTACTGCAAGAATGTGGACAAGAGCACATCAGCTGCTCCCCAGAAACTGCCTGGGTGTTGCTGCGCTCACTGAAATTTCATTCCCAGTCACAATTATGCCTTCTGATTAAAATCATTAGTCTCTGGATCTGGAAGGGGCGTAAATTCTGCTTTCCATGTTTGGTGGTTATGTTTGAGGGGGCTTTTCTGGTGGGGTAGATATCTGGGCTTTGCAGCCTGCTCCAAAGCCAACAGCTCTAAACCACTGTCTGCCATGCCCCAGGTGTGAGCTGTGAGCTACCAGGGGGCACCACAACTGCACAGCTGTGTTCTGTAACCTACAGGCTGCGTTTTGAGAATGCCTACAGTATTGGGTTTCATAGGCAGGACAGGCAGAGGAACTTCCAAATCCCCCAGAAGCTCAGCACCGGTTGCTTGCTGGAGCGCCTCTGTAACACAAGAATTGTGTTGTCCTGCTGATACCTGCTGAGCCACGCTTACTGCCTGCCTTCATCCTACAACAGTGAAGAACAGCAGGTCAGGGGTGTTTGCCCTGCTCTGAAAAGGCTGGTGTATCCCATGTATTTGGGGCACCCTGGTTTAAGCAGTGAGGTGCTTGGTATTTTTGCAAATGGGCCAACAGCGTACAAATGCTGAGAGGCAGGAATGGGGGCTCTGAAGGAAGGCACGTGCCTTGAGATGAGGTAGAAGCTGTCTGGTACTTTTTGGAAAATTACATTAGAGCCTAGGGTGCTAATTGTTGGAGGATTTAGCACTCTGGGTAAGAGTTTTACAGAGGTCTACTACTGCTGGTGCAGAAGCTGCAGGGTCTTTAATCATACAGAGAAATGTCGCTGCTTTTTTTTGAAAGGCAGCTTTCTTCCTAGGTGGTAACAGCATGCCCCAACATGGGGTAAAACCAAGGCCTGTCCCCAGCACATTGCATCCACACCAAGGGACAAAGTGCTCCAGATATATTCTCTTTAAAATTCTGCACAAGCAAGTCCTTGAATGTAAGAGGTGACCCATACTGCTCTGAAGGCCAGCATCTGCTGCCTTCCTGGATAACCTGGGTCACTGAATCCTCCTTAATTTTGAGTTGCAGTTCAAAAGTTGAGTTGCTTTTGAGTAAGCAGTCTACTCTTCTAAAAGCAAGTTCCCTGCCTCAATAACCCTCTATGGCATTCAAAGCATCAGGATGGGGAGATGTCTGTCTGTCCTGGACTGCCTCATTCACCTTTTGAGGAACACGTGACTTTGCTGACAGTACTGGAACAAGAGCCAAAAGAATGAATATTCCTCATTTCTTTGTTGCCATTTTAAAAGTGGATAACCATTTAATTAGTTGTTCACCCTCCGAGGCTTTAAGTTCTTGCATAATTAGATAATGAGCAATTATCATTACAGCATTTTGTTCTCACGTGGTACTACATGGATTCCAGCACTGACCATGTTTCAAAGGCTAATGTTCCAGGTTACCTAGTAATGCTGTGGGAAGCACTAGCACCTCCTTTACAAGAAGAATTTCTTAGAGGGGACAATCTACCAGTACTACAGGTGCTAATATAAATCCCACCTGCTCTCACTGGACTTGCCCCGTGGTAGTTTGAAGTAGTGTTGATACCCACTACAATGGGAAAACCCTAAAATATTCCAAGGAGATTATGTGGTTGGGTGCTTCCCAAAATACTGCCTTTCATGTCCTTAATGCCACCTTTGCCTTTCCTGCTTTGGCAGGGAAAGCCAACATCAGGATTACACAGAGTGGTTTAGAACAGAACGTTATTGGACAATGCAAAAGCTTAGATTTGGAGTAGCCCCCAGAAGGTGCTGCTGTGCTAAGAAAAGCGCCTGATGCAAGTCAGGACTTACAGGATGTGCTTATGTTGAGGTCAGCAACTAGCAATTAATTAATTCGTTAAAATACCTGGAGAGATTTAAAATGGGCACATGGTGAGAACATGTGTGCAAGAGGAAGATCTTGAAACCACTTAAGCTTTAGGGCAAACAAAAAACAGATGGGAGATGGGTGCAGTGATGAAAAGGTGTAGGCAAGGGGCCCATATCTGTCATTATTCCTGCAGCTACAATTTAATTACCATTCTTAGGCTTTGGGGAGCAGTGATTTAAAAAAAAAAAAAAAAAGGTATGGGAAGGAACACCAGTTCTGCGGTTGGAAGATGCCCCTTAGCATCATCCCAAGTCTCTGCTAAGACTTATTATGCTTTACTCATCACCCAGAATAGAAACTGTTTCCCTAATCTTCAATGCTAAGGAATTGCTTTCAAAGGGGGGGGGGAAGAAAAAAAAAAAAAATCCAGAAGCAAAGCCCCATGCTTCCTCTCCTCCTGAAATTCAGGACTCCTTGTTTCAGCAGCACCAGAGCAGAACGACGCATGAGGCACAAGGAAGGCAAGAAGCCCTTCTCCAGCTGTCTGGGTGATAAGCAGATGTGCACTACAATCTGGTTTTGTGCAGTTGTTAGTTGGGACAATAGACTGCAACAACAGGTTACAGAGAGGTAAGCTATTTACCTGGAGGATGTTACTTAAAGCTGATCTTAATGTTGTAATACAGTGAAGGCAAGAGGCAAAATTAGCAGCCTACTCTGAATAGAAGATTTTCTTTCTTCTTGAAGCCTATAATGGCAAAGTGATAGTGACTTACACCACCAGGAAAACAAACCAACCCATTAGAGAGGAACAAGTAGCACAGGGCAAGGTTCAAATAAAGCTAAATTTTAGTTTAGATTTTAATATATTTGGTGAAAAGGTCCAAAACAATTTTTTATAACACCTTTTTCCTGGTTGCTAGTACACAGGAAGAAATATATTTGGATTAAAAAAAACCCCACCAAAACAAACAACAGAAACCCCAAAACTTCATTTTTCACACTATTGAAACAGCTAATGAAGCTTGTTCGTGGAAAATAGATGTAAGTGCCCGCAGGGAGGAATTCACTATTGAAAAAGTTGACTAGCAAATGTCAACTGAGCTGTATTTAGTCCTTTCCACACAAAAGCCATGTCAGGCAAAGCAAGCCAAAGGGGAGGAGTGGGGAACATGAATTATTACTGAGCAGAGGTAAAGCCTGATTTGTTTATTTTTTCCCCAAGAACACACAGTGATGGAATAAAGATTTGGGGGCTTTTTTTTTTTTTTTGGCTATTAAAATCCTGTCTACCTGTATTGTATCTAAGATGGCATGTGTTTGACCTAGCCACTGAGATAGATACACCCAGAGCCAAACTGCACATACTGGTTCACTGTGAGAAAAGAGTGACATGGGGACATGATGCCTGGGGAACATACACACAGAACAGCATGTACAATGAGCTGGGGTGAAAAGGCTGGCTGAGCGCATTTTAAAAGCCAGATAAATGCATCATGATTAGTGGGTCAGCCCCTAATCCACACAGCAAGTTGAGAATTACAAAATTTCAGGTGCAAGAACTGCTGCAAATCAGTGCATCCTTCTAAATTCCCCCTCATACAGTTCTTCTATCAGCTACAATGAGGGAGGCAGGTGAAGTAGCACATGAGGTCGCACTGCCAAGATTTTTCCTCAACAGAGCATCATTATGTGGCTTCTGAGCTTAGCCAGGGATACTGAAATCAATACAAGTTGAGGGCTCTTCCCGTTTTGCAGTACCGAGCATAAAGCTTTAACTAGAAAACATTCCTGTCCAAGGATAAGGATTTTATTTTCTTTTTAAAGAAACTAGGATGGAGGGAGGGGAGTCTTGGCTAGAGAATGGAGTAGGGGTGCTTTTCTCACTCTACGATAGCAATCAATAGGGAATGTGTTATTTTGTCATGTCGGATTTCCTCACAATAAGCAGCTCATGATAGTTTTGTGATGGAAGTTAGAGAAAAGCTGACAGAACTGTGATTTCCCAAAGGAAACAAAGCAAACATAATCTACTTTGAAAAAAATCTCATTTTATTTTTGTATTGAAAAGACCTGTCAATTTAAATAGATGTTTATTTCCATTCATGGTCTCAACCAGTGTTGTGTGTTAACATTATTCAGAACTGTATAAAAAGCCATTTGTGTTACACCGGTTAACATCCTAGAACACTGGCGGGGGGAGGGGGGCGGGGTTGAAGCAGCTTAATATTAAAAATAGGGTGTTCCCAAAAAACTTGCAACTGATGCAGCATCTTCTATTCTAATTTTATAGGAGCTGAAGCATATTGCAAATACAACTCAAGTTACTTGGTCTTAAAAAAAACCCAAAAACCCCTGAAACTTTAAAACCAGATTGCTTTCATAGCAATATTGAAGCTGTCAGCTGAGAGAACACACACATACACTCTCAAGTGTGCAAACACACACAAGAAGAACCACACAGAGCACAACTGGAACACCCCATTCAGTATTTGGATTACGTATGCGTTCTTCTGAATCCATGATAGCTGTGATTTAAAATGCTAGTTGCCTTTTTTTTTTTTAATATATACGCAGTTTCCATGGAAACCCAAGATTCTGCACAATCAAATGACATTTATTACTCATGGTGCTGTGAAGGTCTCTAGTGGAAGGGCCAAATTCCAAAACTTTTACTGAAATATGCACATATCTAACCAAAGCCAATGAACAGGGGAGAAGATGGTTTAGAAAAGGGGTTGCAGGGTCAAGGTCTAGATTTGAATAATCACATGACAGATTGTCATTCAAAAAAGGTTTTTAAGTAATTCTTTGGTTTATTTCCATGATTCTCAACACTGTCTGAAAAGCCCAGAGACAGTCACATGAGAAAACATAGCTCTAAAGCAAGCCCACAGCATTTTTAAATCTTGTGTATTAAACGTTCAGAAGACTACAGGAATTCAGAGTACCCCTTACATTCATGTCCCCAAAAATCTAGTAACTGCTTAAGTGCATGCACTGAGGCATGACCGGCATGCCTGTAAATTCATGTTGTTCAAGTTAAGAGTAAATATAGCTGCAAAAAACCCCGCCCACCTATAATTAAATGGTCATTACTAGCAATACTATAGTGACTGTCTTGTTATTAAAGAAATGCAGACATAGTTTCTGCCTGTTTGGCTCACTCAGCCAAAAGGAAGCTGTCTGCTCGATTTAGAAAGAAAGCAAATTTTAAGAATCCAAGGGAGTTTAATATTTCCATGTTCCTGGGGTCAATTATTAATGTAAAGATGTAGACAAATGGCAAGTATATGAAAGCATATCTCATACATTCCAAGGTTTGGAAGTCAAAAGCAGACCTTAACTTCCTTATGCTTAAATGTTATGGTAGGCTTGGAAAACCAGTAAGAAGTGATATAATATTTCCATGAAAAGCAAAGTAGAACTAAGTCTAACTGGCATTCGTATGCAAGCAGGTTTTGCTATGATTTATGTAAGGCAGATTTTATTGCAAAGATAGTTACCAGTCCACTAGTAGGAGAAAATACAGGCAACTATACTCAGAGAAGATTGCTGATAATTACTAGTGACAACTTCTATTTTTCAGAACAACTCAGCTTTAATGTACTTTCTGGAAACAGCATTTTCATCACTGGTTTTCACTTCCTTCCCCATCCCACGTTAAGTATCAAAAATCAAGACTGAACAAAATGAATTGTGGATATTTACCAACCAACATCTCATATTCCAATGTTATTTTTAACTGGAACAAATATAGGCCATTCTTTATAACCTACTGCCAGTGGTTGTTTATAAATATCTGCTTGCTGCAATAAACACTGGTCATTGAAATATTCATTTGCAGTACTTGGCACTACGTTAATATAGTTGTAAAGTTTAATAGAAGTGCTTCTGATGTACATACAAGCACTTAAAACAGACTTTTAAAACTTAGTTTGGGGGGGTTTAATATCTATAGTTACAGTTTTCACAAGCATTTCTGAAAGTATTAAATCTCTTCAGAAGTTTAGAGGCTCCTGTCTCAGCATATCTAAGTTTCTTAACAATTACAGAATAGCTAATTTAACATTCTTGCTCCCTATGCTGAGACAACAAACGGTACCAAAATTTAGCTATAAAAAGAGGCAATTTTGGTCAGAGTGACCCCCAGCTGTCCCTTAACAGAAAAGCAACACAGCTCAAACCTGTCTCCTCCCTCCAGAAAGAGACACCTAAGGCCACAAATTTACATTTGCCAGAGTATCAGGTGTTTCTCTGTTTGTGGCAACTGTGTACATGCTCACTTAGAGAAATACAGTATGAAAGCCCCACCACCACCTTTAAGGATAAACCACCTCAGAAGCCAGTTTAGGCAGCAGTGCATATGGAACCACATTACATCAAAACAGTGTGTTAAAGCCATTCCAGCTAGTTAAACTAGTTTCTAACAATGTTTAATCAAAATTTCTAATTGCAGGAAAGAAAAAAAAAAATCTTAATGTAGAGAGAGGCAAAAAGATGCAAAGATAACCACCACAACGATCCAATAGCAAAAACTCCTGTTTAAAGGTTTTCTGATGCTAAAAAAGGCACACAACCCCTTGTGAACTAGAGACAAAAGCTAGCAGTACTACAGCAATAAACCCAGAAGAAAAAGCCTACCAGAATTACCCAATTGCCTACTGGGAAGGAACAATGAAGCAGACAGGCTGTTCTTGCTCTGTTTTGTTTGCAGGGAAGTGGTCAAATTTAATAGTCAAATTTAGCCACATTAAGAAACATTTAACAAAAGCTACCCCAAGAAACCAGAACAAAACCTGACCTTTGGGTCAAAAGGCCACAGACAGGCCTTTCCATAGCATGTAGCTGAGTGAGTTCAGAGATTGGCAATGAAAGAAAAAAGCTTTAGACATGTGATGGGAACAAGCTTTGGGATTTATCGAACAGTCACACCAAGCTTCTCCAGCACACGCACTCCCTTTTCTTGGTATTCTTGTCGGGTCATCCAGAAGTTGTCTTTGTCTTTCATGATGTCTGCTAGAACTGCGCCACCCAAAAACACCATGTGCTTTCGACGAGGTGGATCTTCAATTCGGATCTTAAATTTCTAAGGAAAAGAAAAGAAACTGTTACTAGGATTCTTGAAACAAAGCCTTTCAAAATAAAACTCTGCTTTCCACCAGAACAATGAAATGGAAACTGTTTAGTAAGAAAAATGCAACCAAAAAACTGAAACGCTAGCATAGGGCACTTCGCGTGAGCTTCCAGCTTGCGCAACCAAAGTAAAATAACTACTTTGCACTGGAAATTAGAGACAGCTATTGACACTTTCCCCAAAATTATATTTTCAGCGTATCCACAAAAAGCCCAGGAGTCAGAACACAAAATTAAAGACCATGTTTTTGCATTTCATGAACACAGTAAAGAGCGAAATACTTCCTAAGCTTCAATGACTAAAATTATCAGAAGTTACCAGATCATCAAATCACAAAATATTTTAGAATTATACCAAGTTTCAGAAGGGCAAATGGAACAGACTTTAAATTTACACAATCTAGACCAGCTTAACTAATTAATATTCCCTTAAATTCTTCAATGCTAAAGCACTAACTTCAAGAGCAAAAATGAGTACAAAGCTGTGTGTGAAATATTGTCTTAGACTTAAAACATTCTCTACAGTTGACTCCTATTCCATATGGCTGCAAAAGATCTTTAGAGAACAGGGTATTAAGAACCAGGGAAGTTCTATTCAGTTCAACACTACAAACTCCACTCAAAGGAATTTTCTCTGTAAATATCTCCTCCTTGAAAAGCAGATAGCATTACAATGCAGTGTTACCTCTGTAACGTGTGTGTGACTGTTGTCTGCTTATCACAGTAACCAAGGAACAAGAGTAATTTATTCCACTTGAAGGTGTGTGAGAACTCTAGCCTCTTACTTTTGAGTATTTCACTTATAGCATGAACCAAAACTTTCACAGATTAAAAAAACCAAACTCATTAGCTTTGTTTAACCTACATTACAAGTTGTGCCCTAGCATTTATCAGCCCATTTTACATTCAGAACTAACCCAAGACTTCAGAAATTACTTGCTATTAGCACAGACTAGAAGGTGGCTTTATTGCAAGTATATACACACAAGCCACCTATACAAGAAACAGACGTGAAGAACCGAGAGGCAGCAATTTTGCAAGTTGCATGGGGCCACTCGCAGCTTCTGTCATTTCTGACTACTTGGTTCCCTCTAGTGGGGATTCAGGATAAACCTCAGCCCCACACAAATAAAGCAGCGACTCGGTACCTACCGAGAGTTTTTCCACATCTCCTTTCAGAACTCGTTCCAGGTAGAGCTGTTTAAGTTCCCGCTCCAGTCGCGAAGGCAGCCCGGGGTACATGGTGGACCCTCCAGAGAGCACAATGTGCTTGTAGAATTCAGACCTTAAAAAAAAAAAAAAAAGTCTTTCTAGTGTCATATAGTAGAAGTAGGTACATGTACATACAGGGGAGTAAATACAAATCTAAAAAACCGTCACTACACAAAGACAGACTTTGCATGAGTTTGGCAGACTTGCTCGTGCTTTTCCAGGCATCCCAGAAAGCAGCAGTAAAAAGAGTATTGTGCTTTTGAGACTTTATCCTTGCTCATTCATACCAAAATAGTAAAAGTTTCCAGACAACCTGTTAAGCTTCAAGATCTCAGACTGAGCCCCACTCCCAGTATACACCCTCCCCCAGCAGTGCACTTATTAGTGTCTAAAGCAAAAGATGTTATTTTGTGTGATTGCAGTTCTCGCATCACCCCTGCACCCTGAAAGAGGATTTTAAGTGTTCTGCTCTTACCTGGTATCAATGTCAGCGGCCTGGATGGTGTTAAACAGCAATTCAGCCACACCAACCCCCTCTACATTGATTAAGTGAGGCTGGAAGAGAGCCTCTGGTGCCTCAAACCGTTCTCCACCGACTTTGATAATCCTGCCATCTGGGAGCTAGTGAAGAAAAAACACCATTTAGAAGACTACTTTCAGCTGCTTGGATACTAAACAAACCAGGAGGAAATGACCTACAGTGTTCCCTAATGTTTTATAACAGGAAATTGTTGATAATTGTCACCACTGCAAGAAGTCATTCAGTACTACTGACAGAAGGCACAAATTCTTCAACCATTATGCAATTCACTCAGAGACATAGGGGACCAGATACATCAATACTGACATACCAAACATTTCCTTGCAATACAACTCCTAATAACAATTTAAAAGATGATCTTACAGCAATAGTAATGCTTTCCTGTAAGTTCTTTTCTTTCATGTGTGATCACAGGAAGTTTCCACTAAGAGCAAGTTTACCATTCTTGTCACCAGATATCAGTCTCATACATGTCACTGCTAGATGGATGAAGTTGGAACAATCTGACATGCTAGAGTAAGTCCACCTTCTCTACAAGTTCCTGTACTATAATATTCAAGTTTCAAGGATCTACAATGACAAAAATGAGTACAAAATCTTAGGAAAATCTGAAAAGAAAAAAAAGCTTTTACAAGTTTTCACAGAACCAAGTAATCTGATTCTACAGACTCCTATGTCTGGGAAGTGAGCTACTGCCAAGAAAAGTTTAGAAGGAATAATAAAGCTAAATGCTACCTGAATTTAAACCGCTATGAAGTTTAGGGCAAGAAAAGCTGTCTCAAAACACTCACCGTGTAGGATTCAACTAGTACTGTGGTCTCTAATGCCAGTTTCTGCTCCTGTTCAATGTTGTATCCCACATAACACAGCTTTTCCTTGATCATGCGAACAGTCTCAAAATCAGCAGAATGGTTGAAAGCATACCCTCGCAGTAAGAGGAGCTAGAGGGAACGTATGAGGTTAGCAGTAAGTTAAAGGAACAGTCCAGATCTCTTCATCAGTAGATGGGTACATTCAAACACGTATCTTTAAAAAGTTCATCTCCCTTTTTTAACTGCAAATTTAGTATTAAGTCAAATCTGTCACAGTGTATCCATTGTTACCAGAGAAGTAGAATAGCAGCAGCACTACTCCATGTGGGAAATTTTCTTCATCATTATCATTACAACTTTCAGTATACTTTCAGTATAACTGTTACGAAGACAAGTGAGAGATAACCAAAATAATTCTTATATTTAGGACTTCACTTCAGAACACTCCAGTATTCCAGTTTAACCGTAAGATTTGTTAATCCAGAATATTGCTTATATTTAGAAAACTGGCCAAATAGTCTATGAAACATGCTATCTTATTTAATAATCAGGAAAGAATCACTATGCTATTTTCCACACTGTAAGAAAAAGTCTTCCTAAAAATAAATTAGTAGAACTAATAGAATACAATCTTGTTTTCATTTTATGTATCAAGAAAGCCAACTTTTGAGGTTTTCCTTCCCAAATATGGAACAAAATCCCTTCCTGCAAGACTGCCACTAAGAAAATGTGAAGTCTCTGAATAGTATCAATAGTATCACATGTGACTTAGATGAGGAAACGTAAGGATAGACTGAAGTAATACAGACAATACAAGAGTTCTTTATGTAATTAACATATGAGTAATAAAGGGAAAATATGTAGTGGTTTCTTGCTATCAAGGGATTTTAACTTGAACCAATGTACCACAGATAGCAGCCTCAACCTTAAAAATTCTTTCCAGTTTACCTTGATGAGGTACCTAGTGATATCCCTCCCAGCGATATCTAACCGTCTGGTGAGATGAGGGAGAGAGAAACCTTCATAAACTGGGCAAATATGAGTTACACCATCTCCAGAGTCCACAACAACACCAGTCAACAAACCTGAAAGAATGGGAAGGAGGGGAAAAAAGAAAAAAAAAAAAAAAGGTACAACTTTTATTAGCGCCTTCATAAATAGAGCAGAATAGTAGCGAGTTTAAGATAGGATTTTTCATTGTAATCTTAACACAACCTCTGTTCCCCTAGTCATCATTTTGGGAAAAGTAGTCACAATTCAAAATTCAGTTATTTCCATTCAGCTGGATTTTAAACTTAATTTTTTCATAGTAACAAATGCTTTCATGCATTTTTTTTTTAAAGTATTACCTCTACTTTTTCCTAGATGCTTATAACTCTACCATTCACAATTTTATCTGGTGTTTTGACATCTTAAATTGTGCTCTAATTAAAGAGAGTATCTAAGATCATTAAATGCTTGTTGGGGCACAAATTCCTCTTCAGATTCAGCTGTGTATGCACAACCTTATATTAATTTCTCAAATAGGAAGAAACCTAGAGGTATTCAGGCCACACGTTCACCTTGTTACAATTATTAGGACTTGTTGATTTTGACTGGTATTCAAAAAACAAAACAATGCTTTTATAAGGTAGAGAATATTTGGACTATATAGCACACATCTAATTTTTTTCCCAACAGAAATAGCATTAGGCTGAATAAGGTCCACTTTGATAGACTCAAGAAATTAACTCAGGCAAAAAAAGTTTACTGTAAACCCATTAAATTCTAAGGTGTACAAAACTGAGATATCCTAGGCATGTAGAAACAGAAGTTTCTTTACTTCACTAACAAAATAAATAAGAAGCACAATTAATGGTGAAAGCTGACTAGAAAACAGTTTTATAGTTTCTCATAAGCTACCTAAAGCAAGAAAACATATTTTAAGGGGAGACCTTAAAATAATGAAAGAACATTTAATATGCAATGGCAAGGTGCATTGGTTTGGCTACTGTGATTTGCCCAAGCTTTGTAAACAGAAAGCAAACAAATTGGTTATCTGTCTCGAATGAACCAAAGAACACACCTTGGTTCAGCTGTGTAATCAGATCTTCAGATTTATTAGTAAACTGGAATAACCACCATGCAAGTCTCATTGTGTTTGCAATCGGACACATGCAGTAAGGAAGGAAATAGTCACAAGGGACTACACCTAACTCCAAAAGACTGTTGTGAGGAATTGCTGAAGAATTTCCTAATTAAACTCAGTTTTGATATATAACCCCTTTGCCTTTAAAAGGCACATGAGCACACAGAATTCCAGGTAAAAGCAAAAATTAGTCTTAAGAGAGTTTTAACAGCAGCAACAAAATGCGATGCACTGAAATGAGGCACTGTATGTAATTTTAGCCACTACTTTAATCTTTAATGTAATATAAATAAGTAGGATGTTTTAAAGGGCTTTTATTTTCAAAAGCAAACGCTCTATTTATGTGCCACTTGGTTTTTATATCTTAGAAGGTCTTCAACTTTGTTTTAGGTGATAGTATATAGAAACACTGTGGACCGCTCTAAGTTGTTTCACATTTTGTTGTTCACAAAGTAATTGAGCACTATATGGTAAAATACAATTACAGCAGAATTTAAGACTGTATATGTTAGTCAATTAAGTACTTACAAGGAATCAAATCAAAGAAAAAACAAGGGGGGGGCGGGGGGGGAAGAGTAATAGCACAGATAGCAGCAAACAAAATTAATATCCAGGTCTGCAGAAGAGGTTTTGGTTCAACTAGTTTTAATGACTTGCATAACAATACCACCCTCCCAGTACCCCATCACTTTTGCTCTTGGACACAGAAACTATGGTGACATGTTAATGGACAAGGATATTTATGTCCTGCTATGTGTCAGCTAAATACACCAAGCCACTACTAAACAGATGTAAGGAGTCATGTCATTAGACCTGATGTGCTTGAGTAACTTCTTAAAATCCTAGATGGATTGCAGTCAATGTTGGAATTTCTACCAAATCCAGTGAAGCTGTAATTTTCTCCTCAGGCTGAGGATCACTTATTCTAGTTTATCTACAGCAAAAGAATGAACATTTTGCACTATTTTCAGTTGAAAAAAAAAGTCACTTAGTCATCTGGAAATTCTCTTATGGTAATACATTTTTCCTTAAATAGAAAATCAAAAGTATGTCATTAAGACTTGATACCAAAGGCCAAATGACTACACCCTGAAACAATGACAGTTTTGATAAACCAGGTTGTCGCATTTACAAGCACGTCTCCACAGTTGGTTCATGAAAATAACACCAACAATGGTACCTATCAATAGTTCCTCAAAACAAAAAGCAAGCCCGTAAGTCAGAACTGAGCTTACTTTCAACAGCGTTGAGTGAAACCCAAGACCCATTAATACCATATTAGTACTTTGGCTCAGCAACACATTTATAAACTAAACAGATTTTAAGTTATCTTTGCCTACCTTGAGCATACAAAGTAAGAACAGCCTGAATGGCTACATATACCCCAGAAAACTGGTATGTCTCAAACATAACCTGTAAGATGAAGGCAAAAATTAACATCCAAAAAAAGGCCAAATACTTAAAAGAAGTTTCATAGATGCTTGAAAACTGTATTTCTAGAATTCTGTATTTTTACTAATAAAAAACACTTTCCAAGAAATTTCATCATACAGATTCTACACAAACATTTGAAACCTACTTGCTTTATGGCAGTAAGTAGTACATTTAGCTCTATACCTTACCTGTTCATACAAGATGAGCCACATGAAATATTCCACGTCCGTTTAGCAATGAAAGTGAATACTTTCAAGAAACCCACACACCAATTTCTGCAGCTTTACTAGAGCTGTCTTCCAAAGTGCTTAATGAGTGGGAGGCAGTACTTGTAGACCAGCCAAGTACTTCATTACTGAAATGTGACTTGGGAATGAAATGTTTGTTAAAGGTGTATGCTCTAAATCTAATGAAGTTCAGAGGTTTTTTTCTCCTTCATATCAAGTCCTACAGACTTTGCACAACTGCAGACTATGTCCAGTAAAGACCAAACACTCCTATGCATATGGGTCTAGAATCAGTGTGGTGTCACAGGTTGTTCTCTGCATCTGGGCCACCTTCTTCCCTTCTTTAAAGCACAACTGATAACAAACTTCCAGAATTAGTGCAAAATCCACTACAACGGAAATAGCACAGGTAGGGCTAACTCTGTTACTACATACAGAAAGCCATGGGTTTGCAGAACTCTTATTGAAACATGAAAAGTAACTGCCTGTCTTGTGGACTAGGTTCCCCTAACCACTAAACTAGTTTCAGTGAAGAAACAGAGTCTAAGATTAAAGGATGTAGAGTTTATAGGATCTTGTCTTCTTTATAAATGCAAAAATGGCCAAGTAAACAAATCATACTGTACAGCAGTTTTCCCCTCAAAATGCTTTACCAGGAAAAACAGATGAACTCCGATTATTCCAGCACATACAGAAGTTTTGCTTTTGCTATTCTGCAGCCTCCTGAGCACTTCTGCAATTTCTAGGATTAGAAGCTGATTAAATCCTAAGTACTCCCACAGCTCAAGTAAAAGATAGCTAAATATTTTTAAAGCAAAAAAGCTGATGTCTGACAATTTTAGAATTCTGAACTATTTAAAGAACCTCCTCTGTTACAATACCGTGATTTTAAATGGCTGGCCCATATAAAAAACCCGATCCTTGCAAAGTCAAGTTAATTATTTCATAGCTGTATCGAGCACACTGCAAAACCCCTAGGAAGACTGATGCCGCCTTTCTTGGGATATTTGCTGTAAGCATGCAGCATAGCAGAAGTCAAGCAGAAAGGAACATGGGGTGAGCTGCACAGCACCCTGCCATGAGAACATCACACTTTGGGTTTTTATAAACCCCCAGTGTGAACTGAGTATTATAAAAGGAAATTTAATACAGTAGTCAGATGCACGGGCTAAGCATGAGCAAGACATTTCAAGGCTGGCTAGTAACTTCCATACTGGCCAAAATTTAGCATATACACAATACCTCCAGAAACAAGAAGCAGAAGTGTCTGCCAGAAAAGGAACAGTTGAAAGGGCAGTAACTCAAAAAGAGATCCCGTTTGAGTAGTCATTATCTAAAACCAGCACTATTCCAATGGATGAGTCTTTCAAACAACCTCAGTGCTTACAAAATGAAAAACTAATTTAAGAAAAATCTAAATTTTTAGCTTCATACAACAAAATGAATATTCAAATGGCATTAGTTACTGCCTTCACATGTTGTACTAAACCCTAGAAGCCACTGCAAAATCCTTTTATAACTTCCATACCGGCCTTTGGTGGGGGGTTATTCTTTCTTTCAAGACATCTAGGTCTGTTCTATTTGACATGAAAAATGCCTTGACATGGGACATATATGTTAACAAATCTTAAGGTGTAAACACTGAGCAAGATGTTGTCCTGAAAAGATTCTTCCTTCTCATGACAGCAGCTTTTGGTTTACCTACAAAGTGATGTTCTAATTGGGCATAGAAAGGAAGAATTAAAAATTGGGAAAAAAGATAAAGAATACTAGGTTGGGATTAGAAGCGACTGTGCTAGGGTATCTCTATAGCTACCTCATATGCCGTTACAGTTTGGCTGCTCCTGAGGGTACTACAGAATAAGAATGCAGCAGATAGAGACAAACAGCACTCAGGAGCTGCCAATGTCTTGTACATGCTAAGAAAGAAACAGCACTTTTGAAATACGTATTTTACAATATAGCTGTCTACTGAACACTTGCTGCTGTTACTACGTAGCTGAGTTTGATGAGGCAATGGGGTAAGGAGACACAATTACTAGAATGAAGTACAGCATATATAATTATCTATTATCTTGATATGGTCCAGATGACTAAGCTTTTCTTTTAAAATGCTACTGCACTGTATCACAAAATGTGGAGACATCATTATATTTACTTCAGGCTTTAAAAAAAAAAAAACAAACTTAATTCAGTCCTCTGCTTCATACTGGGCTAGCCTCCCTGAAAAGTAGGAGTCCATGTCAAAAATGGAAGGAGTATAAATATGTTGCAGTTAAAAACTAGACATTGCTAGTCTTCATAACACTGTGATCCATTCAAAATATTAATAGAGGCAATAAGCTTCTGTTTAACTCAAATTTAAATTTACAAAAACAGATTCTAGGTCTTCCTAATGCTCTGGATCATGATTAAGTATCTACAATCTCTGGAGTGGTTTAAAAAAAAAAAAAAAAAAAAACAGCAAATGGAGCAATGCAAATATTTTATCAGACTTCAGAAGCCGTACAAGACTTTTCAATTTATGGTATAAAATTACTCAGTCTTAGAAGAACTAAAACCTAGCCTTTTGTGTTTAGCAGGAAAACAGAAACAAGAATACTATTGTAGACAGCTGAAAGGCAAAGAAGCCTGAACAGGAAATTCAACTATTCTTGCTACATGGAGGCCACCCAGAATAATGTCTATCACACCACAGCTGACTGATACACAATAGACTGTATTACTAATGTTGCATTGCATAATACTTAGGTAATAGGTCCCTAATGTCCACAATTTCTAAGAAATGCTGAATTTAGATTGTACAGTTTGATTTTTTTTCACTTTTTTCCAACTTTGCTACACTTCACTTGCTCCCAAGTCACTGAAAGAAAAGATTAGCACAAACAGATTCACTGCCACACTGCAGAAAACACTACTGTAGCTGCGTCAAAGAAAGGATTTTAAAGGAAATTTTGGGGGAAAAAAATATACATGAGCTTTCATATTCAAAGTTCTGATAAATGGATATGGTTTCAGACTTAGAACCCATTTTTCCTGCCCTGTTGGCTACTCTAACTACACATTTTTTTAATTACACTTTTGTTACGCTGAATACTTACATTAATTGAAAATACCTATGATGCTTGAGAAGAAAAACAAAACAGGAAACTAAGCTTTTTGTTCATGTCAAACATTACTGCTATTCAAAACTGAGTCTGTCACGTGGTTCTTGAGGTAAACAAAATACATCTGACAACCTACATTAATGCAAGGTTCAGATGGAGCTTAGGTTGCCCAGGGCAGCACTGTGAGATCAAGGATCCAAGAACCAAGCTTTCCTTCTTAGAAGGCTTTTATTGATAATCCCTATCATTAATCAAAGATTAATGAATTGGTTGTCATCACACCTTTGTCTCGGCTACCTCCAATAACAGTGCTCCATCTGGTAAGCATCATCTTGCTCAAGCCTCAATCTCCTCTGAAGCATTACTGGCCTACAGAAGTCCAAGTCATTTAAAGTAATTAACATTCATCCAATAGCTAGTAATCAATGTATCTTAGATACATGAAGACAAACATACATTTCCAATTCTGTGTCTTACTGGGGATATGGCTTGAGACAAGAAGCCTGCTTATAGCTTTTGAATGAGATCAGCTTGTTTGAATTTAACCACAGTAGCCTTCATGACTATGGCTGAGGACGAGTTTTGGTTAGAAAACAGGAGTACTGCTTTGCCTCAGTTACCAGATGTTCCAAGAAGTTAAAATCTCTTAGCGATGCTTCAATGACAGCATGTATCAGTTTCTACTAGACAGACATACCTCCACGATCTTCTCCCTATTTTTAGTTGGATTCATGGGAGGTTCTGTGAGTAGTATTTTACAATTTTTTGTGTCAATATTAAGTTTTTCTGGTCCAAATGTGTAATCCCAGAGGTGCTTCATATCATCCCAGTTCCGAACTATGCCGTTCTCCATTGGATAATTCACTTCCAGCATTGAGCGTAATTCACTTGCTTCATCACCAACCATGAGATCCTGTAAAATTTTAATATAGAAACATGTCAGTGCTTGCAAAGTTTTCCAAACACCAAAATCCTCAATAATGACAGCGAACTGCTCCAGCTTGTGTCCAACTGTGTTCTTAAACAATGCCCACGTTTTAGAATCATTTTCAGGTACTTAGGAGAAAAGTAGAACATATTTCATGTAGTATTTAAATTTGGTTGTTACCCATCCCAAACCTTTTCCAAAATAAACTTTGTTAATTCCATTCTCCAATTAACCTTAAATAAACCAATAAACCCTGCTACAGCTAGATACCACGAAGACCTTTATAAGTACAGACATTTCTTCACTGAGACCTCCAAAATTCTTTTATCTAATACTAATTTCAAAAGGCCAAGATGCAAAATAGCACATAAGGGTAGTAGGTGGGATTGGCAGAATTATTTTTCCATGCATGTTGCAAATTTCTGTGCACAATACCAAAACAGGAATAATGAGTGGTGAATAAGCATACTGAACAGTAGCAAAAGCAAGTAAGAGATTAGAAGTTCCACACTAGACATTAAAAGAAACAATGGTTTACATACTGCCTATGTCAGTAGGGTGTGAAGAGACACATCTGAATATAAAATATACCCTTGTCTGTTTCATGCCAAAACTCCCAAGCCAAAAACCCCAGTAATGCATTCTTACACAAATACAACCAACTAATGCATAGTTTGTATAGTCATTTCACACTGATTAAGCAATCTGTTTATTAAAGTTAGTTATGCAAACATTGCATATTCAAATTAGTAGCATCATATCTTCTCCTTTCCCACGTATTTCCCAGAGGAAGTATGCACAGTAACATGTTAGCTTTGCTCCTTATTACATCCCATACTTTTCTAAAGAAGCCTCAACTGACTTGCTCATATTTAGCCTGTAAAAACATATTTATAGGTACCAACAGCACTGTTTCCATATTAATATTACAGTCATTTCATTGCAAAAACCCAGCTGCTTCATACAGAAATATGCCACTGCAGTTTGCGGTTACTGTGGCACAGAAAACTTCAAACTGAGGGTTACTCAACCTGCTATTTAATGCTATGGAAAAAAGATGCACAACGAAAAAACCTAGCGTCTAGTTTATAATGCCTTTTTTAAGAAGTAATCTAAACAATTACGGTTGACTATATAAAAAGGAAGTCAACTGAAAATAGTTTAAATCAAACCATCCCTCTTCCAACCCCTCTCCCTGACAAGGCATTTTGTTTTCCCTTGCACAGTAGATCACTGTACAGAAGACAGAAGTCAAGACTAACATTTTAAATCAAATGTACTCTAGTGAAGCCATACTATGAAAACTCCACCATGCAGCCACATTACTCCTGAGAATTTAAGACAACGGAAGCTCCACCAGTTAGAAGAATCAGAAGCCTTTTTTGTGCATTGTTCTTTGAGGCTCTATGCTGTCAAACAGGACATAGCCCAGGAAAAGCTGCTATTCAAATGTTCAATGAAAGTTGTGCAAAACTTTCACATCCTTTTAAAACAAAGTTAAAGGGCAGAACAATTGTTCTCAAGAGCACACTAACAAACATGTGCACTTGGTAGGTGAAGAGGAAGAAGGACAGCACAACTGAATTTGCAGAGAGGAACCCGTATCATGATATTCAATGTTCCCACCGCTTTGGTACTCAGCAATATTTGTCTAACTGAAATCTGAAAGTTTTTTCAAGCTCTTGGTTTGTAATGTTAAATATAGTGATTTCTACTGTTAAAGATGCTGAGCTCATGTTGCTCTTTAAGAGTTATTCTTATATCTTGCAAAACTACAGGTTATGTAGCATTTAGAAGCAATACATAAAATATTCTCATGAATTAGTTGCTAGTAAACCAAAGCAATGAACAACGTCCAAAATAAGTATGTATTCAAATGTAAAATGTAGGACAAGACAAAACAATGAATAGCATCAAAAAATAACATAACAGCTACTAGGTCCCATCAAGCAAAAATGGTAAACAAACAGCACAGGGGCACCTCACTTACCATCTTTTTGTTATTCTACTTCAACAGGTCAAGAAAGGTGAAGAAAGAAGGTAGAAGCAAGAAAGTCAGAAAAGGCCTAAATGAAATTCTCAAATTATTTTAAGTACACAGTAGAAATAGGCTGAAAAGAGATGCACATACAGCAGGAAATGATCTGAGTTAGTTTAGTTAGGGCCAAACTAACATTCTCAGGATCTCAGATTAAAGTGTCTCTTTAAAGAAAGCTATTGCTACGTCAGTGGCATGTCATGTTTATGCATCTTAGGTTGCAAACAAGATCAGTATATCTGCCTATTTCTCATAAATAGGATTCTGTGCATGAATATTCTGTAACACTGGAGTTTTACCCTGGGCAAGGCATTTATCTGAACTAGACAAGACTCTGCACAAGGCATTTGACCATAACTAGCTCTGACAAATGCTAAATTCAAATTTTGTTTTAAAAATTCTGCTTTAAATATCCAAGAACTGAAAACTATAACACAAAAGCATTCACCTATAAGCAGGCTAATCTGTTCATATATCATGGAACAAATACCCCAAAAGAATCAGGTAAGAGATGTTTACTTAAATTATGGCATCTACTCTCAGAATGGAAATAAGCAATCATGAAGTGCAGTATTAAGAGCAGTGTCTCAAAGCTCTTTCCCTACAGCAAGCTACGGAGGTAGAAGATAATTAAAGCAGCCAGGAAGCACTATGAGATATTTGAAGTGTATGTGCACAAACATTGTCCAAAGTCATACTAAAGCCATTTCCATGATTATTGAGATTTTTCCTCCTTTGATTAAATTCACTTTGAGTCACTTAAGCTGTCAAAAGCCACAGGATAACTATCAGCACCATTAGGGCAAATCTACTTATTCTGCAAGTTGTGTCAAAGGAAAGTGCGTAGAGTTTCTGGCAGCTGCCTTTGCACAGGCAGTACCACAGAGGCTGGTCAGAGCACGGCCGTCTTCCTCACTTCATATCCAGAGAATGACCTTCTCCAGGTTGTCTTTGGCAGAAACTGAGCAGAACTGTAGGACATGAACGATGGCTCAGCAGGTCACTCGCTGGGTCTGATCTGCCCCAAAATCCTGATTGTTTCAAATAGTCAAAGCTACTTATCTGTCCTGCCTTCTATGCTTCTGGTTTTAGAGTTTTAAGGTTGCAATTTTAAGCAAAATAATCCCAGTAATAACTGAACTTTTGTGTTTATGTCCTGCACTGGGGACTCTGAGTAGGAGAAAAAACTATATCCCCACTGCTGGCTGAAATGATAATCCAGAAGGAAAACATGGACAAAGCAACTTGAAATTGGTAACTCAATAGATGGATGATAACCGCTGTTTTATCAGCTTCCAGACTCTTCACAGAGTTTCTGAAGTTCACAGAAATGACAGCTTTTCTGAATAGTTTTGAAAAGTTAAACTGATAATCTTCTTGCCAGCTTCCTTTAGTCAATTTTAAACTTATCCCGTAAGAACTTGCAGTGAATAGCTAGAATTAAATTTTGGCATAAAACTCACCTGCTAAAATACGTTTTTTTAGGAAATCTGCAAGAATCTCACAAAGAAAAACAGCACTCACACTTAACAAGTCTTCCTATTTTATTATCCTACTGGGATACCCAAATTATCTGTGGCTGGGATTTCTTCTCTTGATACACTGTTTCCTTAAGAAAGAGTGACAAGCTATTACAGGCAGATGCTGTAAAACTTCTAGGAAGAATCTAGACACAGTTTACACTCAGAAATACACCCATGTGATCTATGCTCAAGCAGAAGATGGGCAATGCATGCAAAATTATATATAGTCTGCTGGTTCTTTAGCACTGATCTCGTAGCAACCACCAACTTTACCTCCTATCTTTCCAATTCCACACTGTCATCTGTAATGACATTAAACTAAGTTATCAGATAATCAGAGGATCAAAAACTGGCAGGACAGGCTGTATCAGATCAGCTGGAAAGAAAACATGACTTCAACAATGAGATTTCATGCAAGAGAATTTTTCTTGGACTTAAGACTTGTAAATCACTGCATAACTTTCATAAAACTTTATGAGGACCTCCTTGAAGAAATTTTCACATTAAGTTCAAGTAGATATCCAAAGAAACACCTCTCCAAGTCTTGCAAGAGAAAGGAAGACATCTTCCTTCTTCTTACAAAACCTCCTGCCTACCGTGAAAGGGAAATATCTCCACCCTTTCGACCAAATTGTCCTAGCTGACACAAGGTAAGTGGTATTGCAGTGTTTAAAAAAACCAAAACAACAAAAAAAACCCCCAAACACAAAGCATTTCAGAAAGGTCTGATGTCTTTGATCCTCTTGACTTCCTAGTACGGCCTTCTGCTGATGTGACTAACTTTTTACAGGCAACAGCAGAAATCAGATAATTGAAGTTCTCCTTGTCGCCCATAGGGTTCTGAAAATAAGGAACAAGACTGGGCAGATGATTTTTTTTTCCTTTTACTAAGCTGCTGCTCAGAAGCAACAGGGAAAGCAAAATCGAAAGTCTGTACATGTGTGGTTCTACTTGACCTTCACTGGCCCAAGTGAGGGCTTCTACAGTTCTGCATTGCCTCCTGCTTCTCCCTCTAGTTCCTGCTTCTGCCTTGCTCTCAAACTGGAGCTTGCACAATTATCTAGTTACGTAGTCAAAACTTTACCTGACAAAGAAATCACTCTTTTTCAGCTCTATCAGCTCACTAAAAGTGGCTCACCACACGACTGTACAAGCAGTACAACCAGCACAAGGTAAGAATGCATGGCGAGAAGCAAGAAAGGAGGATGTAACCACAGCAGGGCCAAGACATTTACTGAAGCCTGTATTGCAGAAGCAACTACTAACATTTGAAGCATTACTCTGTAATTAGAAATAAAGTGAGAAATGATAGCTCCCCAGACTTCAGAAAAAGATTCTCAAACAGTTGTGTGTCACTCCATTCCAAGCTTGGAATAACATCTCAAGACAAAGTGGCCTGAACACAGCCTCCCCATCTCTAACTGGTGTGGAGTACCTACATCTATCAACAGCAAAAAGAAAAGAAAACAAAAACAATAGAAACAATGAAATGCAAACACATCCAAGGTTAAAAGTCTGGTACAAGATCACAGATGATCAACTGTGAGCAGAAAGCAAACAGCACAGAAAGACCTGGAAGCTCCAGCAGTTCTTCAGCATTGTCTCAGAATCTCACAGTACAGCTCGGTGACAAACATCAACCCCTTCTGGTCTGATTTCTGCCTTCTAATCTTGACATCATTTACATATTGGCATCTGAAGCCCCTTTTTGCCCAGAACCACCTGAACCCTACCTGCTGCCTCCTTAGTTGTACTATCTGAAGGCCTCCAGTGCTTTAGACTACCCTCTTAATAACTTTGTAGTTTGTGACAGGTCAATACAGAAATTAATCAAGAGATACTGAAACAGCATAAAGGAGAATTAAGGGAAAGGCATTTCCAAACATTACATAAGTCAAAAGCTGCCCTAAATATTTTTATGTGTCAGAAAGGAATAATAATGAAAAAAATTTACCTTGATTTCAATGTTCCCCACTTTAGCAGTTGATCTTATAATGGGTCTTCCAACCAAAGCTGGAAAAATGTGCTCTGGAAAATTTGAGCCTGCATAGCCACATTTCACAAACTGAAAAGGAATAAATAATTTTATTAGAACATGCATTACTTTTGTTTGCCAATAGAAACCTGGTTTGGGGTAAAAAATTAAAAGCCCAAATTTAAGAGCATGTCCCCCACTGGAAGCCAATTACATTTATACTTTCAAATCAATTTTGCACATTTCAGATGATGTGTAGAACTGTAAAACTGAATTAAAGTATTTTCCAGAATGTTTTCTGAATCTAGACTGTCAGATTATTTGAGAAACAGTATTAAAATGACTAAGTATGTTGAGAGGTGTAAAAGAGTCCAGTGTTTGAATTTGGATTTCCTGCCACTCTATAAAAAAGTTCTCTAACAACCCAAAATCCATCATTTTGTAATGGATCACCTTATAATGAGTACCCAATGAGACCAAATTAAATTGCCTCTCCAATTAAAGCACACAGTAGCATAGCAAATTACACACCAGAAAAAAAACAAACCCTTGTGAATTCAGGTGTAATGCTGTTATAAAAAGTGTTTAACAGTGAACTAGCAGATAGTCTGCAATTCAGATGGATTTCTCAGTGTTTCATAATTTTCAGGGTTTCTGTTAAGGATAAAGGTAGGAGTTTGCAGTAAGCACTTCTAAAACCAACAGCACAACCAAAACCTCAGCTGATGGTAGTTCACACCAAACAGGATACTCTGAAAGAGCGTTTGTTACCCAAATATGTACAAAAGGAAGCTTTGTATCACTGGGTCCCAAGATAGCATATACACTAAGAAAACAGTGGGGCATAACTGAGCATAAAAAATATATACATAGTTTTACAATTGAGCTTCCTCTAGTGACAAGAACTTTAAATGTGCCAGCACGAAGATACAATTTTAGCTAAAGGGGATCAGCAAATTATGCTCTTTGGCTATCCTACTCTGATGCTCATATATCATACTCTGATGTTCTGCCTGCAGTTCATACAGAGCAGGCTTCTCTTTTTGATGCATACTTTGAGTACTGCGCTGTATCAGCATGCCAGAACAAAATCCTGCAGTCCCAAACTAAACATTATGCATTTTCATCTGCAAAATTACTCAACCGTTAACAGCAGTAACACAGCATCACGGGATCGTTCACGTTGGAGGGAACCTCAGGAGCTGTCTCATCCAACCTTGGGCTCAAAGCAGTCAACACTGAATTCAGACCAGGTTGCTTAGGGCTCTGACCAGTTAGGTGTTGGAAGCCTCCAAGGACAGACAATTCACAGCCTCCTTGGGACCCTGCCCCAAAATTTAATTATCTATTTCAGGTTGTATTAAAAGCCATCTGCTAGAATTTCCAAAACATTCACAAACATTTTCTGAAGCGAGGTCTGAAGACTGCCACTGAAACAATTATCACAGCAAAGAGTACAGCTAATTGCAGCCGAGGGGAATTCTGCCATTACACTAAGAGTAACATGAAAAGTCACTTTCTGTTGATCTAAATTATTCGCCTTACTGCAGTAAAAAGGGCACCTGTTTTGGAAAGAAATTTATAAAGCCAGTTACAGAAAGAGCCAAGAGATATTTTAACTAAAGTTGGGCTAATACAGGGGGGAAGGGAATTTTTTTTGTGACCCTAATTTCTTTCACCCATTCAATGCTTGCTGTCTCCAAAGGCACAGCTGTTTGGAATACCTGAGGAATGATACTGTGTATACTTCACTTATTCTACTTCAATCCATGTTTTCTTAACAGGCAAGTACTTACCAACGCTTTTGCTTGTATTAAGGCCAGAATTACCTAGGACTTACCCAGATCTTATCTGTGTATTCAACAACGCAGTGCTGCTATGCGAAAGCAAAGAGTAGCCACAAGCATTTCTGGATCGCACTACCCGAATACACCAGAAGACTTTACAAGAAGTTTTATACCAGAGGAAACATGAGACATTTTGAAGGACTGAGCCGAGTCCAAATAATGGTGTCCAAATTTTTTAAAAAAATAAGCTCCCTTCCAGACTTGGCAAATTACTGCATTCAGGGCAATCACACAATTTTTGTTGCGATGACAAGTGTTTAGGTATGCTTGTTATAAATTTCATTGTGCAGGACCTGGTCAAGCTAGAAGGAAGTTCTATAAAACAGCCCATACAATCCCATCCTCCAGCTTAGGGTTTCATAAATTGTTCCGAGTACAACTCTAAGCACCTCCAGGTAGCCCATGCACCTTTACACCCATATATTTGCTTACAGCTTTTCCTCCTTTTCTTTCCCCCAGCATGAAGCAACTTCCCTACCAGTCATCACCGTGTTGGTCAAGAGAAGTAACAGGACCAGTAACACCTAAATGAGTCTTTACAACTCAAGCTACTGGAGCGCTCCTCACGAAGCTCCGCTACCCACACTTCTAAATCCTGCCGACTAGGCAAATAAACCCCGAGATTTATAGGGCAACCACTGAGACAGGTGACCAAAACGACTACTGCACAAAATCAGTGCGTGCCTCTTGGCCAACCTTAAAAATACCTCTCAAAATATACAACTACGCTGACCTAGAAAATGCCAACCTACAAAAACACTATTCTAAGTTCTTACTATTTGAACTGTAATAGTAACTTCCAGCCCCTTTCTGTGTTAAGACCTTGGCACACCTTCCCGAGTAGTTAACGATGTTGGCAATTAATAAATCCTAGATTTTAAAAGCAGACTGTCGTTTCTCCAACCAGCCTAAAACAATCAAAACCAGATTTAATCCATGTGAACTGCAATGAGCAAGACTAAACTTGGATATTCGTGGTCTGTTCCCTACCTCCTTCAGGCCAGAACAGAGCACCTTAAAAAAATGACATTTTTACAAAGTTTGATAAACTAAGCAGTAGATAGAAGGGGCAGAATTTTAACTGTCTCTTCCCCTTCAAATTTGAAATTTCCCCCTCCAGGCTACATGAATATTTGGTGAAGATGAGAACAAGTCAGCCTTGAACGTCAGCTTCCCCATCAGCGAGGGCATCCCCACTGTAGTATTCTCCCTGACATGATACTGAATATTCAGCTGGTTCAGTAGGTTTGTGATGACATAACATTGGATATTATGGCTGAAGAACGAGACTCGGTAAAACTACCAACAGGTAAATGCACCTAAGAAACACAGATATAACAACAGATCCTGGACAGTTTTAGATTTTGAAGGGGTACAAAGAACATAAGATACTTCTCCTTCCCATCCCTTACAGGAGATCCTCCAAAATGTTCAATTAAGTGTTATGAACTGCAGTAGTCTGGAACTTAATCAGCTTCTCTTTTCTAGTGCCAGACGTTAAATACTCACTGTCCCTGCCACTCTCAGTTTGAAACTCTCTAGTAAAATTTAAGTATAGCATGCTTGTTTCTCTTCCATCTCCTATTGTGCACCCCTTGGAACAATTATCATATAATTTCAGTACAATGCTTAGTATACATCATGTCTTGAACAAAAACACCAACACCCAATGAATTTACCCATCTCTGTACGGAAGCCAAAAGTTCATCATCATTCATTTTTGCATACATTTGCTATACATTCAGAATGTTTTAAGAATAGCTACTTAGCTTGCCTGTGTGCAAGATCTTGTATGTAAGAAGTTTTACCATATATAGTTTCTTCTCCATTTCACTGTGGTTTATACCGACTCTTTCACTTCCTACTGAGTCATCAAATAGTAAGAAGTTTTATGTATGAGTATTCTTTCAAACAAAAAGAATGAGGAAGCTCACAAACAGGTCATGTGACAAGTTTTAAAATGAATACTAATATTCTTATCAGGTCTCTGTGCTTGATTCTTTCCATTGATGCAAGTCCCAAACAAAACCCCTAAACACAGTTAGAGAAATTTTACAGGCTGCTAAGTAACTTACCATTTGTCCTATACCAATAAGAACATCCATCGCTAATGCTTTAGACCTTTGAGGTGCCATTGCCTGCCTCTCTCGTACACTACGTGTTGCAAGAACTTCCTTCTAGTCACCTCTTCCTCAAAGAGTGGTTGCAGCCAGATACATTATTAGTCTTATTGCAGCATAACAAGAACAGTTAATTTCAAAGACAAGCCTAAAGTTAAAATCGCATCTGATTTTTCTAAAGATATTCTCCATTTTTATGTAATATTTCTGGCACCTGGCAAGAGACTTACTTTCAATTGTGGTTTTAAGTATGACATATCACAGTGTATCAGAAATCACTCTGACATAAAGCATCTCTTCTTTGTCATAGAGAAAAAATACTATTATAAAAATACTGGTTTGACAATATAGGACTACTTGATAATCTCAATACGCAGTTGAGGCTTGAAAGATTTACTGAATGGAGTTTTCTTCAACTTTCATTATCCCAATTCAATGTAAATATTTTGAGTTTACTAATTTAACGATTATTTCTTGATACTCTGCTCTCCCACACAGTAAACTCTGTGGCCAGGGTACTTCCATATGTATGTTGTTCTGCTTAGAGGTTGAACACAACCCAAAGCAACACAAGCTAAAGTAACACAGGTCCCTCCTCTCGGCACCGCAGCGGCACTATAAAGGCACCTTCCACAGTTATAGTTATTTATATCCTGCTGGTACAACTCACAGAGGAAAAAAAACCTGTATCATTCCAAGATGTCTCTCAATTTAAAAGCACACACAGATATGTTACACTGCACAAAATCTGTGTTGCAAACACAGCATGGGAAATTGGGTAAAAATAATGGCTTCTACCCCATGCCTCACACCTTACTGACACCAGCCAAAGCACAACACTGCTGTCACTACCGATATACTAAACATTTTACAACTCAATGATTTATTGCTATGTGAAGGACCACACTAATGGATGAACCTCGAAAATTTTTTTTGGGTATGGGCCTGACAGTAAGAGTATTAAACAATGAAAAAAAACCCCAAACAACCAAAAAACCCAATACAAACTACAAAAAAGCTTCCACGTCCTTTTGTAAGAAGAAAATGATAAATGCCTTCTTTTTTTCTTTCCTTTTTCTAAATGATAGCGTAAAAAGTGCCCAAAGGCTCTGGACCCCAGCCCTATTAAAGATAATTTTTGCTAGAGGAGGAGAAACGAGATCAGAACTGTCAAACCCCAGAACTGTCAAATATGATGTTGTTCTTCCTAAACCACTCTAATCATTTCAGATGCTAATTGGAAATCCTTCTAATTCAGGACGCTGAATCTCTAATAGCGACATCCTTTGTCTCAACTATGCCCTCCTTGGCTTTAAAAAAAAAAAAAAAAATCTTCTTTATTTCAAGTTTTTATTAAAAAAAAAAACACACTTCCTTTTTTTTTTTGTCATTCAAGAGATCTTTACATGCTGTCAGCTGTGTTAACTCCCCACAAAATACTTCTTTACTGGGGGAAACCCTAGATTGCTGAACAAAATCATGAGGGGGAATATCCACCTACAGCATCTTATCTTTTTGCTTTAAAATGGTATCTTTTTCACTTCCTGTCGAAGCGCCTCAAAGCCTGCGTACCACTGACAAAAGGACGGATTTCTAGTGGGTGCCTGCCTGCTCACGGGGGGCGGAGAAGGTGAAAGGAAGGGGTGAAAACCTTTGGGGCTCTCTTGATTAAAAAAAATGCCAATTTTGAGTATGTTGCAGATCAGGAAAGTATTAACGAAAGGATGATGCTCCATTTTGGCCAGCAGCCGCAAAAGGAAAAAAAAACAAAACAAAAAACAAAACAAACCCACCGAACATTTCCCTAGAACTAATAATCCTGCATACAGAGGACACATTCCTGGTTGGTCAATGTATAATGCGCTCGTTCAGAATTTTTTTAAGAAATCGGTATTTTCGGTTAAACGCTCGTTGCTACAGAGAGACTTGCTCAGGTGTCGTAGAGAAATAAGATATTCACGGTAAAACGGCAAAATGCCGGCGGGGGCGGGGGGGGGGGGGGGGATGCACAACACAATACCCGCCCACCAGACACAGCACCGAAGACACCCCCCCCCCCCCCCCCCCGGCCGGTAGATTTTGCTCAGCCGGTTTAGAAACAAGCGCACAACCGGCAAACCGCCGGGACCGCCGTTTTTCCGCGCCGCGCTCCCCCCGCCCATTCATTCCGCGGGCCCGCACCGACCTCCCGCGCTGCGGCGGCTGCCCGCGGGCCGGGGCTGGCGGAGAGCGGCGCGGCCCTCGCCGGCCCCGGGCAGCGCCTGGGAGCGGGACGAGGTTGGCGGCGGCCGGGCCCGGTGGCGGCAGCGGCAAGGCCGGGCGCGGCCCGCGGGTGTGCCGGCAGGAAGCCGGGCCGGGCCGGGTCGGGCGGCGGCGGAGTCGCCCTGCTTCCCCTTCCCCCCCACCCCCGGCCCGGCCCGGCGGCAGGGCGGGTCCCGGGATTCGGAGCGACTCACCCCGGTGCCGTTGTCGCACACCACCACCTTCCTGCCCAGCGTGTCCATCCCTGCGCGCCGCTGTCCCCGCACCGACACAGACACAAACCCGGCCGCCGCCGCCCCAACCTCCGCCGCCGGGCCCCCCCGCCCGCGCGCCCGCCCTGCCGCCCGCCGCGCGCGCACGCCGGAAGCCGTCAGCACCGGCCGCCGCCCAATCAGCGCGGCGACACCCCCCCTCCACCGCCCCGGCCCGCCCGCCCCCGTTGCCACGGCGGCGGCGGCGGCGGCACCGCTCCCCCGCCGCCTTCCCGCGTCCCCCACAGGCCGCCCCGCTCCCCGGGCCCGCCGCCGGGGCGCTCCCGGACAGGAGAGCGGCCCGGAAACCGAGCCAAATGACCGGATTTGTTTTTTTTCTTTTCGCGTTTCGCCGATGGCGAGACGGGGACGGTGCCTCGGGGGGGTTGGGGGGGTCACAGAGCTCTCCTCGGCTGCTTGTGCAGACAGACAGACAGAGACTTCCTCTACCGCCGCAGGAGCGCATGCAGGAGGTGCTCAGGGCAGCCGTGGCAGGGAGCCGGGCAGGAGCAGGGTCGCCCGCCTCCCGAGGCGAGCAGGCCGCAGGCCCGGGGGCTGCCCGGCCGTCTCCCTCCGGGGCGAGGGGCTGCCCGCCCGCTCCTCTCACACCTTCCCCTCCCCGGCAGCCTGTGCCGCAGCGGGTTTGTCTGCCAGCTCCCCTTGCACAGAGCAAAATTAGGCAGCTGTTGAGTATTTATCATTAATACCGTGTTACTTCACAGCTCGACATCCCAGAAGAGCTTTTACTCTCCCCAAGAGGTTTTGCCCAGGTCTGCTTGGCAAACAGTTTGCATTTGTCTGGTGGACTCAAAATAAAGGAAAGAATAGTATGATCTCCTGGCTTGTCTCTGACAGCCCGGTATTTTTTCCTTGCGTTGCCCAAAATTCCACTGACTTCCATGAGGCTCAAGAAGCCAGGAACAAAAACCCACCCTTCTTACTTCTGTGCCGTGAGCTGTGTCAATCCACTATGAATAACGGCCTGTTACAATCAGGCGTAGCAGAAATAAGTGCAAGGGTTTTTGTATAGTTACATGAGTTACGTACAAATAATGGTGGTTGTAATGGGTTTTTTTCTGCCTTGAATTTTACAGACTAGTGGGAACAATCAGAAATTTTAAAAACACCAGAATATAGGCCATAATATTTGACTTTTTTTTTTCTTCACTTTAATCACATCCAGATATTGAGAATGAGGAGAAGACAGGACATTACCTAGTAGGATGAAGAGGCTATGCAAACAAACATGGAGTAATCCAGTGCCATGCAGCTATGATGGAAGGATGTCCTGGTCACTGTGGAGCAGTAGCAGCTTTACCTGGGTATGAATTGCTTTCTAATATAGATATGTTTAACATTCATATTTTAATCTATTTTTCAGGGTATGACATTTTGTTACTTATACAAGTAAAGGTTTTACATTGCTGGTTGAAGCCAGATGCGTAAAGCAATTGCCTTAAAAGCCTGCTCTTTGTCCAGAAAAATTAGTTAATCTATGTATCTGAAATCACTCAGCTTGTTGAACCCAGCATAGAGGGCTCGGACAGGGGAACTACGCCCTGCTTACTGCTCTGCTGTTAGACTTGCTGGGTAATTCTGGACACATTACTTAACCTGCCTATGTCTTAGTTTCAATAAACTGGATATGGGACCATGCCATATCATACTGATGCTCATGAATAATGCATCTGCAATATCTGAATGAGAAATGTTTTATTTTGCATTCAAATCATCTGTTGATTTGTCAGACAGAATGCTTCACCTATGCCTCCTCATGTACAATGATGGCAAAATTTACTCTGCTCTGAGGCAAACTATGTTTTAATTTGGTAGACCTGAAGAAAAAAAGAGCAAACTAAAGAGCAAACTGCCTTCACTAACTTTTCTGAGATTAGATATTCGCTAGATCCTTATATACGTTTAAGATTTTAATTTTATTGCATTAATATACATCCCCTGGAACTTTATCACATAAGCCTCTTCCTACCAGGGATTTAGACTGTTAGTTAAAGAAAATGCTGTATGACAAAGGGTTAGTTTGAGAACTGCAGTCAGAAATTACAGTGTAATTAAAGTCACTCAAGAAATAGTGATACTGAAGTCTGCCAATCACTGCAAAAGAAATGGTTAATTTGCTGCTTCTGGCATAGCATATAACATTACACATCAAAGGGATGCAAGTTCTGTACCGGAAGTAGGCCTATTAAGGAGGAACTTAGGTATTGCACAGTATAGTCAGTAAATCCATCACTGTTCTTGCTACCAGCTATTGTTGTCAGTTGTTGGGTAGCCTTAAAAGATTTTGGTGTTTTATTAAAGGTCATGTACAATGCGGGAGAGGAAATATAATGTGGTTTGAACGGAAATCTATTTTAAAACTTATTTTACTAGTTTAGTTGAACTGAGATATTACTTCTTTTTCTAAAGAAAAAAAAAAGCAGTGTCTGTAGGAAGAAAGTTGCAGAGCATGGCAGCAACCATGAGGGAAGCAACCCAAGAGGGAAGTTTTGTTGTGGTCTTTACTTTTCAGTGTCATTTGCTGCGAGCAGGGTAACAGAGGATGTCTCCTCCATGCCAGTGCATCCACTAGTGTGTCAGTGGAGAAGGAGATCTGTTGTCCGTATGAGTGGCGTTGAGGAACACCGTAACACCCCAAAGATCCTGCAGAGTGTCAGTATTTGTGAAATACTTGAACTGTGCTAATAGTACAGTGTAATTATAAGTAAATCATAGCTGCAGAGATTTAATTTAACTACACCCAATATACACAGGGATCAGTATTTCTTTTGTAGGTCAGTCATATGATGCAAAGAGATCTTGAAGTGGAAAAGCTTAAAAATCAGTGAATTGATGGGTGAAAATACAGGGTACCATGTACATTTGAATTATCTTCTTTGTGTATATATTGCACATATTCCATTCTGTGTACGTTCTAGTTAGTGCAACTTGCTTAGAAGTTTGTAAAGAAATAAGCAAACAGAAGAAAATAATACTTTTTTTCTATTTTCAGAGTAATTTTGTATATATACTTCATAACTTAGTTTTTTTGCAGTAAGTTGAAAGGTAACCTTTGCATAACATTGTGTAAATAGAATATTTCTCTTCCAAAAAGCTAGCATCCACTCGCTGCTGCTTATAAAGCCATGGAGAGAACTACCCACAGTTTCCTAGTAGAAGTGTGGTGACTTGCTGTGACTTTTGTGAGAGAGAACAAGTCTTCGTGGTAGAAGATAATAAAACCATGATGTCTAAGCAGAGTGCTGAAGCTTAACAGATAATCTTATACTGAGTTTAATAGACTTTTATGAACTTGCTGATTAAGTGCTCCATGCTTATCCTAACGTGCAGGCATAGAGAAACCATACAAACAGAGGCAGGAAATACTCAGAACAGGAAGGGAGAATGAGTTACTGGGACAACTGTCCCACAGCTCTGCTCAGTATAGCAGAGGAAGGAGGGTCTAGGAGGAACAGATGACATCTCACACACAGCACGGCAAACAGTGTGTTTCTTAGCCCCACTTGCACTTCCTACGGAACCCTCTCTCTCAGTGTAGGTGTATAGGATTTGCACATGCCAACTCTGTGCTGGCTGTGGAAACTGAGGCCAGTTCCTATGTTGATGAGGCCGGTTCCAATGTTGTTTTGGCAGAGCAGGGGAAAGGCATTCTACGTAAGTATTAATATTACCTTTTTATTAATCTGTTTTGTTTCTTATTGAGGCATTTTACCTTTGTCTCAGAATTATTTCATTACTTTACCAAAAATAGAAGATTAGAAATATTCACAGAAAGCGTCCCTTAGAATTGACTAAACACTGGGTATCATTTGCTGGATTTATGAAACAGTGGATATAGTAAGTCAAAAACATTCAGGAAGTCTGAATACTTCTAAATAGATCATGGTTTCAAGGGCAGATAAGCCCTCCACAGACACACCTCCAACATTGTATGACTACCTCATTAGCATTAAGGGACTCTGACCTTTACCAAATCTTGAATATCTAACTTTCTTGGTTATCAAAACCGACCTCGCTCAGGTGCCAGAAGCAGTGTTGTCATGGGCGCCTATACAGGATAATTTTCCTGCTAAGAAAAGACAACTCTGGTGTCGAACTGCGTCGTACAAGAGTGCTCAGCAGGCCTGGATTTCTGTGAAGGACAAAAGGGTCTGGATTCTCCTCCCTATAAGCACCACCCATTCTGAGTCATCTGAGCTGGAAGTACTGGCATAATTGCAAAACATCTTCACACAGATGGTATGATGCAGTGTAGGTTACACCAGGACTGGATTCTTAAGTGAGCTATTTGGCTGTGTAATTAAAATATGACAAGGAAAGGTTTTTACTCTTGGGGATTTTTCAATAACTTTTCTTCACAAAGTGGAGAAAATGTTTTTCCTTTTTAGTGTCAGAGGGTTACAGAGTATGAATGTTTATTTTTGTTGACTTGTTTCCAGATAAACATAGGAACAGATTGTAAAGGTCACTTTTTTTTTTAAATTCAACTCCAGTTCGGTTCCATGTAGCATCTCTAGCGTGTATCGCATCTGCCATTCAACATTTTTAAAACACAACTTCAAACAGAGTTATCTTACAGAGTTCCAACACTGCAAATCATAATGAATTTTGATCACTGTATATGTGATGACTGCAGGGCATATACTTACACTGATTTTACTGAAAGTTAGGGGCCACAAACAGTTTTATGGTAAAGAAAATCTGCCTTTTCAGCTATTGCTTCTTACTTGAAACACTTTAATTTCTGATCACCTAAGCTGAAGCACTAAAATGTGCAGATGAGGTGTGTTGGACACTGAACACCTCACTCATGGCAAGCCTCTGGATGCTCTGGACCCTGCTCTCCATTGCACTAAATGTTTTGTAGTTGTTTAGGCATGTGCAGCAGATGCAAAGTATTAACAAATCTGAATTCTCCACTTATGTCACTGGTGATGTTTTGTGGACACTTTGCAGAGATATAAATGGCAACCAATGGAAATTCAGAGTTTCATGAATCTGATTTCTAGAGACTTGGAGTTCTTTTTATACCAACTGAAATCAATGAAACCATTTTCTGAAAACTGGGTTCCAGATATTAAAGTCTGGCAGGCAAAGTTGGGTTATCCAAAATTAGATGCCACCTCTGAAAAGATAATTGTAAGTGATTATCTCACAGGGGAAGTCTGAGACAGAGCCAAGATTAGAATCTAAATCATCTGATACCCAGTCCTGTGCATTAATCACAACACTGGTTTTTTAATACTGTGAGCTTGAATACTGACTTGTTAAAAAATAAATGCAGTTTTCAAAACTCATCCACAGCATATGGACAACAATGTTTTGATGTAATTTGCTGATGGTAGAATCCTGATAGCTGAAGTCTATTTGCACTTCAAATTTTCAAAGAATGTGGTTTCCAATCAGTTTATCGTTGCTGTGAAGTTAAGCCCCATACGAGTGAATGTTACTTTTAACAAATTGATTAATGGCTTTTTTTTTTACCATTCTTTATATGTTTTCTGCATTTTTAAATTCAGTTTTTACAGAACACTTTTACATGAGTATATGCTTGGTTGCTGTAAAAACGCAATGATGGAATGCTGTCGTTTAGAAAGAAAATATTGTTACATGCTATTGGATTTTAAGAATAGCCCTTATTATATTCTTTTTAGTAGGAATACTTAGAAAAGAAAAAAAGTTGCAGAGAACATGACACCTTAGGTAACAGTAATTTATGTGTATTATTTAACCAGTCTGTATTTACCTGCAGTAAAGACTTTATGATAAAGTATGACCTGAACAAAATGCAGTCACTGGTAATCGAGTTAGCTTGCATTTGTGTACATGTATATGTGACCATAAGGATATTGAATTTGTGATCGAAAGTTGTTGTCAGCACCCCATTGTGATAGATTGATCTGTAACGATTATTATGTACTTAACAGCTCATGTATAGTTTTCACAGAGATGATATCCTGCAATGTTTCACAGATGTAAGTGATTCAGTGTATATTTTAGGATGTATGCAGGACTATATGGAGCCTAGCTCCATGTGAGAATGAGTTATGGGGAGAGTAAATGAAAGGTAGCATTGAAGTGTGTTATAAGGATCTGTTATTTTAACTCATTTGAGGAAAAAAAAATGTTCTGTACATACTAGAAACTAGAAAGCTGTGAGTTTTTCCATTTCCCTATGAAGAAAGGCTGAGAGAGTTGGAGTTGTTCAGCCTGGAAAAGAGAAGGCTCCAGGGAGACCTTACTGCAGCCTTTCTATATATAAAGGGGGCTTATAAGAAAGGTGGAGAAAGACTTTTTACCGAGGCCTGTAGTGACAGGACAAGGGGCAATGGTTTTAAACTGGAAGAGGGTAGGTTTATATTGGACATAAGGAAGACATTTTTTATGATGAGGGTGATGAGACACTGGAACAGGTTGCCCAGAGAGGCTGTGGATGCCCCATCCCTGGAAGTGTTCAGGGCCAGGTTGGATGGGGCTTTGAGCAACCCGATCTAGTGAAAGATGTCCCTGCCCATGGCAGGGGGCTGGACTAGATGATCTTTGAAGGTCCCTTCCAACTGAAACCATTCTATGATTCTATGATTTTACGAGTTGCAGTGACTGAAGCAAGATGACCAGAAATTTCAGAGCAGAGCGTGCCATGGAAGTAGGACATATGGGCTTAGTAAATAGACCATGTGCAAAGATATCGGAGAGATTCAGTCCTGATTGAGTCAATGCTGCAAACACGCAGCATGCAAGAGGTTAGGAGACAGAAACATCTGCACCTTAGTTTGCCGGTCTATGGGATGCAGGAAAGCCTACTATGCTGCTGTGCTGCAGGGTTTTTCAAGCTCTCCTGCCTGCCAGTGCTGGTCCTGCAACACTTGGAGAGCTCTATGTAATACTTTGAAGACCAGGGAGGTTTGACTAAATGGGAGACATTTCAGAATGAAGTGCAATGTCTTTCATTAAGTAGCTTTTCCAGAAGGCATAAGAATTGTCAATATATGATATTGCTATATCATATATTGCTTTGAATTGCACCTCTCTCTCTTTTTTTTTTTTTTCCCCAAAAGACTTGGTTTTTTTAAAGCCTTTTGTTTTTAACAAAGCCCAAATGGATTTCTTAGAAGTGCTGGACATTTGCAAAGTCCATTGATTTATGTGCAGTGCAGCAGTGCAGATGCTCAGCACGATTACTTTTTTACCATACTCCATTCAGTGGTAAGAACTTTATCATATGAAAGCAACCCAAGAACTGCTTCAAAAACGATGTGCTTTCTTTTTTTGCCTTTTTTTCTTCTTCCTACTGCCATGGCACAAGAGAAATAATACATTCAGTGTTAAAGTGAGAACTAGTGAATACTGCCCTTGAAATTCCTAACTACAAGCCTCTGGAAGCTACCCTGGTTAAATGAAGGCCAAAAACTTACTAAGATTGAGAATGAAAATGGGGAAATAGCTCAAATAAGTGGATGCACCACTAGCTTAAAATAAGGAAAACCTCTCTGAAAAATATCTGAAGCTTTCAATTATCAATTTTACAGAGACTATTTGCCCTGTATTTCAAATGAAATAAGGCAAAATGGAAAGGAAAGGAAAGGAAAGGAAAGGAAAGGAAAGGAAAGGAAAGGAAAGGAAAGGAAAGGAAAGGAAAGGAAAGGAAAGGAAAGGAAAGGGAAAGGAAATAAAGGTTAGGGGTTTTTTCTAAATTGCAGGTGAAGGTTGGGTGTAGTCAAAACTTTTGTATGAGAATTTTTATGCTTCCTTACAGGGAGGATATTGAGGTCTCAATCTAGATAATAACACAGGAATGTGCATTTACTCTGGATACCAGTAGCCAGACTCATGAAGAGGAAGTCTCGGATGTGAATGAAAGACTGCAAGGTTGTCCCCTAATTGATTAGAAGCAAAGAACTGTCAGACATCTGAAGTGTGCAAAGCATAAGACTGTCCTCTAATTTCTCAATTTTGGCAGTTTTGATCCCACTTGTACTTAAAGTTAGTATTAATCATGGGGAAAAAATGCAACCTTTCTCCCTTTAATCTTTCTCCCTTTAATCAACAGTTTATAAATGCAGTAGCACATTTCAGATGTCAGTAATGTATTTTTATCTGGCAATTGATTAATGTGCATAATAAAATGGATAGGCCTGTCTGTTGAAACATAGAACAGTGAGACATAGCATAGTGCTGCTTGAGAAGGAAATAATCTCTTTTTTGGTTTTTCATTAGGTCTAATAGCTTTGGATATCCATGGAAATATAACTGTTCATAAGACAGATACAACATATTGCATAGTTGCTCTACTTCCTGTAACTTATGTAAATATTTGTGTCTGGTTATTTTTGAAGAAACAGCCTTTCTACATAGAATTAGCTTTACAAGCAAAGGGAGTCTTAGAAGAAGCACCCTGATCAGGTTACTTACTAATCAGCCAGTGAGTGACTAGGAATTTAAGACAGCAGGTGGCAGTCTTGAGTAGCAACTCACTGCTGTCTCTGCTTAGTTAAGCTCAGATCCGAACTGGAGGCAGAGCTGGGCACAAGTAACTCAGGATCTGAGCCCTTTTTCTTAAACATCGCAATGACAAGCAGCTTAGATACTGCAGATGGCAACAAGTACCTTTGTCCTTTGTGCCTGATAATTAAAAATGTAGCTAAGTAATTTAATAATTTTAATGTGAGGTTGTATGTGCTTTCCTAGATTTTTTAATATTTGGATCAATAGTTGTAGAGGGAAAGACTGCAGCACAGTGGAGAGGCAGAATTTAATCTTTCTCATTCTCACTGGGTTTGTTTCTTCTAGCTAGGAAACTCATGTTGCAAACAAGAATAATTCCCAATGATATACTGTATTGTTTTATTCAAGTAAGAGGTGTGTTCAATCCTGGTCCTCCTTTCAAGTATCCTGGAAGGTTGGGTGATCCTTCACCCCCTGACTGTGGTCTAAAAGTAGGTCATGAGGTAATTCTATCTCCCTCATGAACTACCACAAAGTAATGGCAAGAGAACCTACTTTTATTAATGATATCACTGACTGAAATTTTCTAATCAACATATCAGCACAAAACCTTGCAATTAACCGGTCTCAGCAGAGAGAGGAACTTGATGACATCATTGTTTTTCCCCTCTGAAAATGCTCGGTTGGAAAGAGACAAAAAAAGATTAAATGGATCACAGTAGTTACATGCGACATCCCACTTCTAATCTTTTTGAAGAATGTGAACAGTACCATTCACTGGGTAACCAAGAGAGTTCTGCAGCGTTGCTTATTTCTGCTGGGTATTCATAGTAGGAATTTTACTTGTAAATTTTATTGTAAATTTTGTATATCTATTGATTGGTTTTCCTACAGCCCCGCATTTTAAAAATACGTCTTTTTGACCAAATCTCAATTTACAGTTTTTTCATTCAGATGCACATGAAAAGTGTTCCTTTAAAAGTTTTCAAAGCAACAAATCCTTCAGAGTAAGTTACAACTCTGCTCTACCTAGAAAGTATACATGCATGTAAGCCTTGATCCATAACAGAACTAATTTCCTAAGCTTGTTTTTTGTCACAGCCTGTAGACAAAAAATACAGTCTTTTTTTTTTTCCCCTGTGGCTTGAATCCTTCAGTTAGCCTGTGCATGCACAAATCTGTCTGCTCCACACAGACACAATAGTCTACCTGGATGTATCTGAATGCAAGATCAGGCTTTCTGTAACAGTCCAGTCCTGTTAGACACAGCAGACATTGTCATGAAGCCTTTTGTTTAATCTTTTTATTAAACAAACATTTTCCTAAGTTTGCATAAGCAGTCGCCCAGCCATGGCTTCCACACAGTCCTTTAATAAATAGCAGGGTGTGGTGATTAAATTTCCTCAGAGGCTTTTCTTCCATCTGACTACCAAAGAGTAATTTATTCCTCAGTTAACATCATTGCTTACTTGCCTTGTTTCTTCACCTCCTTCGTCTGTTGGAGATAGATCAGTAAGTTAATAGCTGTCTTTTTTAGTGCAAAAAGGGGGTGGGGGATGATTCTTTGAGCCTGATTCCCTAAAGAAATAAGGCTTATGTGATCATACTCTGTCTATTCCAACATTCAGCACTAATAACATGGAATCCCGTTGGCCATTTCACTTCATATGGAAGAGGACTCTAGTCTTCCAGCTTCGTAGCAATTTTATGAAAATGGATGGCTGGGAGGAGGAAAGAGGTCCTATTACTACCTCCTAGCAAGGGAAAGCTTGCAGTGTGAACTCATTAGACAACTGAAAATTCATTCAGGCTCTCCTTTGAGGCACAAATGTCTGAGACACTAGTCTTCACTAGTTGCGTTGCTGAGAATTTATTCACATGGTTATAGCTTTCACTTCAGTGGACGCTAGTGAAGACAAGGCACAGGCACTATTTGTACTTTTGGTTTATGGAAGTTCTACAGTGACATGATAGCTATCACAATGTGAACGCATGCCTGTCCTTTGTAGTGAATATGAGGCTGTGTCTCTTATGTGTAGATGGGGTACTTGGGTATGGTTGTCATGGTGCTGTTTCAGATAACTGTCTTTAAACATTCCTGTATCCTTCTGAAGGTGGAATGTGCTGTACTTGATGCTGAAGAGGTATGAAACGCACACAATTTTTGAGTGTCTGTGAGAGAATAAGATATTTTTTCATCTAGAAGATATATGCTAGGTTCCAAATATCAAAATGATGCAATTTTAGATTTATTTTCAGTCAAGATGAGCACCTGTCTTTTTGTGTTTGTTTGTTTTTTAAATAAGACCACTGAAACTGTGAAAGAATGCGCAAAACTTGCTTCATACAGCTGATCAGTACTGATCAGTACTTTTAGGTTGAAGGCTGAGTCTTAACAGTTGTTCTGTGTATGAGTTTAATTTTCACTCCTTCACAGTCATGTTTATGGGATTGGAGAATGTGCCAAAAGGTATTTTGCTCTATGAAAAAGTGCAATAAACTTGGGCCCTATAATGTCTGTGTTGCTGGAGAAATATGGTTTCCTTTTCTTAAGTAGGTGTTTTTGGAGTCTTAAAGACTCTATTTCTGTTTCTTGGTTTTCTTAGCACAACAGTAGCTGCAGCCTTGGCTAGTTTAGAACATAGACAGATATTTTGTTCCAGATCCAGATGTGCAGAGAAAAGAGATTTTCCATCCACAGCCATATGAGTCTTCTAGCTGCTACATACTGACCTGTCACAGAGCAGGTTTTGTGAGTTCTCTCTAATTCACATTAAGCATAATTAGGTAGATTATTTAAAGCAGTTTAAAATCCTGGTCTGAGATATGGCAGCTGGCTTTGCCTCACCTGAGTTAGCAGTACTCCCATAAACTCTTCTGTTAGCACATCTGAAGAGTGGTGAAGAACTTCTGTGGTTGTTAATCCTATCCACTGGCATTGCTAGGTGTAACCTGAAGCCCTGTTGATAATGCACAAGCATATGGCATCACAGGCAAGACTTCTGCCTACACAAAAGATAAATGAATACCACTTGGGGACTTGAATATCTAAGCTCAACAAACAGAAAGAAAAAGACTGACTCCTATATTTTTACAAACTAATGCCAGTGAGCAGAATCACATTTTAAATAAGGCCACATGTGAAAATGGTTTCCTATACTAAGAAAAATTGTAGATAGGTGGAAATAGGATATTTGAAGAGCTGTTCAGTGGTTTGGGGCACTAAGGACATCTATTCTGAGTATGGAAAAAAGTCCTCATTGGAGTTTTTAAGAAAAAAATGTAGTTGAACTGTAACTTGGACTGTGACTGGCATGAACAGATGTTTAGGGAACCCTAGCTCTCTGCATGTTAGGAAAGTCTTAAGAGAAATGAGCAAGTAGGTCCATGAGCAATGGAATCGGTGAAGCTTGGTTTCCAATGGATCTATGTCTCATGCAAGTTTTTCCCCTGGCCTGAATGGTCTTTTTGTCTGTCCTAGATCAATCAACTGATGTCTGATAAGAATGGGGCTTTTGCAATATCCTTTTCCATGGCTGGAGGCACCATTTGGATCTCCTTCCTAGCTGGCTGCCTACTTCCACTAAACTTGTGACAACTTTGTATCTTGAAATCTGTGGTTCACTTTCACATTTAGTTGAAAAGCAGACACTGCATTCAAAAGTTACTCAAGGAGGAAGTGAAGACAGTGGAATAGGCACTCATACACAAAATATGATGACAAAGGCCTTTTTTCCTTAGGAACAGTTGGAGAAGGCACTTCCTCCAGATTTGGTGATTTCCAGCACTGGCAAGGTCATCTCAAATTGGGGCATAGAAAGGGTAAATGGAAGCAGCACTAAAACCTCCTTTCACATTGCAGTCCTTGAAGCTGTTTTGTAGAGAGCTGGGGTACATTTTTGTAACACTGTACTCTTGTGGAGGGTTTGTTGGCATTTATTTGGAACTTGGTTATTTATTAGGTGAAAATATGTAGTTAGAATTTCAGGTGTTGGTCTAAATCTATATGTAGATTACATTTTTTAAACTATTTGTTAGGCAGGTGTTACTGATATGATTAATTTTGCTTAAACTATTAGTCATTCCAAAGTAATATATATTTTTTTTTCTAGGTGGGAGCTGCAGTGGGTATGAATGAGAAAACAAAATCCAGTAACAGGGGCGTAAAACAATCTACCTGGACATGTATCTAGAACAATTTTAATAGGCACATTTTGTGAACCAGAACAATTTTCTGTAGTTGTTATCAACATTTTTATCAAATCTTCATCCCAGTAGGTCAGAACTCCATTGTTTTGCTAATGCTTGGTTGACTTGAAAAATAACCCTCCTTTGACTATTTGGGAACCTGTAGCTGAAATATGTGGTAGTGGCAGGCTATGCTTTTGTCCTAGGGAAAAAAAAAAGTTTAAATGGAAAATGAAAGAGGAAACTATCAGAAGAACTTTTCAGAATAAACAGCTGTATGTTCTTCCCCTCCGTCTCTGAAAACTTAATTTAGCTGCAAGCATGGATTTGAATAAGCTACCTCATGTTTGCTAACACCAGCTAAAAACTTATTCTATACAGTGTAATGTATACCTAGTATCAGACTCAGTAAGAAAAAAAATAGGCTTCATGTATGTCATTGCATGTAAAAATAAATACATGTCTTGACTGCACAAAACAATGCTTTATCTAGGTGCTTATCCAAGTGCAAAAGTTTTTCCACCAAATAAAAAATATCTGTTGAGATAACTAGGACGGAAGAATCTGTGTAGATAGGTGTGATAAAAAGACTTCTTTGCCTCAATGAAATTCTTAGGAAGCATATACCAGCCACTAGGGCTTGTAACAGAATAATATTTCAGTTAAACAAACTATAACTTACCCTTCTAGAAAGTAGTAATGCTTCTACAAGAACTATATGTAAACTAGACCCTAGGATATGTTGTCTAAAAACACAGTGCTTATTCAGGTATAAGTTCCTTTTAAATCTGAGGAAGTTAATTTCTATTTTCCGCTTTTATATCATTTCATATATTACTCTATGAGATAGTAGACTTCTGTATTCAGTTCCTGCCTTCCAAGCCTTACCTTTCCAATTCTAATAAGCAGTCAGCTTGCAGGGCATGAGCCCTACTTTCAACAGTTGCAGTTTATAATATTGAACAATACTGAGGTAGGTAGATTAGGATTCCCCTCTTTAAGGAATTCAGGGTGGTGTCAAACCTGCCAAATGACTCCTTCACAACACTGTGATACAGGTGGCATGACTGGTGTGTTCAAATGACTCCTGCCTGAGCAGTGCCGGGTTGTTGTACACTAGCACAGGTGTCTTGACTGTTCAGATCTGTGCTTGCACAGGCTTAGCCAACATCTGAATCAACTCCAGGGCCAAGAAAGGTAGTAGTGGTGGGTTTTCAGGCTCCTTAGACCATTTTTCTGCATTGAACATAGTATTTGCCAGCAGGTTAGAACTGAGCCTTGGATATCATCTATGAGTTTGCTGGGTACATATGGTAAACAAGAGTTGTCTTCCCATTTGAGGCCTCCTTTAGATACGTGAAGGTTAAGTGCCCTCTTTCTGTTTGTATCAACACCTTATGTACTACATGAATCTAAATGAGTAGTTTGGGGTGCTCTTTGTACTTGGAGCAGTATGCGAACAAAATGGTTCTCGTGATTCTGCAAGTGGAAGAGGTCTTTTTGTGTGACCTTGGCAAGCAGACATGGGTATGTGTTCATGGCTGCAGTAGGGACAAATAGTTAATGGAAGCTGGAGACTGGGAGAGTACTTATGAGAAGTATCACTAAATGTTTACCATAGCCTGAATAGTCTTCCTTTGGTGCTATGTATTGGAAGTATCTGTATCATGGAAAACAACATTTAACCACAAAGGCTATGTAGAGTGTGACCCTAGTGCCCAAGAGCACAGATGATACCCCTAGCAGCCAGGATCTTCCTCTTAACATGCTCAGTGTAAGTCACAGCATCTCAGATCATGTTTTCCAGTTCCACTTTCAGTGTTCCTTGGGTAGTATTTTGAATATTGTCAGCTTAAAACTTAACTGTTGCTCAAGAATATTTCACTGATTTCATTGGTGAATATCTAAGAAAATCTGAAAGCTACAGCTCATGAACAGGACAGTCTTTCATTTAATTTCTTTTTCTTTCCTCCTTCCCAATTTTTTTTCTTCTTGAAGCTGGCAAAGCCTTGCATGTAGGGATTTTTTCTCTCTGGTCTCATGCCCTGAAATATGACCTCATCATTCCAGACCAATTTGTGGCAGTCATTTAGCAGTACCTCTGCTAGATATGGGATATTAAAGTTAAGAAAAAGCATGTAGTTTAATTTCTAGAACCCAGGCTAAAAATTTAGTGCCAAAGCATGGAAAGTCTGTTTTTTTCCCAATGGAAATGAACAGACTGAATTATTGAGACAATAAAGATGGAGTCCCATGATGGTGTTGGACACAGCTTTGCTTTTCTTATTGAAGAGAGCTCAGAAGTAATTGAGAAAGTAAAATGAATCACACCCTAAATTCCAGCCAGCTTCTCTCAGCAAATGGTCAATAGCCAAGAAAGAGAAACAGGCAATTCAGAAAATGATTCGTTCCCTCTATCTTTGATACCCATTTCAGGGTAGAGGAACTCGTCCCTCACAAGGAGGAAGGGACGCTGTCTTGTATGTGCAGCTATCATTGCTCAGCTTTCAAATTAATTCCACTCTAGCCTATCCAACCTGTTTTTGTTACTGGAAACAAATGAAGATGCAGTCAGTATTTGCAAATGCAAAGTTCTGCAGAAATATAAGTCATTCTGCTATATTTCACCCTGCTCCACAGAGCAGCAGAGAAGATTTTTTAATTTACCCACTAAGAACGAAGTGCTGATTTGGCTCTGTGGTTCTTGGAAACTCTCTGCTCTGCTATTTCCTGTTATTTTCTCAAGCTGTGTGTTTCAGATGTGAACGGGGACCTACTCAAAATCTCTTTATGTTTGCAGTGGTATGACATGATTCCTTGGACAGATGTAGATGGGTATTATTTGCCAGTAAAAAGGGAATGGAAAGCGAAAGCATGGCATAAAGTTTTCTCATTTTAGTTCCGAGGATTTGATGCTTACCGCCAACACATCATGGTTAACAGCCTTCCCCAATGCTCACCTTGCTTGACATGTTCAGCAGAGGCTGCATGCTAAATCTCACTTCCTAAGACTTTCAGAACTTTGCATGATTGTTGCTCCTTTCATCCTGAGACACGCTTTACATGGCCACACAGTGAGATGGTCCGTGCTCGCTTTTGTAGCATTGGCAGCAGTGCTTAGCAGCTCCTTTCACACAGCTCTGCTGCAGTCTGGCGTTGTGAAGTTGTCTGCAGGCCAGACAGTGCTGCAGGAGAAGCAGACACTTTTGAACAAAACTTCTGGCTGCATTAACAGATGATTAAATTTAAAGACAAGGCATTGCCACTGTGTGTGTTTGAATGATTGTGGTGCTTCGGTCTATGCTAGTGTTTGCTGACATATGTAATTTAGAGAATTTTGTTCATGTATGTTGGGAGAAGGGAATATATCACTGTGGTGATCTGACACCTCATCTACGTTGGTGGCCTTATTTCAAACCGTTTTGGATGCCAAATTGAATAAAGTGCTTTCAGAATCTGTGGATGACCTGGCAGGAACTGCATGATTGTCCTTAAAACCGTTTGTACTTTCTGTTTTGTGACCTTGGCAGATCAGTGACTGGGAAAGTTGTTCACATGCCACCTGCACCTCCTAGCTTTGCCGTGCAGCAGTAGGTCATTTCCTTTCCAAACATGACTGGCTTCATGTGGGAAATTGGCAGCTCTTATATGAGAGCAGTAGATTCCAGTTTCCTCTTTTAGCTTTTCACTAAGATAGGAAAGGAGTTGTTATTGTTATGGTCCCAGTGCTCTGTGTCAGAGCTCTCTTCCCCACATAACGGCTTTTTCAGTCATTCAAAAACAGTTTGTCAATAATATACGGCATCATATCCTGTATTGTGGATTGCCCCGAGATAGTTTTTTCCCAATATCATGGGCTTAATTCTAAACAGAACTGCACAACCTACAGTGAAAATATTTCCCTCTTCTTTTGTCTCTTGGTCTTTCTTCCTCTCTGTGAAAGAATAAGAGAATGCAGTCTAAAGTGGCTATCTGGTGGTAGGGCTTAAGAAACAACATAGTGGAATTGAAGTGTACTTTTCTCCCTATTTCTTTGTCATAGCAAAAAGATGAGGCGAAGTGGCGTTCATTGTTCTTTCAGTTCTCTTCTCTAGAAATGATGGAAAGCTGTTGCGACTTCTTCTTTGTAAGGGGTGTTTAAATCAGCAGGTAGGGAATCAGTGGTGTTGGGCAGGACGCAGGCAATTGCCTCATCTCCAGTCTGAAGTATTATCTTTGCAGAGAACTGCAAAGGAGCTATGTTGCAGACAGCAAGGTGGTGAATTCTGTTTCCACTCTTAACAGCATAAAGCAGCTGCATTGGCTTTACAAGTGATTCAAAGATTTGCTTTCCCTGAAAGTTAGGGTAAATTGTTTGTTGCATCCAATGTGTGTCTTTATAAATGTGCACCATCTTTTTCTTCCTGTCAGTTACTGGAGATGGAGATAGAATCATGTGGTTTTGTCTGTGCTTTTGTGTGGCGTTATTAATGAAACAGGTAATCCTATTTGTCTTAAAATCAAGGCAAGTATCTCTTGTGTTCTGTCCATCTGTTCCAGACACGAACAACATGCTCATCACCATGGTATTGGAACAGTCTGGTACACAAATAGCAATCAGCAGTTATTAACATAATATTATTACTTGGTCCATAAAGCTAATATTGGCAGAGCTACTAGACATCACACACTGTGAGACAGTTTCTCAGCTGATGTACTTTGTTCTGCCAGAATATGGTAATATTCTGTATAAAAATCAGTAAAGGATACATTTTTTATTATTTCATATAAGCAGCATAAATTGCCAGTATAATATATATCAAAATTTTCTCTTTACATCCAGTCATTTACAATCCATTGCTATCTTGTTGTAGAACAGCATTCTGTAGAAAACAAAGGGCATTTTTTTACGTGCATTAGATCAAATCAAACCACTGAAAGTTTCCTTTCTCCCCCAGCTGTTGGTATGGACTGATACAAGAGTGGCTTTTTACATGCAGAAGGCCATTTATCTCAAACTTGAAATAGACAAGTTAAGGTTTATTCAGCATGCAATCCACTTCTGTAGTATTGGAGGGGTGGCATGTGATTGCAGCCCACCCGGAAACTGTAAGTCACTCTCTGCACACACTAAAGCAGTTGCTTCAATACCTTTTGAAAAGAGTAAAACTCGCTCTCTGCTTTTCTAGCCTGTGGAAGGAACATGGACTGTTCAGACAACTCTTTTCAGGACTTAGCTTACCAGGGAAGCAGACTGCAGTCCCCCAAAAGATCCTGAACACCCTACAAAATTTAGAGGTTCCCTACTGATCCTTAATCCCCTTCATACATCTCATTTACACACATTCAAAAGTCCAACTTCAAATGTCTCCTTTTGTTTGGTCACTTTTCCTATGATATAATGTAAAGATTTTTTTCAGAGTTGAACAGCCACATTTTTTAAATCTCTGGTATTTAAATTGCTGGTTAAAATGAGTAGATTCCTCTCAGGTGGCACAATTGTGCCAATCTGGTTAAATGAATAGCCCATCTATATATCATTTTTCTTCCCTTCTTAATCAGAATATATTCCTGGGAGACCTATTTTGCAAGCTTGTGTACAGAGACTTCCATACAGAAGCAAGATGGAGCCTTTTCAGCTTGGAGCTTCACAGTTGCTTGTGTTATAACTATGAAACAAAAGTGAAACCAAGTCATTATAGTTCCTAGTTTTTACATACAACAACTTCTTCTTGCTTTAGGTGGCAAATTACTGCTAAACTAACATTTCTGTAAGTGTTACAGTGTCCATACAAGTGCTGCTACAAAGAAAGGGAACATCTTTATCTGAGCTGGTTGTGATTATGTCAGTAGGCACAAGCAGATTGCGTCAGCCGTTATTACTCTTTTAGTGAACATGAAATTTACTGGTCATGATATTAGTTCAGTCTCTATTTTTGTATCAATAGCTTTTTAAAAAAAGTTAACTACAATAATTAAGCTTTACAATAAACTAATTAAAAATTTAAATGGCTTGTTAAGAACACTGTTGCCAAATGGGCTATATATGTGTGGAGCCTAACTGAAATGGATGGCAAGGCCAACAGGAATCTTGTTATAAAAATGGAGGATCATTCCCTACAGTTCAGCTGTGCCTTGAACACTTAGCTTTTGGCTCATCTGTGGGAAGGAGTCTAAAGTACTGGGTGACCTTCATACATGTCTAGATACAATGAAGGGCAAAGTGCAGCATTTTTATCCTGTCATTCCCCTTTATCAATCTCAGTTATTAAGCAATTTGTGGATATTAAGATCAACCTTGCCTTAAACATTTAATAGACATTTCTTATTAGACAAACTACATGTGTCCCATTACATTTGTTTCAGGGCCTGTCTCATTGGATGCATACCAGACTGTCCTTCAGGATATAGTCCAGCGAGTAGGAGTAGAAATGTGTTTTAACTTGGCATAATTGCAATGAACATAAAGGTATGGTTGGAACTTACTTGGAACACTCTCTCCTGTCTTGCTGTCGTAGGCCAGTATCTTGGTTCTCTGCCGTCAATTGCTTTGGAGCAATGTTACTGAGAAGAATGAGTCATTTCTGGCTCAGTTTAATGGGTTTATTGGGACTGAAAAAGCTATAGCTGGACTAAATGCCATATCCACTGTTCATTTTATGTAGCTTTTTATGATGTACAGTGACTGCCCACCAAAAGAAAATGAAGATGCATCGCTTCAGCTTTTGTAAGAAATATCTGTAACAGGTTTTGCCATATCCATGAATAGAAAGTGGTTACAGAGGTTATCTTTCTCTGCTCCCATGGTTGCAATGTACATCCCAACATTACATGTTGCCACTGCACAGTTTTCCCTTGTCGTCTTAATTTTAGATAGGCTGTATCCTCCTCAGTAATCTTTCAGGTTTATGACATGGAGCTTAAAATGCGACCACTAAAATAGGGTGGATGATTATTTTGCACAATTTTGAATGACTACTCAAAATAAGACTTGGGGGAAGAGTATGGCCTCATAGTTTTGTAGGACTGGGTGCCTCCCAAAATAGCTGCTCTGAATGGGGTATCATTCAATTTGCGAAATGTTAACTTAGTACATAGGCATACTCTACAAAAGATCAGGTGGACTGTTTTGAATTAATGAGGGAGCCTGGGGTCTCTGATATTGTTAGTTATGTGTTGATAGAAAGCACAGTAGTCCATTGCCCTTTCTGAATTATAGTACTAGAACAAAAAGCAACAAAAAATCATCACAGCAGAAGCTGTCACCCTTGTTCCCATGTGTGCTATATCTCTTCCATGGGGATCTCTTGTGGACACCAAATAGGAAAGCAAATGTAGTTGTCCTGATTCTTTTTTTTTTTTCTTCAAGTGCTATCTCACATAATAAGCCTTTGTGGCTTTCTGCCTCACCCTACTTTCTGATGTTCTTGATTTAGATATGATATTACTATGTCTTTTGAACCATGTATTTTAGCAGATTTTGTATTTGGACATAAAACTCCAGCTATGGAATGAATATTACATGGGGCAATATTGTGTTAGATAACAGATGAATTTGAATAATCTCATGTATTTAAAATGTGACCATTTTTGCACAGTACAAAAGAATCTCATTACTTAATGAACATAGGCAATGCATGCAGTGTGTAGGGAGTGATTGCATTTAACTATGAATTACTTGATCTTTAAACAGCTTTTTTTCCTTAAGGTAAAAGGAGCAAATAATTTCAGTACCCTATCTTGAGTAACATTCTTTGTAATTATTTTTCACCACAATAGCCAGTGGAATGTAAATAGTTTTTTTTAATTTCTTAGTGGTAAATTTATAGCTCCTGAAATTATATATCTGTTCTCTCTCTTTTTGTTTGCTTTTAGGGAGAAATCAGAGCTACTTCATCAGTGCCATTTTCATGCTGTGGTTGGTCTCAGGAAAAGGATTGCATTGATGAATTAGTGCAATAACCCTCCCAGCCATGGAAGAATACATCTTACAAGAAAATTCATAGGTGACTAATAGACTACATTGGTCATCCCTCACCCACAGTGGTAAGCAGACTTTTGAGATGTGGGAGAAACGTTTTGGTATACCTGGAAATCAGTCGAGATTAAAATTAAATTAAGCATCTAAATACAGAATTTGGAATTTAACATGCTGTGCCTTGTGAACAAAAACAAAAAAGAAAAATTAATTTCCACTGTGGATATTTTAGTCTTGAATCATGCTTTTCTACCACATTTCAGCAATGTCCCGTATCTTATTTTAGTCTTGAATCATGCTTTTCTACCACATTTCAGCAATGTCCTGTATCTTAATACCTTTGCTTTCATGTTAGTTTGTTTTTAAAGTTTGTCAGTCATTACGCAATGTCATTTAGAATCAACTTAGCACCCTTTCATTGTGTTGAGTGGTTCCAGTGAATAATGATTGCGGGATTAGCCTGCTAGTAATTAAATGTTGTTGCCTTTTAGCTTGAAAATGAAACATCTCTATGGAATTTAAGAGTTTCTTGCTTTATTTAGGTTGTGTGTCTAAATAGTATGGATAGGTGTACCGGGTCAGTGCAGACACAATGCAATCTTAAAAAAAAAAAAAATTTAAAAAAGCAAAAAGAAAAGAGAGAGGGAGGGAGGAAGAAGAGAGCAAGAAAGTGAGAGAAGGAGAACAAATTCACCCAATCATTAAAACTTTGAATAGCATGGAAAAATTTCCACACTTAGCTGAATCCTGAGTGTAATTTCCTAATTTTGCCTTTGTACGATCCAAATAAAGGGTTCACGTCTGTACTCATTTTCACTCACAGATGGGTCTTCAAAATTTGCAGGTGAAAAGTTGCGTAAAATAGGATGTATTGCCTATTTGTTGAAGCCTATAGGTGTACCTATTTCAATAAAGCAGAAGCTAGATTCCTTACCATTTGTGGACTAAAGAACCTACTGAATTCTTGCTTCCCATATTGGCTTTACTACTATGCAGAGTTTTACCACTTGAATTCACTGATTAATGTTTTAAGCAGAATGAAACCTTTATAAATTTTATTTTTTCAAAACCTGCTGCCAAAAATCACAGTATTTCACCATTCAAAGACAGTTCTTTGCTTCTTCAAAGACTTTATTAAACTGATCTGTACCATCCTCCTCACAGGACTGTAGTGGTGTACCCTCATATGATACAAATGATAAGCTTCTGTCTGAAATAATAGGGATGATACCTAATCCTGAACTGACAGTTGAAGGATTTTAAATAAAGGTTATCAATGACAGGTCTGTAAGCTAGCCTCAGTTCTGTCTGTCCTGTGCTAGGATGAAGATGAAGGCATTTGACTCTCTTAACAAGAGAGAGGCTCTAAAAGCCTAAGCTTTTATCCTTGAGCTTTTGTTACATTTAAGGATTCATGCTGAATAACAATAATAAAAGATTAATCCCATCTGGTTTTCTGTTGATTGTTAGTTTAATTTAGTGGATGACTACTCAAAGTTTAGTCTGCCAGACAAGGAAGGTATGCAGTTATCAACATTACTGATAGGATAAACCAATTATGTAAGCTTATTTTCAGATCTCTCCAAATCCCATAATACTTAACAAAGTAAAACTCTTCAGTTGAAATGCACATGTTTACAGGAAGATACAGCATCAAAGAGAGGTTTCATTTAGAGCTTTGGGTAGACTAAGTGGCCTTGTTGACTGATTCTTTGCCTGTTGCCATTTTTAGGCATGAAATATAGCAGGAAACTGAAAAGAAAATAAGGACAAGAAAAAACAGAGTCATAAGAAAGACTTTTGAGAGTTGTCAGAAAGACTTTTGTGCTTAGAAGGCTGTGGAGGCCTAAGCACTGAAAAGATCAGTATGTGCTGTGTTTTGGGGGTCTAGTTAGTGCTGCATCTTTGAGCTGTAACAGTATTTCTCAAACTGTGCGTCCAGCCATTGCCTTGGCAGGACTCCAGGTTAATCCTGTGTAGGGAGAGGAAAGCGCCCGTGGGGCTTGGCAAAAGTTGCTTGTCCTTTCCTCATGAAGATATGCATTTGTTCCTGGCTAGTGTAGGAGGTGGCTCCTCCTTTCTCTCTGCATTTGTAGGCTCCATGAAAACAGATAATTCCAGAAGACAGTCTAATATGCAATTGCAGACCCAAATGTCATTGTAGAGGTCCGAGACTCTCTCTCCTGACACACAGCTAAATTGTACATGCATGTGCAAGCAGTTTCACAAGCCTACTAATGAATGCCCCAAACCAAGTTAGATGGAACTTACAAGGGATGAGTAGGGAGAAAACAAAACACCAAGGAGCAAGAAAGACGAAAAAGCACAAAGAACAGTGAGAAAGAAATTCAAAGTGTAGAACATAGTGTAAACAGGTATCATCTATGCCACACCATGAAAGGAGGGCATTCTGTTGTTGAATCACATGTTGCAGGCCCCCATAAGTGTGCAATACACAAAGTATGGAAGATGATGTGCAAGGCAGGTGTGTAAAAAGGATGAGCAAACAGAGGAGGATAGTGAACAAAGAAAAATCGAGAAGAAAGTTTTTGAAAAAGGAAGAGGTCAGAATTAAAAATAATGACACAAAAGCTGGTATTGAAGAAAAGGGGTGAGACAGTAGAAGGAAAGATGAAAGAAAGTACAGCCACTGATTTGATGTGCTGGTTTTCATTAGAAATGTATCCTTTTGCCACTTCTGGATGCCATACACATATATAAGAAAATACAAGCTTTTGAGCTTAACAGGGTAAAGGTCCCTTCCAGAACCCTGGCACTAAAAACCACCTGCAAAACCCAATAAAACAACCTTCGGTATTAAATCGATGTCAGTGTTAAATAACATCCTGTGCCAGGCAGGGAGATGCCAGCCCAGCTGGATGAATACATGCCAGAGCATTTAGATGATAACTGGTATGATGAATCAAACTCTTAAGCAAATAGATACCTAGGTAAAGAGCAGGGCGACCAAATTCCATGGTGCACTACCCTGCTATCTCCGCTGGGTTGCAAAATGCATGAGTCAGAGGTAGAAGATAGCCCTTGGCAGTATCTGTGGAGAGTACTATGATCCCCACTTAAGCAAACCCAGGCGTTCTTGCTTCCTGATGTTTCTGGGCTGTTTTCAAGGTGCTTTCTAGCAGTACTCTCCCCCAGTGTCTATGTGGCAGTCAACCAAGGTCTGCATCAGTAAGAAAGGGTTCATTTACTAGAAGGAAATGAGTGCTGCAAGCAGGACATCAGGTGCTCGGGAGACGGCAACCTCAGAGTCTGACCTCCTGTTGCACAGTTGTGGTCCAGAGTCTGAGCTGCCATTATAAAAACAACAAACAGGCCAGATCCTCAGCTGGCATAGAGCCACAGAAGCTCAGCATAGAGCTTGAGCTCTGTCGTCTTCATCTCTTGTGGCACTGAAGATTATGGTTAAAAAGGTGCCCAGCATGTAACAGATGAAGTAAAGTGTACTGAATTCACCAGCAACCTTAAGTAAAAGCCTAAGCTGCTTAATTTATTCTTGGAATCATTTTACTACTGAGCTTTTTTTACCTTTCTTGTGGGTGCTGTCACAAATGGCCCGTGGGAACAGTGGAATTGTCATTCCTGGACGTTTTCAAGAACATCACTATTGGGATTGAAATGGATGCAACCAAAGCCGAGGAACTGACTAGACCATCTCTTGGTGTCTCTTCCAACCTAATTTTTTTCTATGATTTTAGCAAATGCATTCAGTTACTGTCCTAAGCTTGCAGTGTTACACTGCTTCCACCAGGCTTGTGTAACAAAAGCCCCAACTACCAGACCCCTTGGCTTCCTCCATGGCTACTCATGCAATACAAAATGTGGTGGTGGTATCAGTTTTGCAGAAGGTTGGGAAATCAAGATCTGAACCATGGTGACAATGTAAAGTAAGAAGTAAAGAAAGATATCAAAGTTAATAGCTAGCCAGCTTATTACAGTGTTTCATGTCCCGCTCAAAATAATTTTCTGCTTCAAATTTGGGTGACAGTTGCCACAAAAACTCTCACATGCTCAGAACAGTACTGAGGCAAACTGGGCCTGGATTCTGAAGAAAGGAGCCAGAACAAGGTGCTAGATCTCCTTCTAGGTGTTTCCCAAAAGAGATTTAGCTCACCAGAGTTGGACATCTGCTCTCCAAGCATCCTGCTGTCCCTTCACATCCACCAAGTGCTCTTGACACTTCACCTTGCCTGTATCTGCTTGGCTTCTGCCTGTGATTGGAACCAACGTGGAATCTCTGGCTCCATTTCCCTCACTGTAGGATGCAAATGCACAGGCTGTATGAGGCAAAAACAAGAAGTAGAGCTGGACATTAGCTGTTTCCTGGCGATTTACAGACTGGTAAGATCCATTACACCATCTGGTTACCTCCCTCCTGTAAGAAGCAATGTGTGATAGTGGACCAGCTCTTTTAAACAGTTCCAGAATACCCTTTTCCTCTCCACTTCTATTTTTCTGATGTCAGGCTACACCCGAGTATGGGTTCATCATACTGGTACTACAGGTCCATCAGCAACTTACTTCTCCTTTGCCCCTTACTTCCTAAATCAAGAATTAAGAAGGAGAAGAATTTGCTAACACCATTTCAGGTGTGCTGCCAGCACATCAGGAATGGACTGCTTATATTGTCAGAAAAACATTGGTAGCTGACAAGTCCTGCAGAGAGATTAAATACATGGGAGGACTGTGAGCAATACAAGAGAGACATGCTGCTATTGATAAGCTAAAATCAGTGTTTGTTTCCCAGCTCTCCCAGTATCAAAAGAGCCAGTTGCAATGTCTCAGCTCACTGTTGTGCATTCCTGGTACCTGACCTTGTCCGTGTGGCTGTTGTGCGTCTGTTAGCCTGTGAGCTTCCCACTACATGGAACACTGACTGAGAAGGGGGAGGGGAAGTGAAGAGCGGAGGAACGCAGGAGGGGAAATAAATACCTAAATTGTTTTTTTCTGATTTTGTACGCAGTCTAGGGAAAAGGACACTGGCAGGACCTGAATGATATCTGAACACTGCTGTGCTAACATGACAGCTTTATGGGGAGGCAGTACTGGGTCAGAAGCGCGATTCCCCCTACCTTTGGTTCAAGAATTGTTACGCAGGGGAAAGAAAGACATTTTCAGGGTAAAAACTGTGGTAGAGTGGTAGAGAGCAGACCTGAAACCTTCCTTTGCCCTGTTACTGTGTGGCATAGTTATACAGCTAAAAAATATTGACCATTTCATATGAAATAAGGGCAGAAGAGGAAGGTAGAATGAATCCTATGCATGTCGCTGCTTTCTGCAGGCTGCAGTCCACACGGGCGATTCCCTCGCAGTCCCACTGACAGTCCCGTGGCAGATCAGGCATGTGGGCTCTGTACTGCAATGCAAAACCTGAGCTCATGCAGCTGTAACGTTCCTCCTCCATCATTTGTGCTGTTTTCCCTCCTTCCTCTCCCCTCTTACACCTGCCTGCAGCCACTGCAGCTTGCTTTCTCTCTCCCTCCCATCCCCTGTCCTCCTGTCCCTTCATTTCCCAGGGCCTCCTCTGGCACATGCCTTTTGTGGCCTAGGGAGGAGAGAGATGGGAGGAGAGGATGGCAGGTCACCTGAGTGGAACCAGGAACCAGCAGAATTCAACCTCAAAAACATGAATTGGTGGGTCAGGATACTGCCCCGGGGTGGACAGGACTGGGGAAGGTGACTACAGTTAAAGGTAATCTGTGCTCATGGCTTTTCCTAGGCTGCTCTGGTAGAGCGCAACAGCCCAAGCCAAAGGAAATTCTGCAGCTGATTTCACTAACAGGATAAAATCAGCCTCTATTGGCACAGGCAGAATTCAGCCCTGAAGGTATATGAATAATGTTTCCCTAACTGGCATCTGATACTGCTCCTTGCATTACGCTCCTATTAGTGAGAGACACGTGAGGCCTCTCTGACCGTCCAGTGGTTCGTGGTGTTCAAGACAAACTACGAACACCCACTGCAGGAAGGAGGAGGAACGGGACAGAATGTGATACACGGGTTATAAATCATCACTCTGATCCCAGCTAGAAACCAGGCAGGGGTCCTGAGCCTGTTCATCCAGTTAAACGGGTACACGTGCAGACACTCAGCTGCAGATGACATCAAAGCAGTAGATGACCTCAGCCTGCAACATGGGCAGCAGAAAGCCCTCCCTGCACCTCCCTGCAGAGCTGAAGCAGACCCACTTTTCGCACTGCCCTTGCACCCAGCCTGGAGCCATGGGTTGCTACGCCTGCCACGCTGCTGGTTCAGTCATACAGATTAAATATGCCCTTCTCAGACACGGAAGCTATTATTTCTCTGAGATGAAACAGCATCCCACACTCTTATTAACCTGTGCCCTACTTCAGAAGTAAATCTAATTTGTGGCTTTCATAGTTAGCTAGTGCTGGTGTTGGTTCATCCCTGCATCTGCTCTGACTTTGCTGGATACATTTATGCAGTGCCAGATGTGGCAGAGCCCTATTTACTGTGGCCTGTGTGTGTTATTCCTCACAACAGAACAAGGAATTGGGGTGCTTGGAGCTTTTTGTTTCACTGGGGAAGAGAAAAGTAAAAGCACAAATGTTAAAAATGTCCCTGCAAAAACAATTTTTGTATTCAGCAGAGAATGACGTGCTGTCTGCTAAACGAAGTTACTCATCTGGGATATTTCTGCACATCTGGTCACCTTCCACAGAGTGTCTCGAGAGTCGTGGTGTATGAGGGAGAAGAGAGACTTTCAAAGGATTCGCTGGATTTCCGATGGCAAACATCAAACAAAATGGGTATTGTTTCACAAATACACAAAGTATATAGGGACATGGAAGTAGAATCTCCAACGATGGCCACCGCAGAAGCAGTACCTACAGTAATTTATGTGGTAGATTCATCTGCAGATTATGTTACCTAACAAGCAATGCAAGAAAGCAAAGGAAACCCAAAACCTTTTTTAAGCAATGCTCGATACTTCCAATTATAGTTGGCACAGTTTATTGACTTTTTTTAAGGAATTGAACATGACTATATTAAAACCATGAGGATGCGTGAAGCATGGGTGACTTTTCATGATCTTCTTGTGGGGGGGAAAAAGGACAAGACGGCACAATTTCAGTTCCTCTGGGGATTCAGCTCTCTTCTGTTGCCATCCAGTGGAAAGGCTTCCGTTCACATCGGCTATTCTGGTAGTCCCTTGGTGTACCGACATGGCTGGCAACTTGCAGCTTGGTGGAAGTCAGCGTGTGAACAGATTCACATCTAGATGGCTGCAGCAGCGCTTCCCAGCTTGCTGTATGAAGTCCTACATGCACTTCCCTGTGGGGGATGTTTCAGTGATCTCGCAATCCATTCGCGGGTTGTTCCTCCTGTCCTTTGAGCCAGTTGGAAGATTAACTTTGGTCAATGTATTATAGTGTGCCCTTTGTAATGAAATAATGTCAGATAATATGTATTTAGTGGGGATTTAAATTCCCGAGCTGATTACGAGGAGCTGTTAAGACTTCTAAGGTTCAGCAGCGCTCTGCGTATGAGTCTAGAACGATGTGTAGTGTTGCAGCGATGCGCTCTGACGGTGTTGAAAAGGCTAGGAGTTTGTTAGGAATAAATCTGAAAGCATAAACAACTAAAAATGCTAGCGATACAACTTGATATTCTGTAAGAATTTGTTTCAAGTGGTTGACCAGAAAACTAGGCTCCTGTATTCTGAATTCTTCCAGCTTTAACAGGTCGTTTGCTCCGAGATCCCTGGCGTGTGACAATCTCTCCCTTCCCGTTTCCCAGCAGTAGAATGAGCGCAGTAATATTTACTGTGCCCAAAGAACGTTATGAAATGTGACTAAATAATGTGCGTAGAATGCCTTTGATAAAAGATGCAACGGCAGTGCGAAAAGGCATTGTCACTTATTAATGCACGTGGAGAAAAGAGGTCTCGGCTCCTACAGGCGCCGTGTTCTGCTACAGCCGTCGTTGCGCTGCCCGCCACCCCTCTTGTTCCTATTTTTGTTACGGTGCCTCCATTTGTGCCCCCCACCCGGCCGGAAGGTAAGCGGTGGAAGGGGCAGCAGAGCGGGCTGTCCTCGTCCTCCTCCCGGCGGTGGCCGGCCGGGCCTCCCCGTCAGGGGAAACGGGGACGGCCCTTTCCCGTTGGGGCCTGCCTCGCTCATCCCTCCCAGCGAACCCACCTGGCCAAAGGCCTTTGGGGAACGTTTCAAAACCCGAGGGGTACGCGGACGCCGGACGCCAGCGGACGCCGGACGGGGCTCGGGATCTCCCTCTCCTGTCGCCCGTGTTTAGAGCGGAGGAAACGTAACCAACGGAGAAAATCAAACTCCGGCCGGGCCGTGCGGGGCGGGGGGTTTCGATCCCAGGCGGGAGGGAGGGCTGGGCGCGGCACCTCACGGCCGGGGAAGCCCCCTCCCCGCAGCCCGCGGGGTCCGCCCGGCCCCGCCGCCAACCCCGGCCCGCCGTTTCCCGGCCGGGGCGCCCAGTGGCCCCCGCCGACCGCGGGGGGGCGCCCTGCCCTGCCACGCCACGCCCGCCGAGGCCACGCCCCTCTCCTGCCCGCGCGGTGACTCGTCCGAGCTGCCACGTCTTCCCGCTGACGTCACCCCGAGCCGGCTCCTCCCCGGCCAATCCGCCGCGCCGGCCGCCGCGCCGAGCCGACGGGGCCGAGGGAAGAAAGGCCGGCCGGCGCGCATGCGCCGGCGCCGCCGCAGGGGCCGCCGGGAAAGCGAGTCCCCCGGCGGCGGCGCGGCCGCCCGGCGGCGGCTGCGCGGACTCGCTTTCCCGGCATGCCCCGCCACCGGCCCCCGGCCATGTAAGCGCTGCTCGGCGAGAGGCCGCCCCGTTTCCTGGTTGGGCTCTGGCAGCCATTTTGGGCTGAGGAGCGAGCGCGGAGGCCGCGGAGCGGGCAGGGCGCCGGCGGAGGGGCAGGCCGAGCCGAGCGCCGGGCGAAGGCGGGAGCCGTTGGACGCCTGCATCCGCGGAGCGCCCGCCTCGGCGGCGGGAGGTGCCAGGCCGCGACCGCCCCCCCCCCCCCCGAGCGCGCTCGCCGTCCCTCGGGCCGCGGGCCCCACGGACATGTCCAGCATGAATCCCGAATAGTGAGTGCGGGCCGGGGGAGGGCCTCGCCGCGGCCGCGGGCCCCGCTGCCCCTCGCCGGGAGGGCCGCGATCGGCAGGCCGCGGCGGGGGGGGGGGAGGCTGCCGCCAGGTCTGGCGCGGAGTGGGGGGGTGGGGGCCGAGCCTTCGGGCCTCTGGCGGCCCGTCGCCTACCCCCGGTCACCGAGGGAGCCGTGCCCCGGCGGCGGCGGAGGGCAGGCTTTGGGCCTGCTGGTGCCGTCCCCGGAGCGGGGGGGGTGGGGTTGGGTTACGGGCACCGGGGTCGGAGGGGGGGGGTGGGGTGGCGGGCAGCCGAACGGCGGGCCATGGAAAGTTAATGATGTCCCCGCTATAAACCGGCGCGATGGGCCCGGTGATCCGGGTGGCTTCGGGCATCCCGCCTTCCGCCCCGGGAGCGCTGTCGGTGGCGAAGTAAGTATGGGCGCACTTGACGGCGATTTTTTCCGGACCTGGAAAATAGGCCTCGGAGCTCGGGCTCCAACAAGTGACGGGGGGGAAGCCAGCTCTTTGTGAAAGCCGATCTTCCTGGCCGGTTGCTGCTGGCGGCTTAGTAGTCAGAGGTCCACCCTTCACTTTAGCTGCAAGTCATGTGTGTGTCACATGGCTCTTGCAAAACACTTCTTGCCTATGTAAATTTTGCAACGCTGTGACTTGATAATGAAATGCTCTTGGGGCTGTCTTGAGCTGAAATAGCACTTGCCTAGAAGACCTGGTGATGGCACAGTTTTATGTTTGGGGTTGGTTTTTTTTTTTTTTCGGAGGGTCGTTGTACCTCGTTGTGTGAATATGGCCTCTTTCTCTAATTGGCCTGCTCGGGAGTAAGGATGTCTGAGCTCTCTGGTCAATAGTTGTCTGTATCCTGGCAACTGTAAGAGCAGTGGCTTGCCCACCGGGATGTTGGGGACAATAAACCTCGTTTTGCTCATGGTTTTTTTGTGTGAAGAAGAGGAGAGACTTAGGATTAGTTTAAAAAGCACTTTAAAAACCAGCTGATGCACTCTCAACACTTCAGTGTTGGAGAGTATTTTTAGGATTCTTTCACTGACGCTGGCTTTGCTGGCACTCCAGTTTGGGATGATGAAGCCGCTGTGCACTCCAATGTAACTGAAGTGGTTATGGTATTGAAATGCATGTGTGGTATGACATTACTGCTCTGGATACTCATTGTCTCTGTTCATGGATGACACTTGAACAACTCTTGTCCTCAGAGCATGCTTTTACACACAGTTGAGGCTACTGACTTGCATGGTCATGGCTTTTGTGCTCTTTGCTTATGGTAGCATGGCTGCAAGCACTCTGGGGCCTGTTAAAATCACCTGAAGAGCAAATAGGAGTAGAAGGCAAAGTAGTCATCAGCTAGTGTGAGGGAGTTGATGAAAACTAAGAGGTACAGCCAGGAACTCAAGTTATGTCTTGGCAAGATTATGTAACAAGCTTGCTCATGTGGCTTTGGAAGACACCAAAACGGTAGCTGGAGGTAGTCAGTGGGTGAGACACCAACAAATTGTTGGTGCCTCTGTGGTTGTAATGACTCTCAGAGTTAGACTCAAATTTACCTTGCAGACTGGTGGGTTCTGTAGTGGAAAACTGCCTGCAAGGAGTTAGGCCACTAACACTGTGTGTGCCAAAACAGGTTGAAGGGGGCTTTTTCCATAGATTTTTTTTTTTTCCCTTTCCTGAAGCCTCTCAGCTTTCTAGGCTCTTGATGCAGAGAGTAGTTCCCTGTAATGAGATACTGAATGCAGCTGTGAAGATGGGGAAAATGTTTTGAGGGAGACTCATTCTCAGTGAAGAGTGCTCATTCCTGGTGGTGAGGACAGCCAAGTTCTTGAAAGCAAAACAAAGACAAAAAGCTGTAGTTTAAGATTAATTTGTAGTATTGCTACTTCCTGATGGGGTTGTGTCTGCAGGATGAGGATAGAAGATGGGAAGGGTGTGCTGAGATGGACAGAAAATATCTGTCACTGCAATATGTATACTTGGATCAATGTTAAACCAGGAATAAGACTTATGGGATTATGACATTATTCCTTCTAGTTACCTGTAACAGATACAGGTACAGATGTCTGTTTGTCCTTTTGGAAGTGCCTTGCCTATAATGTAACACGTTCTCACTTCCTTATCACAGCTTCAGATAAGGCTGTAGCCCCAGATCCTCTCTCCTGGGCATGCCAGAACTCTCTGTCAGAGGTCAGTGGGATAGCTAGTTAAAATTTCTTAATAAAAAGACTTGCCTCCTTCAATTTTCCTGTTAAACTTATAGAACTAGAAGCTGCTGGTGCAAAGGTTTGAAGGAGGTGTGTGTGCTTCTGAGAGCTTCCTTGAAATTTCAGGGCTGTGGGAAAGCCTACTGGACTAGTTAGTGTGCTTTTTTGTTTGAGTGAAGGAGCTGGAGAGGGATGGATGAGATATTAGTGCTAGTGTTTGGAAGCTAAATACTGAAAACACCTGCCCACCCAGCACTGGGATGTATTCCTTCTGTGTTCCTCCCCCTTCATGGTGTTTAAATGAGCAAAGTGTCAATATTGACTCTGTTGAGGCTAGATCATGTCAGGTTCGGCATTTCCTACCCCTTCTGCAACTTGTGTGTAGTAGGCTGACTAGCATAAACACACTGGTGGGTAAACTATCTAACAGCCAAGTGGTATCAGGAGTTAATCTTGATCAATACTCTATAGTGTCTGGATCTTGTTCTAGATACCTTCTTCAAGGGGAGATGGGGAAATGAAGTGCTTGTTCCGAGTAAATCTTGGGGTTTTTTGTGTTCTTCAGAAGTGTTAGAGAGTACTTGTGCAGGGGTTTTCAGACTTGTGTGATGGTGTTCAGTAGATGACAATCGAGTGACAGCTGCTGGGTTGCTGGAATCATCTGAAATTGTTTGTGTTCTAACCTTCCCAAACAGCAATCTGCGATGCAAAGTGGCATTATGTCTTCTGGGTTCTGTTTACTTACACAAGCAGTGTGTAATCAGAGTGACAGTCATGCTCCTCTTCAAAATTTCTTGGGTGGTAGAACAAAGACTAGGGATTTGAGGCTGCTGTGAGTACCTGTTTACAGTAAACTTGCAGCTGACATCAGTGATTAAAGCCGATTCCAGCAGTTCCTTGTTGGAGATGGAGGACTACCTAGTCTTGTCTGTTTTGGTGTAAAAGCTTCCTAGCATTTAAAAAAAAAATCCCCGTATGTCTACCTGTATAAACAACAGTATCTTGGAGGCCCACAGGTCCCTTCTTCCACACAGCTTTGGCCAGGTCTGTCCTAAACTTGACTTTCTGGTCTTCTGCTGAACTTGCTGACTATTGTGTGGAAAATGCTTGTACAGGAGGATGCTGCTTCACTGCTCAAAAATTTGACAGGGCTATTTTGGAGGTGCCTTTTTTTTGGCAAGAGGCAATTAAGCTTAACATATATATCTTTTATCTCTTTGGCAAGAGAAAGTTACCATATCCTCTTCCTGCTGGGGAGCATTTGAAAGCCTCACTCTTACTGACAGTACCTGCCTGCCTTGCTGTGCACATTCTTCCAGTGTGCTCTCTCTTAGGGGTGCTAAGTATGACTTGCGTATATAAATGGTGAGAAATAGTTGAATGATAAATCTGAATTCACATTATCTCCAAGTAGTGTGGAGAAGGCTATGCTGCATAGCTTAGCCTGCTTTATGAAGGCTCCCTAAACTGGGAGAGCTGATGAGTTAGGCCTTCAGGTTTGAAGAGCAAAAATTCAGTGGCTTCAGAAATGCTTGTGTGGCTCTTCAGGAGCAAATACCACAATTAACCTGCATGGCTTGTTGGACACATCGCTACAGTTGAACCCATTAACACAAATATTCTATCAGTGTAGTTCAGTCTAGAAATAGATTTCTGCAAATTTTTGTGGCTTGTTTTCATTTTCAGTTTAAACTGTTGCTGTACTCTTGAGAGCTGTGTCTAGCATCATACCATGTGTAATGGACTGCTCATTTGGTTCTAGGGCCCCTGTATAGGCACCTGCTGTATTTTAAAAGGTCCTAGTGCAACTGTACCTAGAAAGGAAGGCACCATATAATTGAAATATGGAATGATTTTAATTTTTTAAAACCTAAATAGCAAGGTTCTACTTAAATTATCTCTGAATTGATGCAGATCTAAGCATCAGTCTTTCTTACCTGGCAAAACTAGGTTTTTGTGACACAGCACCCATTTCTAAGGTCAGAGACAGAGCTAACTCAGTAAAGGCCATTTCCAGCCATGCCCCAGCTTGACTGGGACTGGCCCTGGTTTTGGTGGGGGTGAGGCAGGTGGCCTAAGTAACTGTATGAGCCTGTGTTTGTCACTTGCTTCTGGAAAGCCCAAAGTGTCAGAAGGTCTTACTAACAAAGATGTCAAACCCAATATTTAAGCCTTCTGTGTCCTTGTTATGTTAACTTAGCAGTAGTGCTGCGCATAAACCATTATTGTTCTTGTTTGCTTCTGAACAGTAAAAGATTTAATAGGGTAGATCTGGTTGGGAGCTGCTCTTAGCACTAAGAGTAACAGAGGAAGGCAAGTTACTTGATGTTTGGGGGCTGGGGAGACCTCAGTTCCCCTTGGAAGCAAGGGGAGGCTCTGAAGTGAATCTTTCAGACTCATAGCTGAAGCCTTACGTACACCAGGAAGGAACTATTTTTTTTCCACTAATTTTAGTGAAGACAATGTAGTGGTAATGTTGCTGTATTACCATTCTTAAGGGGATTATAACATGCTACAAGCTCTAATAATTTCAAGTGTATCAGTGCTTACTGTAAGTAATAATTTAACTTCAGGATTGCTGAAAATTCTGGTTTTGCAGGGAACTGAACAACCAAAGTTTCCTGCTGATGTAGGAAGGAGCTTTTTGGAGGCTGAGGCAATTGTGGCTTCAGTTTATGCATCATCCTGGGGAAGAAGGCATAGGTTTAACAGTGGACTGGGTCTCAGAGCTATTGTACCTTACTTTGGTCTCCAGGTTACATAGAGTTCCTCTGCTCTTGGGGGATGAAATTATTAGTGGGGGTAAGAAGTTTTAAATGTCTCTTGCTACAGTTGCTTCGGGGTAGCCCCTTGCCTCGGTTCCTAGGTGATGTTGGTGGTTGAGAGGCAGTGGAGCCAGGTAGCTGAGGGTAACTGTACTACTGGTCAATACAGTCCCACTTCGGTGATCCTTAGGCTTAAAACACGTTTTTTTTGTGGTAAAGCACAACTGTACATCCTCAGTGACTAGCTCATCAGTGTGGCTGTGGTGGAGTTTCTGCAAGTGGAGCCACCGGAAACACAAAACTGTTCTTTTTGAAGCACTCAGGGAGGCAGTGCTTGGGACTGCAGGTGGTGGTGGTGGTGGGGGTGTTGCCTTATGGGCAGGCCCAAACTTCAAGAAACATGTATTTTGTCTATTATCACCAGTGTAAGAGTATGAGCAGTAATGATGCTTCAGCTGTCTTGAAGCTGTTAAGATATGTGGCTTGTGATGCAATATAACTTATCTCCCCTAAACAGTTTGGGTTAACTGTCATTCTACTAAAACCATCTTGCATTGTATTAGTACATGACTTGACAGGTGGAGTAGTCAGTTCTGTGACTGTAAACTGCTAGATATCCTTTGACTTTGATTTTTTTTTTTTAAATACCTTGAGTGCTTTCAGGTTTACACTGTGGGGGAAGGTTGTATTTTTAAGTGTCAGCTTATTAGTTGCTACACTTACCACTTCTGACTTCTCTCTAGCCTTGAGAGAAGTGCTGTGGAAACTAATGAACATTTCAGTTGAGTGTGTTCTTGAAGCCTGGGACCAGCCAAGATGACAGTCATTTGGGCACTTGAGCGGAGGAGTGGTGAAAAGCTGAGCAGTTGACCATCTGCTTGGCTGTTACTAGCTGGGGATGGATGCGGTTTCCTGACTGGATTCCTGCCAGCTGGAGTCAGTGGCGGTGTTAGTAGGGAATAATAGGTGGGGACAGTTGACTGCAGGCATTTGCATAATTTTTATCTTCTTGGTTTGGCTAAGTGGGCATAGAAATATGTCTGTCGTAAACTCTAGTGGTTAAATGAGAACAGGACTTAATCTTGGACACTACAGGGCTGAAGAGTTGTAAACCTAGAATGGGTAGTCTAGTAGTTACAAAGCAAAATAACTTGTGTAAGTGGTGGTTTGTTGCTTTTTCTCTGCTACTTGATCTCTAGCATTAAACTGCCCCATTGGTCTTACGACTAACACAAAATCTAATGCTTTGCCAACAGTGAAATCTTCACTACTCTTTGAAGTATAAGACTAGTTCGGTCACTGATGATACTGTGCTTGTTCCCTCAATGTTGGGAGGACTTGACATTAAGCAAAAAAAAATGTTACCTCTTCCAGTGTGACTTGAGAATTCCTAGTGTCACACCTGACATCTTCTAGAGAACAAATGTATCCTCATTTGGCAATGGCTTTAGCTTTGTTTTAATTCCTGAAAGGCAAGTGAAGTATGTGGTCACACTCAGCTGTTAATAGTCTTATCATGGAAGGTGGATGTTCATTCTGCTTTAACAGCTCTAACTAAACTTAGAGTTCATAGTTTGTATATTTAAATTGAATGTTATGCTGTTGGATTCTGCTGGAACTTAAATTTGGGTAACTTAAACTGAGGAAAGAATTGGTTGCTTTTGGCCAACTACATGGTGTTTGTGAAGCTGGACAGTGGAATCAAACCTTTGACTTTAAAGATGATAGGGGGGTGATGGCTTTGGTGGACAGCAGGCTATTACTACCATCTGTGTGTTACTTGAGTCACTCAACCAAACCATGAGGCTTGCACTTAATTGTGAAGCATGATTTTCATCTTAGCTAGACCACAAAGGGCTGAAGTAGGACTGTTAGTATAGGTGATAGTCACACTTAATACCCCAGAGTAACTTCCTAGGAAAGCACAGTTCTGCACAAAAATGCTGTGTTCAGAGCATCTCCATCACACTTCCCTTACCAAGCAAATGAAGTAAATTGTGAGAGTGTCTAAACTGGATAGAGAAGCTTGAAGTTGTAGGTGACTTCCCTAGTAGTGAGTTAATTGACCCTTCTCAAACATTGTGATATACTAGCTATAAGGAACTTGGTTCTTGATAGTGTTTTTCATTAAGTGACTTAATTTTTTTTTTCTTCTGCAGTGACTATTTATTCAAGCTGCTTCTGATTGGAGACTCCGGTGTTGGGAAATCTTGCCTTCTACTTAGGTTTGCAGTAAGTGATCGTGCTTGAAAACTTTATGTAAAAAAAACTACCAGGTACTTAGCAAGAATTTCTCTGCTACAACAACTACTTGAAAGGACTGATGTCTGTCAGGTCTGGTATACCAAGGAATAATTAAAGTATGGCAAAACCCTCCTGTCTTCTGCATTTGTTTCTAGCTGGTGTATTTGAGTAATATGGAAAGAAGTAATATAAGAATATGTCCAGTTAAGTTTAATTCTCATTTTCCTGTTGCTGGAGAACAAGATATCTTGATGTCCATCATTACACTAGCGGTAGAACGCTGAAGATGGAAGAACATACTTGAATTCTGGGGTGTGTGCCTTCAGTCATGAAGAGTACAAATGTGTCAGGGCAAGACCTTGATCAGTTACTACTTGATCTGAATATTTTCAGCCAAATGAAGTTTGATATCTTCATTGAAAAGGCCTACCAATTGCTTAGCCAGAGGGGGAAGTAATTTAAATAATATTCTAGGAATAATAAGGCCTTGTGCTTCCTTTAGTGAATGAGTGTATAATAAATGTTAAAATTGCTGGTGAGCTTCTGTGGCTGAAACTTGATGCAAGAAACTCTAGTTTTCTTGTCAACAGGAAAAGGTAAAATGGGTTTGACAGCTCTGAGTAGAAAAAGCTGGAATCCAGTGAACTCCTTATCTATATCTATGCCAAAGTGCAGCTTTATGTTGCCATGGGAGGATAGGAAGGAAGGGAGAATGTGGGGCATTAGTTCAGAAACTAGAGTCTGATACTACTGCAAGATGATGGCAGCAGTTTCACAGCCTAAACAATTGCTCTAGGCACCTCTGGAAAGAGCCTGTTGTGTTCAATGTTATTAATATGAAATGGTGCTCTGGTGTGTACAAATAGCATCACCTAAGTTAAAACTGTTAAAACCGCTGTTTGTGCAGTATTAGGACAGGGAGACAGTATGGACACTAGGAAGATGTAACCTGCTTTGCTCACAGAACTGGTGGAGGCAGTGGATTGGAAGTGACACCAAGGCTGGAGCAGTACTCCCAGATCAGTCTAGCCTGCTTCTCTTGCAGATACTTCTGGATTAATTTTGGCTTCATGTGAATAATCCCAACTTTTCTTTTTTGATAGCCAGCTTAAGTTTGTGCTTGGTTATCTGGTGTTTCTTCAACTAAGAAAGTCAAGTTTCTAAAGGAAAGAGCTACTAAGTAAGCTATTTTACCCTGACATAAGGAATTACCACAGCATTCACTTACCTGTGTTCTTCCTGCTATAGGTTAAAAGGCGTAAGGCTTTTCAAACATACCCTTCTGAGTATTGAAATGTGAAGGAAATAAATGTCATGTCATTCTAAAAGCCTTAATGCTTTATTCTTACTTGCATGTGTTCCCTCAGGCAGATGTATTACCTAAGGTGCCTTCCATTCACAACCCAAAGAAACCCCTTGCTTTTTTGATAGCTGTTGGTTGCATAAAGCCTTTTGTGGTATATTTTACATGAAGTTCTATCCTACTGGTACTTTAGGAATAGAAAGTTCCTTCATGCTGGCAAGCTAACAATCACTAGAAGGTAGCAAAGACTGATGCAAGCACTTCCTGTGTATCTTAAGGCCTGCTGGAGACTCTGCAGTCAGCTCTATGCAAGCTGCTAAACCAGTGCTGCGTTTTCCTTCCTGTATTTACACAGACTGCAGAGCAGAGGATTTAACACAAGTACCCAAGCTGTAACTCTTAACTGCCTTGGCAACCAGCTGTGGCAGCAGAGGATCTGAAATTCAGATGGAGTGTGACTGAGGCAAAGGCTCTGACTTGTAGGTAGCTGCTGTGTAATACAGATGAAAAACCATCAAAGGAAGATAAAAATCTGAGGCATTTTAATAACTATAATGGTTTTTCTAAGTAGCTCTGCAGTCTGCCAACATGAGCAAAGACTTTTTTTTTAAACTACAGTTCAAAAGGACTTAACATTACAGGATTTCCAGAAAAGAGGCTTTTTGACTAGTTTTTGGAACATAAATCTTGTTGTTTGAGGTGCTTTTAAAAAACTGTGCAGAATTTTGGAGAAGTAAATACTCAGTGAAAATACCTAGCTACCTATTGGTCTTTGCCATGAAAGATCAGACTGTTTTTGCTAGGGAAGTAAGTACCTTTGCCTGGTGCCTACCTGTTGCATAATAAAGTAGGTGACTGCAGAAGAGGTGCAGCTGGCTTGACTTATGTTCACTCTTTCTCCTAGGATGACACGTACACAGAAAGTTACATCAGCACGATTGGTGTGGACTTCAAAATCAGAACTATAGAACTAGATGGGAAAACAATCAAGCTTCAGATAGTAAGTAGTATTTCTCAACTCCTGGGTACTTTAATCTGTTGAAGCACAGAATTATATTCATAAGGGTTAGTAGTTACCTTTGTACTTTAATCATTAAAATATAAGTGGTATCTTCCCTGTTAGAAGGAAGGCTAGGCAGTTTTTACAGGATTACAAGACTTCCCATGACCTGTCCTTAAAGGATGCTTATCAAGGCTGATTGCCTGAAAGAGGAAATAACCTGTTATAAATTTACTTTCCTGGGAAGAAAAGAAAGCTTAAGTATTTAAAAGGCACTATGGGCTGTGAGCTGAAAAATGGTAGAATGCTGTGCTGGAGTGCTCTTGTATCAAAACTGGTGTAGTTCTGCAGTATGTAGCAAGGATTTGTGTAAGTGCAAGAATGTCACACAGTTGTCCAAGATGCATGAATTCTATAGCAGCTGTTAATAGCAGACTATACCATCTAGTGCTGGGAACTCTGCTTTTGTTGACCTGAATGGAAAAACTGACATGAATGCTTGTAACTGGCCTGTCTGCCTTAGCACTGGGTAGTGTTTTCCAGTTATGCTTTTGGCCTTTCACTTGGAATAAGCAGGGGAAGAGACTTGGCAGTTCTTTCCTCTAATCTTGAAGCACTCTGAAAGGGTGACTGGTGTAATGAAATCTAATATCTATGCAAGGTCATGCAATCCTTGTCAGCCACTGCTTCCAGCTCAAGCAGAGGCTCTTGGGACTTGAAGGCAGTGACTCAGGGATTCCAGGCCGTGTTGTGGAGCAGGCATCCAGTTTACGGCCAGAAGCCTAAGGCTGAGCCTCTGGACTCTAATGTAGCTGTCCTGAGTCCAGAGCAGCCCACTAAGAATGCTGTTGCTGCTGAAATCTGTCTGTGAGTCTCACTATTTTTAATGTGCAGCTAGCCCTATTCTTGACATGGCTCCAGGGAGAGGAATGTTTGGGTGAGTGCTTTTCCTGTCCTGGTGTGGGGAGAGGTCAAGCACCTAATGTCCCTCCTTAACTCTCCCAGTGGGAGAAGGGAACCAGGTTTGGTTTGAGTTGTTGCAATTCATCCTCTGAAGAGGATGTTGCCTTTAAATACTTTTGCTGCAGCTCTTGTACTAAGGAAGTTGAAGTGGAGTGGTTATGTTAGAGACCCACATCTCTCTGACCTTATTCCTAACAGGTTTTCAAGCCCCGGCTCATGTTTGTTCTTCTGACCACTGAACCATGGCTTCTTCATGGGTCAAAACTGCTTAATGTTTTCCTCAGTGAGATCTCTTGACTACACTTGTCTGAAACTAAACAAATGAGCAGTTCTAGAAAAGCACCTACTGAAGTGTAATTCTTCTCAGTTAAAATATCTTGATCTTATCAAATCCTATTTGATGCATACAGTTTCAGAGTCACTTCTGTAGCTGTGACTTGGATCTATTCGTAGTTGGATGGCTGATGAGCTGAGCTGTATTTCTGGAAGCTAATGTTGTAACACTGGTACAGCTACATTGCAGTAACTGATCCTGTTATTTGCCTTGTAGTGGGACACGGCAGGACAGGAGAGGTTTCGAACTATCACTTCCAGTTACTATAGAGGTGCTCATGGCATCATAGTTGTGTATGATGTTACAGATCAGGTAAGTGTTAAACCTGTGCCTGGAGAGTTTCTCCAGGTGGAATATGCTAGGCTGATAAGTAAATAAAACTGGGAATTTAATGACTTGGTGCTTCTTAAGGAGACAGTGACCATGTTCTTCAGGCTGTGTTAAGGTTTATCAGGCTAATGTATGTGTTAGTCTCTGGTTTGGAGCTAAACACAGAAATAAAAGGAGCAGTGGGATCTGTGGGTCTAAAGCATTTGTATCTTAAGCTTAACCTAAAACTTGCTGGGCAGGTAGCTGATTGTTCTATGTGAATACTTCTCACCCTACCTTTGGTAGCAGGAAGTCTGAGTTACTGATGCAAGTTGTTGAAAGATTTCTGAATGTACTTAAACTTTGGTCTACAACAAAAACTGGCATTTGAAACAGAAAATTGTCAGCATGTGTACAGAATACAGCTGAGCCAGTGTTTTCTGTGAAAGAATCTCTGAAGATTACTGGTGCAGTTGTCCTGATTGAAGGGCTCTTATGAAGTGTAGCGTTTCCCAAATTAATATAAAAAGAACCATTGGGTTCAATCACTAACTTGAATATCAGTTCAGCACAGCAGTTCTGCATTTCTGGAGTCAAAGGGTGTTCCAGCATCCTTACAACAGTGTGGTTTGCACCTAATACCTGGTGCTTTGTAAATGCTTGGGATTCTTCTGGTTTCAGCTGTATGCCATGTCTTATCTCTGCTACAGGAGGAGGAGGAAGAGTTCCAGATGGTAGAATTTGTTGACTATTCAATTCAAGATACAGAGCAGGGAAAAATAATGGAGGAGTGCAGCAAAGGAGGAAGGGCTGATTTTGTAGGGCTTGAAGCATGGACTAAGGAGCTGTATAGACCCTGTGTTGACTCACCTATCCTGAGGCAATCAGGGGAGTACTGTAGTATTAAAGTAGAGAGTTTTCTGTCTTGTGGTTGTGAATCACACTGATAGGTTAAGTATAGTGCTTCATATTCTTTCCGAGTCATCACTGAATAGTGCTGAGCTTTCCTCTTGGTTAAGGGTCTTGCTTACAATTCTTTTATCTCCTAGGAGTCTTTCAATAATGTAAAACAGTGGCTGCAGGAGATAGACCGTTATGCCAGTGAAAACGTCAACAAGTTGTTGGTGGGGAACAAATGTGATCTGACCACAAAGAAAGTAGTAGACTATACAACAGCAAAGGTATGTTGATACTGATGTGTATTTGCTTGGTTGAGCACCTAGTCTGGATTGCAATGCACTTGAGTGAGTTCTAGTGCAGGGAAATGTCTTGGTATGCAGATGTCAAGGTGCCATGTCAATGATGCCTTGTGGTGCAAGTCATTATCAGACTGGAGTTTGGGAGTGGGGTGGTGGTCTAGGAGCTTGGGGTTTATCCAGTGGTGCACCAGGAAACAAGGTGAGGTATGAACCAGTGTATGAGTTTACTGTTTGCTGTTTCTCCATTTGCAGGAATTTGCAGATTCTCTTGGAATTCCATTTTTGGAAACCAGTGCAAAGAACGCCACAAATGTAGAACAGTCTTTCATGACCATGGCTGCTGAGATTAAAAAACGAATGGGTCCGGGAGCGACAGCTGGTGGTGCAGAGAAGTCCAATGTTAAAATTCAGAGCACTCCAGTCAAGCAGTCTAGTGGAGGTTGCTGCTAAAACTTGCCTCCCCCCTTTTGTCTCACAACAATGAATTTGCAATCTGAACCCAAGTGAAAAAAAAATTGCCTGAATTGTACTGTATGTAGCTGCACTACAACAGATTCTTACCGTCTCCACAAAGGTCAGAGATTGTAAATGGTCAATACTGACTTTTTTTATTCCCTTGACTCAAGACAGCTAACTTCATTTTCAGAATTGTTTTAAACCTTTGTGTGCTGGTTTATAAATGTGTAATCCTTGTTGCTTTTCCTGATACCAGACTGTTTCCTGTGGTTGGTTAGGATGTATTTTTGTTTTGATGTTTCTATTGGCATGTTTAGATGTCAGGTTTAGTCTTCTGAAGATGAAGTTTAGCCATTTTGTATCAAACAGCACAACAGTGTCTGTCACTTTCCATGCATAAAATTTAGTAAGATATATGTAAGATCGGATTTGCTAGTTCCTTCTTGTAGAATTATAAATGGAAAGATCACACTATCTGATTAATAGTTTCTTCATACTCTGCATATAATTTGTGGCTGCAGAATATTGTAATTTGTTGCACAATATGTAACAAAACTGAAGAAATGTTTAATAAATATTGTACTTATTGGAAGTAATATCAAACTGTATGGTGATAAATATTGTCTTAATTTGTATGGCTAAGGGGGAAATCAGGCTTGCATTGTGCACAAAACATATCTGTGTGCAGCCATGGCTCTCAGACCTAGGAGACCAGAGACCTTCCCTGCAACTAAAGCTAGTGACTATGGCCCAAAAGACTGAGTTGTCATGGTGCTTAAGGCACATATGCTGTACCAGAAACACCCAGCCAATGTTCATGGAGGCATAATGCACTCTGAATGTACAACAGTTCCCTAACTTAGTCTTGGAACTTAATTTATTTCTCAAGGACTCTTATTTAGGGAATTCCTGTCTGCTTTGCATAGTAGGGGAGACAACAGTATTTCCCTAACATGAATGACTTCAATGTAACCTTGAGGTGGTATAACTTTCTACCAGTATATTATGTCTTTTCTATATATTGTTAATTCCATCCTCTTTTAATCAGTACTCTTCTGACTTAGTGCAACAGCTTAGCTTCTATTCTGTTATGCATAGAGGCATGGGAAGGATGAAACAGGGACAGTAAGGCCCCACAACAGACTGTTGCTCAAAGTAGGCGCTATCTTGAACAATTTGGAACTAACCAGCAGCCAAGAGGTTTTGGACAGTGTGATTCTTTGTACAGAGCTAATCAAATCATTAGTGCCTGATGTCTAGCTAAAAGCCACAGGAAAGCTAGCCTATAACACTTCCTATACATGTAAAATTGTTCAGCTTTAAACTCAAATGTTCAGCCTATTCTGTAAATAGTCTCATGTTTGAAAGACCATGTAACATTCCCCTAGTAGTAAATACACCCTGTGATAGTAAAAATATAGCCTAGGTATGTTGTGAGGTATAAACTAAAATTGGTGCAAATATCCTCTGATTTTGGGGGGGGGATGACTTTGGCTAACAGCTTTCTTCAACATAGTTGCATAAATCAACAGGCAATTGTAATACATAAAGTATTGTCATGGTTAAGTTGAACTCTTCCACTTGAGACCTTCACAATAAAGTGATGTGCTTTCTATTAGAGATGTGCTTGTTGGTATAATTCATTATATAATGTGACTTGCTTCTCCTTGAGAGCAGGAGCAGTAGGAGTAGTGAGTGCTGCTAAAATCAGGAAGTGAACCAGAAGGAGGTGTATTGAGGGTAAAACATCTTCCCTTCAGAGAAGTGCACAAATGAACTTAAATGTCAAGATGCCTGCTACATACTATCCAAAACAATGTTAATATATACAGTAATAAAAGCATTGCAAAACCAACTTGGGCTGCACCAGTTGTTTGGTGGTTATTTCCCCCCCCCCCCAAAAGTCATTACTGTGTTACTGTGCTGCTGCTCTTAAATGCTCAAGCCTGTGTTTGTCAGGCAGGAGTTGTGTGGAAGAGAGTAGAACAGGCCTAAAAATCCTGGGCAAGGGCACTGTAGTCTCTCACCTGTGAGCTAAAATACTAAATACCTTTGATGTAATGGGTTGGGCTTAAGACTTGCAAGTGGTAGCACATAGGGACCAGTAGCCTTTCCTTGCATTTAACTCCCACCCTGCCCTGCTCTATATAGGCTTTGTTTAAGCATCTCCCTGAATGCCCATGGGTATGGGACCTGGTGTTGGTAAAGTCAGGGAGACCAGTCTCACTGTAGCTGCTTGAGCCTTTTTGTTGAACTTACACTGATCTATGAATTGTCACCTGCAACTTGGCAATAAAAAAAATTGCCCTTTAAGCTGAGGTGGTGGAAGATGGGAGAGTATCAAAAAACCCCCACAAAACCCAATGAATTATTTATCATTCATAACTGTTTCAGTTTTAACTATGCTTTCACCTTCTACTTGTGCAGTACAGAAACTTCACTTTGTTCCATTCACAAGAATGGGAGGAAATGATGCACAAGAACATGATGATTGCTATTTAGTTTAAAGGTTAATTAAAGCCAAGTACTAACATTCTGTAGTTGGCTGCAACTTTTTGGCCACTTACCTTGTTATGCTGCTTCAGAGATGCCCTTTTCTGTTGCAGAAAGTGTTTGGAAACCCTTTATGAATGTTTTTTTGAGCAGTGATGAACTGCACTAGCTGTAAGAGGGGAAAGGCACAACTCTTCACCCAGGGAAACCAGCACAGCACTAACACAACTACTGCAAATAACAGGTGACAGCAGTTCATAGATAACTTGGTTCTTCCCTGAGTGTACTCACCTGCTTACTATTTTATCAAGATTTCATACAGCATATTGGCTCTTCATGTTCATGCATAAGGAAACTGAAAGTTAAATAGGCTCTGCTTCATCAGGGAGTGGTAACTATAAACAAGAGTTCAGTTTGCTCCCAAGAACCAGGAGTTGCTACTTCTTGGCTTCTAGCACCTATTTTTGAAGAGCATAAACAAAACATGAGAACGCAGCTAATAAAATCACACAGCTTTACTTAGAAGTGAGTTGCACGGCACACTATGGATTACTCAGTTAAAAAACCAGCATGTTCCTGACATTTTGCCAACACATGGAACAAGCCACTTCAATAAAAAAGGAAAGCTACATTAAAAAACAAACCAAAAAAAGGCCAGCTGTACATTCCTCACAAAACTCCCCAATATAGTCAGCACTATTAACTAGACATCCCAGTAGCCAAATAACTGCTGTACAGCTCGCCTTTCTCAAGCCACAGTAAAAAAAAAAGAAACCAAACTGAAATCAGCCAAACACAGTGATCATAGGTATTTGGCATCTCTGCAAGAGGTGAAAGAGGTGGTTTGGTGGTTGCTGCATTTCTTCTCAGCCATCCCGAGACTGGCTAACGAAGCCCAGGTCTGATAGAGGCAGCACCTGAAATAAAAGGGATTAAGTTTGCTACTGTGCTTTGGCTGCAAACCAACAAACAAACCAAACCCCCATGCTATACTTAACTCCACATATGCTCAGTAGTGTAGAGGTTATAGTCAGTGTATATTTAGCAATTTAAAAAAAAAAAAACAAAACACAAACTACTTAAGCTATTGTTACTCTCCTTTAAAGTACTGGAAATAATTTTTTGCCTTTGCAACTCCAAATTTTAAGGCATGCCATGGAGTGGGCCATGGGGAAATCAATGCTCTGAGCTAATGCGGGGGGCAGGGTGGGGGGTGGCAAGGTTATCCTGCAGATCCTAAATTCCTACGGCTTGGTGCTTAGAAGCCATTAACAGCCTTCCTGTGTCTCTGGACCCAGCTCCTTGCTAACACCCATGATTGTTTTGTACGGACACAGTTTTATAGTGATTCCCAATCACAGTGTGAGTGGCTGAGGGCTGTGGTAGCACACAGCTGACCCCATTGATGCTGCTGTGCCTCTGCCCTCAAACACCACACATCCCTCAGCCCCTTTAAGCTAACGCTCCTGCCATGCCCTCCTGAAACACTTTTGTCTCTGCAGTTTTATTTGAAGGAAGACGTTCAAGAAATCAGCAAACAAGTTTTCTAGCCCATATTTTGCACCCAAATTAACTTGCATCTCTTTCCCACTGTGACAGGGCAAGCAGCATTTTTCTCTGAGAGAAAAAAACAACCAACCAACCAAACAAAAAAATACCCCTTTCCCATCTTCCCTCTGCTGTCCAAGTGATTTCAGTAGAGCAGCTGTGTGTGCCGGACAGACTGCTGATGATCCCTCCACCCTGACTGACAGCGACGTGCCTGCTGGCTCCCTGGGTCCCTCCGAGGAGCTGCCATCGCTCTCACGATCTTGGGTTTCATCACACTGCTCTTCCCCTGACACACATTTAAAGATGATGGGGCATCCATTTTGAGATCGCCCTTGCTTTCTTCTCCTTTTAGGCTTTCCAAACGTCACATTAAAAGAAAAAATAATAAAGCCTGATGTATAGTGTTAGCTAATTTAAGTGTTTTATCTTCCTACACTTCCCTCCCTCTCCTCCCGCCACAGAAAGGCTGGTTTGCCCCCTTGCTTACCCACTGAGCAGCTGTCTGCTGCACTCCCTTGTTCTCCATCCCGTCCTCACCCTGCATGGGACCCACAGCAGCTAGAACAGATTCGTACAAGTGCTCCGCGTGGCTTTCTAGCTCTTCTGACTGTTTTGCAATCAAACCCAGCGTGTCTTTCAGAGCTGGAAAACAAAACATATGATGGAGGTGGTAGTAACGTGACAATTCATGTCTGTAAAAGTAGTAAGAGAGAGTTCCACTCGCCCAGATGATAGACTTTTGAAGGAAATCGAGTGTTAGAAATCAATAAGCTGATCTTCATCCCACCCAAGTTGTGATGCAGAGTTTGGAGGGGGTGGAAAGTGACCTAGGAGGCTCCAGGTTAAAAGTGAGGATACAGAAATAGGGGCTCCCAAAGGAAACCTTTGGGACTGTGTAAGAAAGCCCATCCATAATGCAGCACTTGACCACTAAAGCCCCTTTGGTGACTGCAGACCCAACCTGCCCTTTAGAAATCCCTTGTGCAGGATGCACCAAAAAACCAGAGCGACTGCCCGATGTGTGCTGCGCCACCAGCCAGGCTGGGCTGTCTCCCCAAACTGGCTGCCAACACCCATCCTGGGATGCACCAAGTGCAAGCAGGGTGTGAAAATCGCCTTCTCCTGTGCTGGACAAAAGCATCTCCTCCCAGCTGCAGGCCGACAGCATCCCACAGCCCAGTGGGATCTGGCCATGCTGCAGTTAAGATAAAAACCTAAGAAGGGACCCGTAAGAGGCAGAAACCTATTCATCACCCACGATGGGTGGCACGGCACAAGGCAAGGGTCAAGGCGTGGTGCAGCTGAAAGTGCTCAGGAGTAATCGCTTCAAACCTCCAAGTCACCTCACCTCCAAGTCTCCAGACAGCAATGGAGGTGTAAAACCCTTTTCATTCCCATACAGCTGCTGAATGGCAAACTCTGCTCACCACTTCCACACCCACACACATGTGGGGCCAGGGATTTCAGGGGGCAGACGCTACGGCCAGCATCACCGGCTGTGTCCATGACCAGCCCCGCTCAAGCGCTCCTCCTCACCTGGCGAATTTGATGCCATGCAGTCAAGGAGAGCTTCTCCCCTCTCCAGCACACTCTCCGTCAGGCTCCGGTGGTTGGCCACATCTTTCCTGAACTCCTGGGAAAGAAAGGGGAAGAGGAGCGCTGCTTAGAAGGGTTTTTGGAAGAGAGACACCTGCAGCAGGTCACCCAGGGAGCAGTTTCCCCCGAGCAGGTTCCCAGTACTCCCAGATTTGGCTTTGCACACTTGATGCACCCCACATCGCCTGCCTGGACCGTGCCAGCAGTGCCTTGCTTCCCACTACTTGCTGCCTGCAGCACCGAAGAGTGGGGAGAAATACCTACCAAGTAGCGGTGCAGCAATGCCTTCATGCTCTCAGCATCCAGCGTGGCTGGGACCCAGCTGTTGGTGATGTCTGCAACATTGTACAGCCAACGAATTAGCTCTTCCAGCTGGCAGCAAAACATCTACTTAACGAAGCATAACAAAAGGAGTTACTGATCTATTTCGGCAACAAAGACACAGCAGGGACAGGAATAGGTGAGCCAGTGGTGTTTCAGAAAGCACCTGCTCCCTGCTCCTCTCCTGCCCGCCCCCCGCACACAAACATCCCTAAGCTTGGGAAGCCAAGGATCAACAGAAAAAGAAAAAAGGCAAAAAACCCTAAACCCCTAAACACACCCCAAACCCACTGTGTGGCAAGAATTGAGGGTCACCATGAAATTGCTGCTAGGGAGGTGTCAGAAGCCAATGGCACCCAGGCTGAAGGAAGAGGTTTGCCTCCACCATCTCCCAGCCAGAGAGACACCCTCCTCCTCACCAGAGCCATGCAGTTAATTTGCAGTTGCTCTTCCCCAAGGGTTCGTCTCGTTCAATTAAGTGCTTTCATTTATTTTTAAAGCGTCTCAGTAAGGGATTATTTTTGTAAGATGCTGCACAAAACCCAGGGGTCTCTGCTCTCACTGAAACCAAACTCCAGCCCTGCTCCTGCTCCTCGGGGTTTTGCTATAAAGCTGAACTGCTTCTCCCTGGCACCATGATTTCGGGCGACAGATAAACCCTAATGCTGACAGTAGAAAAGACCCTTTTATTCCCATACAAGAGGAGGGGATGAAATGCACTGGTGTTTGTAGCTATGTGCATGATAATAATTACTCTCTTGCAAACAGCTCAGCATCGCTTCCAAATTCAGCCTGGGGCTGGGGTGGGGAAGAAGATGGAGGGGAAGGTGTGGCCAGGGAGCACAGCACTGGTGGCAGGATGGCCATGAGGCATCACTTGCCCAAAAAATAGAAATCCACAAAATAATTCAGAAACTCTTCAGAGAAACCCTGCCAGCTCTGCCTGGCCTTGTTATACCTTAAGTAGGACCCAGTTCGGGGAAGACAAGAGAGCCTGGGATGAAGGGCAAGGCCAGCCACGCCACAATAAATAGCTGGAGTGATGGGGCAGGCAGCGAACACCAGACTTCATGCCAGTCCAGCCCCAACCATGGCTCTCGCATCTTCCCAGTGCAGCGGTGCTGCAGAACGGGTGGGCTGGGGGAAGCCAAGTGCCACATTTCCACCGAACCTAGCCCTGTGATGCTGAGCCCCAGGAAAACTGAGATGGGCTCTTGCTCCATCAGAAGAAATTATCTGCTCCAGTGAGCCCCCCTGCATAAATTACTACCAGCTGCCAGGCACCAAACATCATGCAGAAGGGGGAGCCTTAATTAATTGTGCCATAAACACAGGCAACATTTTATGTGAGATCTTCCCATAATAAACTTTATTTCTTGTCTCAGCCTACCTTAACACACTGGGCAAGGGACTCGCCCTCCTGGCTCTTCTTCAGATGCCCCTTGACCCGTGGTTCATTTAGGTACGTCCCATCCAATGTGTCCCCGAGACCGGTCGGTACATGAATCCCCCGCAGAGGATCCCTACGGATCCGGCCACATGATTCAGTGTCTTCCCAGCTGGGCTTTCGAGAGCTGCAGGGGTGCCACAGCCCAGCATAATCCTCAATATTACCTCTTTTGTCCCTGCCACCCACTTCTCCAAAAGGAGCCAACTCAGACGAAAGGGGCTGCCTGCCGTCACTGTGACGTGGAAGGTTTCGGTGGTTGTGCCCAGGCGTCCTTATTGTTAAGGAAAGATTGGACAAAAACTGAGCCAGCCTTTCCAGCTCCTGCAGTCTCGGAGGCAGGGAGAGAAATTCTTCATCACCCTCCCACTCTTTCCTCAGGGGGAGCACTCCTGTTGTAGGTAAAAAACTACTAGTGCTTTTTGCCTGCCCTTTGTAGTTTGGAAGGGGGCTCCCTCTGGTGCACCAGCTTCTCCCATCTGCAGCAGGGCAGCCAGATAAACCTGGCTTAGCTGACTCTGTCGTTACATCCTTAGCAGAACCTCTAGAAGGACGATTGGAAGCACTCTTTGCAAAGGATGCTTTTGCAATAGGTAAAGGTTCATAGTATGAGCCAGCTCCTGAGCGGCCTCTTTTTCCAGGCCCTGGGGCGGAGAACCTGTCTGCAGAGGCCACGAACCCCCAACATCCATTTTCTCCACTTCCTCGAGCCTGCCCACCTCGGCCGTAGATGCTGGTGGACCTTGACGTGCCCTCAGGGGAAACAGAAAAGCTGTCCAAACCTATTCCTGAATCGTGAAGGAAATGCTCTGGCATCTTTCCCAGCTTGTATCTTGGCTTCAGCGGATAAGCATAATCCAGCAAGTCCTCATACTCTTTATTGGGGTTCCAGTGGGGTGAATGACGGTCTGGAGATGGGGGTAATGAATCAGGTATGGCACATGCCCAGTAATTGGCTTGGCATGATGACATCTCCCTGATGCGCTCCACGGTGGCACGGTCATCAAGCAGAGGACTGAAAAGCTTGCGTGCCCGCGGCACCCTGCCTTCTGCCGCAGCCCACCAACAGCATAGGTCCCGGGTGGCAGTGCCTGCAGGAGAAGACACATCTGCACTGGCCGGCATGCTTTGGGCCGGCTCTTCAGAGAGGCCATTTTCTTCTGAAGACAGAGTGGAGAAGCTTGATGCGGAGTGGCTCCGCAGGGCACTCTCGGGGCTGGGGGACGTTGGGGGCCGCAGGACCTCCAGGGTGGAGGATAATGGTGATTGAACTGCTAACCTTCGGCTCCACTGGCCGGCATGGGCATCGTGGCAGCTGCCAGCAAGGATGCTCTCCTCTGCAGAGCCACGCCGGCTGGGAGGGCTGGATGCCGGCTCCCAACAGCCCGATGCCTTCACCTGCTCGAGGACAGGGGGAAAAAGGAACGGGAGAGAGGGACGCATAAAATGAAGCACAGCATCCAGACAAAAGGCTCCTTTGTGCTGGGACATGGAGATAAAAGCCCAGCCCTGGACTCGCTCTGAGGAGAGGCTGGAAGGGGAAGTCTGTTCTGTCTGCAGGACAGCACACAGCTGCCCGAAGCCCAGAGTGGGGCTTGTTTTTAAGTAAAGGCATCCCAAGGGCTTGAGAAGCTGCACGAGTCATTTGGCAGCAAGAAGCACTTATTGAAGGAGCCCCGTCATGAGCGACTTTCCAGCTCCGTGGTGGCAATACAGGAATGGAGGCAATGGCTCAGGTGTCGGAGCCCAAGCCCTTCCCCACCGTACGGCTTAGCCCGGGGCTGGGGTTGGCACACTCTGGCTGGAGGAGATGGAAAGCCCTGCTACGACAGCCCAGACAAACAAGTCCCCACCTCACCTGGGACCTCCCGGTGATGCAGCAACACCTGTACGCACAACACTCTCACCTGCTGCTCTTCTGGGGAGAGGAACCGGTGGCTAACATGATGAGGCACATCGCCGTCGACAGCTCTATAAATTAACAACTCTGTCTCCGAGAGGCTTGCTCTTTCTCTGGGAAATCTGGATGTGGATGCTGAAGACACTTCTTGGCGGTAGCTCGAACCTCCCTGGGTAACACTGGTGGCCAAGCGACTGCGTCCACTCATTGCCATGCTCTCCATCCCTTGCGAGCAGGGCTTGGCTTCCTCTGCCCCTAAAAGCTGGCGCAGGCTGTCCACTAGCTCCGGATAGTCTGTCTCCACCTCTGCGCAGTCCCACCTACCATCGCCTTCAGCCTTCCCACTCAGTGAGGCTTCAGAAGGTGATTTTCCCACATCCACGGCCACAGGGACAGAACTTCTTCTGCAAGATGATGCCAAGCCTTGGGCGCTCTGAAATACACAACACACAGTAGCAGCAACTCACCGTCCCCCCTTGTCTCCATGCCAAGTAAAGAAACTGAGTACGTCTAATAGTGAAGATCTTAAGCATGTTCTGGGTCAGACCCCAAAAATCATGAAGTCGCATCTTGGTGTGTCAAGTGGGACAGAGGAAAGAGCAAACCTTCATGCCTCAGCAGTGTTTTCTGGTTTCGAGGACATGACACACCGGGAAAATCTAATTAAAGCTCTGGCCGCACTGAGAATAAACCTGTGCTTTATACCTTGCCAGCATGGTGCAACTGTCTCCTGAATTAATGGCCAATTTCACAAACACTTTGTGCACCATGAGGTTACAGGGCCCAAAAGAGACATCATTAACTAGGATGTAAAGCACCTATTAGCGTCACTGAGTCTTGAAGGCCGTTGGGGTGGAAAGTTGAGGGGTTTTTAAGAGACAAACTCAAAACCTTGAAATGGAAGCCACCCAGAAGTGAGAAGTATATATAAAAAATTAGAGGGAGAGGTAGGAGGCTGTAAAACCCAAGCTTGGCGCTTAGCTCTGCAGCTGCTACCTCAATTCATGAAATTAACTCTTTGTGAAATTAATTAATGGAAATACTTGCTCAGCCAATGACACATTTTCAGGCGTGCTGTAGAGCCAAGCCCATTGCATCTTGCTGCAAATCCTTCTAACATGAGGTATTAGTCTCGAAGCCTGAGCCCTGGGTGCTCCACACAGGGAGGTGCTCCACCATCACCCTCTCGCTGCCTGCGCTGGCCTCCAGTGAGGAGCTGCAGCAGGACAACCGATAAGCCACATCAAGGAGACCCAATACAGCACACGGGAGATCTTGTTTTGCGAACACCAGTCAGAGCCGAGCACCTCTGCTCACGTTCACCAAGCTAGCAGGACTCAAAACTACTCTCAACATAAATGACACCTTGCGGGCTCCCCACAGAGCATCGAAATGGGCACTGCCAAAATCCCCACATGTAGGCTCTGTGCCACTCAGTCACAGGTGAGCATCCTCAGAGCCCTGGCAACACTGAAGCCTCTTCCAGCAACTCCAGCCCAAAGCAGGTTGCCAGCATTAGGAAAACACTGGTAGAGTGGTTTTGCCAGTACTCACCCAGCTAGTGCCGGGCTAGCGATGGAGGGGCCAGCCAAGGGAGCATCAACAGCAAACTCAACTTAGAAGGAAAATAAAAAAAAAGGAGGAAAGAAAGTATTCCCAAACAATACTTGGAAGTGGGAAGCAAGTTGATACTCATACCCTCCGTCAGCTCTTTTGTCGTGATCTCGTTTTATGATCCACCCCTCTGGCATCGGGGGTTTTCCCACGGGCAGAGCCCATGCATGTGAACAAAGAGCAACGGGGCGATGCGCCGGGTCTCCAAGGGAGACCAAATCCCCGGCACAACCCGCAGCAGGCACTGCAGCTGCCTTCCCCCTCCCTGAGAGCCGGCAGCCTGTACAACTGCTGGGCAGCTATATTCAGCACAGCAGCAGCTGCGTAGAGGGCAAGTAAAGCCTGGGCTCTCCCAGCCCTCCAAGCAAGCCGTGTCCCTCTGCCGACACCAGGACTCACCCACTTGATTGCTTAAGTCGCTACTGAATACAACCCTACGCACCTCATGTCATCCTAAAATCGACCGTATTGCTCTCTTTTTCCCCCTAAAAAGGTTGTATATCCAAACAAAATGGCATAGTAATTGCAATAAACGTAATTGATAAGTGTACCCCTGCTAAATTCCCTACAGATTATACAACAATATATCATTAAAATATATGTAAGCATATATATCTTGTTTAACAGAAGGTAGATTTCTGATGCTAACAAGAAGAATATCTCAAACCACTCACGAACCCACGTGTGTTTCCCACATAGCACGTGTGGGATTTCTTCACGTATCCATCATAGGTTTTTAGGGCCAGAGGTCTCCTGAGCCCCAGGAGGCAGCCCCCTGTCACCTGCCAGCCTTCACCAACTCCCATTCAGTCCCTCTGAGTTACTTTGCTTAGACAGTCAGGCAAGCAAGTATTAGCAAATCGAATGCCAAATCCAACTTACAGGTGATTTAAATGCCCAGAAAATCCCCTGAGATACATTTGTTTACCAGCTTTGAAAGCCAGGGCCTTGGCCACAAGGAGAAACGATGCTCGCTGGCTGGATTCCTCCTCTTCCAACCAAAATCTCATGAGAAAAAAGCTGCCAGGGTGACAAATCGTAAGGTACCACGTATTAAATTCCAGGATCTGTTTCAGAGCCTAAAAGCCTGCTTCAAATTCACCATTTGGGGCACTTTCCTCCATGACAGGAAGCAGGTGATTCAGCAGAGAACATCACTAATTATCACGACATGAACGGGCATCTCACCGGCTCTAATCTCTCCTTGCACATACTGGCAGCGCTGTACATCCAAAAATGATCCAGTAGATTTAAGCCTTAACAGAGAGGGGAGTGCTGGACACCCATAGCTTAGGACATAAATGCCTCAACAATCAGTTCTGTTGTTGGGCAGTGATTTTAAAAAATATCTAAAAGAAAGAAAAGTTTAACAAGGCACCACTGCAGACTTTAAAGTTTTAAATTGAATGTGCAGTAATAAATGATCGACTTCAGTACCTCTTTATTTTTAAGAAGATGCCACATTAAATTCAAAGTGATGTTGAACATCGTTCTCTCCATCAGATTTAGCAGCTTGAGTCCTGTGTCAGTCAGCCCAGTAAAAACAACTATAAAAAACATATATAAGCTTGGCCTTAAATCTGAAAAGCATGTGTTAAGCAACATTAAAAAAAAATTACAGGTCACAACCCATCTGTTATTTTTGTAACTACGCAGGAGCGCAAAGGCTGAACTATTCTGAACTTTCAAGACTATTTGTTGATCTTATGGACAGAGCATGCAGTGATATATATTTCTATAACACCATTAGTCTTTAAAATAAGAGCAAGTGCTGGTTCGCAGGTTCATCAAATCTCCAGAAGCTAATTGGAAGCTAAAGAGAAACTGGGAAACCTGCCAATACACGAGTGAGAGTAAATCTGCTTATTTCAGAATTTGTAAGGATATTCAAACGGACACCAGAGATTTCACTGCCTTTTCAAAAGCCTCTAATTCAGGCAGCTAATTTCAATTAATTTCAGGGGAAGCTGGACACCCAGCCACACTTGGATGCAAACTAGATGGGGAAGTCACACACATCCAGTACACAGAACAGTCAGGCAAGAAGTCATATTTAAAAACAGAATGAAAATGCTAATGCCATTAAGTGCAACTCTCAACTACAAGAGCAGCTAAAAAACAAGGTTTCTCACCATTTTCCAACAAAACCACAAAAATTCAGAGCTCAGGCTGCCAGCGGTAGAGACACATCAAGATTAACCCTCACGACAAGAAGCAGCAAGCCCAAATCCTCAGGCAGGACTGACACAGCTCTGCAGAGGGACGTACGACCACAGCTTTAGGCACGGTGGAGACCTTCCACTGGCCTTAAAACCACATGAAAACTGCCAGAAATCCCAGCTACACCCGAGCCCTCAATTGTCTCACCAGCGACGGGGCGGCTCAGAAGCAGTACCCTTGACTGTTTTTTTAGATAACAGATGAAGACAGTGGCCATTTCATTCATTTCAACGGGGGAAGGTCCACGGGGACCTCTCAATTAAAGCGATCCCTTAACTTTTTCATGTCGTCAAAAGAAAGCTGCCTGCCAAAGAGTTGCATAAACCCCAGCAGACAAGAAGAGCTGTCCCAATGAGAGTTATCACTTGGCTGGCAGACTTCAACAAGAGCAGCGGACGCTGATGGAGTTTCCGTCTCCCACCAGCCCTGGTTTTGCTGGGGAGGAGTGTTTTTGTTGTTGTTTCGGGGAAAAACACACCGCTCTTGCCTTTCAGGCCTGCGGAATGTGAGTTTTGGTATTTTTTTTCTCCTTTTCTTGCATGCTTCCACCCGAAAAGCCTTTCCGCAGCTGAAAAAATGGCACATTAACCAAAAAAAAAAAAGAAATAAAGGCAATAATGCCGAGGAAGCACCGCACCCTGGGGATGCCCGCCCTGAACTGCTGGAGACACGGATGCAACGCCCAACGGGTAATGGGGACGGGCTTCCAAAGGGAAAGCCGCCCGCTTCCTCCCCGCCCGCCCCCCGGGACTCCCGGGCAGCACCCGGAGCTGCTGCTCCTCCGTTCCGTGCCGTGCCGTTCCGTTCTCCTACCCGCCCCCGGGGACCGCCACCGCCTCGCCCCGGCCCGCACCTACCCAGCGGCGACCACCACCGCCCCCACCGCCACGCCCCCCGTCCCGCGTCCCAGCCAATGGGAGCGGCGCACGTACGTCACCAAGGGCGGCCTTGCGTCCCGGCAGCCAATGGGAGCGGAGCGTGGCGCTGGGCCCCGCGGCGCGGCCGTGACTCCACCCCGCCCGCCCCCAACGCTGGGCGGGGAGCGGCGACCCCGCTCCCGGCCCGGCCCCGGCCCCGGCCCTTGGCCGAGCAGGGGTGGGGAAGGCAAATTCGCAGCCTGCCCCCGGGGACTTGAGGAGCCCCCTGGGACCGTCGGGCGCTGCCGTTGGTGGAGCATCGTCACCTCCAGTGCCCTTGAGGAGCTTGTTGCGACTTGAGGGTGTTTCCTTTTATCCCATATATTGACCTTCCCAGGGTTGAGCTGTGCGCTGGCAGCCTGCGCACCTCCCCGGGCGTTACCGCGCTGTTTCTGGGGTGGAAAACCATCTAAAAATGGTATTGCAGGAGCAATGACTGCACGTGTAATGGCAAATGGGTTTTAGCATCCTACGAGCACGACGCAAAGCCCCTTCGGCCGCAGGAGGAGGTGCCGGTGCAGGACCTTCCTCCGATGTAGCAGAGCGGGGCCTGGGTTCAAGACCAGGCTGCCGGCAAGTGCAGAGCCTGATACAGAGAACGAACTGCTTATTGCTTAATGATTGTCTTTCTGTAACTTTACATACCAAGGACTGGTGTTTGCCAGGGATTAAGCCTGTCAGAGACTGGTACTTGGGAGTGATGAGCAAGAAGGAACCATGAGTGATCACAAAACTTAATTAAATGTTTGATGAATTTATGATCTTGTTAAGAAGGCACAAGTAGAGGCCTTGCCTGAATAGATAGGGCTGGAAAAGATAACAACTCCTGCCTTTGTTCTCGTCCTTGTAGATAATTTAGCTTAAACTAGCCATATGGTTCTATACTACTAATGAAAACTTAGATAATAAGAACACTAACAAGCACTGATGTATCAAAACATGTAAAGGACCATACTGCGCAGAATCACCTGAGGAGGGTCAAATAGCGGACAAGTGAGGAAGACTATGGAAGACCACCAGAGGACTCCTGAAGACCACCAGAGACCTTCAATGCGCCTGCGTAAAGGACATTTACATATGCTAATAGTTTCCCGGAAAACTAATGAATATGTATAACATTTCTTGGAAATCTAGTGAATATGTATGTAGAACATGTACTTAACCTGCACAATTAAACTCGACGGTGTGCACGATAGGTGGAACGATCCCCCGTGCATCCAGCGCTGCCAATAAAGAATACCTACTTAATAGTTAATCAAACTATTGAGTTAGTTTCTTTGAATCAGCCCGGCCGTCGGATGCTGGTCGTGCCCTGCCTTTCGGTCAACTTTCTGGGTAGATCCTCATGCCTTTCAGGCTTTGAAGCAGGCTGCTCTGGCTTTTGTAGCTGGCCAGACCCTTCCTTCTTTGGTGGCTGGAGTGGCTGTGTCCCAACATGTGCCCACGTCCCGTAGAAAATACAAACCTTTCCCCTTGTTTCTTTCTGTAGGCTGATTCTGGTTTTTGTCTGCATCATCTGCTCCTGGAGTTTTATTTCCTAGATAATGCTGAGATTTCCTGGAGGTCAGTTATTTGATAAAGCACTTTATGAACAATGTTGCTGCCAGCTTTTGACCGTGAAGGACCAAAGAGACATCTCGGGTTTGCTCAGCAGTCGGGCGGCAGGGTGAGGGGAACAACACAGGTATCCCAAGTCCCTGGCTAGTGCTTCGGTCCACTGGCCACACTCTTCAGCCCCGCGGCGTGTTCCAGCTCTGCCACCCCATGTATTATGGTCCAGATTGCCAGCTGCTGTGACCTGACCTCAGTGGAACCGGCCCCATTTACCATCCTGGAGGATCTTGCTTTTTCTCTCTAGAGAAACAGAGTGGGAGTATCTTTTCCAGGGCTGCTTCAAAAAGTGGAGCTGTAATGCCATGGTATAACATGGTACAGTGGTCTCAGAAGATCTCACAGCCAAGAAAAAGCCCACATCACCTCTGTTCCTGCATAATATTTCTATATTTGGGGTTTCTTTGATGAATGTTACAGCTGGTCTTCCAGAGGGCAGCACATCCCCCTGCCTCAGATGCAAGCTTCTCAGAGTTGGCTTTTTGTTAGAATTCATGCAGGCAAAGCCCTTGTGAAAGAAAAGTCCTTTAAAAATGTTTATTGCTTATACTCCAGGGAGCCGGTTGCCTGCCAGTAGAGGCCATGCTGATTTCAGGCAAGTCAAAAGGCTGAAGCAAACACGGATGGGTCATGATTCATACCCAGGCTTGGCTGTTTTTAGCTGGTTTAAATTACTTGCAAGCTGCCAGACATTGTTCTCGGAGCTGAATAGCACTTGGCTGTGGTCTCAGCCCCAGCAGGAAAGGTTCGCATCCTGTTTCACCTCCGATCAAACGAGTGCCAGGATGTCTACAAGAACAGCCAGAGCGCCGCAAAATCTTTCCCATCTCCTTGGGCTCATGCTGAGAAGGTGTCAATAAACAAGGGGGGGATAAACTGGTGATCTAAAGGAGAGATTATTTAAGAAATTCAGGGAAACGATACCAATTTCTTCCGCTGACATCTGGCCCTCTTTGTTAAGAACTTTGCTGAAGAGAAACTGGCTTATTCAATCTACAATACAGGGTCAAACCCAGCCAAACTCCCACCCAAAGTCACTCAAGGCTGGCAAAGACTAACATGGATATTTTCTTGCCGATTTGAGATGTCGGGATTCTTTCAGACTTGTGTTTTTCAGCAAGAAGGTTCTGTGGCAAAGACAAATAGTTTCTCCACATCTGTGGATGCAATAATTCAGCAGTAATCCCCATATCTATGACATGAAGTAGAGCTTGCTTACGATGATCAGATTTGAAAGTGGTGCATTTCTAGTATATGAGAAGCTGGGATATGAAGGCTCCATTTTCTTCAAAAACTTCTACCTTCTTGGTGGGAGTATCCATATTTTTGTACAGAACTGGATCCGTCAGGAGCACCAGCTGTATGTATCCTGAGTTTTAATATGCCCATAACCAATGATGTGCTGGAATCCAGAATTTTTGGCACATCAATTTGTAATTTCTTTCTACGTTGAATGGTCTCACACTATAAGCCAGTTAACACTCTGCGACGAAACCTGAAGCCTGGATGTGCCCCATATGCTCTTGCATAGCATCTGCACTGTCTTGGGCATCAAATTTCAGTCTCACAATGCGAATGTTTGGGATGGATGAGATGTCAGCAAATGCAGGGGTTGGACCTGACCTATTTGTTCCCAGAGCATTGCTAGCAATATTAATAGAGTACCGCTCCAGAGTGAAAAGAAAAACTGGTTGTAATCACTTTGCCATCCTTTGGCCACCAGTATGACATTATCTGTGGGGAGGATTTGCCTGCATTTGGAAAATTATTCCATTTCTGTTGCTGTGCCTCAGACAGCCAGAGAGTTAATATTACATGTAATCCATTGGTACACGTGCCATCTTCCAGTGTTAACTTATCATCGAGGTGGGAAGGAGCTGCCACAAGCTTTCTTTGCTTCTGTTGGCTACATCAAAGTGATTGACATTATTCCTCTCCTGTGTTAAAATTGCTCAGGCACTGATTTATAAAAATACTTATGTTGCAACCTGACAGCACCGCATTCCTCGCTCCTCAAGGACAGGCTGGCTGGCAAACTCTCCTACCCGTGGTTCTGGGCAGGAGCTGTCTTCGTACAAACTGCTCAGCACTCTGCTCACTGTGCACTTGCTCTGCCTAACCTCTTTCTGAAAGGTATTTGCAGGGAGAGGTCCTTCTCTCTCAGGATAACAACCCTTTTCTTTTCCCCAGAGGTCAGGATTTCACATCTTGGGCCATTCCCCTTGTTCTCCTGTTGATTCTTACTCTTTGGGCCACATTTCTTTGAAGGTCAACACCTAAACCTGGTCCAAAACTCCAGCGTGGGCTTGGCTATGATTAGGCAGAACTGGTATGGTAGTCCAGGCTGCGTTCCTGTTTACACACCCTGGTACAGTATCTGCCTTATTCACAGCGCAGGGCATTGACTCATGCTTCTGACAGCCTGTAACTTCCTGTTCCTGCTCCTTAATCTACCATTTCCTACCAGTATTAGTGCAGTTAATTACTCTCATCTAGATTAACTCTTTGCAGCCTCTGTTTCCCAGACCCTCTCTCAATTTTTCCAATGTTGCTATGAATTTCAGCCCTGTGCTTTTCCATGTTCCCAGACCTTCTCCTCCAGGTGGGACATGCAGATTTTCTCTGTTCCAACATTTTTGTCACTAAACAACTACTTATGGTCCTGGACCTACAGTAGGCCCCTGAGGAATCCAGTCATTCAGCTGGACAGTCACTCTGGTAATGTCTAAATAAGCAGGTTCAAACTCAGCCATGTTGCTTTAGCTTCTTTATAAAGTCATGAGAAGACTCATCAAAAGCCTGCAAATTTTGCCTCACTCTTCTAGATCATCATAGCTGCTACTGCACTATTACTAAATATCTCCCCAAAAAGGTAGCTGCTTCTTTTTCTTCCTGATTTTGGAGAAGCACCTGAAAATATGACTTAAGCACACTCAAGGCAGCAGGCACATGAAACATGTAAGGCAGGATTAATGAAGAACAGAGGAAAAACCAGAGTGACATCTATTTTAGTGTCAACATAGAAGTGCAGAGCAGTGCTAGCAGCTGGACAATTTCAGTTCTTTACCATCCGGTTGCTCAGCTGGCCAGAGTGGCAGGATTTAGCCCAAGAAAAAGGTCAAACAAAAATTGCACTTCTCCTCTCTGGCCACACGATGTACCCATCACACCACGAACAGCCTGGCCGGACGGCCAGCAACAGGAGACCCAGCCACGAAGGCAGGTGTTCCAAGTTTCCATATTCCCCCAAAACATCTCCTTACCTCTATCCAGGCGTTCTGAAACACCCACACAGCTGAACAGGGCTAGGTGCCGAGGTGCAGAGGGGGATGAATGGGATGGAGTTGGTGTGGTCCAGACACTTTGCCTTTCCTCTTGTTGGATGAAGGTGACACGTTGCTGTGAAATAAATAGGAGCCGGATGGTCAAGAGGCGGTGGCAGCTTTTGATCCATGTGAATTAGAATGCACAATGAATAATTGGGATTAATTTTACTTTTAAATGTGAGATTTTACTGCTGCTTTCAGTAGGGAATATGGGGGATTTCCTTTTCATTCTAATTGCTGGGATGTCTTGGCCCTTTGTCATTTGTGCGTTGTCCTGAGCAGAACCGAGAGGCTCTTCAAAACCAGAGCTGGGATCTGCAGGAACCAGTCATCAGTGCAGATTTGTAAAAGAAGTATTGGGATTGGTCTGAATGAAAACCTCTTTATGTAAGCCTCAGGAGAAATAGCAGAGCAGGGGAGTTAAGAACAGCTTGTATTCATAACAAATTACACCATTCCCAGCAAAAAATTTGAGACTATGTTGTTTTTGTCAAGCCCAGAAGGTCTGCACACTGATAAGACCATAGCACATAGCACACACAACTCATTCACGAAGGACTCTCCTCTCATAACAGGAGGATGGCAGCATATCACATCTCCCATTCCTTCTCCTGGCAGCCTAGCAAGAAGAGAGACTGCAGCAAAGGATCACCACAAAACAACTATCAATTCTTAAAGATTGTTAAAGAACTGTCCCAAAACTGGGACATTTAATGAAGATTTGACAACCATCATCCCTTGTTGTATATGTTGCATGCAAGTGATCAGGGCCAGACCACTTGAACAACCATGTCTCATTGCTTGTGAGCATCAGTGAATGAAATCTGTAAGACAACGAGTGTAGGCAGGTAAAATCAGCTTAAAATGTAAGTAAATACCATATTCCCCTTCTGTAAGATCTCATACTGAGTTTGGCCACACTCGTTTCCTACCTCAGCAAGAATGGTACTGCTAAAAGGACAAAGCCCGGTGCCTTCAGGATGGTCAGTGAGTCAAATTACTCAAGCCAATTAACAATGCAGTACCAAAGAAGCTTAATCTTGATGATTTGGTTGCTGTTGGTTGGAACCTACTTGGTTTGAGAGATTTGAGCTGCAAATGTTTGTAGGCCTCCCTCAAACTCTAGTAGCTGTAGGCATCACCATCTAATTATACTCCAGCACAACATGATGAAGAGAATCCCGATCTGCCTGATTGTGTACATGTTTTGGTGACACAGTAATTACAGCAATTTACATCACATTGCTGATCACTATCCTGCGGAGATGGCAAAGTCTTGTTACTCAAGCCTGTGGAGTGGATTTGTGTTGCATGTCTGGTCCTAGGTTTCAGAGCGAGTTTGTAATTTGTGTGGTCCTTGGCATATATTTTGACAAACCCAACCCTTATGATCATAAGGATAACTTTCAAAATGTGGAAATAAATTCCAGCTGCTACCCTGCCTGCCCAGTTTAAAACCACCGGTATCTTCCATAGCATGATGGCTTGACTCTTAACATCCAAGATGCAAGAACTTGCAAGAACAGCAAGTTAGCTGTAAGCTTGCCAAGCTATTTTCATGCACATCACAGCTCACAAGACCCCCCGAGAGGTACAATGTACTTGTATGTTTGCTTGAATGCTCAAACGGGGAGATAGCAGATTGATTTTCAACAAGCTAACATCAATCTATGTATTGTAAACACGACCTGTTAGCACAGCTGTACCACACAACCTGTTCGACTCAAACGATTCATTTCACAGCAGAACAAAATGGTGTTGACTTCCGTTTAACTAACTTGCAAAGCACTTCCCTATAATTATATCTATCTTAATCAGACAAACTGGGGATTAAAAAAAAAAAAAAAAGAAAGGACTGATCTGCTCCTTGGCCATAATTGGATTTCCTCGGCAAATATTAAGTTACAACAACAGCAGCGGCTTTTGTTATAAATTTATTTTTAAATGCTTTTCTTCATGCGAACTAGACAAATGTGTGGCACCTGCCCGTTGAGTTTTTTAGAAGGCAGAAGTGAGGAACATTTTCCCAAAAACTCTCTTCCTCTTAAAAAAAGATTAAATTAAGAAATTGGAAAGCATGTGGCCAGATTGGTAGGTGGTGGTAGAAAAACAGAATAAAGTCATTGAACTTTAATTAGAACTTCTTCCAACTTTTATCTCTCTGTTGAAATATCATAAGAAACTTTATCTATTTATCTATAATAATCTCTAGCAAGCTCTAATGTCTGGCTTGAGTCAGCTGGGACTCAGTCTAAGGCTTGACTCAGTTCTCATTAAAGACAATAAATCATTCCACGTTCTTCCACGGGTCTCATAAAGCTCCATGTGTTTCAAATGGCGAGGCACTACAGCTCTGACAACCACCACTTACCTCAGAAGGTTTCAGAAAACCTGCTTGTTTTAGGCAGCAGCCATCTTTGTATCCAAAGCTGACATTTGAATGGCTAGAGGATAAGGTTCAAGAGGACGTCTCTGTTAGCTCACTGGTCTAGCATTCCTCCAGGTATCTCCTCAGGGTTTCAGCTAGGAAGCGAGAAGACAAAGACACAACCATGGGGTCAGATAGGCTTTTTGGAAACAACCACATTGATGGTTTAATAAAATTCACATACCAAGACACAATACCAGTCACAATTTGTAAGTCATAAACGGGCAGGTCCTTCAAATTATACTTCTTTCTTCTGGTGCTTGCAATTCTTGCAAATTTTGCACCCTTGTTTATTAGTTCTGGGACCAGAATTTAATGCTTGAAACTAACCAAACTACACTTACATAGTAGATTTTTTTTCAGGATTTGTTATGTTCTGCATTGTGCATCTCAGGATAAAATCTACCCTACAGAGGTGTAGGAGCTTTTAATGGAAAAGTTTGATAGCAAACCCAGGCCCTCAATTCTGGAACTAGCACACTGCTGAGACTGAACGCATGTGTCAAATGCAAAATTACCCTGAATTTACCAGTCTGGTTGCCTACTGCAAAGGATTTGCTAGATGATTTCTCCCACTCCTCAATCCTCCTCCAGGGAATAAAGTCTGTTTGCTTGGCAGAATAGGCAGCAGGTCTGTCTGTCAGCCCTTCTACTCCACGATGTCACACATCAATAAAAAACACCTACTAATCTGGGCCCTCCCAAAGCCCCTTTAGAGCCGACTACCTGTGCAGAGGGCTTGGAGAAATTCTACCCTGTGTAGGCTTGCCCTGGGCTCCAGGAGAAGGGGTTAAATGGAGTGATATGCTGATAATAAGTGACAAAGTGACTGGCAAAGGGCATGGTCTGGGAAAGTGGACCTGAATACCAAGTTACACAGTTCTCATTCAGGGGCATTTCCAAAGGAGTCACAGAGAGTTTGCTTGGGAGACAGGGCCCCAGAACCTGGTCCAGCAAGACGCCCAGTTGCCTATGCAAGGTTGATCCAGCTAAAAGGCTAGGTATTCTCAAAACAAAGATGGAAACGTGAATTCTATTTGGGGTGATTTTTATTTCAGATTGAGAAGCTACACAAAGAGAGAACAAATATACATTTCCATGAGAGAAGGGAAAAAGAGAGAGAGCATCCTATTGTGTCACCCTCCTAATACAACAAACTATCTCAACCTGAGCCACAGGACTGTTTTCTCCCCAGGCAGGCAGGGAGAGTTTTTACGCCGAAGGGTACACAACACAACAAACACCTGTAATAGCTACCCCAGGGTCACACACCCCCAGACACAGCAATATGGTCTTTTTTTGCATATGTGCATGTACATCTGTTCTTAGTAGATAACAAAAAGGCTGATACAGAGTCACATGGATCAAACCCATAGCTTTAAAAGAGGAACAGTTACAGATGTTCACGAGGATCAACACAACCACATGGCACAAGTACTTACTTAACAGAGTGGTTACTCTAAGCACTAGGTTTTATCTGAAGGCAGATACCTTTGTATCGGTGATACTGGATTGTACTGGAGCAGATGGCAGTGAATTTCAGAGTTCATCTGTCTGTCATTTTATTAAAGTAATTAATCAAATGGCTTAGCATATAAAAATACAAGAATCCTCCCTCCTAATTAGAGCAATTTGTGCTCATGTAGAAGTAAAAGCACACATGCGCATACACACATCAGAGGCAGGATTGCTGACAGAGACCTTACAGGATAAAGAAAAGAAACTCACTTTCCTTGTCCCACACCAGGAGATCATGTTCTCCCTCCTGTCTCCAGGGATAATGGAGTCTCTCACCTTTGGTGCATAGTTATATTCAAAAGCCAAACAGCAACTTGGAATTTGTCCTGAAGGGAAGCAGGACAAGGCACCTTTAAGGATAATAAGGCAGATTGCATACCTCTGCTACAGAAGGAGACACCTTGTGTCTTAGGGGTGGTCCTGCTGTCCCTGAATCTAAAGGGATTAATCAAAATCTAATCAGTATCTTCACCCTCATAAAGCGTGAGTGAGTCAGTCTCAGTTTGCTATAACCAAGAAGCAATTCAGGAAAAAAGGCTCATCTCCCATTAGCAGAGGTATGCTCAGCTATTAGTAGTGCTGTGCATGGTCTCCATCCCATACAGCATGTGCTTTGTGGATGACCTTACAAAAGTGTAGCCAGGGTAGTAACAGAAAAAGTCTAAATAAGACTATATTTTTAAAAGATTGGAATATTCAGGGATGGCAAACACATTACCTCCACACTAGACATTACAGGGAAGTGATGTCAACAGAGCATCTATTGTGGGGCAGAGCAGGGAGGCAGCCAGGGCTGGGCTAGCTTGGTCACAATTATTTGACTTAAGTGTAAAATGTCGTTAAGGTATTGCCTTAATGAAGAAGGGTTTTCTTCAGCCCAGCCCCTCCTCCAAAGTTGAAGCTACATCTTCATCCCCTCATAACAGAATGTAAGACAGTCTGTGTCCTCACATGGGACTAGAATATCTTTAAGTTTAATCTATGTACCGTAGGAGCCTGGTCCTGATGGGGTCTGGGGAGACTCCAAGGACCACAGCATACTCTGCAAGAGAGATACAGAGAAGGAAAACCGATCAAAAAATTAGGAAGCTTCTCCATCAACACTGACCATCTAGAAAACACATTTTTCTTGTGGGAGGCACCATGTCATAAGAATACTGTGAGCACGTAAAATGCCTCTAGTTATAGCCAACAATTTTTAAAAATCTTCCGTTACTGCTGCTTTAATGAACATGATCGTCTTAAGAGGACCAGACCAAACCCCTATGCTGCTAAGGAGGTATCATCTCCATTAGAAGTCCACAGGCCACTGAAAGCTCAGGAAATTACATTAATACACACCACTGAAGGCCCTAGCCTGTCCATTTTGTGGCATTCTTTCTGGTTCTTAAAAAAGCTACAATCCAAACCAGTTAATATCTGGAGTATTTTTAATAGTTAAGTACAATTCTTTCTGTGGGAATGTAATCCAGGGGGATTCAGGCATGTGTAAACAGTTTCCTTCAGAGAAGATTTCCCCTGGTAATTTCTTTCTGCAACATGTAACTGCAATTAACTTAAGTTGCACTGACATGCCATATGCAGTTTAGCTCCGGTTACTTAACTACATGCTTGCAAAGCAAGGGTATTACTTTCTCAGTGTTGTTACCAGAAGGAGCAAACGAAAGCTATCCTAAGGAACATCTAAATACCAAATTTCTTGGTCTCTGTGGCTTAAAACCACACCATTAACTTCACATTACAACAGGGTTGACTCAAAATTTATTTCCTCACACTGGTCCCTGTCGGTAGGCCTGCTTGCCTTGCAAACAGCATCTGTGGCCTTGAGAAAGACAAGTATAAATGTTTCTTGAGCAGGACTTCAAGTAAGAGCAGTTGGCCTGCTGGAATGTCCACAGTCCTCACCTCCTGCTGGCAGTGAGATGAATGGTTAAATCCAAATGAGATTTCATAGCTCTTGAGGATATATCTGCTGACACTCAGATAGAATTTAGTAAGTAACCATACCATGAACTCTTGAATGAAAGAGATTTCCTTTTTCCTTTTCTATTAAAAAAATCCATCCTAGAGGGAAGATAACTTTCCTACATCTACACTTTTCCCCTTCCATTCCTCCAAAAAGAGAAGTGATCATCCTGCAGTAACATACTATTACTACTATGGTATCAATACTCAAATATATTTATAAACCCCCAGATGATAATTTTTTTAGTGAAGTGATAGTTGTTAGCTAACAATGAACTCGGCTTCAGGATTCGAGATCTGCTCCTAGCCTGCTTGGCAACTCGTTGCGTGACTCGAGAAAGCATTCTTTCACCTTTTTCTGCATGCATTCACTTCTGCAGCTGTGAAATGGTGCCTGCTGGTCACAAATGTCTGTAAAGACCCCATGCGGAGAATGAATACTGTGTTAACATTAACTCCCCAAGCCGGTGCTTAGATGTCAAGACAGAGAGCTACAGAAGCCAAATAAGGCTCTTGATCACTTCTTGTCAGACTTAAAATATTCAGTGGCAACTGTCTCAACGTGTTGCCCAATGTCTGGAAAAAGTTTCAGATCATTTGTCATACCCTTTTCCCTCCTCCCTGAAACTGAAGCAGCAAATGAACATGGCTTTCATCAATATGCTCGCATAGATAACAAGGTCTTCTTTGTCCTCAGAGAATAATGGCTACCATGCATTTATCTGAGGAGCGTTTGTCCTAGCTATCCTGCAAGGAGGAATGTGGGTCAATCCCTGATCCAGAACTGTACTGTTATTTCTCTGTGGTCATGGTTAGCAGCCAGAAGCAGCTTATCAGAGCTCCATGCTGGCACACTGCATGCTTCATTGTTGCTCAGTGACGACGGGCTTCAGAAACATCAGCACTTGGCGTCTGCCTCTCCCTGCAAATCCTGGCCAGTCAGCGGGCAGGGATTTGCATCAGTCTCTGCCACATGCTGGACAAATGCCTGCAGTCTTTTGATGCTATCTGTATCAAAACACCAAGGAAAAGATACTTCCTTCAGGTCTTAGCTTCTTTATCCACTTGCTTACCCTGTCTTCTGTGATGCTCCCCCTGCAACCCTCTGGCTCTTCCTTCTTTTTCTCCACCTTTTTCACCCATACTGCCAACAAGACAACTTGTTCTTTTAGCTGAAAAGCTCCTTCTTCCATTGCAATGAGACAGAAACTAACCTGTCAAGACTCCTAGTTTAGACGTTGAATCCATGGTGAAGTCTGTTCATTTACCTGAACCTAAGCTTTCATGGCATGCCAGGTGGACACGGAAGAAGGCAGATGTAACAGTGCACTGTGTCTCCCTTGACTAAATCACATCCACTTTTTGAAATGCAACTCACACTGGCACTAGCTCCCCCGCTTCCCCTGAGTTAGTCCAGCAAATGCATATGCTGGATCTCCTTTCCATCACACAGTCATTCATACTCTAGAACAATGCAACTCTGACTTCATGATGCACACTTTAACTATTTGATTCCTTTCAGATTTTTGAAAAGTTCATTATTACTTAAGATTTAATGCTCTATGTCTTAAGAGTGCTTTCCAAACACTGTGACTTACTATCCTCCACACTATTGCCTGTGAGAGACTGGTAAGTATCTGTAAACTTAATTTACAGAAAAGAAAGCACAGGCAGAGGATTTATGTGACCTGCCTAATTTGGTGCTGTTCATCAGTCATTACAGGCAGGTCTGTGAGTCCATCACAGTGAGTGATTATGAGCTGCCACTTGACTTGACTGAAAGAGGAACTGCCTAAATGCCTCAGTTTTTATTATTCCTGCTGTAAAATACGGAGGAAGCACAGGAGAATAAGTCTAAGAATGGTGACACTATGTCATGTGCATCTCTGGCACTGGCCACAGCAAATGCCCAGGGAAGAGTATAGGAACAGAGCAAGCACATACTGCCCTCATACTGTCCCCTCAACCTCTCACCACCTCCAGCTCAGGGCATTGCCTCTACACGCAGTAACAGGGCTGCCCAGAAAAGACAAAGCAGAAGTTGTTTCACCAACTCATTTGGTACTTTGGTTGACTCCACATTTCTGTTATATCCGAAGCACATGGTCCTGTTTGTAACATCCCTGCAGGGGAAGACCTGGGTTTGGCCCTAGTCTGTTCTCAACACAAAAAACACCCTGACTGCAAGAGACATCCCCAGAAGGGTTTAAAGTCCTTTGCAATTACTGAATCTTGTAGTGCAATTACCAACACACCAGCCGAGATAAAGCTCAGTTACTGGGAATAATGGGTCTTTACTGAAAATATCCTAATAGCAGCCAAGTGCTAGCATCCTTCATCGCTCACTACAGCTTTTCAGGCATCCATAGCCACATCTCACAGCATGGAATAAGCACCTTTCTCAGGATGACAGACAGATAATGCTCCGCACACTCAGAGCAACTCTTTAAATTACTGTCTCACAAACCTCTGGTGAGTTAAGGACATGAGCAAGGCAGAATGCAAACTACTTTCCCAGGGACCAGCTGGAGCCCTCAAAACTTTGTCCACTCTCCCATTTATACCTGAGCCACTGATACATAAAAACAGCACAGGGCATTCCAGGAAATGGGGTGAGATCAGGCAGTGACGGATAAAGCATGGAGTGGAAAGCCAATCCTGGAGAAGAAGAAATAGAACATGGTCCAAAACAGTCAAAGAAACTTCACTGAAAAAAGAGAAGGTAAAAGTGGAAGAATAAATGGCATCAGAGACAAAACACGGTTGCATATGCCAAAGGCTTGCAGACTCTTCTCTTCCATATTCCCATATCTTTCTCCCAAAAAGCAATCGCGGTACTAGAAGGTAGGACGTGAGCTATTTGTAGCCTGGTTTCTTAAGAAGAGAATTTGTACCTTCAAAAAAAGACTAAAACCAAAAAGAAAAACAGTGTTTTCTAGATAGAATTTATTTCCTCTTGAGAGAAAAAGCAACTGACTAAAGGTTTCCAGTTTACAGTCATGTTGGGAGAACATAAACATATGTCCACTCAAGAAACACTGGAGTTAAGTACTACACCAGCAGCAGATTCATGGAGTGCCTGGGTGAGAGCAGAGCAGGTACTACCAGCTGCACCTGCACTGCTGCTGAGCACCTTCTCAGCTCACAGCCTCTTGGAGTGAGGCTGCACAGGGACTTGAAATAGGAAGCTCCCAGTGTAACACATTGCACTGAAGGTCAAGGACAGCATCTAAAATGCACATCCTCCAACAGCCCTTTCATTTTTCTCCCAGTAGCCTTACCTGAAGACCTTGACCACTTGAAGCAAATGGCAAGTCTTCTATCTCATCGTGCTTTCGATCAGGATTCACGTTGTTAAAAGGGCAGTTGTTGGAATGTGCCAAATTTTTTACAGTCTGAGAGAGCGTAATATTGGATCTTTTACATTTGTACCTTAAGAAAAAAAATCTGAATCCAGGTGGAAAGCCCTAGAAGATGCGGCATGGCCATCGTGAGGAATGGGAACATCACGGAAAAACAAGAAATGTCATTTCTGACACAGATGATAGAGAAAAGATGAAGAAGATGTTCTGACAAGCAGTAGTTACCCAGCATTCCTGCTTCTATGGAAAACTCTGGGATCCCTCTTGCTGTGCATGAACAACAAAAGAACTGGCACCTTTGTAAGTCTAAAGTAGGGCTTCTGTAAGATTACAGATTTCTGGCAGGTTAAGACCCGAATACTCATGGTTCATATAAACCCTATGGCACCTGTTTCCAGGAGAGGGAGTGTTAGATTTCCTTGGTTAAATTCCTGCTACGAGAATGATTTGACCACCTTAAATTTGACTGCTCTAACAAGCTTTATATGGGACTAGACATTCACATTGATGCAAAATGTGGCAATCCACTAGTGGGGACTGGGAGAGGAGTTCTTTAGCAAAGACTCTGAGCTTCCGCATTGCTATTGGAAAATAGTAAGAAGACTCTGAGGTATTGGCTTTAATTTACCATTTCCTGGAGGGAAGGGATGCCATCCACAGGGACCTTGACAGGCTTGAGAGGTGGGCTGAACTTCATGAAGTTCAACAAGGCCAAGTGCAAGGTCCTGCACGTAGGTCAGGGCAATCCCAAGCACAAATACAGGCTGGGCGATGAGTGGATTGAGAGCAGGCCTGAGGAGAAGGACTTGGGGGAATTAGTGGATGAAAAACTGAACATGAGCCAGCAATGGGCACTCGCAGCCCAGAAAGCCAGTCGCATTCTGGGCTGCATCAAAAGAAGTGTGACCAGCGTCGAGGGAGGTGTTTCTGCCCCTCTACTCCACTCTCATGAGACCCCACCTAGGGTACTGCATTCAGCTCTGGGGCCCCCAACATAAGAAAGACATGGACCTGCTCCAGCGGGTCCAGAGGGGGGCCATGAAGATGATCAGGGGGCTGGAGCACCTCTCCTATGAAGACAGGCTGAGAGAGTTGGGGCTGTTCAGCCTGGAGAAGAGAAGGCTCTGGGGAGACTTTATAGCAGCCTTCCAGCACTTAAAGGGGGCCTACAGGAAAGTTTGGGGCAATGCTTTAACAGGGAGTGTAGTGATAGGTCAAGTGGTAACAGTTTTAAACTGAAAGAGGGTAGATTTAGATTAGGTATTAGGAAGGAATTCTTTACTGTGAGGGTGGTGAGGCACTGGAACAGGTTGCCCAGAGAGGTTGTGGATGCCCCATCCCTGGAAGTGTTCAAGGCCAGGTTGGATGGGGCTTTGAGCAACCTGATCTAGTGGAAGGTGTCCCTGCCCATGGCAGGGGGGTTAGAACTAGATGATCTTTAAGGTGCCTTCCAACCCAAACCATTCTATGATTCTATGATTTCCTGGGATCTACTGTCAGAAAGAATGTGCCACAGCCTATGGCACACTGCTACAAGGACAGGGTGCATTCAAGCTGCAGCACCACAGGGAAGAAAGATCAATACAATGGCAAGGTGCTGCCTGCAAGGAAGCCCAGCCTTTGGACTTGCCCAGGTGAGAACTTTTACCTGTGGTTGCTGTGATGGTTCATGGGAATTGTCATTTGAATGCTGCCTGCTCTCATGTCCTGATCCCAGCTGCATGTGTCATGGTGAAGAAGAGCACCAGGGGGGCCAAATGTCTGATGGAGGATAAAATGCAACTACAGAACCCAGCCCACAGGGAACAGTCATGATTTTCAGCTTCCTTGAGACATCCATATAACTGCTTCAAAATCAAAGTATTTGGGGTTCTGGTGCATTCAGATTTTCCAAAGAAATACTTACACTTGTTTAAAAAAAGAAAAAAGGTTTTGTTGAGAACCATTTTTTCAAACCTCTAACATTTTTCAAAACACCTCTTATTTGTTGACTTTCATTGTCAGCTACAAAGTGCGCTTTTGGCTTCCTGAGTTGAAAGGAGTTGGGATGATTCTAATGGGAGGAAACGCAAAGTTTCAGTGGGTCTTGATCTGCTAAAAATGAAGTAATAAATACAGGGCAAAGGATGTCCCTAGAGAATTGTGTTTGTCTCCTTCCATTTTGAAGACAAGCCAAGGAATGACCAAATTTTGTGGACATGGTTATAAATAAACTGGTTAAAAAGAAACTCCACCTGCAGTTTCTCAGTGGGCTGACTAATGCTTTCCTACTTTGATTGTTTGCATAGCTCTGCTGCACACGGTTAAACAGCCAGTAATGACGCACTCACTGTGTTTTCCCTCAGAGGTAGCCACATCTCATTCTGAGCGCTTTTTGCAAAACTCATTGTGTCCCTTCACCAGGAAGGATGCTTTGCAAATGAAGGCTGCTGCTGCTATGAAATTGGAGCTGCCTCTTCCTAGTGCCGTGAACATACACATCAGCAACTGGATATCTTTCCAAGATAGCTTCCTCTGAAGCAAGAGAGGAGAAAGAAAAAGGGAGACTTAGCATTACTTTATATCAAAGCTAAGTGTAAATATATATTGCTGAATTAAAAGTGTGGAGACTGACCATATGCAATCATCTTGCTAAAGTAGCCAAGGGAAAACGTCACAAGTCCAGGCAAATCTTGGCATATGCACAGCCATAATTTTGTAATTATTTGCTGTCCAAAAAGCCAAGATAAGTCAACAGGATCTTTGCAATGAGTTTGCCGGACTTTGTTCAGGTTTGGGGTGCAAATTCAGGAAGTATGTTGTAAAGGAAGAAAGGTAGAGTCAGAATCCAGAAGCATTTGGCTCAGCCTCAAGCAAAGGTTACCATCTGCCAGTAAGCATTACCCAGGCCCAGCACCACCCAGAATTACTAAATGTAAGCTGCTGCCAGAAGGACGTTTATAGTAGGACCAAACTCCTAGCAGGAACAGGTATGCAGCTGTCCCAACACACAGAGATCACTGAACTACACAGGGTTATAAACTCAACTCTTCTCTTCCCCTTTCAAACCAACACTCAGACTTGCCTGCCGTCAGTTCCCACATGATGTGTGTTCAGATTTTTTCCTCCCCTGTTCAATTTTGCTGGAAGAGAGATATGACTTAACTTGTTTGGACTGACCCATTAAATAAACATGAGCAGGACATGGCGTGCTAGCAAAGGAGCATGCGTGTTTTCATGAAGGGAACTGACTTCTTGATTTCTTGATGTTGTCACAGGCAAGCCTCTTTCAGATGTATTTATGCTGGAACAGACTCTACATTTTTTTCAGCCCCAAAGGGATTACTTTAACAAAATTTGTGTTTCCTCTGGATTTTTCCTTAACAGCTTGGTTAGAGGAAAGAAGAAAACCAGTCCTTGATCTGCACAAAGATCTTCTATGTTTGGTCCCAAAGTTTGGGAGTTACTCACCAAAAGGTAGGAAAGCTGCTATGAGCTGCAGTGTAGTGGGGGAATGGAACAAGGGGTGGACCCCTAAAATCTATTAATTCAGATATGAAACAAAAAATAAAAAAAAAAAAGAAAAAGCTAGTTTTCAGGATATATTTAACATTTGTAAGGGATCAGAGAACAGGAGAGGAAGGGGAGTGGGAGAAAAATGTTGCTTCATATTGTGTCTGTAATTGTCGGTAAGCGTTTCCAGGACAGAAACTAAATTTAAGCAACATTTTCACCCACTCTGGAGTTTCTAGACTGCATGTCCATTTGAACGGCAGCACAACAAGCTTACTAATTTTTCCCTACAATACGCACATACTGGGTTTGTCTACTTCCTCATCTCCAACCCATATGAACCTTTACTAACAGAAGTCCTGTTAAACCAGAAGTCTCAATGGCATTGTTTTCACATACATGTATATGTGTGTGCACGTGCAACACATAAGCATGTATATATATGAATTATTAAAATGCTACTATAAAGCGAGTGTTCTTTCTCAACACCCCTTCTCTGCCCACTCCACCTCCCTCCCCTGCCCCAGGCCAGCGTATTTCAAAACAGACTGGAACGGAAAACTTTCAAGAGCCATCCAGCCCTTGTTAGCACTGCAAACGTCTAGGTGCGTTAACAAGTCCCCGGTCCACCTCTAGGACGTGTGTTGATGAATGGACTCTAGTTCACAGTACTGATTCCTTGGATTCAGGATCTGCTGTACTGGTTGTGTTGGAAACCTGGTTTTTGTGGGTTACCAAAGGTGATGTTTCCCCTTCAGACTTGCTGTTAGCAACTGCTTCTACTTTGACTTCCTTCAGCTCCTGCTCTTTGTCTTTCTTTTCTTTTTCATTCAGGTAATTAAGGATGCCCGCTCCTAGGGCATCCCCTTCCACATTCACAACTGTGGTGGTTCGGTCCCTGGTTAAGATAAGAAACAAAAAACAAAGCAGCAGGCTTTTAGCTTAAGAGAGTTACAATACAATAAGGGGAGCTGATTCACCCCTGCTGATCCACTAACATCAGTGGAGCTAGACAAGGGAGATGTTATTACCATAGATATTTTCCACAGAATTATCATCACCATTTCAGAACTAAAAATGTGCACTGCAGCTGGTTTAAGGTCAGCCCAACCATTACTATTGACTGGTTCTGGTCTCTCAGTGGGGTGCAGCAATGGTACTACTCTTTCTCAGGCATCCTTCTTTTCCCAGCCCACCTCCATCCTCTTCCCCTTCCCCAGGCCAGCATTTTTCAAATGCGAGTTCTGAGCTCTTTTTAACTATAGAGACTCATATCTTAACCCAAACACCTACTTAAGGGGTCCTTCCAAAAGCAGGCAGAGTGACTGTGCTCTCTGGATTTTTTGCTAGTAGCACCCGTCCTAACCTTTGGTCCTACAGCACAAAACTACTGTGTCCAAGGGTCTAATGGAGATTTATGGGTCATAAAGAAGAACTTCTTCACATGCCTTTTAAGACTTCTGTTAGTCATTCTGCAGCCTAACTTCAACATGTGCTCAACTTGTCACTGTGGTTCTCTCTGGTAATTAAACGGCTGGCATTAAAACAAGACACGGGACTCTTCCCTCCTTCCTTCCCCCTTTTGTTACCACAAGGCTGAATTCCTTGATTAGAACAACAGTGTTGACCACAGAGGGATGCTACATATTTTGAAATGAAGACAGCCAGCACGACACAGGCTGAGGCCAGCCCAGAGTGAAAGGAAAGGCAAGCTTTTCACACTTGCCTCCAAGCACTTGCAAGTACAGCTTGTGGAACACACAGCTACTACTGTAATACCTTAGGAAGATGGGATACAAAGGGCTAGCCACTGCTTTGCCTGTCTCTCCTGTCCTTTGGAGGTGGATGGTCCCCAAGAGGTGACAGCAAGAAAGAGTTTGATGGCCCTAATGAAGCCACAGGAATAAGATTATGCTCCACAGACACATGTGGTGTGGGAAGGGAAGGAAATAATACAGCTGCCTTCTTCCCCAGCCTCCAGAATTCAAGACTGCCCTTGGGCATCCTAATTTCCACATCTGCTGTGGAAGTACACCATCTATACAGAGAGGCTGGTATTTCCAAAAAGCAATGCAGGGGGATTATGTACAGTCTAAACCAGGAAATGCCCAGAAACCCATCAACTGGAAAAGAAACCCAATGGAATTCAGATCGCTTGACCCATACTGACCAGTGATTTCAGCCCACTACCCAGCTTCAACCAGATGGCTTGAAAGCAGATTATACTTTTAAATTATCAGATCATGCTTACTTCACTAGCATTTAAACTCTAAGCGTGCTGTAGTTCATGAGTGCTTAGATGCTTGCTCGAGGAAAAGCAGAGACACCCTTTTCCACGAGGCTCATCTAAGCTACAAGAGATCACCCGCATTTATACTTTATCATGCACTTGTGGCTGGGTCCCCAATACTTAGAGCAAAAAAAATTTTCTAGGCTTTCCTTAATCTAATTTAGGTACTACAGAAGGTAAATTTAGGCCTTAACAAGGACATAACTATGCTAAGTGGTGAGATGAGCTCTTCCAAACAGAGCTGGGCAAGGAGATAATCTCTCATTTTCAAGGAGGGGAAAAGAAGAGGAGGAGCTGAGCAAAGGCGTGACCTTTTAGCTCTTTCCCACGAGATGGAAAGGAAAGGTGGTAATACTATGTACTAAACTTGTGACTCCCAGCAGCATGTTCCAGCCATGACACTGGCCACAGTTGTGATGAGTGCCACAAACCCTCTGTGCTCCTGCCCTGCCAATGGACAGCACCTCTCTGTGACACTTGCGTTGGTGCTTTGACCAGTCTTGAACTACAAAAATAGTTCAAACAATAGCTGTCAACAGCTTCTGATGGAGACTGCTTCACATATGTGACCAAGAAAGTTTTCCACCACTATTCAGACTCAATTTCCTTTTTACCCCTTCCCTCCTACCGTCCAACTAATTTCCAGCAGTATCAACACCCTCTTGAACAAACTTTTAACAATCCTTCTAAAGGGAATTGAAACCAGAAAGAAATACATTTCAATAAAGGCTGAGTAAAAAAGCTGAAGAGGGATTTTAGCATACTACCTGCTTTAATTGAGAAGGGACCACCTTTTCCATTATCTCTCAAGAGTTACCTGTCCTGCAGGCAGCCATAGCTTGTAGGGTTTTATTTTATACTGCGCCACTTTGACTACCCTGCCCCGTGTTTCCAGCTGAACACGCTACATGTCATGCAACAGCAGCTATGTGTGGCCTAAAGTACTTACACAATCCAGTCCACCGCTAATATCAAGGACAGATCGTTGGTTGGAAGTCCAATGGCCTCCAAGATGATAGCGATGGTGAGGACTCCTCCGGCTGGGACCCCAGCTGCACCCACACTGGATGCGGTAGCTGTCACACTGCAAATCAATTTGCGTACCCGGTTAGCACGAGCTCTGCAGTGCTCCTCTTCTACACTTACGTCACAGATTTCCCCACTATGGGAACTGTAAACAAACTCTACAGCATGGGACACAGATCATTTGCTTCCCAGGCAAACCCTTTCCTGCCTGCTGATACAAAGTAAAGGGTACAGAGCACAGTTGCTCAGCAGGCATCCATAGCAGCTACCAAGGCAATGGCTTTGTTTTTAATACCATGATTGCCTTTTCAGAAAAAAACCCAACACAACTATATCCCGCTGCCTTACTAATATATCCATTTCCAAGTCATGTATCAGTTCAAATATGCTGAGTACATTACATCTCCTGGCCCCAAATGTATAAAGGTAAACCTTGCCATGCAGGGTACTGTCCCTTCTCTGTGTCTCGTTTGCAAACACAGACCCTAAATCAGGAGCTGGAAACCTGTGGTGCATGTGCTATAGACATGGACCACACACCTTTTCGTGTGCAGTCTGCAACTGAGTTTTCCTTGGGCTATCACTACATAATCCTCAGGTCTGTGTTAACACCTGATTCACTGAGTACCTGAAAGGCTAATTTGGTCACCATCAAAGAAAATAATGCCTCAGCCCTGCCTTAAATAGACAAACAATATACTGGGAAATGCAATAAGGAAGGAAATAAAACCGTGTCAGGGAGGGTAAAAAAATGCCAGGAACTGGCCCGAGGAGGCATCTGGTGGATACAGCTATGGCTTCTTGGCACAGTGAGGGGCTAGAACTCCTTGTAGGATCCTCACTTCAGGACTTTTGAGGAGGCAAGTGAAGAGAATGATACTTCATAGGATATGGGAAGTGGGACGATATTGCAGGCATGGAGGGGAGAGAGTCCTAGAGAAGGAGGCAGGACTGAGGTGGTGGAGGGGATAATGGAGCAAAGCAGTCAGGAGGGGGATGATAATGGGTCTGACCTGGGAAGACAGCGATGCGATGGTAGGAAGGGCAGAGGTAAGCAGAAGCAGAGTCTTTAGTATGAAATTGATACATAAAGAACTGAGGAGCTGGCAGGAGGATTTTCTAAGACATCCAGAGGGTGAATTAGGCATAGCTTTCTGGGTAGAGCAGCATGCCTCAATTACCCAGCTTAATGGTGAGTGGAGGGTGGGGGAGTGAGATGCTTAAGGAAGGAGAGGAATTTCATGTGAGAAACAGCTTTAAACAGCTCAAAGTCTGTTTCAGAATTCAATTACCCCTCCCAGGTTCCACCTTTTATTAAATCAAGATTCTGGCAAATCTTATAAGGCTTGAAAGACTCCATCCTTTAATCACCCTATAATTATGTTTCATAGCAGTTTGCAAGCTTTAGGTCAGAGATGTGGAATGCAAACTGCTAGCTATTAACAGAGAGACCACAGGCTTGAATGTGTTTGGGGCCCAGAAGGATGTGGTTGCAATAGCAAGCAACTTACAGAATTGTGAAGATTTGCCCAGGGTTGAGGTCAACATTGTTCAGTTGAGCGATAAACACAGCTGCCATGCACTGAAAAATAGCAGCTCCATCCATGTTTACAGTCGCCCCGATAGGAAGGATAAACCTGCTGATCCTCTTGTCGACTCCATTGTTCTCCTCAATACACTTGATCATTGACGGGAGAGTGGCTGAGCTAGAAACAGAGAATAAGGAAAAATAAACACAAAGCATCAGGGTGCACTGAATGGAAAGTCACTGTCTCATCACTTTCATGTTTCTAACATGCTGCAGACAGGACTGTCAAGACAATGATGCCATTTTATAGTCCTTCTCTGTAATGACAGCAATGAGGGACCGTCCTTGTTGGTCTTGAGCAGCGGTATTTAATAATCTGCTTCCATCCAGAAATAGCTGATAAGGACTCTAATCTCCCAGAAGCAAGAACTCATGACTTAACACAGTATGTAGCCTAACAGGGCTGTGGAATGATCAAGTCTCAAACCACAAAAATACACCAATAGATGCCAATATAAACACAACAGAGGAATCTCTGTTAATGTTGTACTAGTACCTTCTCAAATGAACACACGAATAATAATAAAAAAAAATCACTGTTGGATTTATTTCTTGCATTATAAGTTACATGGTTTTATTCATAAACCCTCTCATACTTCATGTACTTCAGCTCCTGTGGCAGACATGCATCTACTTTTGGAGATGACCTGAAATGATTTTATATAGTTATGATATTTGATCAGGTGTTTGCACCTTGAGAAAAGTGTAGATGACATGCTTGATAGTTGGGTTATGACAAATAAAAGCTGATCAGGCCAGATCTTTGAAATCATTAATGTTACGTCCCTTTACACTAGCTAATAAGTCTGCTTTGCTCCTGCAAAATTAGTCTAAACTTGTTCCAGATCCTTCTGAACTTAGAGAACTAAACTTTACAGGACAAAGTCCCTCACTACTGACCCTCACTTTACTTAAAATTGAAAGAACAGCTGGCAGGCAAATACTTTCACTTTTTCCCCCAAAAATTTCCAACTCGGCATCATGCTACAGTCCCGATATTTTGAGGAATTGTTTTCAACAGCTCATTATCAGTATGTGTTGTGTGGCAGGCTGCTGACAGCAGTGAGACTCTCCATGCTCAGAAGTCTACTTTTGCAATCTCAGGAACAATATTCGCACCTAAAACTCAACACAATTTGGTGTTGGGATATAACCAATTTACACTGACAAATATAACCAGGCTATAATCCCAAAAGAAGCACAGAAACCCACCTGGAGCAAGTGGCAAAAGCAGTGGCAAGTGGTGTGATAAGTCCTAAGAGAAAACGATATGGATTTTGGCGTGTGGATGCAAAATAAATAAGTGGCAGAATGATTCCTCCATGGATGAAGTGGCCCAGGATAGAGGCAAAGATGTATTTTCCCAGACTGGTCACCAGAAGGACAATATCTTCCATTTCCACAATCTTGCTCCCAACAAGGAACATAATGCCAATAGGTACATACCTGTGTAAAGAAATATTGCCTGTCATTATGTACAAACAAAAAGCCTTGAAAAACATGATATTTTTTGTCCTGGAGATAACATTCTTCTAAAGAATATGCTGCTCCTACTGAAGAGTAGTGCCTTATTCACCACACACTCAGGTTAAGCAAATTTGGAAGGCCTCTCTAACACTCTTGCTTGGTGGAAGGCAAGCAGTCAAACTGAAAAAGCTCTGTTCACCTAGGCCCTCAAAGAGGTAGCTAAGAGAGTGTCCAAGGGAAGTCAAGCAGGAAGCAGAAATGCTGGCAGAAGCTATCAGGACAAGACACTGGCGTGGATTTTTAGTCCATCAGGGAGGAAGGCAGGCAAAGACCTAAAGCTAAAGTCACTGCTGAAGGGATGGCAGATGGCAGGAAAGAAAGGACCAGTACCATGTCACTGGAGCAGAGAAAGGGGTGGAAGAGTAGGATCTTACACATGTGGTAACTACCAGAAGAAGTATGAAGTTAGGTCATTAAAATGGTAGTCATACTGGGTGCCAACATATTCAGTGCAGGAAAGAAAAAGCTACGCCCTTACCAGACAGCTCAGCTAAAGGCTGCTGATGCATGTGTGAAAGATAGCAATTAACTCTGCTATTTGCCTACAAAACACTAAGTTAAATGATCAGGATTCCAGAGCTTCCCTCAAGCCAACAGTCATGTACACGTACATTCCCATGCCTCCTATCTAGCAACTTGCTATGTCTTACGACGTCAGCATTTGTTTGAGGTTTCCTTTGTCAGGAACACTTGGAAGGGGGAAGAGCCACCTGCGGGCCACAACCACACCTCTTGTGCCAGTTGTGCAGCTGGGAACAGCTGTGAAAAGACAGAATTGCCCTTGCACCTTCAGCAGAACAGCTACTTAAATGAACTACAGGAATCACTTCAGGCCCAGGGTCAGTTCCTCCAAAGCTCTACTTGGGATGTCTGTGTCTGAGTACCTCTGCTGATGCTGTCCACGCTCCATCAATTTCTGCTTCTAAGATTAAGAAATACTAAAAGATCACCCAGCTCCCCAATACCCTGCCCCAGGCACGCACGTGATTACAAAAGATCTGCCTGTACATCTCAGAAATAAAGTTTTTTCTCCCACTGTCCCCTCCAATCCAATGCCCATGTTCAGAGAAGCTGATCTGTGGAGTCAGGACAAACTTCAGAAGGTTTGGTTAAGCATGCAAAGGTTTGGAAAGGTGGGCAAGCCTTAAGGTTGCCCACATCACTCACTTCTTCCTAGCCTGCCTCACCCTCAGTGCTTCTGCAGCTCCTCTGTTCTGTCCACAGAGCACCTCCTTATGTCCCAGATCAATGTGAGCACCCTCTCTCTGCCCTCCCTTGGCCAAATCTCTAGGGGGCCTGCTGAACCTTCCCCACTTAGCCTCTGCCAATTCTGCAACATACTGTCTTTGAACTACCTTTCTGAGCACCCCGATTAGCTATATGTAGCTGAGCCCCAGTCCTGCACAAGCTCTGCAAACATGAACACTAGATTCAGAGCTGAGACTGGATCCCTCCCCTCGAAGAGGGAGGATGGAGAGGAAGGAACTGAAAGTTGAGACCAAAGTGCTGCTAAACACGAGAGTGGCTGTTGAATGGGACCAGATATGAGCTCAAGCTGCCTTTTCTCTTGTAGTATGATTTTGGCCATTCCAAAGTATCCTTTGGGAAGTACGTGTAGCTTGACAGATTTTGAATAAATACCAGGACAACACAAGAGCCTTAAGGAAGGAAAGAGAACAAGTAAGGGCTACGGTGCACTGCAGTGTTAAGAGTCAGCTGTGGTCCCAATAATCCACAAAGTAAAGGATTATATACCAACTGATTGGCTTGAAGTGTTAGCACTGTAATCAGCTGAATACAAGAACTGCCTCTTAGCAGTACTCAGTGTCCAAGGAATTACACTCAAGAGTAAAAGACTTAAGCTGCTTTGTGACTTTGAATTTTTCAATCCCTTATGACAGCAACTAACACAGAGATCTGCCTGTGTAAAATCAGGTGTTTTGTTAAAACGTTTCTACTTCTTAGAGGGAGAAAAATAGTAGGAATGAAAAATGCAGAATGAAAGGAGAAAAAATACCCCTGCTAAGGTAAGCTTACAGCTTTTCCAACAGCTTTGGAAAGGGAGCGAGAAATGTCCCACTGTTAATTTGTTAGCTAGTTGTCCTTATGAATGTTTTTATTTTTGCATGTGAGGTATTAGTACTGTTGGTTTCAGAAGAGCAGCCTACACCCATCCAGCTGCATAAGAACAGCCATGATACTGCTCTGAGACCCAGATTCAGCCTACCTGACAGAAAACCCAGTCAGGAAGCTGGTCCTACCCCAGCTTAGGTGGCCTGAACTGCTTCCTAGAGGTGCCTGCCTCCTCCAATGGTGGTTTCTTGGAGAAAGTTCAGCGCGCTCCAGTTCCTAACATATAGACTTTTTTTTGTGCCAAAAGCTTTGTGAGATCAGTCAGAGCAACATCCACCCCATAAACATGTCTGGACTCCAGGGAAGTAAGTGAAATAATGGATTTGCTCATTAATAGGCAGGAGACAAAATAAACAATCAACCTTAGGAAATACTTACTCTCGGGGATGTGAAATGGAAAACAGAAGCATCTCTGGAGAAGCAAGTACAAACAAGAAAGAAACAGTTGATTGCTCTTCTAGTAACATTAGTTCCTGCTTCACCCAAGAAAATGAAAGAGATCTTAGAAGTGGAACAGAGATTTAAAGATCCACTGTATAACTCAGGCTCTGCTGATAACAATGACAAAACACTCAGTAGCTAGCACTACTGTTTCAATAGGATGAAGAGCATAGCCCTGGAGACTGTTCCTCCCTTCTATACAAAGGGCCATAGGTTCTCCATCAGCCTTTGATGCAATAGACAGATGGGGGTCCGTATTCATGCACTCCACAGGGTTTCTCCCAAACCAATACCAGTGAGTGGGCTACCTTCTCATCTCCTTGGATATCTTTCAGATCAGTACAAGTAACCTTTTGACCAACAGAAAAATCAAGGCTTGAAGCTACAAGTATGATTTTAGTTATGCACTGCATTTGCAATTGCACTCCAAGCACAAACATCTCTGGCCTTCACACAACCATACTCCTTACTTGCTCACATCTCCTTTATTCATTCAAGGCCAGTGCCTTTAGGCACGTGATGGCAGCTAGCCATGGGCTTATGCTGCTTTGAAATAGAAAGCCTTCTTTCCACTAATTAATCAAAAAGGAGTCCTGGAGAGGATTTTTAAGCAACCGTCTGAAGTGTTCCAGACTGATACCTTAAGCTATGCATGACTGTGTAATTACAGGGCACAAGCAAGAAGAAAAGACCCCATTATGTGACACCATGACATTCACTTTTGCTGTGATGAGGGATCTGGTAGGAAAAAGCTGGAGAGATGGATAAATGGTGAGATTCCTGAACTGAGCATAATATTGTACTGCAGATTTATCTGCAGTCACACACTTACCACATAATCCAGGAAACCAAGACCATAGTTGCCTCATTGAATGAATTAAAGAAGCGAATCAGATCTTCCCCTTCCTGACCGAGCTTTTTCAACGCCACTCCTAAAACCAGAGCGAACAGCACCAGTCCCAGGATATTCATCCCTTCAATCTCAGTACCAACAGGGATCTGTAGAGGCAAAAAAAGAAGGCTTGTTAGATGCAAGACTGGCACAAAACCCAACAAAAGGGTCACCTCATTTTGTTGCTGCCTGACTGATCCGAAATCAACACACAGAACCTATTTTGGGAAGGAAGAACCTATTTTGTTGAAGGGAACCAAACAAGATCTGGATGCAGTGCAGATACAAACCTCCCTAGTTATGAGCTGGCATGGATTCACTGGAGAAGGAAAGGGCCTGCTATTACCTCCCCTCATGCCCTTCAATATGATACATGTGCTCTCCGTGACCTGAACAAGAAACCTCCCCAGTTTACTCAAGACAAGCTCCACTACAGATGTGAAACAGCATAGGCACCAATCACATGTGTGTGGTTAAAAGACTGAAACTTTCATCCCTGTTTCCCCGTAAGGGAAGATGGGTGTGGGAGAGACTGCAGGCATAAATAGCAGATACTGGCAATATTGACTTCCTAGCTCTGATTATTCCATCAAGCATCATTCACTGTCAGCACTATGATATTCTACCACCTAAACAAATCATACCTGCAAGAGGCTTGCAGCGGTCTGGCCCCAAACATGTTCTTATTTCCTGACACCTCTGATAGGAATCTGCTCTCAGAAAATGCCAGCTCCACTGCTTTAGTGCGATATTTATACCAAGGTGAAAACCATGAGAAAACAACCAATGTTATGAAGCAGAAAGAGTGGAGAGGGGCAGAGAAAGGTAGCAAACTGTGGAAACCTACTCATTCATCTGTCCACATCAGCTGTAGGAGATACAGACAGAACAGAAGAAATACCTGTTACCCTTCTCAGAAATCATGTGGCTGCATGGTAGAAGCAAGAGGATAAAAACAGGATCCACCTATTGACAAAAACTAGTCTACTTACAAGTCTGCTCTGCTGGTCCTTCATGGTTTGTTTCTCAAAGAGAGCTAAGCTTGTTTGGCAATGTAGTTTGGCAGTCATATGAATTGAATGAGTGTTCTTGTGGCTACGTAAAAATATAATTGTTTTGACAAACTGGTTTTTTTCCCCCCCGCAACTTGGCAGTACAAGCTCAACATGTCAAATTGTTGTTTTATTTGGAAGGGCTTCTAAAACAGATTAGGTTTGTGTACAAGTTTTGGCCTTCTGGCTAGTTTAAGTAGACACCAGCTCAACACTAGGAAAGAAAAATATATTCTGAGCTAAAAGCTTAAAATGAATATTAACTAAAGAACTCGGGATACTGATCTGCTACATCTGACAAAATGAGCCTGCTTGAGATGATATTTTTCCTGGAAGTATACTGCTGAACTGGACTGTCTCTTAGTGGCAGGTGGAAACATAGTACTGAAGGGAAGGGGATAAAACATAAATTACACACAAAAGCATGAAGGCTAAACGGCTGTTAACAAAAGTGTTTACAAACAATGAAGGTTCTGGCTTTTTATATTTGCTAGCTACAAAATAATTAGACATAGGATCTGCAATTTTTTATGGTAGCTGCTTGCTCAGGGCTAAGTTGTCAGTATTTGTTTGATTTCTGATTGAAAGAATTGAAAACATGGACATGATATTATGAAAGGGGTGCACTGTATCTCCAGAGATGTCTCAAGAAATGTGCTCTTTTCTCCACACACAGTAACACTTTTCTGTCTGGATAGTTTTGTCTGTATTCTGTTTTGTGTGCCTGAAAGCCCTGAACATTCCTGTGGTTAGAAAAGTTAGACAGAAAAAACGACACCCTCCTATTAATTGAATAAACTGTCCGTGCACATTTTTCTATTTTTCACTTCTGTCGGTAAAACATAACTCTAGGGTAGGAGATAAGGTTTACCATAAGGCTGAAGAAAATCTAACAAAATTTCAGTGACAATTTATCAGTAACAATGTACAAATTGATATACAAGTCTCAAATTTTATGACTAATTTATTAGCAGGAAGAAAGTAAATCTGTAGTAAAATAATGCTGCCATGCCATTCCAACAAAACCAAAGCTTTCTCTGGGAAATGTCAACTTGGGCAAAACATGAACATTTTTACACCAGAAAAGAAACACTTCTTCATTCACATGGAGTGAATGCAACGCTTTTTCATTTTGACACGACTTTTCACCTTGTTGTGTTTTTTTCAACTTGTTATTTTATAATATAACATCTTATACTGGGTTAATTTGATACAAGGCTAATATGAAAAGTTCAGCTTGGAACAGAATTTCAACATAATGACCCTAAACTTTTCCACACAAGAAAAAAATCCTAAAAACATTGAATGCTTTTTTGTTTTTGTTGTCATTCAGAAAAAAACAGTATCAACCCTTCCTTTGGAACAGAAATTCAGTGTTTCAAGCTGCTGAAAGTGCCCAGCCTCCTGACCTGGATGTTACTGGGAGGAAATTCCATTATACTACTTTATACTGATGTTTTGCAAAGCATCTCCGCCCATTAAACTCCTTCTACCGGAGAATTGCTTCTCAACTCATTAAATGCAGCGGTATGAGCCTGAAGCGCAGCAACCTGCTACCGTTTAGGCTTCTCAGAGATCTAGTCTCAGGAACGAGGCAGAAGTGTACTGAACGTGCAAGAGGATTGCTCAGCTTCCACCAGCTGCATAGGGCACACAGGGTCACAGAGCAGGACAGAGCTTGGGAGGCACTCAGGAAAACAAGGGCCAGAGCTCCTAGAGCTTAATTTGGAAGGTCACTTCCCTGACTAGAGAAGTCCAGAGCTCTTCTAGGTCATTCAATCCCCACAAGCATCAGCCACTCCACCTTCTTCAGAGCCATGGGTGGCAAAGGCTTGCCAAATTTTGTTCTTGGGAAGCTAGAGGAGAGGGCAAGAGATAGCAGCGGCTCCAGTTAGCTACAGCCAGGACACAGGTGGCTTCTCACTTTTCATCTTAACCTGCACAGTGGCCTACTGTGCATAAATTGGCCAGTTCTCCTCAAACTCCCCTATACCTCTCCAGAATGATAATACATGGAGTTTAGTCTTCCTTCACCCTCAGAGATGTCTCTCTCCACCTTGCTCCTGGCACTGCGATTGCTGCTGCTGCTGTTCTCCAAGTGCTCACACTTACTAGTCCTTCAAGCCTAGGTCTTGTGATCTGGGGACCCTTGAATTCTTGGTGACCGGAGGGAGGACTCTGGCACAGCCACCAAAAACTTCTTAGCTGTTTCCCTCTATTCACTGTCATCCTGCCACCCTTTTCAGGTCTTGCTCTCTCTTTCTCCCTCTTGAGCCAATTTTTTTACAATACACAACATTGACCATCGCCTCCCATCACCACAGATGTAGGCAGAAGGTCCATCATTTGCATGGAGTAGTAACTTACTGCAAGAAATTGCTCCCTGCAAATAAAGACGACAATCTGCAGCGTTCAGAGAATTTCACCTCCTTGCAGCACAATATGGAAAGAGTCCAGCAGTAAATCCTCAGCGGAAGATCCTCTCAATCCCAGCCTCTAAAACTGGCAGATGCTGAACAGTCTTTTTGTACTCTAACAGAAGAGTGCATCACCCCAAAGGAGCTGCCAAACCAAGCAGCATTGTGGACACCAAACAAAAACGGCTTTAACGAGAGCTTTGTTCCTGGATAAACTATGGGATGTGTTACTGTTTGCTTGAAATTACGTGTTCTGGTAGGAAGATTCATGGAGCTCTTCTGGTCCTTGAATCTCTCTGAAGATCCTGTTGTTTTTTAGCTCTTGAAACAAAATGCTTATCAAGGAAACAACTGCTGATATTGAGCTGTCCCAGTAGTAGGTGGCTGAAAAAAAAATGTAGCCACGTGATGTGAGGAAGAAGAGCAATCACCCGTTTGTGTATTTTTACTGCTGCCACAAGAGGAACTCAGAGCCCCCACAGCCTCCCTGTCCTGCAGATGGGGAACTGAGATAGTCCATGCCCCAGGAAGGCTTGCTGCCAAAGAGACAGAGAGGACATAGCCATAAAAGCTAGGTAAACATAAGGGGAGCATGTGAAACAACAAAAAAGACATGGCTGCGCAGACATCTACGTGCCCCACTATTCATATCATCGAGAGAAGACAGGGCCTATTAACCAGTGGGGGGAGGGGAAATAAAATCAATGGAAAAGTTCGCTCTACACTATTCATATGGAAAGTAGAAGGAAAACATTTCTCCTCTTCAATCAAATATTCTGCTGATGAAAGAAAACATTTGATAGGGATATCATCTTGTTTCCCTGGAACCCAACTTCTATTGTTATGATATTTATACATATTCTCCAAAAATCATATTCTTCCTTTCCAAACTTAATCCTCATCTATCCATAAATAATATGGCCAGATCTGTACTGAAACTGAGCTAACAAAACTGAGACGATGCTTTCTTTTTATTTGGTCTGCTCTTCTCTAGAGGCAGTAGGGCGTCTTCTGGAATTAAAGAAGTTCAGCTCTGGTTCCGCCCCAACAACTGAAGAAAGGTTTTGGAAAAGTAATACCAGAAATTACATCATAAGCACTGGCAAAAACAGGCATTGGTGACAAATTCATAATATTTTTTCTGATATTGCATAAAACAGGAGTCTGATAAGTGGGAAAAGGAAAGAAGAAAACTGAAAAAGAATCTTACATTTTAAATTGTCAAAAGATGCATTCTTATCTCTTGAGGAAGAGTGATGGATTTGAACAAGCATTAAAAAAGTATTCAACAGCCAAGCCTATGTCCAATGGGTATGGTTGGCCCTGATCCATGCTTGGTTGCCAAGAAGCCCCTATCAAGCTTGACACTGAAGATGAATAAGAAGAGTCTTATTCACCTTTCATTTAGCCCTGCTTAAATGAAGAATAACTTTACCCTCTGTAAGCAATCACACATGTCTAAGTGCACATTGTTACAGCCTTTCATATTGAACTTGGGTTTTAGTAGCACGAGGCTGCACAGGCATGTACTGCCCAAGGATATAATGGCATGAGAAGAGAAAGTGCTCTTTTGGGATCACGTGGTCCTGCAGTTATTGCTGTGCATCCGTGTCAGATGAGGTGAGTGCAGATCTGGGCTAATGCAATCTCATAGGCCTGGGCAGATGGAGCTGCCTTCTTCCCCAGTGAAACCACTCGCTGTGTGATAGCAGGCTTCTAGGCAAGGGCTGACTTTTCCCCTGCTCAGTTCTTGTGCCATCCAAGTCACCTATCACCCTGCCCCCAGGGCTGGTGAAAGTTCAGCCCATCAGCTGAAAGCAGAGTTCAGAAACACACTGTTCTGCATCACCTGCTCACGCACCATGCGTGGTGAGGAAAAGGTAAAGAGGCCAGTACTTCCTGCACTCAGGGATACGCTTCAGAGTCCCTCTGGATATGCATAAACTGCTTTTTCCCCCGATGGTTTTACAAACCGGTGGGCAAGCCTCAGCTGAGCCCTTCCATGACAAATACAAACATTACAAGTCTCTTGCCCTAGGGGCATTCAAATCATATTAAAGATATAGTAACCCAACATCCGATACTGATCTCAGATAGTCAGAATGAGCCCGAGAAAAAGAAAATAACCCTGAAAGTAATCTCCAGTGTCAGACCCATCTCCCCAAAATCCCACGAAAGCACATGAGATACTTCATTTGGAGTGAGGTGACACATGACAGGCTGGGATACTGGGTTTGTTTCATAGGATGCTGCCTGTAAGACAACAGTAATTATTGCTGGACTTGCAATATGTCGGCTCTGGCCAATAATAAAGATGTTTGATAGCCCCATGCTGCAGGAGAGATGCCACTCAACAGGATATAGAACATCTCTGGAAGTTCTACAAGCTCCATATGGAAGAGAACACTCTTTACCTCAGCTACACCTGCAAATTAGTTTCTTTTTTGACACCATTGCAATAGCAGCCTATTTGTAATGTTCTGTCTATAATTTTTACTCCTTCAGACCACTTGTTACTGCTTCAAACAAAATTTCAGCAGCATGGCAACAAGAAAAAATTCTCAACTAACCTCTTCTTTTTCTTTTTTTTTAAGAGCCTTGGGTAGTGGAAAAAAGCTCATTGTCTCCAAATTGTTAATGAAGAGTAAGGTTTGAGGGACATATTCAGCCAGCCTGATGGCTATTTAATTCTAGTCTACAGAAAGTTATTTGGAAACATTAGGCAGAGTGACTAATCAAAATTTAGATCAAGCGAGACCAGGTCTAAGAAAGCATGGCCTAAAAGTAAGGTCTCAGGGGTCAGATCTATTAAGCCCAACTCTCCTATCCATCATAGCTTTCTTATGTGGCTGTGGGTAACTCATCTGGCTTGTGTGTGTCTCAGTTCCAGGCAAAGACAAGTATTTGTTTCTTTCCAGTGACTGCTGGAAAGGATTAAAGACTGCAAAGTAGTCAAATATTACAATTGACAAAGGTTTGTATAAAAACATAAGTGACCTTACCTTCTCCCACGTGACATTTCCAGAGGTAGTGTTTCTGAGCAGCATCTTGTATTCTGTCGCATACTGCAGGTAAGAAAAAAACCCAAACAAAACCACTATGTTTGCGAATCAGATCATCAATATGACCATATCATCTAGCATTTCACAAGGAGGAGATTGCTGTTAGGAAGACTTTTTCTGGAGACCATACTGTGGAGGCTAATAAGCCTGTCCTATGCAAGAAAAGGGACTGACACTATATGCAGCTCCTTCCCCATGTGGCAGCCAAGAAGTGCTCTGTGACCCCCTGAGCTCCCAGATTTGGGCAGCAGCCAAGGAATTCCCCTTTCCTCCACCCTGCTGTTGCTCACACACCACACTGTCGCACTGGCTCCTGCAGAAGGCAAGTGGCGCTTGCACTGTTTCACTGTTAGAAATGGTGAGGCAGCCATTAAAATTGTCAGTAAAATATCTAAAATCTGGGGCAACAGTTTACTTTGATAAATAAGCTAGACGCCTCGCAAAAGCAGGGCACTTCTTTGGCTTGTTTTCTTTAGATATAAAATAGGGGACAGAAAAGCTTATGTACTTGCCAATTACCTGTGAAAATAGCAGCACAGAGGAAAGGAGGACTTCTTTATTTCATCCCTGAACATACAGAACCCTGACACTTGAGGTATCACAGAATATCTTTTTCTTAATGATATTTTTGTATTGCTCCTATTTTTATTTATGGCATATTGACTTGTACTGTATTATATGTACACTCAAAAAGGAACTTGATTTTAAGAGTTTGACCTTGGTTTTGATACAAAAGCAAACAACAGAATACCATAAAGGCAAAAACTATTATTCTGCTCCTGTATCACAAAGAATCACTCTGCCCCATAGCAATATTCTCAACAGCATCTATCCTGACATCTAAAGTTAGCACTAAGAACTAAATCAAAATCTTCTTGGAGCCCCACAGCTCCTGTCCATCAGTTTAAACCACACTATGTTGTGGTGCCAGTTATCATCCTACCACACTTGGTCCTCTGTTGGAAGAGAAGCCAGGCTGAGCAATTAATCCAGCAAGGGATACAATGGAAAATACTGAATAAAAGCATCAGGCAACAGGTAATGCTTACACAGAAGAGCCTGAAAGTCTTCAGCCTTGTCTATTCTGAGCCCAGCTCCAAACTAGGTACCCAAGGGTTTCCTCACTAGCTCCTGCAAAGTGATAAGCAGCCTGGCACTAAGAGTTGCTATTGCTGCCCAACATGGCACCCAAAGTACAAAAGTTTAAAGAACATTTTTGGTGGAGGTACAAAACATAGGCTATGAATATACTTTTGTTTGAGGAGTATTTTTCAAAATCAAACCATTTGCCATGGAAGTTGTATGTCTGATTATGTCAGGTGCTTTTAAAAATCCCACCTACTATAAGTAAATTAACTTTTGGTATTTTCTACACCATCTTTCTAGTCCTTTTTCCAAAAAGAGCAGTCACTTTGTCTGTCTGTGCGCTGTAGCTCACGTCCAAAGTCCACACATCTTACCGTTCGGAAAGCTGCAGCAACAAGATTTGCAGGAAACAGGTTTCTGTAAAATACAAACAAGAAAATGAAATATTTCTTGTAAAACTTCTAAAATGAAGGCACCAAGGTGTTCTACTCTCAGAAACTGAATTAGTTTTGCAAAGGCAAGCATATTTGCATTAGTGAGGTACATACTACAGAAGACACCATGGCAGCACAGAGCAGATGTCTTGCTACATCTCCAGAGGTGTGAATGCCATCTTCTTTTGCTCACATAAAAAGGTCCCTGCTTGTCTGCCACACCTAACCATTTCGGTAGTGACACCAGAGGCGATCAGACACAATGTTAGTTATACACACCCATCAGCCAGTGGCTACAGAAACTGGCTTAGCCACACCAGCTGCAGCAACAGCTTATGGCCTCCAGGGTCAGGCAGATTTTTAACATTACTCATGTGATTACACTTTGCTCACAGCATCAACATGAAGGACAATCCAATCAGCAAAATCCACTTAAAAGAACAGCTTAACCCTTCAACACAACAAGGTCAGCTTCCCTGAACACCAAGGTAAAGCAGAACAATGTCACAGGCCAGAGGTGTCTGCAAGGGCTTAAATAGTTAAACAGCACAGATGAAAGCAGAGGCAACTCATATGGAAAGTTGCAACATCTGAATTTGGTAGTGCTTTCGTACAGAAATGCAAATTGAGCACCAGGTTTGTGCAGAGAGGATAGCATGCAAAGTGACATACACTTCTACTGGGCATCCAGTGTATATGTGCATCTATGAAGCGACAAGGACAGGAAAAATGGTTAACTGGACCATGTAAGGAAAAAGTTGCTTCTTGTATTTTATAGTTGTTTTTAATGCTACACTTCTTTCCCCCCTTATGGTGTGCAAAGAGCATGTGTTCCCCTAGCCAAATGGCAGCTTTTTTTGCTGTGTCAGAAAGCAAAATAGGAATAAAAGCTCACCTCTGGGGTCACGACAGGACCCTAGCTGGTGAGAGCAGGAAGGGTCTAGGTACTAACTGAAAACACTGCCAGCCGAATGCATCAAGGAGGCCTGGCAACTCTTACGGTAAGGAAACAAAAGACCTTACCTAGAGCCAGTTAACTGTGGCAAAACACACTTCGGTAGCTGCTCCCCATTCTTGCTCCTTGCACTGCTCCAAGGAAGCTGCAGCTACCTCCAGGCTGTGCCGTGCTAACCTCCCCCCCAGTTCTTGCCATAGTTACCCTGGCAAACATGATTTTAAACCAGGCTTTCAGTTGCGATCATTCCATGAATGACATGGAAAGTGCAAATCCGAACCACAACAAGAAATGGAGCAGCAGAGTCAAATCATTGAAAGCAAGAGGGAGGTTAAAAAATGGCACAGATAAGGATATTGGTCTTTTCCATTGCATAGCTCCATTATCCTGCCACATAGTGAGGGTTTTCCCACAGCCTTGACAGCGATGTAAAGTACACGGACCTTCATCAAACAAGTGGCTGCTGTGAACTACCTCAGCCTGCCTCTCTGTTGCATTGCAAGTGTATTAGGAGGCAGCTGCAAAAGCCAAATTGCTGTAAGAATAACTTGGCTTCTGGAGTCTACATTCCACTGAGCATGAAAGAAACAGCAACTTTTTCTCCTTAAAATTTGACAATACAGCTGTCTGTCTGAAAGTAGGAAAGCGAGCTCTAACTCTGCAGAGATGCTTAAGAATTAGTCAAATAAAATCAATGGAACAGCTAACGTCCACCAATTCTTGCATGGATGGAACTCTCCGGTGGATAAAAACCTCATATAAAGTAAAAGCAAACTTAATTTTATCAGGAGTAAAACATCACATATACAAATGGGCTCAGCTCAGTGCACAGTTTTAACGAAAAAGAAGAAAACATGCTGTTGGGAAAATAAGGATATTTCTTTTCAACTTTTCATAGCAAGATGATTACTTTTTTAAAAAAAGAATTGACTGGATTTTGAAGAATCAGAGAGATGAAAAAAGACTGAAAACCAACCAGAAATCAAATTACCTTTTTTTTTTAAAAACAGCTTTTCCATCCTGACAAAACAAAGCCAAGGGAAGCAATCCTAAAGCCTAAACAATACGGTTCTCCAATGTTTAAATGTGGCCAAGAAACCAAACCCTCCATAATTTACACAGTATGTCAGGCATGGGCCTCAGTTATTAAACACTAACTTAACTCCAAGCATATACTTAAAGCACATACTTGAGTGATGCCTGCTACAGCAAAGCGAGGGGCAGGTTCTTGCTTCAAGTGTGAACAGCACTAAAGCTATTCAAATACGAGCATATAGCAGTCTCTCTTCTTTATCCCTGGAGCAGTGGTCACAGGACTCGACTCTGAGGACAGCAAACAGCATTTCTGACAATCCACCAAGTAAAAATTTTGCATCTTAATTCAGCAGCTCAGAAGAAGCTGTGTTTTGTTCAATCCAACTTCTAAGTACACCTGGCTGCAAAGTCCCAACAACACGTAAAATAATGTTTTGCTCCTCTTTGTTTCAGATCCTGAAGTTTAAGAACAAAATCTGTTGGGTCATAAAAAGCAACCAACAAATAAATGGCTTACCTTAGAGGCACGAGTTCTGCACAGACTACACTCATTGCTCACCTAAGATCAGTCAGCATGCGAATTAAATTAAGCTTTAATTATGGGTGGGTAAGACCGCAGTTTTCTGCCTTAAGATGGATATGTGCAAGAACACCACAGCAGCACCTAAAAAAAACAGGTCAGGATGCTGCATGCTCCAGGGAGAGCCAAAAGCCGGCTGGTGACCTGCCTGGGCTCATCATGTGCTTGAGCCTGCAGGCTTTGCTCATGGTGCACAGCGAGGCAAAGTTCACCCGCCACAGAAACCCAGACCTAGCTCTGTCCCTGTGAGCCGGTGTTCGCTGTGTCCCCAAGCCCAAGCGGAGGACTCACAGGGGAAAGCATGAACACCCCTCCTGTCCGGGTGAACAGGCAAACAGGAAAGCTGATGAGCTGGGTAATTGAGCATGCGAATTAAATGTGGGCATCTGGCAGTTGGTTTTTCCATGCAGACCAAATATTGAGAAGGGTTTTTTGCTTTGAAAGCCCATACCAGATGTGAACATAGAGTTTAAGGATATCACCATGGTTATATCACTGGATTGTTGACTGTTGCTGTTGTTTCTCATGGCCCCATCCCTGCTGCTGAGGAAACCCTGAGTCTAGGTGATAAGGAGCCCAGCACAGGGGTCTGGGATCAGGCACCCTTGGCCCTGTGATTCAGAGAGACGAAACTTGCTGTATGTGGCAAGAATGAGATGAGCCAGCAATGCACGACATTACAGCAGGGGGACAGATGTGCTGCATGCACCCCTGATGCTCCATTGCTGCCGGGACCTTGCTCCATGGAGAGGGATGGATTACCCATGCATGGACCCAACTGCCTTTGTGGTGTAAAGGCAAAGTAGGTGGTACAGAGAGACTTTACTCCCCTTGCCAAGCACCAGGCAGGAAAGTCTCTCTCTGCCTGTTGCAAGTCGTGCAGACAGTCCGTCCCCCCCAAAAAATCAGAAATCCATCAGACAGCTGTCAAGGGTGACAGCTGTGTCCTGGGGCTGGAGCGGCAGCTGGGCTGAGCCAGAAAACCTCCACATACCTGCACAACACACAGTGTGAGAAAGCACCCATCTCAGATCCTCTTAAAATAGGAACCAGAAGGCAGCAGCACCAGGGCAGGAGTTTCAGGGTCTGAATACGTTGTGTTTGAATACTGTACTCATCCCACCATCTCCCCATGCAGAGCCAGCTAAATGCAGCTTTTTCCTTTTCTCAAGTGAAAAGCTACTCCCACCAGGCAAGAAGGGACCATTACTCCCCTAACTGAATTTAGCAAGGAGGACTCACTGTATTTTTGCTGTAACAGAAATCTTAGTTCAGCTGCAGCATCTGCTACTGGAAATCCTAGACAACTAAGGAAACCTGGAGCTGTAAACGGAGCAAAAAGGGGCTGTAGCTTCCATCCTTCTCAAGTTTGATATTGCAGGCGAATTCCTCTCTTCCTTACCCTGTATCTTTCCACCAGCAGGATAAGGATGGCACAGGAATGCCTTCATTGCATTTATAAGGGATTATTATTAACTGTTTCTAAATGATTCTTTTGCTAGAGCTCTGCAAACAACTTTGCTGTGGCAGCAAAAGCATGAAGGGAAATCCAGGCAAGCAGAACAAAACCCTAAAATACTACACATTTGTCTTGCATTGCTTCACTCCAATACCTTTATTTTAATTTCTGTCCCAAGATTTTCATTCAATATCACACAACAATTTTTCTCATCTGCATTTATGTGGATGCACAATACATGCCCTGGACATATACATATTTATGAATGTGTGCATTTAACAGAGAAACTTGAAAATGTGTTTACTTATAGCAGGTATTTGGTACTTTTTGCCTTAATGGTCCAGTCTGCATCTTCGTTGCTTAGAAAATAAAACATAAGTGGTGGGAGTCAGTAGTAAAAGGTAATGAATATAAAGAACAAAAGAAAGAAGCAGAAATGTTGAGAGGCTTCCTAAAAAAACCCCACCAGACAGTGCAGGCACATGAATGAAAATGTTGAGTTCTTCCTACAAAAATCAGTCAGCAATCCCTATACTTCAAGAGAGGGTCTGGGCTCAGAAAACAATACAAGCAAAGGTGGACAGTAACATTTACTAGTTCCCTTTTTTCTGAGGGTACCCCAGAGTTAAGAGTTAGCCATCCAGCTATGAAACCCAGTGGCTAGCCTATCTTGGGGACCTGACATTGGTGTAACTGCAGCTGTTCCCTGGCCACTTCCTATTCTATTTATCACTACAAAGGTGGCATCTCCCCCTCCTCTCCTAACAGTCAAGTTTTGCTCTCTTTCCACATTGGGATTTCAGAGACAGCCTTCATGGTTGCTGCTGTTGGGTGACTCACTGGGAGGAGCAAGACTATAAGAAACAAGTGCTACCGGAGCAACTGGTGCCTGAGCAAGGGTCACTGCATGAGTGCTCTGGACCCCATGGTCCACCCTGGCCATCTGCTTTGTAGCCCAGCCAGCAAAACACAACCCGTGCTTCTCCCTGCACTCAAGCTCATGTCTGCATTCCCTCTGGCTCCAACGGTGCTTGGAGCCAATGCGTGGGCTTGCTGACGGCACCGTGGGTACTCCCTTTGGCAGCACAGCTGGTAACCTCTGGCAGAGAGACAGAAAGGGCAGTGAGGAACAAAAAAATTTAAACTGCTTTTGCAGACTTGCCTGGCAGCCTGAGAAACCCTGACCTTACTGCTCAGGGCAGACACATAGACCTCTGCATACCCCTCCTATAAAAAGCAGATGATGCTACTACCTCCTTCCCTCCCCAGACTGTTAGAGCTAGAGCTGGATTAAGACCAGAATTCCATTCCCAAAGCCAATTCCAGTTTCAAAACATGTTTTCATCCCAAAATTGGGCAAAGAAAGCCTGTTCCAGACCTTTTTTCCCACTAAAAAAATATTGTAAAACATTTTGTTGGAATGTTCCTTCTTGATGAGTGAGATTTTCTACTTAAGTCTTTTGTATAAAATTACAGCAAAACATTGACCTCACTGAAATGAAGTGGCAGGATCACCCACTGTTGGAAATTTTGACAGGATCAATAGGTTCCTGTGAAACTTTAATTTTGTTGAATCAGCAAATATAAATCAGAGCTAAAACAAAACTCTGACCTTATCAAAACTTGCAGTCTTGACAATTGCCAGTCAAAAGTGTTAAATCAATAGATTCTTGCAAAACACTTGATCCTGCTGTTTCAACTGCTTTCCAACAAGCTATAGGTTGGCTGTGTTAGCTGGTGGCTGGAGTCACTTCCTTGTCACCACCTCTCTCCTCCTCACCTGTTTCTCCCTGGTTAGACACCTGGCATGATCCAAGCCAAGCTGGCTCTCTGCCATGTCTCCTACCCAGGTGGGTGCTCAGCCCCAGAGCCCACCATATCACAGCTAGCCTCTTCCTCTACCTGCTACCCACTTCATAGCCAAGCTGATAAGAGCTCTTCATTCTCCATTTTGCCTTCTGCACCAAACAAATGAGTAAGGGATGAAACCAGAAATTCCAAAATTTTCCTTCACTCTCCTCATCTTCTGCTGGCACTCAGCACTCACCTATTTGGAACAACCAAGCTGCTCTCCTTGCCAGATGCTCTGGAGAAGCCTGTCTTTCTTCATTGCCATAGGACAGAGTTAAGAAAATCCAAGGTCCCCTCTTGAGTTCAGAGCACACCCCACTTTTGGGGTGGTTTTTTTTTTTTTAAGCCATCAGCTTTGTAGAAGCACCTCTGAACTCTTGCTGGATCCCAGCTGTGATAGCTGAGCTGCAGTCTCTCCCTACCTTTGGCCATGCTCATCTTTTAGGGAGCTCCAAAAGCTGCCCACATGACAGACCTGAGATGAGATGAAATGAGATGAGATGAGCCATCAGCATCCCTGCTGTGGGGCACAAAGGCACCTTCAGGTCAGCTCTGCTGTTCCCAACCTGCATCCTGGGGCAGAGGACAGCATGCCTAAGCGCTGGCCAGGCATGCTCAAGGCTTGCCTCCTGCACTTGCCAGAAGGGAAACCAAGAGGGTGCTCCAGCACCTCCAGTCAGAGGAAGGCAGACAAATTAGACCTGGAAGTTATGGTCAATGGACAAAAACAGAGGCTTTTGGTTGACCAGCAAGTCATCATTTATTTGCTACCAAAGCCCAAGATAAATCTCTTTTCCAGAGGTCATGTCTGCATGCACAGTTGCATGTTTGTGTGGAAGCTTTAGACTTGGAAACAGAAAATCGCAACCAAGAATTAAGCTGGCCTCCAGACATCACTGCAACAATGGAAAGCAACATCTTTGGTCATTAACTAATACAATTCCCAAAAGCAGAAGGGATCTGCATCCTGGGAAAGGACACTCTGTGTCATCCCTGCAGAAGCCATAGCAAATACTGACTCACAGCTGTGATCTCTGCTTTGCTGTTTCTACCTTGGGCCACCTTTTACATCTGCATTCAGTGCTGTAGGGGGACTCAGTTTACCCATTCATGCCTCATTTTTACCTTTTACCTGAAACTGAGCAGTGAAGCCTTGACAGACACAGCCAGTCTTGTGACACAATTGAAAACAAAGTTTTATTGTGTCTAATAGAAAGTTTCATGATCAGAAGAGAGAAAAGGAAAAGCAAAGAGCAGGATGCTGCAAGACCCACCCAAACTAAAGGTAACAGTTTCAGCCCCCCAGGCCCTATATACTCAAGGCCTCATTAACTGAAGATGAGGTTACTGTGGCACCTTCCACCACAGCAGGGACCAAGATCGATGCTCAAACCAGAACACCCACATTTTCAACAACAGTTAAAAAAAAAAATAAAAGGCAGACTGAGAGAGATATTATTTCCAGAAAATCACATAACTCACTCCATCCCTGGGTCTGTCAGGGATTTGCGCTAAGACTGGGAGTTTTAGTGACGGCTGTGTCCAAATGCATCTTTACTGGACTGGATTCTGCTGTTGCTGCTGTGACAACTGGACTGCCCAACAATGTGGCTACAACAGTCCTTCCCAGAAAAAGCTGAATTCACAGCCCACTGTACATGCATTGGAGGAAAGCCCCCAGCCCCTCATTTCCCAGAAGGAAACCCCTCTGCAACCCGCATGCTTTACCCAAGTCTCATCGTTATGAGCATTACTTTAGAGTTAAGGACTCAATCCCACCACCATTACAACCCCTTCAAAGATAACTCTCCACCTGCATTTACAGACCAGAACAAGAAGCAGCTTTCTGCTCCCAACTTCACAGATGTTACCCACAGCCTGAAGCTTGCTGGAGCATTCCTGCTCTGTTTCTCAGCTACATCCTACTCTGTGCTGCGTGGCGATACAAGAATGAAACACCAGCTACAGCAACCACGCCAGGATGCACCCGGGGCTGCCACTGCTACACTTCCCAACTCTCCTGGTTGGGCCGACTCCTTTTTTTTTGTAATTTTCCTTCACCTGCCTACACTTTCATTCAACTCCACATCACCTTCACAGCCAGTCCACCTACTCGCACTGTCCTGTTATTACTTCTTAATATGCTCTGTCAGGAATTTCTGGTCCTTAAGAGAGGTCCTTAATTGTTGGTCTTTCAGAGAGGTGGGCTGAGGACACGAAGTACGTGGTTGCCAATGGGACAAACCAGACGTACTTTCTGTCCAAACAGAACATACGTCTCTCTGGGGGAGAAAAGGACATTAACATGGATTCGTAATTACAGTTCTGAGGTTGTTTTGGTTTTTTTCTTTAAAAAACTCTTTTTATCTTCTTTGCCACATCTGTTTACCCAGACACAGCTAAAAAGTCTCTCAGATGAAAAACTGAACTCATAAAAGCAAAGCAAACGATCTGAATAAAAATCCCCCACTCAGCTTCGTAATTACAAAGATATCCACTAAGCACAACTCTCCAGCCACTTCATTGGTACGCAGGTGACCTCCCTTAACTCTTCTGTTTGCATCTTGGTAACAACATCTACCACCTCCAAAGCCGTTCATCTTCCAATGTTTCAGCAAACCTCCACACTTCCCTGTCTTCCTTTATTCCACCACTTTACTCTGGCACCTGTAATACTTTCTTGTGACTGCCCGACACCACTCAGGTGTGGCAGAGCCAGACCCAGGGCAAAAAAACACACTGTCTGTTCTCATCTGGGGTTCTGCACCAAGATTCATCAAAGGACAAGAGACCGCAGTTGGAAGTCTGATACTCAAAAAGCTGGCCAGATATTTGCCTCATTTGTGTAATTGTTTCTGTCTTATTTAAAGAGCTGGACAGATCTCAAGAAAACAAGGGCTCTGGGGAAAAAAAAAAAGGTAAAGTCTGCAACTTTGCAAGGAGGAATAAGGATAAAACAGAAAGACTATGATCTGGTTAGAAGTGGAAGCCTTGCTTCGAGGTAGTTTTGGGGAATGAGAGTCTTGTCTTTGCAAGGTGCAGAGGTGGGATGGGAAGCTCATGAACATACAGGGTGTCCTTCCTCATGCTGGACTATGTTTAGGGTACATCCTCGATGGAAACATGGGGTTGCATTTCCATGCCTGCATCTCCAAGAGGCAGGTTGGCATTTGTGTGAGGAAACTGAATAAAGGGTGGGGGAATAAAAGAAAAAGGTGCATGTGAGGGATAGGGAGAGCTGCCCTGCCCTACCTGTGGGAGACTGGCAACGACAAGCAGCGGGGCAGGGGAAGGTGCCAGGCAAGGCCATGCCTGCTCTGCAGCAAGCATCCAGGAGCTGCTCTCCCTCCAGGTGGGACCAAAAACGGGTCCAGGCACCCAGAGCTCCGAGCAAGCCTTGACTCATCCTCGCAGCCACCCAGCCAAAATTAAAAATAAAGGAGGGAGAGGTAGAGCACCATACAGCCCTGCACCTGACCAGGCTGCAGGTACCTGGGCAGAAAGTGGTGCCTCTGGAGAAGCCAGGATGAGGAGAAGGAGGAGGATGAGGAGAAGGGGGGGGGGGGGGGGAAGGTTCGGCGGCCGCCGGCTGCAGCGTGCAACACCGCCGGGTCTGTCATCATCCTCCGGCGGCGGCGGGGAGGGCGGGAAGGAGGGAGGAGGTGGGGGGGAGCGGGGCGGCCTCACCTGACGAGGTCGAGGAAGGAGTCCACCGTCTCCTTGCTGGTGGGCACGCCGCCCGGTAGCCCCAGGCCGGGAGCGTTGAGGGCGGAGGCGCCGGCGCCGGGGCGGACGATGAAGCCGAGGGCGACGGCGAGGCCGGAGGCCAGCAGCGTGGTGCCTAGGAAATAGCCGAGGGCGATGCCTCCCAGGCGGCCGAGCGAGCGGGTGTCCAGGCTGGCGGCTCCCGACACCAGGCTGCAGACCACCAGCGGCAGGATCACCATCCGCAGCATCCGCAGCAGCAGCTCCCCCGGGAAGGCCAGGTAGGCCACCTGCGCCGGGCTCAGCACCGCACCGCGCACGGCGGCGCCCAGCGCCACGCCGGCCACCACCCCCGACACCGTCAGCACCACCAGCGCGTTGCGCCGCAGGAAGCCCCAGCAGCCCCGCAGCCGACCCCCGCCGCCCCGCTGCTCCGCCGCCGCCGGCCCCTCGGCGCGGCCGTTGCCCGCCTTCTCCTCATCCGCCGCCTCCATGCTGCCCGGCGCGGCAGGCGGCGGCGCCCTCCCGGCTCGCCGGCTGCCTGCGCGCGCCTCGCGTCCCGCTGCCGCCCGCCGCTCGACCCACTGACTGACCGGCCCCGCCGGCAGGCCCCGCCCCCGACGCGCGCGCGCGGGGACCGGCGCCAGCCCGGCCCGGCCACGCCACGCCTGCGGGGAGGTGACTCCGGCCCGCCGCCCCGCCCCGCCCCGCCCGCGCGGGGCCCGGCCGCGCGGGGCGATTGCAGGCGCGGGTCGCCTCAGCGCCATCGCCGCCCGCGGGTCCCGCACGTCCCCTCCGCGCCCCCGCGGAGCCGCCCGCGCGCTACCCACGGGCCCTCGGCGTACCCGCGGGTCACACGCGTGTCCTCGTGGTTCACACGCGTCCGTCCCCTCGGTGTCCCCCTCCGTGTCCCAGAGCTCACACGTGTCCCCCCGGCGGTCTCCTCAGTGTCCCCCTCAGTGTCCCTGTGGCTCACACGCGTCTCCCTAGCGTCCCCCTCAGTGTCCCCGTGGTTCACACACGTCCCCGTCGGTGTCCCCACAGCTCACACATGTCTCCTCAGTGTCCCCATGGCTCACAAACGTACCCTCTGTGTCCCTATAGTTCATACACATCCCCTCAGTGTCCCGTGGCTCACATATGTCCCCACAGCGTCCCCATGGTTTACGCACATCCCCATCAGTGTCCCCACAGCTCACATACATCTCCTCAGTGTCCCCCTCAGTGTCCCCACAGCTCACTCACACGTGTCTCCTCAGTGTCACCTGGTTCACTCACATCCCCTCAGTGTCCCCCTCCTCTCTCCAGGAACCTCTCGGAGAGGCAGGAGCCATCCTCTGTGCCAGGATGGGTCATGGCTGTGCCCCCATCCCCACGGTCAAAGCCAGCCAGCAGGTCCGCAGGCTCATTGGTGGCAGGGTGGCACGGACACACGGGCTCCGAGCATGCGTCCTTGAGGAACCAGGCTGAAACTCACATCTGACCACGTGAGCAGGTTGTCTGAGGAGCAGACGATGTCTCTGACAGCACGAGGCGCTGATAAAGGACACCTGGGGCTTTCAAATCCGCAAGGGCCGTGGAGGTACAGTACTGTCACGTTTGCTCACGGACGCAGCTGCACGAGCTTCAGCCGATGTTTGGATTTTAGAAGGGGCTTCATTTCAGTTCATTCCCTTGACATCAGCAAAGCACAGCCTAGCAGAAAACACGCTGTGAAAACAACCAGCCACACATTTGCTTTTTGAGTAGACCGGACTAATTAAAGAGACTGAAATAATCCTGATTTAATAAGACTCTTTTCTGCTTTCCAGCCTCGTGGATAGATCCGAAGATCCCTACACCATTGCTGGAGCTCCTGGGAATTGTCTCCATCTAAATAGGTAACAACTCCACCAACAACTAACTGTGTCCACCACCACCCACCTCAGGGCTCAATGCAAAGTCTTGACCTGCAGCTTGCTCTTGCATGAAAATTTGACTCAGGATACCAGGCATATTCTTAATGATTTTATATTTTTTTTCCTGGTGTCGTGGTTTAACCCCAGCCAGCAACTAAACACCATGCAGCCGCTCACTCACTCCCCCCCCACCCAGTGGGATGGGGGAGAAAATCGGGAAAAGAAGCAAAACCCGTGGGTTGAGATGAGAACGGTTTAATAGAACAGAAAAGAAGAAACTAATAATGATAATGATAACACTAATAAAATGACAACAGCAATAATGAAAGGATTGGAATGTACAAATGATGCGCAGTGCAATTGCTCACCACCCGCCGACCGACACCCAGCCAGTCCCCCAAGCGGCGAATCCCTGCCCCCCCTTCCCCGTTCCTATACTGGATGGGACGTCACATGGTATGGAATACCCCGTTGGCCAGTTTGGGTCAGGTGCCCTGGCTGTGTCCTGTGCCAACTTCTTGTGCCCCTCCAGCTTTCTCGCTGGCTGGGCATGAGAAGCTGAAAAATCCTTGACATTAGTCTAAACACTACTGAGCAACAACTGAAGACATCAGTGTTATCAACATTCTTCGCATACTGAACTCAAAACATAGCACTGTACCAGCTACTAGGAAGACAGTTAACTCTATCCCAGCTGAAACCAGGACACCTGGTAACTTTCCCTTTGAGGAACACTTGGTTTTTGGAAGTCTGGGAATAAATGTTCTACCAAATTAGGATAAGCAGAGAGAGAAAACAGAGACTAAACTAAACAGGAAAGCAAGTATCTGCAAACACTTTCAAAGACATTCAATTCCACCAACCTCAAAAGGAGCAAAAAGCTACGTGGGTCCTTTAAAATTGGTTTTGAATTCTTTTTGTGAATATGTTTGTGAATAATAAACAATTAACTCTCTAAAATAATTGTTTCTTTCTGCATCAGAAGCATTTATAAAATGGATTTTTAATTAATATTTTGAGAGTATTCCTCATGAAAACATCATGCTTCATTTTTGCCTTGCTTTTTTCCCTGCCATTCTCTCCTGGTCTCACCCTTTTTTTTTCCATTAACCCGTGAAAAGCAGAAGAGAAGAGGGGAAAAGAAAGGACAACAGAAAATTATAAAATAAATATAAACATATAGAAGTCTCTATTCTCTGTTTCAGTTGAGAAAAGATTCTAAAAGCAAACAATGAGCCGAAATGCAGTTCCCATATGCAAACTTAAAAGCAAGGGGAGAAATTCAGGGAAGTGTGAACAAGAAGAGCATAATAAATAGGAAAACTCATCTGTAGCAGCACATGTATGAGACCAGTGCAAGAGTTAAAATTGAGCCTTTTCCACCATATGAATCAATAGTCGGCTCCTTCTCTCCTGGATGATCTCCCCATGTCCTTGCGGGGTTGACTTTGCTCAGAGCAGTACCACAAGAACAGCCGGGTGACCTGCAGGAACACACTCCTCCAAAATTGTAGATCCCACTGCATGTTTTTTAACCCATGCTAAGGCTGGTTGGTGATAGTCAGCCCTTGTGTCAAGCTTCCTGGTCAATGACACCATGAGAGTTCGGATTCCTAATTTCCCCTCCCTTTTTTTCCCCTCTTGATTTTCTGATTTAAACACTGATCCAAGAAGTTACCCTTCTTCTCTTAACATATCTTCAGATGACAAGGTTTTTGCCAAGAAGGCGGCAATAGAGCATGTGAATCTCCCACCATATGAATGGACATCATCCCAAAGACATTCTAGGCAAAGCTAAAAGTTTTTCCATACCCTGTGAGAGTTCATGGATGGCTGCAGTGATTAACTCTGAAGCCCGCTGACTTATTCAGTAGTAACCGTTGACTGATCCATTGTGTCATGTTTTCATTTGAGCACTTGTAGATCTTGGGAGCTTTCCAGTGAGTCAGTCTGCATGTTTCCAATGTCCACCCTGCTGGTGCTTCTAAATTAGAATTTTCAACTTTCCCTATTGTGACTTGAAGAACTTTTTTGTCTTGGATGGCTTTCACCTGCACAGGGCTAGAGTGCTTCCTCCAGAAATCAGCAGAGGGATCATAAACAGGCAACAACAAATAAACAAAACAAAAAAAACCCACAAAAAAAACCAGAAAAAAAATCCAGTTCCTTTCAAATAAAATAAAAAAATTCCTTTTGCTTTCAGTGAGGAGACAGCCAGCATAGTTTTCACCACTGGCCCGGGAAGGAAGAGGTCCTGCTGATTTCCAGTCAAATTCTGCTTGATATAATTTTTTGGTGTGGGTATTTGAAATTCCAGCCTCAGTGAAGGAAATGAAAAAATCTCAATGGGTGTAAAGGAATCAGGTCCTTCCTCTCTATTTTTCAGCACCAAGCAAGCAGAGTACAGGACTTATTTTGAGCTGTTTCCCTCAGAAAAGGTCCTGCTTTGTCAAGGGAAGTTGATATCGAGACCTCTCTGAGGAAAGGCTTATAGTTCCTTTTTCCTACTGCTCATCCATTCCCACTGTTAACCTTTACCACACTCTTGCTGCAGATCCATGGTATGGACACTCAGGATGGGATCTATATAATCTAGGTGTTGCCACCTAGAAATTTAATGACTAATTCTTACTTTTTCCATAGTCAATAGAGATATAGGGAAGGTCACCCCCTTTTAAAAGATGTGTCTGAGGCAGATGAAATGAAATTCCCATGGGGGTATCTGCTGTGCTCCACCGAGTATGGAGAAGACCTAGAGAATTTGTTTAGAATACCCAGGTTTCAGGTAATTTCTGTCATGGGACACCCTTGACTTACAATGCAGGTTACACCAAAACCAGACTGTACAACAATATCATAGAAAATCATTACTTTCCTCCCTCTGTGACTTCTGTATATATTATATTCACTCAACATTACAAACTCAAGATGATCTTTTGCTCCTCAGAGGAGATTTAACCTGGTATCTGAACTGTGTCCTACTTTTTTTCTGCCCTGACTCCCAAAATATAAATGTACCCTGGCCCTGAGGATGTCCACATCTGGAGCTAGCTCTGAACTTCATGGTGGCCTCCATAATAAAATCAAACCTCTGGATAGCAACAGCTGTGGTCTCTGGAGAAAGTCAGATTTGACAGTTAACTGTGCAGTGCTGCTCACCTCAGCCAGAAATGAAGGTATTAAAGACAGCTTCTGCCTTGTGATTTTTGGTTTTGGGGAAGGAAAAAAGTGGAATACACTCTGCATTACTACATAGTATCTATCAGTCTTACTGCATATGTTAGGTGTTATTATGCACTATCACGAAGCACAAGCATAAAAGACTATATGTAACAAATACTTCTGAAAGGGCAAAGCCCATGAAATAAAGTAGCAGTTGCTACACCCTTAGCTTTTGATAATCTGTGAGGATAATAAAGCTGTCTGGTGGGTGTTTTCTCCATCGCTCATAGGGTCACATCAACACATATTAAGTTACTGGCATGGAAGTGCTGCAATGACAGGGCTTTCAGAGGGTGGAAAAGCCCATAAGAAACAGAGGAGAAGGTTTTCCACACCTGAGGAAGATCAAGACAAAGTCTGAAAGAAATCAGACTTGAGTTTCTTTGCTAGAGGAGGAGAGGAAGGCTTTCAAAGAGCTGTTTGCAGGTCCTTGAGTTTCACACCTGATACATGCCCTCTTGGCACAGGTTAGAGTAGCCCTTGGGCCATGTTTCCTACAAAACCACATACCAGCTGTGTGTAGCAGGGGTGCAGTGAGAACTCATCATGCCACCTCCTCTTCCCCCTGTCTTCCTGCCGCTATCTCCCTCTTCGTAAGACTGGCAAGGTCATCTGCAGCTTTCAGGAGCTTCCTTGGGTCTGGTTGCTGTTTACCCTCTGTTCTTGGGAGACCTAACAGAAAACTTCGTAGGCTTAGAAAGACATCATCAATCAGCCCATCTCCCATGACTGCTTTGATATGAAGTAGTCTGATGCCTAAAAGTCATGGTGGGGGGAGGAGAGAGCAAGATGAAAGGAAAAAGGCAGGAAGGGGTTGGGTTTTATATTTGTGTTTTTCAAGACAAGCTTGAATAAAGGTGCTCCCAAACATCCCAGCTGAGATGTTCTGGGCAGCCTGCAGTGTCCCAAGGCGCTGTATTACAGAGTGGCCTTTTTCTGAGGAGAATACATGAAAAGCATGTGGGAGAGAGCATGTTTTCCACCAGGCAAAATGAAGTTCCTCAGAAGAGCCACAGCACGCTGGCTGAGGCAGGAAGGCCTAGAGCACTTCCTTGGTATGCAGACTTCAGCTTGGCAAGAAGACTTTGTTGGGCCTGGGATGCCAAGCAATTTGGACAGACTCCAGCCCCATCACAGAAATGCTCTCTGCCTGACTCGGGGGGGGAACATGAAGTGTGCTCCTCAGCTCTTCCCAGTGCCACCGACCAGCTCGCCCCATTGCAAGCTGGATGCAGGACCAGCCACCCACACGCAGCCACCTGGACTTATCGGAATGAGCCTGATTTCAAGACATCCAAAATCACGGAAAGAAGACCCCCTGGCCCTCAGTGGGGGTCAGTCCCAGTCCCAAACACAATCCCACCGCAGCATCACATGTGGATTCACTGTCTCTCCATGCTAGGTAAGTTCTCATGCCTGAACGAAAATATTCTGAGGATCAAGAAAAAAGGCCTTTGTGAGTGCATTTTCTAATAGCAGAGGCAGGCAAGGAATTTTGCAAATACCACTTGCTTGCCCAAACTCCAACAAAATATAAACTCTGCAGACAGGGATGGTTGACCTAGGGTAAATATTTAACTTTATTCTCCAAAGGCACATGAAGTTTTACCAGCAAGAAGATGAAAAATATAGAATAATACCCCCCCCATCTTGTTTACTCTAAGGCTCCTTTGAATGGCTCTGGAAACAAAGTCGAATTGAGACAGGAGTAAATTTAAAACTGGGTGTGTTGTGCCCTTTTTCAAAACCATAATAATGTACAAACATGAAGAAAAACAAATTGGTATGTGCTGGAAAAGAAGGGCTCCAACTTGCCTCCCAAGAATAATGGCATTTTCTCCTTCGTAGGGTCTTCCTGAGATTTTTCGAGGGTAAAATGGGGAAAAGACAGAAAAAAGGGCAAGAATGAGCGCAGATGTTCAAGATCTTGGATGTGTGGCATCCTGTCCTAGCAGGGGACATTGCCTCTAGCTGGCGGGGGAAATGCAGGGTCAGGCTTTTCAAAACAAGCTGGGCTGATCTGAAAACAAGCTGTGTGATCTCCTCTCACAGTGAAGCTTTGCTACCGAAGGAGCAAGGGAAACGATAGGAAGGTTTCAACTATGGGAAACATGCTTGAATGAAGAACTTGCAAGTGCTCCAAGTAGAAGTGCCTGCTGATTTCTCCCATGGTTGTGGGTTGATAAAGTGCCTTGCTGGTGGCAGGAGGCAGGTAAGTTAGACAGCTGAGGATTTGCCTGGCATTCAAGGATTAATACACAAGCAGAGCATGCCTTGATTTACATCAGCTGTATGGAATATGCTATAAAAAGCTATGTTAGGGAGATAAAAAAGCATGGGCGATCTCTGAACGTTGGTTGTGATTCAGTGGCTAGAAGCAGCAAGGGGAATCTCTGTTCTTACACATTTTATCCCTGATTACAGTATGACAATGAATACTGTATCCCTGATTACGGGTGACAGTAAATTGGGATGACAGCGAACAGGAGTGGTAAAGCTTCTGACAGGGAACGTAGGGGACTGTGCAGCTGCCCTTTGCCCACTGGCCTGTGAGGATGTCTTCCCATGCCCCCAGCTTGCTGCAGGACTGTGACAGTGGCCACACCAAGGGGCTGTGGGAGCAAAGGTGTGGACCAAACAGGTCTCTGAGAAGTAACTGCAGCTTTAGAGATCCTTGGGGCTGTGCAAAAAGAGCAGCAAAGTATCGTAAGAACAGTCATACTGGAAGGGAAGAACATAAGAATAAGCAAACCAAGAACATGTGATATTTTCTGAGAATACTTTCCAAGTATCCAACAGTCTGCAGCTCAGATGTTTCCAGGTGCAGTCCTTTGGGTTTAAAAGCCTTCCATGCGTTTTCCTCCTGCAAATTTGTCTGCTGGTTTTTTGAACCCCGTCATCTCCTTTCCAGAGATGATGTTAGTCCCGTACAGTGCTCACTGCATGCTTTTGTCACCCTCTGCACCTTTCCTGGTTCTTCTATACCCCTTCAGACCAGAGCACAAGAGCATGTCATGGATTGATGATAGGTGGAAACTCCTCTCTCCCTTGCCAGCTACAGCTAAGGCAGCAGAGTCAGCAGGCAGGGGCTAACGAAGGCAGCCCATTACGACCAGAGAAGTTGTTTCTCCACTTGACACTGTGCTTCAGTAGTAACACTGCTACATGCACTGCTGCCAAGGTCCGTGGCTGCAGATTCAAGCACGGCCAGTAGTCGCAAGGCCCCTGACGGCTGTGCATGGATTAGGCAGAAAAGTAACCAGCCTGGAGCAAAGAGCAATTGCTCCGTGTGTGTGTGTGTGTGCGCGCGCGCATGCATGTGTGTTGCTGTAATGCTGTAACAGGAGTAAAAGTGCCAAGGAGAAAGCAGGTACTTCCATTTTTCAGACTGCTGTTTTAGCACCTCACCACTTTGCCTGAGATTGTCAGAGGCGGTGTTACTATAACAGCTATACTTCATCATTGGGGGTATCTGAGATGATAATGTTTATGTCAGTGGTGAATGTAGAGCTCTCCCCTCCTCCCTAAAAAATTAGGTTTATACCTGATTGGTATAAGAAGTGGAGACTGTTGAAGAAAAGAAGTACTTGGTCATTTATGCCAATACCCCAGGACTGTATAAATCTCTTTTAGGGCAGTGAGAGGCAGGTAGCTACCAGGACTGCATCTAACCTACTGCAGAAGATGGCATCTGGCCAGCAATGTGTTCTGACCTGGTTGATTCACCAAGTGGGTGTATTAACCCCTTGTGTAAAGTATCAAACCACTAAAAACTTGCAGTGTTTGCTATATCCATGAAATACGGATTTGGGAAAGTGTTATGGCTTCTTTGCCTCTGTTCTCCGAGGCTGCCGTTCAGCCACGAAGTGCTATTCCCTCCTTTGTGATGAAGGGAATTTGGCATTCAGGCCCAGGAGATGACTAAGGCCAACCCACCTAAGGAGGCTGTAGGTCTCTGAGGCTGTAGGTCTCCAAGTCTGTGAATCCTTGGATTTCTGCTCAGAGGTAATCTCAGACACCTCCTCAGTGGGGGTTTCTCTTCAGCCAACCTGCCTACTTTTACAAAACTCAGAGAAATACAATTCCTGTGAGATCTCCACCCTTCGGTGAAATTGCATGCTGGAATCAAGAGCTATTAATGAGGCATGGATGGAGCCACATAGAGACACATCTCCCAGTGCATGTGCCAATGTACAATTTTTTAGGAACCAGGCTAAAACTTACCTTGTGTCTACAGTTGTCCCAAATCTCCATGTGAATCACAAAGTAGTTGTGCTAATAGTGGAGAAAGATGTGATGTAGGTTTTCTCTTTAATCCTGAAAAGATACATAGAAATATGTGGAAATGTGGGGGAGTCACATATGCATAAGGAAAATAGTAAACACCTACTCAGTGCTTTCCTGGGCAGCGAAATAAAAAAACAAAGTTAAGAGAAAAAGGAAACACAGAAACTCATGTAATGACACTGCAGGTTAGTATGAAAATAACCTCAAATTCTTGAGAAGTCACAGCAGCATGTTGCATTGCCACTCTCTCCTTTTCCTCCCATCATGTTTGCATCACGGAAAATGAGCTTTTTGCTGCTGAAGTCCACACTTTCAGACGCGCTTCTTAGCCAGACCTAGAAAAGTACATGGGTACCTAATGTTTTTCTGGGGGTTGTAATTCTCATTGATCTCAAAGCCTTTGAGAATCTGAGCTTACGTTACCTATTGTACAATTTTCAAAGCTGTCTAGGGTACCTGCTAATGTAGGTATCTGAGATAACTGCTGGGAGCTCCAAAGGCCCTTTTATTAGCCTGAACTAAAGCAATTTTTGCTCCCTAATTAAGCAGCATCATTATCAAATCCAGGAGGAAAAAAACAAGCAACAACATACTCGTGCAGAGTAGATTACACACTACAGTGGCTGTGTAAGAGTCCTGTCACTGCAGGTTTTAGAGTAACAGCCCTGCTGGGAATTAAGACAAGGAAAACAAGGCAGGAAGAGCATGCACTTTCCACCTGCCTTAAATCAGAGCCAAGACCTCCTGCATTGGGGAGTACAAGTTCAGTCTCTGGCACGCTGCTGCCACAGTGCAGGACAGCAGCTCCAGGCTGAAGCCCCCTGATCCTGCATCGAGGCTGCTGATCCACAGGGCACGTGTGCTTCTTGGGGGGGTGAAGAGGTCCTAACTCAGCCTTGTAACCCCCAGCTTGCAAAGGAGCTTTAAGAAAAATAAACAGAGGCAAAGCCATCCTCCACCCCTTGCTCACACGCCACTTCTTTTCAGAGGTGAAATAGTGGCTCTATTAGCGGCAGAGGATATGCTGAGCAGAGCCACTGCATCTTTCTGGTGGATAAGGAGAGGCAGCAGAGGCGGCAGCTGGAGCAGGCTGAAAGCTTTTTCTGAGTGCCACAGGAAAAGAAACCATTATGAGAGTGTGCTAAAAGCCTATTCATTGCTAAGGAAAGGGCTACTGAAGAATGTGGGACACATGCCGAAAGCTGCCAGCCAGAGCAACAGGAAGATTATTAAAGCCCTTTGCAAAGACCCCCATCTCCTTCCTTTGGCAGTGGTAATTCTGAACATGGAGTCATTTCAGACCTACCCATTGAAATCCTGTAAATAGCTGTCTGCAGGGAGGGAGAAGCTGTCTTACAGCTAAGGGGCTTTCTTCGTGTGGGAAATGTAGGTAAAGCACCCCATATCACGTCCAAATACGGTTAGGAAGGAAGGCAAATGCACACCCTGGAGAAGCTCTCCTTGAATTATCAGACCTTACGGGGAGTGACTTGAACTCCTAAAGGAAGAAAATGTGGCTGTTTTCAGCCATACTCCTCAACAGGGAGCAATGCCGACCTTCTCCACGCTGACCGCTTGTGCGGGGTCTGTGCATGCAGGAGGCTGGGACTAGGGAAGCTTTTCAGTCTTCACATGGGAATATTTTGTCCTGAGTCAGCAGCTACCTGTTCTGACAGACAAGAGAGCTGTCTCCTGCTTTCTGTCTCCCAGTTTCTGTCTTCCTTTCCTGCCTGCTCTTCCATTTCTTTCCTTTTCTCCACCTCAGTTTTTTATCTCCTTGGAGCTTTTGGGAAGAGTGCCTGAGACAAACCCTAGCCAAGGGGCACCCACACAAGGACAAAGCCCCTGAGAAATGCCTCCTACAAGCCAGGCTATCTCCTTTGCTTTCTACAATGATGCTGATCCCGTGGCTCTTGAATGAGATTGCTGTGCCCATAATTATGACTTTTTAGGACCCAATGCAGTCCCTCCCTGCAGGGCACAACCAGGTGGGAACCCTGTAGTGGTAGGTGCTGTACAGACACAGCAGAGAAAAGTCCTACCAGCAAGGGTTTCTGCAGGGTGAGTAGACAAGCAGAGGCACAGGGAGGTAAACCGACTTGCCCAAGGTTACCCAGTACATCCAGCTCTTTGATCTGCTTTGTCCCATGCTGTCCCTCCCTGGACCTGTACCATGTTATTCAGACGCAATAGCATAGCTCCAGGCTGGGAGTGCTTCTTTCCTGCCTCTAGGAACGGCTTGGCAGGAAACCAGCAAGAAGGAGGCAGTGAAGCAGTACCCTCGTGAGTTTGCGAGGGTCTATTGACTACTCTTGGCTGCAGGAAGACTCCAACATCACTGCTTTCATACCCAAGGGTCTAAAAGTCATGATTCTGGTCCCTCCAAAATCATGAGACTTCATGGTTTAAAAGCATGGGGTTTAAAAGAAAAATAAGTGCATGTTTTTCATTTGCTTTTGGATCCGGAGCCCTCAGTCATATTTTTGAGTTTTTCCCCCCAAAACCACAGTATTTATTCTGCCCTTTGGTTAAGGAACACAGAGCATCTTCCTTGTCTGCTCACTCACACATATTCATGAGACTTTTCAGAACCTGAAGTCTCTGAGCTCCCTAACTCTCTGTCCACTTTCATTAAATTTGGCTAATGGGTTCAAGTTATGAGGGAATCAACAGGTAGGCATATACATACCCATGCATAGCACCATTAAATACACCTTGTGTCCTTAGAAAACAGGCCAGAAGTAGAGATATAAAAGGTTACTGCTACTTTTTTAAAGGATACAACTAAATCTTCTCAGAGTGGAGGAGAGGAAAGACATGGAAACACTTAATGTGTTGGAAAAACAGCCCAGGGCTGGACCAGGAGTCTCTCTGGAAAGAAGAAAGCACATTCAATAACCAAGCTCAGCTGAAGCAAAACCATAGAAAACAAACTGCCTGCGCCAGGAATTTGGGGAAAAGGCCAATACTGGGAAAGGGGGAGAAAAGAGCACAGAGAATTATTTAGTTCAAGTAAAAACAGAGCAGTACCTCTGAAGAACATAACAGGGAGGTACATGTTACAACTGGCCAGGATGAAAAGAATGAAAAAAGAAAGGAGGAGAGGCAAAGACAGCTTTAGAAGTAATGACAGGGAAATCAGATTTTCAGGCAGAGCTCAGACATGTTGGCTAAATGGAGCCTTGTGAGCGCTTCGTGATGCTTAATCCGAAAGGCATCCCAAATTCCAGTAATATCCACTTCAGGCCAGCAGATGCACTGTCTCACCTACGCCCTTGGGGCACAGAAAAATACTGGTGTTTGGAGGTTTGCCCTTCCCTGCATCCATCCCAAATCCTGACTTACCTGTGCAGGGGCCACAGCTCCTAACGAGGCAGGAAAGGAGAAGTTCAGCTGGGCCTGGCTAACGAAGGGGTCAGAGATCTGCCTGCAAAAGCCTCATGGCATTTGCACCCCAGCATGGCCAGGAGACAAGCAGCTGAGACAGGAGTGCAGGTCACTATGATCTCCCTGGTTTCCCTCCCCAAAATTAAATTATTAGGTTCTTATCAGTTGTCCTCCAGGGGACCATGTGTACTGCCAGGGTGAGCACAGATACCTCCAGTGCTGCAGCACATTTATGCACGTGGTGGCTGGGTGGTACTCGGTCCCCTAATGATCTGGTGCTGAGCAGGGAGAAAGAGGAGCAGCCAGGGTACCCCAGGACTTGTACAAGGATGAGCTACGGCCATGAGCCCCGTGACTGGAGACAGGCCGCCCCTTGCCCCCAGCCGGAAACAGCCAGAGAGAGGGTTCAGGGCAAATTGCGAGATCCAGTCTGAGCTGAAAAGGCAAAGCTAATGGGGACAGGAGGTCAGTACAGTGGGTCTTGCAAGGTAGGAAATTCCTCCATGGTAAAACACCGCTGCCTCTTATTTCTGCTCAATCCAAAGTGCAGCATGAGTGGCCGGGCACAGCCATGTCCCACCCTCGGCGGCACGCTCGCTCATCTTGTTGATTCAGTTCATTCCCAGTGGGGCAGGATGGGGCATGATTTGGCCCTTTGCCTCTCAATGTCCGCACAATCTGTGGGTCTGCAAGCAGTGAACCATAAAAAATGAAGAGTTGACAATTAAATGCTCAAAATCTGCTAGGACTTTGTCCGGAGTGGGCTAAGCAAACAAGTACAGATGGAGTGACCTATGATCTGCACAGTTAAGGGTGTACTCTACACCGCTTCATTTGTTTTAATCATATTAATTTATGACCCAGGTTTCTTGCTTAATTAGTCAAATGAAGAATGAAAAGTGAATGCATAGAAGTAAGCCTTGACTTGTTCAGCTGGCTTATAAACCTCCATTACTGAGCAGGGAGACTTTTGTTGATTTGGTGTCTGAAGGTTTAATGTACCTGTTCACATGGTGCACAAAATGGTGGAGAGTCAGCAAAGAAAGGGACTGAGCTGTTCAATAGCCCTTGACCTCAGGGCCTCTCAGCGAAGACCGAGGCAGTGACCATAGGATCTTCTTGGAAGGACTCTTTTGGGTGAAGAAGGATGCAAACCTTTGAGATGCTGCTGTGCATGACAGCATTTGCCTGCAGCCCTGGAGCAAGGTTCCCACTTCATCCCCAAATTATCCCCCCAGGAACACAAGGAGATCACCAGGGCTTAGCGTCTTTCACAGGACAGCATCACCAGCCACCTCCAGCAGGTTCTGGATGCATTTTTCTTCACAGGACGCTGACCACCATTGATGCCTCTCATGTGGAACCAGGTGACACTATCTTTCATGTGCCACCAGACAACTAAAGAGGACCACAGGGAAGACGGCAAAAAATCTTCCCCGGGTCAGCATTTTCAGATCGACAACTGTTTTCAAGGAATGAATTCTGATGATAAGGCAGGGTTGGTTTTTTTCCACTTTGAAACCAATCTTTTTCTAGCTTTGGAGGGTTGTTCCCTCCATACTGTCAAATAGGAAAAGTAATCAAAAAAAAATCTGATGCAAATGCCTCTATTTGCTTTTTTCTTCCCCTCTTTTTCTTTCTGTTGCTTTGAATTTTGGACCAACTCTATTATTGCATAATTGCATTGGCTAATCACATTTAAACAGTTTTAGCAAGATTGGGTAATTACATTCAGAGCAATTCGGCTGAAAATGCACAGAATCTGGTAGCAGTATTTCACAAGGGGCTGAACCAGATAAACAAGAAGGGATGTGTTAGTTCGTATGAGGGTACATGCACGCACTTAAGGTACATAGGTCCAGCTCTGAAACAGGGAAATATTGTATTCAGGACCTCGAGCCCTTCCCCAGGACCTGGGCTCTATGGAAAGCAATTCTGACTTGCAGTGGGGGAACTTCTAAATATACGCCTAGATTTTCATTAACACCAGATAAACCAATTCCAAAAGTGAAAACCCCACAAATATCTTAGGAGCTTCTCTTGTCATTGTATCGGAAACCTCACTGGCAAATGCAACTTTTATTTCTAGATACATTCGGTGAAATTCAAGTTTCTAATAATTAAACTGTTGCAACCAGGTGTGTAACTGTACTCTCGGCTCTCTTGCAGCCAGCAGGAATACAGCAATTCCACTTTAGCCTTGTGCATATTCAGAAATTATTTCCTGGGAGCTTATCACCCACCGTGTGTGAAGCAGGTATCCAGCATGAAGGGGACACAGGACAGCTTTACCCAACTTCTTGTTGCTGGCTCCTTCCTTAGCCCTCCCTGAGGCTGGTTACTGTACGCAGAGTTTCCTCCTCCAGAACTCAGGCATATGGGAAGGCCACTGGGAGATGCTATAGATTTTGGTGAAGGGTTTCTGGACAAACCCAGAGGTCCCCCAGCCACATGGAGCCCAGTACACATCACATGGTCATGCTGCTTCTCAGGCCCCCACAGCACACAAGCAGGAGGGGTCATTTCACCTTCCTAGCACTGTGCTTTGGTCTTGGTGAGGAAATTAAATCCCTTCATCTTCTGCTCCCAGGGAAGCGTTAACTGAGAAGCAGGCAGGAATTGCGTGTCAAAAGCCCACTAGCAACATCTCTGATTTAGCTAAAGCAATTTGCAGAGGCTGGTATGAAACCTGCACCAGTCTGCCTATTTACCCATCTTTCCTCTATCTCTCTCTCTCATCTGAAAGCAAGACACAAGTTTGTGAGTCACAAGCAGCCTAATTTGAGAAAAGCCAAAGCCACTTCTGAGAACCTTTGGCTCATTGGCCAGACTCTGGCCCCACTGGAGCAAACCTCCAGCCAGTCCCGCTGAGGCATCCAACTGAGATAAAACATGGCAAAATGCTTCTCATTAAACAACTGTGGCAGAAATCTTTTCATAAAGGGCATCTTGATGATGGTAAGTCCTTCAGGCCAGGGCTGTGAATCCTTCACATTAATCATAATGTCCACGCTTGGCATGAAGAAGAGTGATGGAGAACAAAGCTGGGTAGACGAGTCTAAGCCAAGGGGTTCAGCCTCGGGGCTTTCTGAGCATTGCAGCCTGAGTGGGCACTGGATAGGCACAAGTCTGGGCAAAGCTTGACATTTCCCAGCCGCGTAGGTAAAATTTAATTTTGCCCCTCAAAGGCTGAGGAACTGGGGCATATGCTGTATGGGAAGGGAATGGCGGGGACAGCCCTTGGGTGATGAGCTTCTGCTCCCATTGGAGGAAGAAAGATGGGCAACTGGTGGGGCTGATCTTAGGAGAAACTGGCCCCCCAGGCTCTGGCATAGGTGACAGGACCATGGTTGCCTTGCCTGATTTTCCATAAAACCTCACAGATTTCACTGCAAGGGCAGAGTTTGGCTTTTCCACCAGCATATATAAAAACCACACCACACCGACAGCAACTCCCACAGCGGCAGATGTTGTCACTTGGTGCTCCCCTGCTACTGAACACTGTCCATACGAGCAGAGCAGATGCTGTGAAGGAGAGGGGGAAGTTTGGCCCATGTGGTTGGTACCCCTGAACCCCAAGGCCTCTGCAAAAGGGAGCAGGGAGGCTGATGTAGTGTTGAGGTCTTTGCTGGTTCGGATGCCAAGGTGCACAAAGGCAGCATGCCTCGGGGAAACTGGTGTTTTCTCACACCCAGACATCTCCCCTAGCACAACAGCCCTGTGTATTCCTATCTGGTCCCAGCAAGATGATCCTTACTGGAGTTACACTAAAACATATGCCACCGCCGTCAACAAACAGGCTGAGCCAGGCCTTAGCTAGCATGAACTAATGTAAACCCACTGGTGTCTGAAGCTAGACTGATGTATAGACACTAGACAATCTGAAGTGCTGGCATAAAGTCCACAGAGTCATTTGCTTTAAAATAAAGAAAAGCAGGGTATGATTGTGACACAGCTGTGAAAGAAGACACACACTGCTAGCACAAGGTGGTTGGGATTGCTCATGGACCAGCATCATAGGAGCCATCATCCCTTGAGGTGGGCATAGTGGTACCTGGAGACACTGGTCACCCACTATGGCCTGCAAAAGTGGAGTGTGCTTTGTAATTGCCAAAGAGGTCTCCTCTGGAAGCGGAAAAAGCAGTGCTCCCCCTAGCACGGTCGTGTCCTTTGCTGGTGTAGCTCTTTTGGGGTCTGCAATGAGTGTCCACCATGTTGCACGAACCCTGTGTCTGCTTGCCCAGCCTCTCACTGCACTTCAGGGGGATTTGATGTCTATTGCTGCTCTCCCTGTGTGTAGGGACCAGGTTTTTGAGTGCGGTAAAAGTCTCGTTTTCTCTTGTCTGGGCCTGCAAAAGAAGTACAGTTATTCTCCCAAAACCTTCCTCCAAACATCTAAGAGAATGAAGGATTAGCTCCTGCACAACTCCATGGTAAACTGTAACTTTCTGAGGTCCTGAGGATGCTCTCTTTGTGGAGGGAAACCTGGTCCAACATCACCACCATAAGCAGGGTCACCCTAGCCCTCCTGGTTGCCAGCACCAGTGCAGATCCCATCGTGTGACATTGAGCACTTCCAGTTCACAGACTTGCTTTGTTTGCATTTTATTTCTCAGGCATGACTTACATCCTTGCTGATGGATGTGTCTACACAGTCAGTGTGCCAGGCTGGGCATGGCCTGTCCTCTAAACTGAGCCTGAGGTGCTGTGGGCACAACCAGCACCTCTCAGGGTCACACAACGCTTTTGGCTCTGAAGATGTTTGTGTTCCAGTTTCCTCACTTGGGTGTTCATCTGCCTCAGGGAAGTTGAACTGGCCAAGACGTGACACAGAGTGGAGGACCCCTGGATAAAATACCCTCCAGGGAGATGATGTATTGTTGTTTTACAAACCCTCCATCACCCTGACTTCAGCAGGGTACCACATTACTTGGGCTGCCTGAGTAAAGTGTGAGCACAGTGTTTTGCACCTAGCATCCTATTTAGGGATCGTTTTCATTTAGGGTGAAACCAGGACTTGTACAAATGTGGAAATACTCCTGTCCTATTTGAAGAGCCAAACAGAAGTCGTAATTCCCCTACTGACCTCTTTAAACACTGCTGCTTTGCTCTATGGACCACACTGCTGTTGAAAGCTGGTCCCATTCCTCTGCTTAAAGTGGGGGCAACTTTCCATCAAATGGATCCTAGCACCAGCACGAGTCCCAGCTGCAAACTCTAAGCAGCTCCTGCCTTAAACCCCTCGAAAGCACACAGAGCAGAGGCAGGAGACACTGACATCTCCTGCTATGATGTATCCCTTGGAAATGATTCACCAGCCATCGCCTGAGAAACTCTGGTTTGGGATATAGCCAACACAACACACTGGATTTTACCCTAGTGCATGGGGCACCTTGAAACTGGGCCTTCCTTTGAGGTGTCAGGAGATTCTGCATTTTTATCGTGAATACATTGTTGTTTTCTCATTATTGCTTTAGCATCCCACCGTTTCCCTGCCAAGGGTGTGGTTTAGGTAAAAAATATCCATTCAGCTTTTAAACACAGTTTGCCATACAGCTTAGAGTTTGCTAATATCACAGAAACTTTATTAATTTCTTTGAGAAGATCATTTTCATACAGGCTGGAGTGCTCTGTGCTTCTGCCAAGCCTAGCAATCCGGGCAAATGTTTCTGTGTCCTTTCCCCAATGATGAACCTAACTGTACCATCGCTCATGGACTCGTGGACTGCACCATCTTGCTGTTGTTCACTTGCAGTTAGTTCAATTTGGCAGAAGTTTTGCAATGAGAGCTAATTAGGGAAAGCCTGCTGATGAGAAAGTCCTAGGGCAGATGAAAACCAAACCTGAGTATCTCCCTTGCATCTCTAACAGAACAGAAATGCAAAGAAAAATTATTGAGACGTGCAAATCAAGTTCCACATCTCTTGCTATCAAGAGTGAGTCACAACACTGACCCCCAATATTTTAAAGTTATTTGTAGGAGAGAGAGTGTCACAGATTAACACCATCCTGAAAAAGCAGACCAGCAATTATTCTCTGTGTTTTACAAGAAAAAAAGGGCAACAAAGTAGCCACCATACTCGATTTTTCCTAATAAACACTTCTTGCTCCTTAAATTTAAAAAAGAAGTGGTGAAGAGCACAACTCAAACCAGGCTCAGCCTTCAGAGTAACTTCACCATTTCTGATTTTCCTAGGGAAGCATCCTCCAGGCAGCCCGCAGTTTGCTGTACGAGTTCCCCTCTGATGACCCTCGACTTCGAGATGCTGTCGGTGTGAAACCCATGCTCCCTGCCCCTCCGAAACTGCACAGCTCAAACCCCACCAGGCTGAAAAATGAAGATAGTGGAATAAAGCGGAAGCAAAGCTATTTTGATTTCATAGTGCCACCCACTGTCGGAGAGAGAGACAGCAACGTGGCCGCTGCTCAGGCACGGGCTGCGCTTGCTACTTGGATAACTAACTAAGATGTATCTAAGACGTATCACTCAGGTATCTAACATGTATCATTCAGATATCTAAGACATCTAGGATATCTATAAGGCAGCTCTATACATACAGTGAGATATATACACATAGCTATATACATACTGCTGGGGTCAGGCAGATGCGAATATTTATGCCCACGATAAACCTGAGTCTGGATGGGGTGTGAAAAGAGAGGTCCTGCACAGCAAGGGAGATCCAGCACAGGGGGAGGCCTTGCTGGAAAAACTTTGGGAGGGTCTGGGGGTCACGAACACCTGGGAAAACATGTCTGTTGGGTGCCAGCCCCTCTTGGTGGCCTGTAGATGTAGAAGAGATGGGCAAGGAGATTGAGAGGGGATGGAGATGCGGAGGTATGGGGAAACGTGGGCCCATGTGCACATTCTTTGGTGAAGACGCTTAGTTTGTTGTTTGGATTTGATATGTGCTTTAATTTGATTATCACCTACTTATGTGTATCAGGATGGAGGGAATTATGTGATGAAGTTCCTCTGTCCGGACATCAGGTGGAAAAAAATTCACCTGAAGCATCATGCCACTCTCTGGGTTATGCCATTGTATGTCTACAGAAGGGAAGATATTTCCATCAGTCTTATGAGGAGCTTAGACCAGAGCATCCCAACACATGTCCAAACCTATGAAATGCTGTATCCTGGGAAAAGACCAAGTTGTAATTCTCTATACCTCCACCACCCATGGCCAAAGGCAACTCAAGCAGCTGGAGAGCAGGGCACACTCTGATGAGCTGGGAGCTCTTGCAGGATGGTGTATTCTTCTGCAGAGATGCCCTTGGAGAAGAGATCTTTCATTAAGATTGTCATTTGCTACCATTTCCATCCCCGCAGAGGCTGCCTCCTTCTAGGCAGACACCATCCCTGGGGGAGGGAGCGCTTGTGAAATATTCACACATCAGAAGAAATTACATTTGTCAGCGTGGACTGTGGAGCGACAACTGGCTGGAGGGGTGAGCAGGGAAAAAAAAATGGAGCAAGGGAGAGAGAAAAAAAAGGCAGAACGCGTGAAATGAAAAGTGAGCTGTGATTTCCCCTTGCTGAAACGCATGTTGAGTCTCACTGTGGTGAAGAGCCTCCCAGGCTCTGCCAGGGTTCATTTCTGGTGGCCGCAGAGATGCTTCAGCACCCGTTGGGGTCGGAAGCATGGCTGGCTCTGGGCATGTAAAGTGAATTGATTTTTTCCTTGGTCAGGGATGGCTAAACAGCATTTGCATTCATGCTTTTGTGAGGCTGGAGAATAACCTCACCCAAGCATGTGCAAGGGGCACAACCGTCCCCTACCCACTGGCAGATCTGTGTCACTAGCTTGACTGGTCTGGGCATCTCTGCAGGGGCTACCCCAGTTTTAAAGAACTTTAAAAAAAAAAAAAAAAACCAACAAATCCACATTTTGGCATCTTTGGTCAAATTGGATTGAACAGTGTGGGAAAATGCAAAACCAAGCCCATTTATTCCTGCACGACAGGAGGCTTCAGGTGCATGATAGGCAGGACATAGCTGGGTGCTTGGTGCAGCCCTCGGGTATCTCCAACACGTAGCTGTAAATCTTTTACATCGTGATTCAACTCTATTGCCCCACAAGCATAGTGCAAGACTTCCTTGAGAAATGCATATTCCCTCCTAAACCACCCAGTTTCTTTTTCTCTGCTCTCCATGTCTCACACTGAGGACTGGATTCCATATGAGGGTCTGGAGGCTATGATCTCTAGCAGTGACAATAATAGTAAAACCAGGAATAATCAGCTTTTTTAAATGCTGTGATCATTAGGATCCCCTCATTGCTGTTGCTGTCTGTTGCCTGCTGCTGCTTAATTTACCCAGATACCTATAAGGAAGGAGTCTGAAAGCATCCTATAGATGTTTTCTCAAGGGGTTGTTTCCCCCCTGCACAGGAAGGATCCTTACAGCCTCCCTGCACCCTCCTAGCTTGGTCCTCGCCTCCCTCGCAGGAAGCATACGCACGCTTGCATGATGCAGGAGCAAGTTTTGACTATTTTAGGGCCTGAAATTTCCCTGTCGGCATGGCAACTTTCAACTCCTCACCTCTGACGGAAGCTGCTTAAAATAGAAAATCCAGAAAGCGGGCATCGTGCTCCATGCTCGGCAAGCCTAGATCCAGCACAGCAGGCAGGGCAGGATCTGGCCTGTTGAGGCTGGAGGAACACCAGGGCTAAGGAAGACGACCCGTGGGCCAACACCACCCACTCGCTGTGACTGCAGTTTTTAAAACACCACCCAAATCTTCATGATTTTTGTGGTCTAAAGGTATCCTCTCCCTATCAGCCCTTCTTTGCTCAGCAAAGCTTTGTCTTGATATTCTCAGACCCATCCACAGCCACTGAACCTCCATCTTTCCACAGATGCTGGCTCCATCCTAGATATATTTTACCCTGGACTGCCAGGGCTGTTCAGTGCCATGGGATTGCCATTTTGAGAAAGTGTCCCCAACCGTCTGAGGTTCCTTTTTATTCCTACTTTTTTTCACTTTTTTACAACTATTTTTTCCCAAACCATTTTTTTTTCCAGCTCACACATAAACAATTGGGATTGCATGGGGCCAAGCAGGCATGTGGTGTGTCTCCTCTAATCCCTGCTTAACCTAATTCATTTTCTGTCTAAGAACAAAACTCTGTGAGATTCATTCAAGGAGCCTGGATTATGTCTCTCAGCCTACAATGCTCACGTAGGATTAGGGAATAAAAAAAACTAGAAGTCATCAGCGAGCCACTAAACCCACAACAACCCAAACACCTAGAAAATCCCTCTCCGTGCCCAGATTTGAGCTAGAAGCCAGGATGCGCAGGAAGAGTTCTCCACTGAAACATCATCACCAACACAGAGCCCAGTGCTCAGAGCTATTTTTAGGCCTTTGAGGATCTGGACCTTGCTGTTGTATTTTGTTTCTGAGGTTTTTTTCTTCTTTTCTCCTCTCTGTTACCCAAAGTTTTCTGGAGAGTTCAGTGGGGGGACTGGGGATGTCTGGGAGGTTTTATGTGGCTTTCTTGTGGGAAAGGTAGGTGATCTGAAACGGGGAAAATAAAACCAGTCTTCTACATAGGGAAGAAGGGCTTTTTTTGTACAAACACAATCACTGCTGCTTTTTGCTGCTTCTAGGAGAGCTTGTTGACATTTTTCAATCAAAATACTTTCCACTCTCCTTCCAATTGATGTCTTCCCCCCCCCCTTTCAGTTTTGGCAGGTAAATACTATTTAATGCATGTTGTTTCTTTAATCAATTTATGCAGTCTCACTTCTATGTGTTTTTGGAAGTGCAACAAACGACCAAGCATTGTTTTTCCCTTTCTAAAACAGGGAAGTGAATATTAATATAACAAAGTTCTCTCCCCCCTGGCTTTATTTTATTCATTCCCATCCTTTCCCACTGCTCCCTCCCTCCCAAACTAGTCAAAGCTGCTCCAACCAAGGAAGGGGCAACCCCCAGTTCTCCTCCAGAGAGCCTGAAGCACCCCACCGAGCCAGGCTGGGCCAGTAACCTTTGCTTTCTAGGATAAATATGGATTCACTTCTTTAAGGATTCCACTTTTTCATTTTATTTCTTAATTTGGGATCCACAGATGCTCTACTGAACCACCTTTAACAAGGTACCTTTCGCAAGAGCCTGCTGCAGGCTCTTGGCTCTGGGGGGAAGCAGAAGACAGCTGGGAGAAGTCACCTCCAAGCACAGGGACAACCTCTGGCCAGGAGCAAGCTGGGGACACTGTCCCCTGCAGCTCTTTCCAGCCTTTTTAGGGTATACAGACTCCCTTTAAAGCTGCCAGTGGAAATGGGGATCCCTGTATTTTACCTGACTTGTGTTTCTCCATCGCTGTTCACAGATTCCCTTAAAGGAAAACCAGGGATGCCCATTCCCCAGACCAGAGAGAAAACCAGGGGTTTGCACCTCTTACACATAATGCCAGAGGAGATTTAATGCTTTACTACCATGAGTGTGTGCTCTTGTTTGGCCTAAGAGGCAGCAAATCCCCATTTCCTGAGCAAGGCTCCTCCCGAGCTCCTCTAAGGGCAAGGGAACTGCTACAGCCTCCCAGGAAGACCAGCAAGAGGCCGGGATATCAAGAAAAAGCAGCCAAGCTGGGCAAGCAGGTACCAGACGCTCACCCAAAGGACCTGTAGATAAGAGAAAACCAGCAAAAGAAATTCCAAAAGAAGAACAAGGGAGAAAAAAAATGCACTTACAGTCTCATTTCCAGGCTGTCATGATGTGAGCCCTGCCAGGCCAACGAATTAGGTGTTTGGGAGTGATTTACTGAGGTGTGCTCACTCCAAACATAAGCTTTCCTGGAGCTATTGAACAGCGAAGCAAAGTTAATATATTCATGTAGTTGCATTTATATATGGGTCTATAGTCTCATTATTAACACAGGCAATCCCAGGAGCTTTAGTTCTTGATTCCCCTGAGAGAGACACGAGTCCTGAGGTGTCCAGGACACGAAGCCCACCAGCCTGGAGCTGCGGGTGGGTTTCCGCAGGGGCGGGAGGACTACAAAGGGTGCCTGTGCTCGGGCTGCCCGAGCAGACAGGGTAAACACCCTCAGCCCCAACTATTATAGGAAAGGGTAAGCCCACAAGTCCTGACTCACTCCCCAAGGGACACCCAGCAGAGGAGCTTGCGGTCACCCGCACATCCCTCTTGCCCCACCATTTGCCTTTGCCGTGGCCGCAGCTGGCCCCCCTCTGAACAGCTGAGCCTCTCCGACCTCTGCTCCCAAGTGAGTGCACTCCTCCTTTCCCAAATTCACCCCGTTTGCCTCCTGCTTCTCCTCCCATGCAGGCCCGGTTCTTTCTTCAGGTGCCCCCACCTCCATGGCGGGGACCAGAGGTGATGGAGCTCCCTCTGGGCCAGCCCTGGGTTAAGATTAGCCCATTGCTCCCTACTTATGGTGTTCATCTTGCCATGTCAGCAGAGGTGTAAAAAACTCATTGAAAATAAATCAAAGTTAAATATCTAAGCCCCCTCCACAGTTTCGAGCTTCTCAGTTGGGCTCACAGCCTCGCAGGTAATCAAGTGATGGCCACAAAATCACGTTGCTTCAAGCTTTGGCCAATGGATGGGATAGAAGCTTTTGTGTGTGTACAGAGCAAAGGGGATGGTCAGGATGAGGAGAAAGGATCAGGGAGCAGTGCAGTAGATTTGTCCCATCAAAGAAAGTTTTTCCTCTGTGCCGCCTTCGTTCATGCTTCCCTCCTCCCA